>NW_026606179.1:60070625-60700000 GCF_029834395.1 Sorex fumeus
TCCTTTCATATCTTTATTTTTTATCATTATTTATTTATTTTTTGCTTTTTGGGTCACACCCGGCGATGCACAGGGGTTACTCCTGGCTCTGCACTCAGGAGTTACTCCTGGTGGTGCTCAGGGGACCATATGGGATGCTGGGAGTCGAACCCGGGTCGACCGCGTGCAAGGCAAACGCCCTACCCTCTGTGCTATATTTCCAGACCCCTTTCATATCTTTAAATTTTGGGAGGCCACAGCTAATGGTGCTCAGAGGTTACTCCTGGTTCTGTGATCAGGGATCACTCCTGGTGGGCTCAGGGGACCTTCTGGGGTGCTGGGGATCAAACTTGGGCTGGCCGCATGCAAGGCAAGTCCCCTCCCTGCTGTGCTGTCGCTCCAGCCCCCGGGGGCAATATTTTTAACACATCTTTTGGCCTATCTTTGGAATTGCTTTCAAATGCAGGAAAATTGAGCCTGATTAAGTATCTGCTGGGTTGAGACACAGGACAACAGAAAAAGAAGCTGCAGTTTCTGGACTGGAGTGACAGTCCAGAGGGGGACCCCGGCCTTGTGCCTGGTCAATCAGGGTTCGATCCTCAGCACCCTATTTGGTCCCCTGAGCCCCTCCAGGAGTCAACCCTGAGTTCAGAGCCAGGAGTCAGCCCTGAGCACTTCCAGGTGTGGCCCCAAATGAAAAAGAATCCATTCTCACTTGCCGCTCCGGGACTGTGACCAGCGAGGTGTCAAGGCTGGCCCCTGACGCTGGGTGTGGTCACCCTCCTGCTCTCTGCCTGCCTGCCAGACCCCGTTCCCGTGAGCTGCAGAAGCTTCCACCCAGCCCCTGCATCCAGGCCATAGGACTCAGTTCCGGTTCCGTGCTGCGCTTGGAGAAGGGGAAAGATAAGGGGGGCTGGGAAGTCTCGGCCCCCATCAACCGCCGAACCCCGACTTCTCCCGAGCCTGGTCCTCAGCTGTTCCCTGCGCCATCTCATTAACTCAGAGTCATCGAATCTCATTCTTACCACCGAGGTTCCGAGAGCAGAAGAGATTGGGTTCGTGCAACCCAGCCGGGGAAGAGGGACAGCTAGGTTAGGCTGACATTTTCGAGTACCCCATCTTCTGCTGTGGGGTCTCGGACGCACCCCAAATGATACTCCTGCTTACTCATCTGCAAGCCAGGAGGAGACGCGTCCAGAGGCTCTCTGCGGGGTCAGGTCTGGGGAGGACGGCATCCTCTCCATGCGTGAAACACATTTCCTTCCGGAAACTTCCTTTCATTGCTCCATAGCAACTGACTCAGCGGATGGAGGGAAAGAAAGGAGGTCACATTCAAATTGGTCAATGTGAACCGCTCGCTGGCTGCAAAGGCTGCCGCAATTAATCTGCAAAACACGGCGGTTTTTACTTTAAAAAAAATGTGACCGGGGGCTGGAGTGGTAGCACAGTGGGGAGGGCGTTTGCCTTGCACGCGGCCGACCCGGGTTCGATTCCCAGCATCCCATAGGGTCCCCTGAGCACCGCCAGGGGTAATTCCTGTGTGCAGAGCCAGGAGGAACCCCTGTGCAATGCCTGGGTATGACCCAAAAAAGCAAAAAAAAAATGTGATCTGCGGCCCCCCCATCCTGCTTCTTTGACTTGGCAGCTGCCTGGTACTGGAAGTTTTGTGAAGTCCCGGCGAGTTCTTTAAAAATGAAAGACAGGGGCTGGAGCAATAGCACAGTGGGTAGGGCGTCTGCCTTGCACGCGGCCGACCCGGGTTCGATTCCCAGCATCCCATTTGATCCCCGGAGCACCGCCAGGGATAATTCCTGAGTGCAGAGCCAGGAGGAACCCCTGTGCATCGCCAGGTGTGACCCCAAAAGAAAAAAAATAAAATTAAAAAAAAAAGAAAGACATTTCTCGCATTTCAAACCAGCAAAATAAATCAATGCACTCTCAGCGTGGGGGGTTGGAGGGAGGGCAGAGAGGTATCAGCCTTATCTGTGGCCGACTCTGATTCAATCCCCAACGCCAAATGCGAGCCCTGAGCCCTGCCAGGGGCCACTCCTGAGCACCGAGTCAGAAAGAGCTCGTGAGGGGCCAGAGTGAGAGTCCGAGAGTTTGCCTTGCACGCAGCAGACCTGGGTTCTAGCCCCCGCATCCCAGATGAGCCACCACTAAGGAGGGATTCCCGAGTATAAACCAGGAATGACTCCTGAATATCGTGGGATCCGCCCCAAAGAAAATTTGCGTGAGGAGGGTGGAAATAGGCGTAAGAAAGCAGACAGAAGTTCCTGGGCCACGTTCTCTCCACCGATGACTAGACTGCTCAGGAACTAAAGAAGCCGAACACGAGATAAGCGGAAACACCAAGAAAACTCACGAATGGTTTTGCCGGGCCGGAGAGATAGCACAGTGGTTAAGGCACTTGCTGTACCTGGCTCGGATCCCCGGCATCACGGATGGTCCCCAGAGCAGCTCTAGGAGTTTGCTCCTGAGCACAGAGCCCAGATGGTCGTGAGCACTGCAGGTGTGGCCCATCCCTTCCTCCCTCAAATAAAACCCTCAAAAAATTGCTGTGGGGGCCGGAGAGATAGCACAGCAGGTAGGGCGTTTGCCTTGCACGTGGCCGACCCGGGTTCGATTCCCAGCATCCCATAGGGTCCCCTGAGCACCGCCAGGAGTAACTACTGAGTACAGAGCCAGGAGGAACCCCTGTGCGTCGCCGGGTGTGACCCAAAAAACAAAATAAAAAAATTGCTGTGCTGGAACCCCGTGACCCCCACCCCCACACCCCCCTCAAGCTGCAGGGGGTGTTGACCTGGCGGCCCGCACGGCCACGGCAGAAAGGAAGGTGGCCGCTGTGGATCGTGTCTCTGACTTCCAGAAGTGCTGGTGGGGGGTTTCCAATGAGAAAGTGACAGGCCAGGCTGGGGCGGGACGCAGGGGGCTGGGCGTGAAGCCAGGAAGCACAGAGACTTCTCTGGGCGGCAGGAGCTGAGCGAGCTGCTGCCTTTCTCAAATGCGTCCGCCTGTTCTTTGTGGGGGGAGGGACTGGGGTCACCCCCTCTGTGCTCAGGGGCTACTCCCGGGGAAACATCGCAGGGCCGCCCGCACGCCAGGCGCACGCTCCGAACAGGCGGGAGGCATCATCTCTCTCCAGCCCCTCCACCTGTTTCTTTTCCAACTGGCGCATTTTATTACGTGTGAATTTTTGCTTCAATAACATTGATTGAAAAGGGGGGAAGAAGAAAAGACGTGAAATCCCACCACCCAGAAATAACGGCTGCGAGATTCTGGTGCCTGTGCAAGCCCATCAATCAACTGTTAGAGAAGAGCCATCCTCTGTCATGCTTTAAAAAAAAAAATGTCTTACTAACCTCAGACTTAATTATTTGAAACCAAGAAAGGAAGGGGTGGCGGGGGGGGGGGGGGAGGAGGGTTCTGCGTGTTCCTTCGATGGCTAGCGTTGGTCCCCTGAAACCAGAGCAGGGGGAGAGGAGGACCCAGCTGGGCTGCTGATTCCCTGCCTGCCGCCCCCTCCCTGCGTGGGGGTGTCTGCGAAGGAGGGGGCCCGGAGTGGGGGGAGGAGGCTGCTCAGTCAGGTCGGGAGGAAGGAGCCACGGCTCCGTGTTCATCCCATCAGCCCAGTACGTGTCATCGGTACGGAGCGTGTGTCCTGCGAGGCTGATGTCTCACGCCTGTTGGAAATGGGGCTGGGAGTGCTCTGTGGGCTGATGTCATTCCCAGACCGATTCAGACACGGCAGCCTCGGGAGGGTTCGAGCCGTGGCGTGGTGGGGGCCCGCAGACAGGGACCACCGCAGCAGAGATGAGCTACCTGCCCGCCTAAGGGGGCTTGCACCTCCTGCTGGTCCAGCGGCACCGAAAACGCAGCTTGAGATGGGCTACCCCCTGCCCCTGGGCAATCTGATGAAAATGGGGTCTGCTCCAGCCCACGTGCCACCGGCGAGGACCGGGGGGGGGGTGTCCCAGGGAGATCACCCCTGGCCGCACCCCCACACCAGGTTGGGGACAGGTGATTCCAGCAAAGGGATAAGGAAATGCCAACCCGTGACCCAGATGTTCCCCTTTAGGGGGGATTTTCTGCCCCCGCCGGACATGCAGACATGTCTGGGGACACTCGGGAACTGGGGGTGTGATAGCGTCTCTGGTGACGACTAGGATCAGCTCAGTAGCAACACAGGAGGTTCGAGTAGACCCTCTGCTTCCCTGCAGGGGGCAGGAAGGCTGGCAGGGGTGGGCTCAGAGGAACTGCCCGCCCTGCGGAAGCTGTGAGCCGGCCCTAGTGGTGCCGTGTATGGTCCCCAGCTGGGAACAGAGGCCTGGAGACAGCCCCTCAGCAGCAGACGCACGGAAGAGATGCTGAAAAGGACGAAAGAAGGGAGTTCACGTGTCATCTAGCTGTACAGGGGCGATGACTCCTGAGGGATGGGGGTGTCTGGTCTTGCCTCCCCTCCCCCAGTGCGCTAGGCGGGGGTGGGGGGTGGGGGGTGGAGGGGGATCCCCCGGCCTTGACCTACAGGGGAGACCCCGCTGGGGGCCTGGGCTCAGGTGGGCCTGGCCGAGCTCGTGAGTTGCAGGCTCACTGGGAACTTTGCAGCAGTTTGGCGGCATTGGGCTGTCATGTAGTCACTAAAGTGAAACCACACAGTTACAGTGGAATATATTATGTTTCAAAAATAAAAACTAATAAGCACCACCCCTGGGTGGTCGCTATTGTTGTATAATTGTTGCACACGCATCTCTGGCCTCAAGGCGTGGCTGTCAATTTCAGGGGTCAGGAGAAACGTTTCCTACCCAAAGAGAAGAGAGTCAATAGCTCAGATTTTGCAAGCCAGGAATTGAATGTGGCTTCATGGTGATAACTCACTTGGCCCCAGGTCTCTGCGTTTGCAGCGTGGACACAGGAAATAGGGGGAGAACTCAAAGGTCTGAGGCATGTGCTTGGCATGCGTGGGGCCCCAGTTAGACCCTTGGCACATCACTACGGCATGGCTGGGTAGCCGTCCCGGCTGCCTCCAGCATGACTGGGAACCTCCTCTTCTAAGAGTGAAACTACTCACATTTTCTTCCCAAAGCCAAGTTCAGTGGCGCCCCCGGGGGCAGCGTAAAATGAATGAAGGGAATATTCACTCCAGGGCATTGGTCAGACGACTCCGAAATTGGTTTTATTTTGGTTTTTAAATCAAGCCGAGGGGGCTGGAGCAATAGCACAGAGGTTAGGGCGTTTGCCTTGCATGCGGCCGACCTGGGTTCGATTCCCAGCATCCCATTGGGTCCCCCGAGCACTGCCAGGAGTGTTTCCTGAGTGCAAAGCCAGGAGTAAACCCTGAGCATCGCTGGGTGTGACCCAAAGAGCAAAAAATACATAAATAAATAAATCAAGCCTATGGTTCGGTATTTCCTGGGGCCACCAGATGCAGCGGCTGCAGCTCAGGGATGGATCAAGCCCCGTGGGGCGGGGCGCAGTGTTTTGGGTTAGTGCACTATTTCGTTTGGGGGTAAGGAGGAAGCTGTGCTAAGAATCCCTCAGCTGGAGAGCACCTGGGGGAGCGTCCGAGGGAGGTGCGGGTGCCGGGAGGTGCAGCAGTGGTAACGGTCTCCTCCCCCATCTGGGCCTCTGCAGCTTCCTTCGTCCCTCTGGAGGCTGCCGGCTCAGTGAGACTCATTTCCCCTCTGAGTTAGCGCACAGGGAGGCGCTGGGGACATGGGAGCTGAGGTGTGAGCTCCTGGGGGCCCGTCCGACCTGCTTGCCACCATCCCTGCTCCTGGCGTTGAGCTCAAGGCGAGGCACCGTTGTGGCTGGGGCTGAGCGCCTTTGGCTGTGCAGGGAGCGCTGAGGACAGCGGGTCCTCGAGACGGGCGCAGACCAGGAGAGGCCGCCTGAGAACTCCCTGGCTAGGCTGGACAGTGGAGCTCGGAGACCGCGGGGCCCTTGGTGGCGCCCTCCCAAGTTCAATGTCATAAACCTGCGAAGGTCAATGGCGGGAGCACGAACCCCAGGGGGTCTGGACTTGCTCTACAGGGGACACATGCTCACGGCATTGGGTGTATCCATGGAAACTGGACAGCTTCGTTCCCACGGAGGTGGGGGCAGGAAGGGGCCCCCTGATGAAATCGTGACCGATAGGGCTCAAGACCTGACCGTCACGGGCTGTGAAGCAAGCCCAGCTCTATCACAACATCCTGCCCCCACTCCTGAGGGACATCCGCCACCGTGTATCTACCTGGTAGGCACCCATCTCATCACCGGGAACCCCCACTTCCTGCTCTCCAGGAAAGCTTCTTGTGCATCTAGGGGACTCTGTGTCCCCGGTTCAAAGTAAGACCACGCCTTTGTGCCAGGCAAAGGTGGGGTTGGTGCGAGGACTCGCTCAGGACAGCCCCGACTGAAGAGAGCTGGGGGACAGCACAGAATATGAGGTGGGCTGGAAGTGGGATCTGGTCCCTGGATGGCCAAACCCCCACCTGAACCTCTCCCTGCTCACCTGGGCTTGGGCATGAGAGTGGCCTTAGCTCAGAGCAGGCGGGGCAGTCCCAGAACAGTGAACTCCCGCACTTGGAGGGGTCCTGCACTCGGGCTGCTTGTTTTTATTTTTTATTTGCTTTTTGGGTCACACCCAGTGATGCACAGGAGTTACTCCTGGTTCATGCACTCAGGAATTACTCCTGGCGGTGCTCGGGGGACCCGATGGGATGCTGGGAATCGAACCTAGGTCGGCTGCGTGCAAGGCAAACGCCCTACCTGCTGTGCTATTGCTCCAGCCCGTCGGGCTGCTTGTTTTTATCATACCCCTTGAATGTTGCTCTGCACGAATAGGAGGTTTTTGTTGACTTACTTGGTTGATATTTGGAATTCGCCCACTGGTGCTCAGGGAGGGTTCCTGGCTGGGCTCAGGTGCCAGGGATCAAACCCAGATTGGCTGCGGCCAGGCAAGCGCCTCATCTGCGGGAGTTTTGCCCCCTAACTGGGAGAAGAGAGCCCAGGCTTGCCACTGTTTGCCTGTGATGGTGATTTTGTGACCTCCCGGCCTCCAAGCTGCTCCTCTGCCTTCTCGTCCGCTTGGGGCAGGGGACCTCTGGACGGGACATCTACAACCCACTCACCTGCAAGGTCCAGCTGTGGCACCCACTGCTCCCTCTCAAGGGGAGGCCAGGTCTGCGCTCGTGGGCACCACTGCCCGTCCACACTCCCCTGGCACCCCGGAGGGCCCTCATCTGGCTGGGTCCACAGTGCAGCCTCCTACCTCGCCAGGCCCCTGTGCCCTCGGAGGTGCCTGCCAGGGCCACCGCTCCTGGTCTCTGATTCCTCAAGGCCTCTTGGAGTCAGGACAGGTCCCCGAGCTCAGAGTCCCAGCGTGGTGCATGCCCCCTTTGTCTGCGTGTGTGGCCCAGGCACAGCGTGGCCAGTCTTGGTGGCTCTAGACCCTGGAACCTGGGCCGGTCACTCCTCCTTGCCAACTTCCTGTGCAAGTGTGGGAACCGACGGACGACACCTCCGGGCAGAGCGCTGTGTGTGTGTGTGTGTGTGTGATTGCACCCTGAGCCGGGAGGAAGCAGCCAGGGCGCCGCTGATGACCATGACCGAGAGAGGGATGACTGAGTTCCTCATTATCTCGGGAGAGGGTTTCGCAGCTGTGCTGGGGCCAGGCTGCATCCCCGCACCCACATCTTAAGATATGACGTTGAGTGTGTGTGTGTGGGGGGGAGGGAGGGGGTCCCAGGAATCAGAGCCAGGAACCTCAGATGCTTCGGGTGCAGGGCGGAGACGCTCCCTTGGCCCCCGACGTCCCCGTTTCTGTTTTGTGTTTGTGGGGGGGAGGGGGCCACACCCGGCGCGCGGGGCTTCTCCCTGGCTCTGTGCTCTGCGCTCGGGGACCGGACCAGATGCGCCGCCTCCGCCGGGGATGGCACCCCGGGGTGGGGCCGTGCGTGCGGGCGAGCGAGGGGGCGTCGGTCCGAGGGGTGGCCGCCGCCGGGTCCGGGCCCCCATCCGGGCGGGCCAGCCGCGCGCCGCCCCCTCCGGATGCCCGGGCCGGGCCTGGGCGGCGGCGGCGGGTGGTACCTCTGGGGGGTCGGGGGCACGGGGTGGGTGGGGGTCGGGCTGGGGGGGGCGTCCGGGTCCGGGCAGGTGCGGGCGCGGCCGCGGCCAGCCGGCCGGCCGGCCGTCCGTCCGTCGGGCCCGCAGGCGCGGGGGCGCGGCTGGGCGTGACGTCACGGCCCCGCCCCCTCCGCGGGCCGCGCCCCGCCCGAGGCCGGCCGCCGCCGCCGCCGCCGCCGCCGTTGCCGCCATTGACGTCAGAGGGGCGGGCACATGACCCCGCGGGGACCAATCGCGCGCGCGCCCCGCGGCTCCCGCGAGCTCCCCGGCGCGCCGGGCCCCGGCCCCCGCCCGCCGCCGCCGCCGCCGCCCGCACGGACGCGCTCTCTCACACACACACACACACACACACACGCACACACACGCGCACACACGCGCGCGCGCACACACCGACGCCGCGACCGCCGAGCGCGCGGGCGCCCGGACACGCCCGGCATGCGGGCCCGCCGCTAGGCGCCCGCCGCCCCCGCCCGCGCCCGGCCCGGCCGCCCGCCCGCCCGCCGCCCCCCGCCCGCCGCCCGCCGCCGCCGGGGTGGGGGGCGCGCGCCGCCCGCGCCCGCGCCCGCGCCCGCGCCCGCGCCCGCGCCCGCGCCCGCGCCCGCGGCCGGCCATGGACGTGAGCGGCGGCGGCCCGGGCGGCGGCGGCGACGCGCGGCAGCCCGAGGACGCCAGGGCGCTGCCGGCGGGCGACGCGGGCCCCGAGGCGGCCAGGATGGGCGCCGCGCCCTGCCGCCGGGCCCTGCTGCTGTGCCACGGCGTGCGCTACAAGCTGCTGCAGGAGGGCGACATCCAGGTCTGTGTCATCCGCCACCCGCGCACCTTCCTCAGCAAGATCCTCACGTCCAAGTTCCTGAGGCGCTGGGAGCCGCACCACCTCACGCTGGCCGACGGCAGCCTGGCGTCCGCCACGGTCAGTGCCGCCCCCGGGCCCCGCCGGGACCCCCGCCGGGACCCCCGCCCCGCCCCGCCCCCCCCCCCGGGCGCCGGGCGAGGGCAAGCGCCGCCGGGACTCGCGGGAGCGCGAGCGCGAGGGTGCGAGGTGCGGGGCGCTCGGGCCCTGGGGACGCAGGCGGGGGGGGGGGGTGAGATTGGTGTGGGTCGGGGGGGGGGGCGTGTGTGTGTGCCGAGAGGTGTGTGAGCGTGGTGGCGTGACTCTGTGTGGTGTGTGGTATTCGTGTATCCGTGGTGCGTGTGTGCAGTGGACTTGTCTGTGCCGAGAGGTGCTTGTGAGTGTGGTGGCGTGTCTCTGTGTGGTGTTTGTACGTGTGTGGTATGCGTGGACCTGTGGTGTAAGTGTGTAGTGGATTTGTGTGTGCCGAGAGGTGTGTGAGCGTGGTGGCGTGTCTCTCTGTGGTGCATGGGGTGTGTGTGTGTCTGTGTGTGTGGTGTCCGAACGCGTGCAGTGGTGTGTATGGTGTAGTGTGTGTGGTATGTGTGTATCTCTGGTGTTTGTGTAGTGGCTATGTGTGCCGAGAGGTGTGTGAGTGTGGTGGCGTGTCTCTGTGTGGTGGATGGTGTGTGTGTGTGTGTGGGGTGTGCTGTCCATGCGTGTGTGGTGTAGTGTGTGTGCCGTGTGGTACGTGTGAGGTAGTGAGGCGTGTGGTGCCGTGTGGACGCAGGCTGGGGGTGTGTGTGTGTGAGATTTGTGTGGTGGTGTGTGTGGTATGGTGTCTGTGTGCGTGTGGTATAGTGTGTGTATCTGTGGTGTATGTGTGCAGTGTGTATGTGTGTGCTGAGAGGTGTGTGAGTGAGGTGTCATGTCTCTGTGTGGTGAATGGTGTGTGTGTACGTGTGTGGTTTGTGTGGTGTAGTGTGTGTGCTGTGTGGTACGTGTGAGGTAGTGAGGCGTGTGGTGCCGTGTGGACGCAGGCTGGGGGTGTGTGTGTGAAATTTGTGTGGTAGTGTGTGTGGTGTGGTGTCCGTACGTGTGTGGTTTGTGTGGTGTAGTGTATGTGTGCGCGTGGAGTGGTGTGTGTGGTGTGTGTGTATCTGGTGAATGTGTGTAGTGTATGTGTGTGTGCTGAGAGGTGTGTGAGTGTGGTGTCGTGTCTCTGGCGAATGGTGTGTGTGTGTGTGTGTGCCGTGTGTGCGGTGTATGTATGTGTGTGGTGTAGTGTGTGTGTGCTGCAAGTGGGTCGTGTATGCATGTTGTGCGTGTGGCGTAGTATGTGGCGTGTGGGGGGTGTGTGTGTGGTGTTTGCTTGGCGTGTGCGTGGTGTGGTGTGTGTGCGTGCCGAACGTGTGTAGTGCCCGCATGTGTGTGGTGTGCGTGGCATGTGTGTCATAGTGTGTGGCGGGTGTGCATGCGTGCCGCGCGCGTGTGTGCGAGATGTGTGCCGGCCTCGCCACAGCCACCCCTGAGCCAAGGAGCCCAACCAGGAAGAGGGTGTCGCTTCCGCGGCGTGTCACAGATGTGTGGCGTGTGCGGACATTGCCCCGGCACCCATGTTCCCTTGGCGGCGTGTCACAGGCCGTGACACATGCGCCGAGGAATGGGGAGGGGGAGGGTCCGCCGGCGAGACCGCCTCCGCGGAGCGGCTCCCCCTGCCCGGGGGACTTTTATTCTGAACCCAGCGCCCTTATTTGCGCTGCGCCGTGGGCATGTTGGTGCAGTGTCTGCACACGGCACCCCCACAGGGGCTTGCTTCCTGGCTCACCCTGCTCGCCCCACCTCCAAGCCTCAGCTCTTCCTCTGGGGCTGGGGAGCGGTGGGCGGGACCCCCGACCCCGATTATCCAGCTCCAGGCAGGACCCCCGCTCCCTCGTGTCTCTGGGGTCCGGTTCTCGGCTCAAGGGGCTTTTTGCTGTTGCTTGGGGGCCTCCTGCAGCCCGTCGGGTGTTCAGGGGGGTAGAAAGTGGTCGAGCGTCGCAGATAGTGACCTCTGGGTGTGTGTGTGTGTGTGTGGGTGGGTGCGGTGGGCAGCGGGGAGCGGGGGCTCAGCTGCCAGGGTGTTGGGGGCAGCTGGCTCTGGGGGCTGGAGGCCCCCGACTTCCCTCCGTTGGCTCAAGGGGTGTAGAGAGAGGAAGGGAAGAGGTGACACCGTGTGCCGGTTCCCCAAGCAGAGGCCCTGTTGGCAGCTGGGCCGGTGGCTCCTTAGTGGCTGGGCCCCTCTGCAGAGGGACTGTCCCTTCCCTCAGCTGGGCCTCTCCGCAGAGGGGCTGCTCCCGTGGAGCCTGGTTCTGGCTCTGGGGGTCTGTGGCGGGCTTCCTCCCCGCCCTGTGCGGTGGGACAGCCGAACCCCTCCTCCCACCTGTTGTCATTGTCTGTGGCAGACCTGGGGCGTGCCCCTAGGGCTTGCTGAGGCGGGAGTTGGGGGGGGGGTGTAATTGGGGGGCAGGGGACTGCTGAGGGCAGGCCTGGCCCGGAGGTGGCCTCTAGGGCACGGGTGGGGCTGGGACAGCCACCAGGGACCTTGTCCCATCGTGTAACACCTGGTTGGTGTCCAGCCCTGGGGAGGCAGCAGAGCCCCAGGGGTTTCCCTGAGGCCGGGCATTATGTAATGTGTCTGCACTGGCCGAGCCCCGGAGACAGGTGGATAGAAGCCCTCCAGCTCTTGCCCGGGTGCTGGGCACAGCTTCCGGGAAATACCTGGCATCTGTGCCCACGGCCATCCACACCGCCCTCCTCAGGACCACCTGCAATGATCTGGCCAGTTGTGTGGGCTTCAACGGACACGACTCGGGGACTGAGCTGGCTTCACACCAGTAAAAACCAAAGACACTTTTTTTTTGCCCAGACCTTCTTTGCAGTCTGTCTACACTGACCCAATCAGCTGGATTATTGTCCCACGGCGTCCAGGACCTCCTGGTGGCTCCAGGTGGCTCAGGCTGAGCACACCCCCTCGCTGCCTTGGGTGGTCCCGCTGAGGGGATGGGCTTCCAAGGGGGCTGGCAGTAAACTTTGTCTTGTGCGGGTCAGGTTGGAGCTTGCCCTGGGTCTGATCTCCGGGCCGGTTACTGATTAAGTCCTCACCCGGCAGTGTGCCTGACGTGGCCGCGACAGCACGGCCTGAACACGCATAAACAAAGACGGGGACGCGGGAGCCCTGCGACCTGGCCGAGGGAGGGTGAACGGGGCCTCGCGTGGTGGGGTTGGGGAGGGGGCGCGTGAGCACGTCTTGCCAACAGTCCCCCTGCCCTGTCTGCGCCCTGAATCTGGGGCCCCACTCTTGTGCACCCAGACTTCCTGTTTGTCTGTCTGTCTGTCTGTCTGCCTGTGACCGCCCCCGGCCAGGTGTCCTGCCTGAGTGGCCAGGCCAGAATCCGTGGCACCGTCCTGGTGTCCGGGTTGAATCAGAGCCCCTGCTGGACACGTGTGTCCCTGGTAGTAAGTGGGCTTGGTCTCTTGGGCTTTGTCTCCTCAGTGGTTCGCCTTTGAGGCCCCCGCCGGGAGGCCCTGAACTCTTTTACCCACTGACGTGCGGTGCGGGCTGGGCATGCAGGTGACAGACGCCGTCTTGGTTCTCGGCCATTTCATCCAGGGCCTGCCCTTCAGCTCGCCCCACCTGGCTGCCCCCTTGAAATGTGGCTGTCACCAAGAGGAGAGAAGTTGCCCGAGTGTCTTGGGTTTGGGGCTTTCTTGGGGTCAGGGTGGTGGCAGCCTCCTTTGGAACGTGGCCCGAGGTTGACGGGGCACCCTGGAGGGGTGAGCGTGGGCTGTGGTGGGCCAGAGCGGGCGTCCTGGGGTGGCAGTGCCGACACACATGCGTGCGGGGCCCCTTTGTCCCCCGCGTGGCACAGCCAAGTGCCTGCCTTCCCGCCTTCCGTGTGTTTGATGTTTTCCCCGTTGGTTGGCAAACACCAGGAGCTGCTCTGCTTCCAGTGACATTTGTCACTAGAAGGCTTTGGAGTCTATCAAATGTGTTTCCCAGATAAGTTGTCAGTCCGGGGGTGGGGACAGAGAGGTGGAGACGCCCCAGTTTTCTGGGAGTTGCACTCAGGCCAAAGTGCTCCAGTGAGATGCTTCACTCGCCTGGTGCCCTCCTCTGAGACGCCCTGCCTGGCCGGGTCCCATTGTGCCAGTTCTAGGGGGAGAGGTTCAGCTCTGCCTCGGGGGGGGGGCCTTGCACCCCCTCCCTCTCACCCCCCCCCCCGGCCTACAGGTGGTGTTTCCACGGCTCTTGGCTCTCAGTTGGTGGCCATGCCCACTGGCTCGGCTGACAGTGAGAAGGAGAGGGCATTTCTTGGCCTCAGTCTCCAGTGAGTCTCCGGTGGACCCTGGTGTGGGCAGCCTCACACTGTCCCAGCCAGCGTGGTGCCATGCATGGGTGTCCCCTTGGGTTTGGGCGGACCGAGATGGAGTTGGGCCTTGGAGCAGGATTTGGCGGTTCTCCCTCTGCGGGAGTCACAGCAGACTTCTGTGACTCTGGGCTGGACTCGAGTACCCGTCTTCCTGGCGGCCTGTCTGTGGCCGCTCCTTGCTGGATCAAGCTGTCCCGTGGGATGGGGGGAATCATCCTGCTGCATGGAGAGGTGGCACCCAGCGAGGCGACCCTCCCAGAGGTGACCATCCCCGAGATCGGAGTATGAGCAGGGGCGTTTTCCCGCTTGCCTCGAGCGCTTCCTGGGTTCCGAGTCACTGCTGATTAGACCTGACTTCCTGAATGAGCCTGCATTTGGGGACATGGGGGAGGTTGAGGTCTGGTCTGAAGAACGGTTGTGGAATTGTTGAAAACATGTAAGAAAAAAAATGTCTCAGCGGGCACAACCTATTTCCTTTAGCACACGCGTGTGTGCGCACTCACACATAACACATGTTTCTAATTGAAGCAGTAATGTGCACTTTAAATAAATCCAGTCCCACAGCAGAGAGTGGAAGGAAAGACCAAGTGCCCTGGACCCCAGTTCCCGCCAGGTCTTGCCCCACTGTCCTGCAGCCTTGCAGAGCCTGTTGGGCACGTCCATAGGACTGAGCCTCCTTGTTCACGGACCATGTTTCCTGGGGGCTGCTGTCCACCTGTGCCCGGGAGGTGCCCCCTTCTGTGCCTTTCCTTTGCCACGTGGTGTCCCCTGCTGGAGGGGCCCCCACCGTCGCATCACGTGAGCAGACTGTCCCCATTGTAGGCTGAGTTGGTCGGTCCCAATTGAGCTCCAAGGCTACTTCCCCTTTTGTTCGGCGGTATTGTTTCTTTGCATTTTGGGGGGAGGCCTCCTCAGTGTAGCTCAGGGGGTCTCATGGCCACTCGTGGGACTTCTGGCGGTCCAGGCTGGCGGCTCGTCGAGATGGCGGAGGCCGGGATGCAGCGCAGGCACCCAGACCCCCATACTGGCTCCCCTGTGGGCAGCCCCTGTTTAGACCATGGAATGTTTTCTGCTGACTTTTGGGTGGGCGTTAAACCCTTCAGTCCCTCCAGCTGTCGGGAGCTAGTGCTGAGGTAGGGATTACCGCCTGGGGTCCTGCTGCAGAGGGCCCCCACTGGGCTCTGAGCTCAGGTATCCCGGCTGCCCGCTGCCCTCAGGCCAAGGGAGGGTCCGCACCAGCCCAGAGGCTGTTTCCTGCTCTTGCTTCGGTTTGTCCCAGACTTCCTGCTTCCCCAGGACGGAAGTGAGGTGCACCCCACCCCAAGCAAAGGAGGAAGCAGAAGGTCTCTTCCCTGTAGCTAACTCCTGTGGCAGCCCCCCCCCCCCAGCTTTCAAAGGGCTGAGAGAGGGTGCACCTTTGAAAGGGAGCGTGCTTGCATCCAGAGCCCTAGGCAAAGGGGCAAGGAGGTTGCAGAGAAAATGGTCCCTAGGCCGAGCCGTTCCCCATGTTCTGTGGCCATTTCTTTACACCTGCCACACGCAAAGCGAGGAGGCCCATGCCCAGGCCTGAGCCTGGCGAGCAGACCTCCTGTCCGGCCCAAGCTGGTTCCTTGTGGCTTCTTCGTTGGTGGGTGACCTCTGGCACATCACCTGCCCGTCGCCCTTCTCTGTGACATCCCGGTTATGAGGACTTGATTGTAACGCAGGTGCTGGAGGTAGGGGAGGATGGCCACTCCACAAGGTCAGACCAGCGTCGTGATGTTTGCAGAGAAGCATCCTGCCTTGAGCCCCCATCACTGGGGTCCGTAACAACCAACAAGCAAGTAAACATCAGCTGTGTGTGCTGGTGCCTGGGCCAAGGGGAAGCGGAGGTCCCCTGGGGGGCACTTTGTGCCCCTGGAGTCAGGGAAGGGGGTGGCAAGTGCAGGGGCAGGATGCTGATCCCCCCTGCCAAAGAAGGGTGGCACTGAGAAAGTGCCCCCCAGTGTCTGAATAGCCTTTAGGTCTATTAGGAGATACTCCAAGTCCTGTGGTGGGCACCCATGGTGGGCAGCTCTTGGGCTGTGGAGCTTCTGCTCTGAGACTTCTGGGCAGTGCGTACGTGTTACTTAGCTGGCTCCCTCCCCACTGAAGAGGGGCTTTCAGCAGCGCTCGACACTCTAGAACCCTTCTCTTGAGTAGCTTCTAGTAAATACATAGTCTCTCTCTCTCTCTCTCTCTCTCTCTCTCTCTCTGTTGATGACAGGAGGCTTATTGCCCAGAGACCCTCCCTCAGGCCTCAGGGTCAGGGTGAGTACTCAGCTTGGGGCACCTGCCCCCCAGCCTCCTTGATTCCAGCTTCCTGGCTACTCAGAAGTGACAGGCCCAAGAGTGAGGCCGCACCACAGGGCAGGTCGAGGGAGCCCTGTGGAGGGCATCAGAGAGAGAGGGAAGGGGAGGGAGGAGGAGGCTTCCCCAGGGCAGGTGGTGGGCCCAGCTGAGGCAGGACCCCCCGGGAGGGAAGGTAGTGCCGGAACGTGCAGCAGTTCCCTGGTGGCGGGGCCCGTCTGAGGTCCCTAGGATCCCCGAAGCGGCAGATGGGAGCCATGGTCTGGGGAGGCAGCCGAGGGTGGGCACAGGCCAGGCTGGGGCTCCGTGGGCGCCTCATCTGGGTGCCCTTGGCTCGTGCCCCTGTGGCCTGGCTGTCAGCACTGCCCGTGGAGCGCATCCTGGAGGATGCATGCCCCGGATTGGTACTGGGTGTCTTTTCTCTGTGGGACTCAGCCTGGGGGCATGGAGAGGCACAGCCAGTGTGAGCAGGTGTCTGAGGCTCTGGAGCCTCTGAGGATGGGCACCCCACCTCCTGCAGGAAGGTCTGAGCGGGATCCGTGTGCCACCTGGGGCGTGTTTGCCAGTGCTTGGCAGAGACGTCCTTCATCTGTGTGTCAGGGAGCTGGTGCTGGGAAGGGCACTGCGAGTGCTTGTAAAGGGTTAAGCACCTGGTATTCTTGTGTACAGAGGGAGTTCCCTAGGTCCTGGCCTTTGCAAAGTGGGTGCTCCCAGCTGCCTCATTTGCAAACAG
The DNA here is from genome assembly GCF_029834395.1 of Sorex fumeus. Classification (NCBI taxonomy): domain Eukaryota; kingdom Metazoa; phylum Chordata; class Mammalia; order Eulipotyphla; family Soricidae; genus Sorex; species Sorex fumeus. The sequence continues at coordinate 60,087,013 of NW_026606179.1, forward strand.
GTGCTCCAGGTACTACACTGAGAAAGTGAGCCCCCCCCCCCCTGCAAGCACAGGGCTTGCAAAGTGAACACTCCCCAGTGCCTCCCTTGCCAAGTGCTCTGCTCCCCTGTGCTGTACTTGCAGAGCACGGCAAGATACTGTGCTTACAAAGTGAGTGCTCCCAGGTACTGTGCTTCCCAGATGAGTACTCCCGGGTACTATGTTTACATAGTGAATCCTCCCAGGTACTGTGTTTGCAAAGTGAGTGCTCCTAGGTACTGTGCTTCAAAGGAGCATTCCCAGGTACTATATTTTCGTAGTCAGCCTTCCCAGGTACTATGCTTGCAGAGTGAGTGCTCCCAGGTACTGTGCTTACGGAGTGAGTGCTCCCAGGTACTGAGCTTACAGAGTGAATGCCACGAGGGGTTGTGCTGGCAAAGTCAGGCCTGCTCTTTGCTGAGGGCCCACAGTTAAGTTGGGGTGCGGTGTAGTTCTGATGTCCTCAGCCCCGGCCCTTCCTGTTTGGACAAGTGGCTGCTGTCGGCAGCTTTAGGACTTAGGGGAGACACATTGGGATGACGGAACTGGGGGATGGTGGGGGGAAAGTAGGGTGGTGTGAGCAGGTGAGCAAGGCCCGAGTAGCAGGACACGGCCTGAGTCGAGGAAGTCAAGATGAGGCAGGGGCCTGGGGCTGGGGCCTCCACATCGGGCGAGGTTTAGAGCTGGATTCTCCGGACGCTGTTTGTGCAGGGGGGCCCCCTCGCCAGGCTCATGAGCAGAACCAGCGCCAGCTGCGGGGCCTGAAGTGGAAGCTTCTTCTCGAGGGCAGGGGGCTGAGGCACCTGGGCCAGCGTTAGCCACTGCGATGGCCATGGTGGCTGCTGCTTTGAGTGCTGGGCGGAGACGCCATGGCCTGTGACCGTACAGCGGGGTGCTGTGGGGTACCTCCTCCAGCGGTCCACTGGGGATGGCCGGGCAGAGCGACTGGGCCGAGGGGTGGGCGAGTGGTGGACTCACTCTGCGGGGCGGGTGGGTCCACGAGTGCCCGAACGGAGGGAGCGGCTGACTCGGAGGGGGGGCGGGGGGGGGGTCAAGTCAGATCCAGCCCCTGGCCCAGAGGGAGCGTCTCAGCCCTCCCGGTGGGCCCGGTGGCTGGGCGGCTGCCACCTCCGAAGGGCTCCCCCACCAGGAATCGGCTTCCTGGAGGCCTGGTGGGAAGGCCCTGCCCGGCCCGGGTGCTCTCGGGAAGGAAGGTGGCACCCTGGGCCCGCGGGCATGGAGGGCGGAGTGGCGCTGTGCTTTGTGTCTGCTGCGTGGCCTCTGCCCGGGGCAGTGGGGGCAGGGCTCCCCGCGGTAGGAAAGGGGAACAATGGCTTGTTGACGTCGGCAACTGTTGCTCCGCGGGTTCATGTTTCACGACCCCGTGACTGGGGCTCGCTTTTGCTTTTGGGGGTGGGAAAACGAAAGCGCTTGAATCATCCCAGCAGGCCAGGGCCCGCCAGCAGCTGGGCTGGACCCGGCGGGGGTGCCAGCAGGGCCGAGGGGATGGTTTCCACACTCCTTCGCTGCCCCAGCCCTTGCACCAGTCGCCCTGGGTGCCACTGACTAGAGGCGGGAGCCGGGGCCCACTCTAAGGCCCCCTCCCGCTCCACCCCCCACCGCCTCCTGAGGCTCAGGAGTCCGGTTCTTGGGCATGGTGCTGTGATTCAGTTGCTGGGCTTGGTGTGGGATCGGAACCCTGTCCTCCGGCGGGCGGGCGGGTGGATCAGAGCTGCTGCTTGGTGAGGCCGGGGCGGAGGGGTGCGGCCTGCCGGGGTCTGGCCTGGAGTGGCAGGAGGAGGCGGGGCGGAGCTCCCGCTCTGCCCTCTGCCCTCTGGCCCCCCAGGTCTGAGTCTCCCTGCACACGTGGGTGTGCAGGCCACCCCCAGGACAGGGGGTTTCCACAGAGGACTGAGGAAGAAGACACGCCCCGAAGCCCACCTCCCAGAAACCCCCCAGGAACATTTTGGGTGTCGCCCAAAATGCTCTCATATTTTCTGGCCACGCCCATCTGACACCCCTGAGACTGTTTGCACTCAGGGCGGGTGGGGCTTTCACTCCCGCCCTCCTTTTATTCCTCACCTCACACCCCAGCCTCCCCTGCTGGCTGCCAAGGGAGTGGATGTTACCCCCTACCCCCTTCCCCCCCCCCCCCCCCACCCTGCTTGGTCGTGTGACAGCATCCCTGACCAGGGCAGAGTTAGGGACAGGTTTTGCATCTGGTCCAGTCCCGGGCTTCCACAGAACTTGGCTTGGTGTGGATGCTGCAGGACCCAGGTCTCTGTGTGGGGGTCTGGGAGGAAAGCTCCCCTTACTTTTGTCCCAAGCCCTGCCTGGCTGACCCTCCAACCCCTTCACCCTGCCTTCCCTGATGACTTGGCTAAGCAGAGGAAAATGAGCACTGGGGGCCCGGAGAAGGCCGATTCCTGGGGCGGAGCACGCGCTTCGCATGCCAGAGGCTTGGGTCCCCTAAATAACCTGGGATAATCCCCCGAGATTGCTGGTTGTGGCCCAAAGTCCTCCCCTTGCAAAAGGTTCGAAAACGTGCGGGCGGGGGTGGGGCGGGGTGTGCGAGGGTGGAAGCTGCTTCTCCCATTGCGTCCAGCCGGAGTGTTTTGGGAGGACGGGTACAGAAAGCCCAGGGCCGCTTTACTTCCCCCACCTCTGCGGTCCTGTGTGGAGTTGGGGTCCCACTCTGGGCTTGGGGGCTGGTTGCATCCCATCGACAGCCTAGCAGCTTCTGGAGAAGTCTGCTTTGGGACTTTGGGCAGGTATGGGGGCGCGTTCTGCAGGTGGCGGTAGGGGCCTGAGGCACCTCAGGGGGGTACACAGCCTGGAGAAGGGGCACCTCGCCCTCACAGGCTGAGTGGCACTGGTTTGTGGGGGCTGACAGCCCACCTGCTGGTCCGTTTGCTACCAGAAGCTACTACTAGGAGACCCGCTCCCTTCTCCTGGGACTCCTCAGGTCAGGAGGGCTGAACCCGGCCCTTTGAGGGGCCCTGGGTCCACGGGCTAGTTAGGAATAGAAAAATGCCCTCTACCCCCATTTTCCCACCCCCATTTTCCATTGGGACCTGGGACACGGGGTGGGGGGGTGAGGGGCTGCTGAAGGGTGCTGTGACCTTGGGCCATGACCTCGGGCCCTGGATGTACGTTGCTTTTGCATCCCCCTTGTCCCCCCCAGACCCGCACATCACCTCCGTGATGAGGGCCAGCGGCAGAGCCAGCCACGCTGGAGGACCGGAGATCTTACTGGTGGTTTTCACTTCAGCTTTCAGCAGCTGTGCTTGGGAAATAAGATTTCCATCTCAGGAAATATGATTTAAAAACAGAATTGAAAGTCACTTTTATTTTCTCAACGATATTGCCCCTGACGCAGGCCCGGGATGCCCATGGCGGCCTCCAGGCCAGCCTCTTGCCTCCGATCCCAGGCTCTGCCCTGCTGTGACCCCAGTGCCCCGCGGAGACTGGGAGCCCCGGCCGTTCTCGGGACCTCGCTCCCGTGGACCCAGCCTGGCCCCTGTTCCTGGAGACCATGAAGCCCCCCGTCAGGCGAGCATGATCCCCTAAGGGCCGGGCGTCTGTGGAGCCAAGTCTGGTGGGGCCACACCCCAGTGTCCACCCTGAGCCCCCTTCCTTGCCACAGGGTCTCCATTCACTGGCTGCTGGTGGGTTTGGCCAGGGCTGCGGGACCCCTTCCTCCAGGGATCCCCTGCCTGTTTCTGTGACGGTAACTGCCCCTCCCCGCCCCCACTCCCGGGCCTAGCCTGGTGGTAACGGGCGTGTCTGCACCCACATCAATCCCCCACTCGGTTCTGAGTCGGGTGGAGTGCAAGGTTGATGCTTTCCGGGGTGCCTCATCTGTCAGGGTGGCTTTGTGGCAGCTTCCTCCATTTCCTCTGTTGTGTGGTGTCTCCACCTGTTGTTGCCGCTGGAGGGTTTGGGTGAGGGTTTGGGCGGGTCTCAAAGCCTCCCCCCACCAGGAAGTCCTCCAGGGCCAGAGGGGCTGAGGAGACACCCCTGCCCTGCAGAGGGGACTGACAACGGGCCGTCCCTGAGCTTTGTCCAGGCGAGGAAACTGAGGCTTAGTGGGGGTCTGGTGCTGCCCGGGGTTCAGGCGGGGCTCAGTGGCCAGAACCCGCTCCTCTGCCTGGCTGGCCTGGTCGTCTGGCCGGACCGCACTCCACTTCCTCCCATGTGGCAGGGCTGCGTGTGCCGAGCCTGCAGGCCGGCCCGGCTCTGCTCAGCTCAGCCGCCTTCAGTCCTGGCTGCAGTTGGAAAATGTTAGTCTGTTTTTCCCTTTTCCATTCTCCCCATCCCTCTTCATTTTTTTTTTTTTTTTTTTTTTTTGTATAATTAGAATCAGGCAGCCCGGGCTTGGAAGAGACCCTGCAGGTCCTTCATCCTGGGAGGGAAAGAACATCCCGGCCCCAGACAGCCCCTGCCAGTCGGCTGTGGCTGGCACGATGCTGCCGTCCACAAGCTCGGGTGAGGGTTCCCAGGGCGCTAAGTGACCCTGGGTGGGGGGAGGGGCACTGGCAGGGAGCTCACCCTCACCAGGGGGTCTGCTGTCTAGATCACTCGGGCTTGTGTCTGTTTTGTTTTCGTTTATTTGGGGGCCACACCTGGCGGTGCTCAGGGCTTGCTTTTAGCTGTACTCTTAGGAATTACTCCTGGCAGTGCTTGGGGGAACACATGGGATACAGGGGACGGGACCCGGGTGGCCCCCTTGGCCTTATGTCTGATGCGGGAACACAGTGGTGCTGGGGAAAGGACCTGTGTGTGTGTGTGTGTGTGTGTGTGTGTGTCTGTGTGTGTCTGTGTGTCTACAGCGGGGCCTGCATCTGGGTTGGAACCTCAGTTCTGCCTCTCACCCATTGCAACTTGGGCAAAGCATCTGACTTTTTGGTGCCTGTAAACCAGAAAGAAGGATAATCTCCTGCTTGCTGGGGCCGGGAGGGTCGAGGGCCCATGTGTTGACTTGACAGCCAGCGGAAATGGATGGCGGATGTGTGTGTCAGGTATCCGTGGGCATGGTGGGTGGCCGTGTGGGTTTGGCAAGGCCCCTGACCCCACCTGGGGATCTGGGCTGCTCTCTGCGGAAGGAGGTGGGGCGGGCACAGTCGTGCTGCCTCTTCCGCTCCCCGTGAGAGTTTAGGCTGCGTTGCACAACCGGCTTTGGGGAGCGTTTTGTGTTTTCTTTCTGCCCTGGACTCCTTTTGATTCTGCGGTTGGGGTGGATGACCAGAGCTCCCGTTAGCCGGTCTCAGAGAGTCGACAGGATGGAGGGAGCCCGTCGATCGGGCACTGTGGGCTGCTGGTCCTTCGGCTGGCGCGAGTGACGCTTCTTTTGAGGCTGGGGTGATAGTATAGCTAGTAAAGGAGCTTTCTTTGCATGTGCCTGAACCAACCTCCATCCTCTGCACCACGTATTATCGGAGCACGGCCAGGAGTGATCCCTTAGCACAGAGCCTGGAGTCAAGCCCCAGTACTACTGGGTATGGTTCAAAGACCCACCATTTATTATTTTTTTTTAAGAAAAGAAACTCTCACCCAGGCACTGTTCCTCTGGCCAAATGGCATCGATGGCCTCATGACATTTGGTGTCTGGAGGCCAGGGGTGTGACTCAGCCTTGTGTGTGTTAGGCCCTGGGTTTAATCCCTAGCATTGTTCTCCCCTCCCCCGATTCCCCCCTCCCCCTATACATTTCAGCGTCTGTAATATAGGCATTTCTGGGAGTTGGTTCCCTTCCTTCTCCCTAGGTTATAAGACAGCTCAGGAGCCTGTGACATTCACCAGCAGAAATGGAACTTTGCCTGGAAATAAACATGTAAATGATTAAAAAAAAAATAGTTGGATTAGGCCTGAAAGATCAAGGTTTTTGTCCTGAGTGCGGCTCCTTGCTGGGACGGGGTTTATTGTGCAGCCTCTCTGTCCCCTGGGGCCGTGTTTAGTCTTGGCTGTGGGGAAGCCGCTTGCTTTCATCCCAGTCCGGAGTCTCAAGGCTGGCCCTTCCTGCCTCTGCACCACTTAGTTGAAGCTTGAGAACACTTCTCTTCCTTCTGATAAGGCTCTGCGTGCAGGACTCCGGACTGGGCCCCTCACCTCTCTGACCTGGAGATCTGGGGACAGGATGACCACTGCCCCTGGTGGTCGAGGCTTACATACGCCAGTGGACGGCAAAAATCAGCCCCGTGTGTTTCCGTATAGGCTGTGATGCATCCCAGACTCACCCCAGGGCTGCAGGTGGGCCTCGTGCGTGCGTGGAAGGGGTCAGGCTGGGGTGCAAGCCTGGAATGCTTGAGGCCCAGAGATTGCTCCCTGGCACCGCAGCCAGGTACCCCCCGCCCCCCACGGGCCCAGCCCCCGCCCCAAACTGCCTGCTGAGTCAGCTCTGGGGCCCCAAACACTACTGGGGAGCTCCCCACCAAAGGTCGGTCTTTGTTTACGAAGGAGGGAAGGCTCCCAGTGCGGGGTTTTCCTCCTTTGACTCCTTAGCCAAGGGAGCTCTTTTTAGCCTCACTGTGGAGTGAAGCATTGTGTACATGGGGTGGGGGGAAAGGTTCCCACAGCCCCACTTCAGCTCTGTCTGGCAGCTTGTCTATCCTTGTCTGTCTCTCTCTTTTGCTCTTTATCTCTCTCTTTGTCTCTGCCTATCATCTTTTTTTTCGTTTCCAAGATCTTTATTTTTTAATGAAATCACTGTGAGTTAACAAGGTTCCAAAGATACTCACAATGGAGTTGTTCCAGTCCGACAGTGTTCCAACCCCCCGGTCCCTCCACCTGTGTCCCCAGTTAGACCCTGAATCTTAGGGGGGTGTTTCCTGGGCCTCCCGCATTTTGCATTTGAAGTTCAGCTTTCCCTTTGTTTTGTGTGGGGCCCACGTGTTTAATGGCTCTCAGCGAGGCTCCGAAGGGCTCTTGGCCCTCTGAAATCTGCAGCGGGGACGGGGGACCCGAGTCAGCTGTGCTCCCAGCTGGGGGTTGGGGGGCCAGGCAGGTGAGGTGCCGGTTCCCGGGACCTGCTCCTGCCAGGTGCCTATGTCTTGTCTTATCCTCAATGCCGCCTTGTCCCAGGAGATGGGAAAGCCCCTCAGGGCACAGGAATTTAATTCACACACTGGCCTGGTGACACGTGATTTTTTTCCCCCAAAGCCCCGTGGTTTATCCCGGGTCTTTGCCCGAACATTCTTTAGTTCCTGGCCCGTGGACGAGTCTGCTGAAGGGGTCAGAGAGAGCACAGGGGGAAGAGGGGGGTGTGAGTGCGTTGGCCTTGGGTGTGAGGGTGATCTGGCTGCAGCATGTCACCCCACTGATCGCTGCAGTTGGTTCGGCTGGTCTGGCTGCCCAAGCAGGGTCCCTTTCCTCCCTCACCGCTCCTTGTGTGTGTCCCTCTATTCCCTGATAGAGACGAACTGTTTTCGGCCAGGGGCATTCGAGTAGGTGCTGTCCATCCAGGCAAGTCTGCAGGATGCTGGCCTTGCATGTGGCCCACCCTGGTTTGATCCCTTGCACTGCATAGGGTCCCCCGAGCACTGCCAGGAGTGATCTCTGAGCGCAGAACCAGCCCTGAGCACCTGCGGGCATGGCCTGACCCCTGCCCAACCTTCCCAATAAGAGAGTCCTGGGCCCTTGGTTAGGGAGGAAGGGCTTGGAGAGTTCTCCCCGGCCCTGCCCAGGACAGACTTGCTGGACACTTGTCACCTGGCCCCGATGGCCTTGTCTGCGGACAGCTGTGGGCATGAGGGATGCTGTGCTGGCGTGTCCAGGCAGCTCTCTCCTCGGTGTCCCAGGCACTGAGGCTGGGTGGGGCCGCCCCGTGGGAGAGCTGAGCTGGCCGCTCCTTGAGGTGCCACCTGGCCAGAGTCCCTTGGGTCTTGGTCGCAACCTGGAGGCGACTCTGCCTGTGCTCTGGAGCTGTTCTGTGGCAGGCCTGTGCTGTGTCGGGCCCAGCAAGGGGATGGATTCTGGGGTGACTCACACAGGGCCTCTTGCAGGGACCTGACAACCTTTATCCAGCAGAACATGGTGATTTAGGAGAGGAAGTTGCAGGGTGGCCGAAAAGTGCACCCTAAGGGTGCGCATGAGGGTTGAGGTGTTGGCCTTGCACACCTCTGACCTGTATTCCCAAGTACTCCCCGGAGTGGTCTCTGAGCACAGGGCCGGGAGTAAGCCCTGAGCACCAGCAGGTGTGCTCAACCCCCTCCCTAAAGAAGGGAAAAAAGGAAAGTTCATCATCGTTCCTCTTGTTTCTTTCTCATTCAACAAAGCGTTTCAAGGGCAACACCCTGAATGGATGTGTGTGGTCAACGGCCGAACCCCAGTCCCACCACACGCCATCAGCGATCCTGGCTGGAAGGAGCCCAGAGGGCCTGTGGCGTGGACGCAGGCCCGCAGTGCCCCTTCCCTCGGGTGCCTTGGTTGGAGTGAGCCGGTTGGGCCTCCCTCGTCGGGTCAGACGGTCTCCTGGCAGGGAGCAGGGACAGAGCAGCAGCCTGAAAGGAACCCTTGTTCCTCCGCATGGCGGGGAGGCCACAGGCAAGCCCAGGGACTCTGTGCGGGGCTGGATGTTGGGCACGTGCAGGACCAGCGTCTCCTGGTGGGATGCTGGGGTGGACTGGACAGTCAGGGAGATTGACAAACTCACAGGAACACTTCCCTCCCGCCCTGGCCTCTGAGTGTGGTTGGTCAGACCCAGGACCTGGTGAGATCAGGAGGGTGCTCAGCTGGTGTTCGTGGCTGTTCCTGCCACTCACCACGGTGTCCGGACAAGCCCCTCTGCCCTCCACAGGAAAAGTGGTGCCCAGACTCTAGCTTGTTAGGGAGGAGGAAGTAGTGATCTCCCCAGCCCCTCCCCTAGTCCCTGCCCTGTGGAAGGGAGGGTTTGCGTGCTGTGCCCTCAGAAATGCCATTTGACCCCAAGCCCAGGTCTGGAAGGGAGCCAGTCAGTGTTGCTCTCCCGTTCTCCCTGTTTATCCTCCTAATTCCAGGCTCCAGTGGGGCCTCTGGGTGCCCAGCAGCTGCTTGGGGGGCTCTCCTCTCTCCCTTGGGTCTGAACAGTCAAGGAGAGGGCCTTGGGATGGGAGTGAGGGGCCGAGTCCGCACAGGTGAGCACCTGCTGGTCCCAGGTATCGTGCCTGAGTCAGCATTCATGCACTTACTGGATGCCTGGCATCGTGTGCCTCAGGCCGGCAATGCAGAGGACATGACGAATGGGCAGGGGTGATGGGGGAGCTCCAGGGGGCTGTCAGGTGGAGGTGGCGGCGGCGGCAGGAAGGGGCTGGGAGCACATGCCGGGACGGCCTCACTGCCTGTCTGTGCCCGCAGTGAGTGGAGGGAGGGCCCAGACCCTAGACGAGCGTGGAAGCTGAGTCCCTGGGGTGGCAGGTTCCTGCTCACCTGCTCCTTTGCCTTGACTTAGACCCCTGTGGCCAGCTGGGTGGGGGTCTGTTCATTGCCAACAAGCAAGAGGCTTCTCTCCCTCATCCGCGCACGGGGAGGGGAAACTGAGCCCTGAAGTCTTGCTGGGAACAACTCTTTGATGTGGGCCAAGGAGCCCCTGGGCCAGAGCTGCCCAGTCGGGACTGCCACCCCCAGCACTGCTGCTTGCCAGCTGTGTGATCCTGGGCGAGTGGCTTCGCCTCTCTGGGCTTCTGTTTCTTGTTGGCTAGTTCTCTGGGCTTCGATGGGACTCAGTCAGGTCCTGATGACATGGACCTGACCCAGAAGAGCAGGCCCCCAGCCCCCGGCCCAGAAGAGCAGGCACGCTTGTTCTTGCTTCAGGGGGAGGGAGAAAAGCCCTGTGCTCACCGCCAACTCCTGTTACCCAGACAACAGAGGGAGGGCCTGGCCACTGGACTGCTGGGCCCAGGGCAGGGATGCAGGGCAGGGGGCAGGGCTGAGGCCTTTTCCAGGGCAGGGATTTGCAGCCGCACCTAGGTTCAGGCTCTGCTGCTGTCTGGCTGTGTGACATTAGGAAAGCGACAGAGAGTAAGTACACTCTGAGGGCCACAGTTGTCCCTCCCGGAAAATGGGATCGTAACACCCATTTAGCTTGTTAGGGAGAGCTGCAGGACAAGGCTCTTTTGGGGGGGCAGCGCTGGGCGTGGAACCCAGGCCTCAGGCGTGCAAGGCACTTTGTGCTCTACCACGTAGCTTCACCCCTGGCTCCTCGGGCCCCCTGAGCATCCTTGGAGGGTGCGTGGAGTGGGAGTCTGGAGGGCTCGCTGGGGCCTCCCCTCTCTTGTGAAGCCCCAGATGCGTGTGAGGGAGGGGACCTGCATGCTGGGCCCGGCTGCAGGTAAGAGCGTTTCCTCAGGCTCTGCTGGAAAGCCAGCCTGCCTCCCCATTCCGCCAGAGCTGCGTGTTTTCTTTAGCTAAGGCCCTGGGCGGGAGGAAGGGCAAACCACTTCCTCTCCAGCTTTCAGATTTATCAGACACAACTTTTTGAATACTTTCAGTTTGGAGAAAATTAAAAACACAAAGAAAGCAGTCGTAAAGCATTAGGTAAATGCAGTGTCCCCACACCCACTGCTGGCCCTTGGTGGGTTGATGGGCGGGCCTAGGATGCCCGGAGCGGGGCCATTGGGGCCGGCTTTGAGATGCCTGAGGTTGGAGCTGTTTTTGCGTGTGCAGGCTGCAGGCTGGGGTGCAGAGGTCCAGGCCGCCATGGAGGTTTCCTGTGCTGTGTGTTGTGACCACACAGAGACCAGACCAGAGGGACAGGTGTTGCAGTTTGACCTCCAAGCAGCTTTCTTCCCCATGGTGTGTCTGGAGAAAGTTCTCAGATAAGACCGGACCTGAACTAAAGTGACCTGGGATCATCTCAAGATCCTGGGCTGGGCCGCCAGCCCTCGGCCTGTTGGGGCTGTCATCAGGGTGTCAGAAATGACTCAGCAGTGGTCTCCAGGAGTGAGCATGCTGGTTTCCTGTAAGCAGTGCCTGACTTCCAGGTATCCTTTGTGCTGGTTGCTGGTCTTGAGGCTGACACTCGTGCCCAGGGAAACCCTTTGTTGAAGAGGGAGGGTAGCACGGGATCGGTGTGTGACTGGAGCTGCACAGACACTCGGGCACACAGGAGCCTGCAGACCTGCCCGCGCACACACTACACACTTGGGAACATGTGAGGCTTCATCCGTGTGCACACAGCCTGCGGACCTGCTTGCGCCCATACCACATACCTGGAAACACGTGAGATTACATGTTTGGGCACACAGCCTGCAGACCTGCCCGCACACACAACACACAAGGCTGCATCTGTGAGCACACAGCCTGCAGAACCGCCTGTGCACGTACCACATACCAGGGAACATTTCGAGGATACATCCGTGTGCACACAGCCTGAAGACATGCATGCTTACACATGACACGTGTGTGTACGCCTGGGAACCTGCTAGACGCACACTGGTGCACACACAGCTTGCAGACATGCACGTTTACACACAATACGTGTGCACATCTGGGAGCACACAGGATGCACATCGGTGCACATGCAGCCCGCAGACATGCATGATTATATGACACACATGTATGTGCCTGGGAATTAATTTGCAGGGTGCATACACATGGACACACAGAAAGCTTGCGACAGAAAAGCTTTTCCATACCTAACAGACATGTCAATAGACACATATACTATAACTATACACATGAGTGCACCTGAGAACACACAACATATGCATGTGCACACAGAGAACATGTAGGAGCCCCTGTTTATACCCAGAAGACACGTATAGCACACAATACACACGTACACAAATGTACATACCCGAGAACACAGAGCAGGCGTACACGTGTACACAGCACTTGGGTGTGCAAGCTCACATCAGATAGACATGTACCTTACAGCACACACACATGCATGTCTGGAACATACACAGCATGCACACATGTGCATACACATAGTTCCTGCAGGGAACCCAGACAGGCATGTCCAGCACACAGCACATGCTTGCACATACCCGAGAACACACACGTGTGCACACACGGCCTGCTGGTGTACACACATACATCCGAGAAAACAGGCACAGCATAGACACATGGAATAGCACTCATGCGCACACATAAGGCTGCAGCTTCAAAGGCTGTTTTTGTCATCTTTTCCTGTTCAACTGTACTATGAGTACAGTTTTGTGTGTGTGTGTGTGTGTGTGTGTTTAACTGCTCTCCCTCAGTTTCCTCTTTGGTAAGATGAGGTCAGAAGTCATGCCTCCCCCCTCCCCCGCATCATGGCCAGTGGTCCGAGCAAACACACGAGCAGGCCTTGTGCTGCTCATCACCACTGCCTCAGAGGCGATGGAGAACGGCTGTTCTCTTTCTTTGTGCTCTCTAGGGGCTCTCCTCGGTGGCCCCCTTTGGTGTTCTCACGTATTGGGTGTCCCCCCGCCCCAGTGCAAAAGACTTGTCCCTCAAGGCCTCCTTTTCCTGTTAGGAGCAGGTAGGAGGTGCTACCACCATTGAACAAGCACTAACTTTGGGCCATCTTGGTTCAAAACATTCTGCCCAGCCTCTATTCTCAGGAAGCTTAGAATTTGGTGGGGCTGGGGTTGACAGCCAGCCAAGTCCACGATCGCCGTGACCCCTTCAGAACAAAAACGGGGTGGGGGGAGCAGCCAGGAGATAGAACTAGGGCATCTTTCCAAGTCCACTTGGTTTCCTAAGTGGGTCCAGCAGGTGCCTGGGACGGGGGAAGAGTGTGCAGGCAGGCAGGGTCCAGGCATAGCCCTGCAGGGGCAGCGGGGGTCTTCGAGTTGATTCTGGGCACCGAGGGGAGGCAGGGCCTGGACAGAGGTGGGTGGGTGCGAGATGGGTTGTGGGCTGGGCCACACAGTGCTCGTCGGAGGGCCGGGTGGGCGAGCCGCTCTCTCCAAGGACGACATCCCGGAATCACGCCTGCCTTCTCTGCGGGCGCGCCCTCGGCGTCCCCATCTGCACGACGGACACGGGATCCCGGCGGCCCTGCCCGCCGGCCCTGCCCGCCGCGTCCTTGCCCGAGGTCAGTTCCTCTGGGCTCCCCAGACGCCCGCCGCTGACATTTCCCTTCTTGTTTGCCGTGGGGGAGGGTACGTAATTGCATTCCTCCCAGCAAATGACACGGGGAGGGCTGGGGCTTGTCAGGACGCTGCTCTATAATTTTCCCGTCTGGGATGGGAGCTGAGCTGAGCTGTTTTCCTCCCTGACCCGCAAGGGCTGTTGCCCGCATCAAGAGCCGAGCGTTTCTGAGTTGGCCTTTGTGGGTCGCCTTCGCCCTTTCTTCTCCGTTTTATTTATTTCTTTTGAAATAGGTCTTTCTTTCCCCCACGCTCCCTTTCCTAGGAGATCAGACTGGTGACTGGGATGTGGTGGGTAAGAATCGGTGGTTCCCGTCGTCCCTCTGCTGTGGTTGGTGTGGGAGTCGGTGGGGGCAGACTTCGACATCTCTCTCCCATTAAGGGATTCACGGGCTTGGAGGCTGGCGTGCCGGGTGGGGTGATCTCAAGTCCCCGCTGCTGAGCCGCGATGCTCCAGGGCCGGGCCTGCCTGCGAGGGAAGCGGGGACATGCTGAGCGAGGCTTCGAGCCAGGGGCCCGCGGTCCAAGTCCAGTCGGATGATATATTTTCCTTGGCCCACACAGTGTTTTGGAGAAAAGAAAAAAGCTTCAGTGAGTTGTCTGCATTTAAAAAATCAGGAAAGTTCCCCTTAGAAAAACGTGGATTTCCATCTTCTATTAATAACCACAAAGGCAAAGCCTGTGTGTCACTTACTACGTGCCTGGCCTGTTCTCTGTTCTCGGAGGAGGCAGTGTCGGCATGGGGGTGGGGGGGGCACCGTTCTTGCCCGGTCCCTCTGGGCACCTGCTCCTCACGGCTCCGCAAGACACTGGGTCTTGGAGCAGTCATGAGGGGTGGCCCGGGAAAGGTCCCCCACTTCCCCAGGACCCACCTGTGCCTATGGATCCCGCTCCCCTTCCGCTCAGGTGAGGATTGGTGCAGACTGTCAGTGGGGCGTGCACTGAGGCACTGAGGCAGGCCCCGGGGGGAAGGGGAGCGCAGCCCCCTGTCCTGGGGGGCGGGCAGAGAAACCCAGGTCCACCCTCGCAGGAGCTTGGGGGGTGCCGGGGCCTCCGCGGCCCCCTCCTCCTGCTGGGGTGCCCCTTCCCCGGCTCCGCCCTTCTGCCGCGTCCCACCTGCCATCGCCGGGGAGAGGGAAGCCCGCGGGACTGCTGCCTGTCTTTGTCGAGACTGCTGGTGGGTGGGACGCGGCTGTGGAGGTGGTCGGGCTGCGGCATGACTCATCGTGGAAGCCGGGAGGCGTCGCCACCTCTGGAGGCTTCTGCAGCCAGGAGGTGAGGCGGCCCTTTCCGCCGAGCTCGGGATGCTGCGGTCCGCGGCCTCCTTCCCGGTGGTGGAAGAGCACAGCGTGGGCGGGAGGGAGAAGCAGCGGCTGGAGTCTCTCCCCTCCCCCCTCGCTCCTGGTGCCTCAGCAGAACCGGCCTGGAGTGTGCAGTGCTGCCTCCCGGCGCTGGCTGTTCCCCTTTAAGCCGGACCCGTGCGCTGTGTGCCGGCAGCCTCGGAGACATCATGTGACCCCGCGAGAAATCCACGTGCCAGCTGCAGTGTGCATTGTTCCCCGTGCAGTAGCCGTGCAGTAGCCGTCTCCAGTTCCAACCCCGCCTTTATCTCCCGCGTGCTTCTCCTCTCCTTTTCTCCAGCCCCTGCCCGCTCTCCCCCCTTCCCCCCCCTCCACCAAGTTCTGCTCCTGGGACCCTTCCCGAGTCGGGCGGGAGTGGTGGGAGACTTGTGCCGACCTCTTGGGCCTCTCTGTGCGGTGGGCTTGTTCCCTTCTCCCTTCCTGCAGGGCCTGGAGAATTCACGCAGAATCGAGCTGAGTGCGTGGGGCTGTAATAGGTGCTCGATAAAGAGCTACTACTGGTGTTACCCTCCACTGGTCAAACCAGTCCACCCGCTGGCTTTGCAGAAACACATCAACCTTGAGAACCTCGGCCCTGAATTCTGAAGGGGCCGGGGCTCGGGCTGCACGATGCCATCACCGAGGCCCGGGACTGGGGCTCGTTCCTCGTGCTGTGCTGTCGAAAAGGCAGCCGGGCCCCGCCTCCCTCCACACCTGTCGTCAGACTTGATTTCTCCTGCCTGCAGGTTCAGGGTTCAGGGAGTATTAAAAATCTCACTCAGCAGCTCAGGCAAAACAGGAAAATGTTTTCTTCTTTTCTTCTCCCCTGCAAGACACAGGCCATAGCATCAGGATGAGTACAGGACAGTTGGACTGGGGTGGACCCCACGGTCTTCTCTCTTGGTGCTCCGTGGGTCTCAGCTCCTTGCCTCGTGGCCCGAGAGAGCTGCCCAGCTTCCTGCCAGGGCATCTGTGTTCCAGTTAGTGGGATGTGGGCTCTTGGCATGGCATCTGCCCATAGTTAGCAGGAAGCTGGAGTGGAGGGGGGGAGGGGAGAGGGAGAGAGAGAAGGACTTCTACCCTTTTGGGGCCACTTCTGCTTCCATGCTATCGGCCACCCTGAGTCCCGTGGCAGCCTCTAGCTCCAGGGAGTGGGGAAGTGTGGATGGTTCTGGGGCGCTTGATGTTCCTCCCGGGTTGGCCTGGGCAGACCTGCTCACAGGCAGAAGAGTGGGAGGCACCGAGTCTTTTCTGTTCGGGGCGGCAGGGCAGTGCGTATTCTTCCACAAGGGGGGATGAACTTTGTAAAGCGCCTGACGCGGGGTGGGGGGGTGGGACGGTGGAGTCCCTGGGATAGGGCCCAAAGATTCGGACCCCTGAAGGAGAGATTCCGTGGGCGTGGGCCAGGCCCTGCACATGCTCCAGGTGTCTTCACCTTCCTGGGTACCCTGTGGAACCCAGGTGCTCACAGAGAACTCCCTGGGACCCCCAGGGGACAAGCTGCCTCTTCACCCTGTGCACATTCAGGTCCCTTGTATCCCCAGGTGAGGACATGCGGGGGCTGGACAGGGAAGTGCTGTGGCCAGAGGGGTGCCGTGGGGGCATGCAGGGGTGCCAGGTGCCGAGACTACAGTCCCAGGACCCCTCCTGTGGGGCCTTTCACCTCCTGGTATCTGCTGTGTGCGTGGGCCTGAGTGGAAGGGAGCCGTCCCGCACAGTGCCAGCGGGTGGGCAGCCTCTGCACCCTTAGTCTGGGCCCTCCTGGATGCGCACAGGTTGGGACACGGGTGAGAGGGAAGTGAAAGTGTCCGCCAGACCTTTGCTTCCGCCCTGAGTCCAGCAGCTTTCCTTGGGGGAGGGCGCGCTGTTTTCTTGACTCTTGACTTAGTCTGGCCTTGCCCTGCAGAGAAAACAAATGTAGCCTCCATCCTGTTTGGAAAGAGGGCGTTCAGGCCTCTGAGCGCTCGCCTGGAGACACGGGTGCTGGCCCACGGCAGAGCTGGGCGTGCCAGCGGCTCCTCGCAGTGGGCAGGAGGCAGACGACATTCCATCCGGCAAACTCAGCTCCTGGGTCTGCTACCGGGTGCCGGAGGGGGCCACCACGCCCACCCTCCACTCCAGAACCTTCTCAGCTTCCCCCAGGACTGCACTCCTTACTCAGAGATACTCTGCACCCCTTACTCACCCAGAAATACTCTGCACTCCTTACTCACCCCCAGATACTCCACACCCCTTACTCACCCACAGATATTCCTCACCCCGTACTCACCCACAGATACTCTGTCCCCCTTACCCAGAGATACTCTGCACTCCTTACTCGCCCAGAAATACTCTGCACCCCTTCCTAACCTATAGATACTCTGTACCCGTTACTCACCCAGAGAGACTCTGTACCCCTTACCCAGATATACTCTGCACTCCTTACTCACCCAGAAATACTCTGCACCCCTTCCTAACCTATAGATACTCTGTACCCGTTACTCACCCAGAGAGACTCTACACCACTTCCTAACCCACAAATACTCTGCACCCCTTACTCACCTGAGATACTCTGTACCCCTTACTAACCAAGACATACTCTGCACCCCTTCTTTTTTTTCCTTAAATTTTTATTAGTGAAACATCATGAGTTACAGTTGTAGACTTACAAATTTTTGTGCTTGGGTTTCAGTTATACAATGATCGAGTACCCATCCCTCCACCAGTACCCATTCTCCACCACCACCAGTTCCAGTATCCCTCCCAACCCCCATCCCCCCATCTCACCCTACCTCTGTGGCAGGGCGTTCCCTTTTGTTCTCTCTCTCCTTTTGAGTGCTGTGGTTTGCAAAAGAGACATTGAGTGGCAATCATGTTCGGTCTAGAGTCTACTCTCAGCATGCATCTCCCATCCTGGGAGGATCCTCCCAACACCCTTTATTTGGTGCTCCCTTCTCTATCTGAACTGCCTTTTCCCCTAGCGTGTGCGGCTGTCCTCAAAGCCATGGAGTAATCCTCCTGGTACTGATCTCGGCCACTCTTGGGTGTTAGTCTCCTATTTGTTACTTTATGTTCCCCAGATGAATGCAATCTTTCTATGTCTGTCCCTCTCTTTCTCACTCATTTCGCTTAGCATGATACTTTCCATGTAGTACCATTTGTATGTAAATTTCATGACTTCATCTTTTCTTCATCTTTTCTAAAAGCTACATAGTGCTCCATTGTCTAGATGTACCAAAGTTTCTTTAACCAGTCATCTGTTCTCGGGCACTCAGGTTTTTTCCAGATTCTGGCTATTGTAAACAGTGCTGCAATGAACAAGTCTGCACTCTTTCTTAACCCGCAGATACTCTGCACTCTTTCTTTTCTTTTTTTTTTTCTTTCTGGGTCACACCCGGCAATGCTCAGGGGTTACTCTTGGCTCTGCACTCAGGAATTCCTCCTGGCGGTGCTCAGGAGACCCTATGGGATGCTGGGAATCGAACCTGGGTTGGCCGCGTGCAAGGCAAACGCCCTACCCGCTGTGCTGTCACTCCAGCCCCTCTGCACTCTTTCTTAACCCACAGACACTCTGCACCCTTACACCACCCAGAGATATCTGCACCCGTTATGCACCTCCCAGATGCTCTGTGCCCCTTACCCCCTTAGGTACTCTGCACTCCTTACCCTCTGCATATCTGTGCCCCTTACCCCATGCACCCCACCCACAGTCCACCCTAAACCCACCTACCTCCTGGCCTCTGTGCCTTTGTGAGGGGTCGGGACCCCGCTCTCCTTTTGAGGGGTGTGGCAAGAGTCAGCACCTGGCCCACATCAGAGCAACAGCTGGAGGCATTTTCTACAGCCTTCCTGTTGCTGTGTGACTGTCCCTCTGACGAGTTTAGAACCGTCACCCTGGACACTGTAGGGGCCAAGCGCCGTCCTTGCCAGACGGGGGCACTCTAAGGGGTGCTGTGGCCTCAGCAGGGCATCACCCTGAGGGTCTTTACGAGCTGGGACCCCAGGCCCACTTGGTGATGCTGACTGGTTGGAGAGCCTCTTGCCAGCCTCTGTGCTTTGGGGCACTGAGCAGGGCAGGAGGGAGGTGGGGGGCCCAGCACAGGCCCTCTGAGTCCCTGCCTGCCGGCTTGTAGGAAAGGGGAGATTCCGAGAGCCTCAGTGTGTGGCACTGTGTTGGGTGGCTGTGGTGAACCCACAAAGCCTAGGGCTTGCACCTACACCTGCCCCAGAGGCCAGATGTCAGCCTCCCTTCCCCAGCCCCTCCCCCTGGTCTTTACGCCCCTGCGATGCGTATCCACCGTCACATTCCTTGGCTCCGCCTGCCTCTCTTTCTGCACCTACCCCCCAACTCTGACCTCTTACATCCCCTCAGATGCAGGGGTCCCCGTGGTGATACCCCACCCCCAGAGCGACCCTCCTGTCTTCTCCATCTCCCGAGCCAGTTCCCCATGGCAGAGCCCCACGTTCCAGGCAGGAAACACTCCTGCAGGCCCTGGCGACCAGGCTTCTCTTGTGGGGGCATTATCCCTTCCCCAGCCAGGGAGAGTGGGGGACCCACACAGCAAAGTGCCTGTGGAGATATCCGGATGTCTGGGGCTACCAGGCTGCCGCGTCTCCTGTGTGGCAGGACCATGGCGCCCCCTGACACACACGGGCTCCCCGCAGTGGCCTGGTTGCCTCAGGTGGACCCCAGACCCTGTATCTTCCCACTCCCGGACTTTGGAGCCTAAGAGCTGGGTCAGGACCCATTTCCATCTACACGGCCTGCACAGGTGTGGACTGGCGTGCCAGGCTGGGTGCAGGGGTCCCTGTTTGTATGGAGGCCAGGCCATGGCTGGCTGGGCTTCTTGCTGCAGGACCCATGAGTGGCCCCAA
The DNA here is from genome assembly GCF_029834395.1 of Sorex fumeus. Lineage (NCBI taxonomy): Eukaryota > Metazoa > Chordata > Mammalia > Eulipotyphla > Soricidae > Sorex > Sorex fumeus. The sequence continues at coordinate 60,106,275 of NW_026606179.1, forward strand.
AGTCCAAAGTCCAAGGGAGCACCGAGAGAGGGAATCCTGTGACCTGGGAGTGGGGGAGCAGGACAGGACAGGAACAGGAGCTGTGGTGTGAGGGGGGTGTCTTTGTGTGTGTGTGTGGGGGGGGACTTGGGGGCATTAGGAAGGAGCCGCAGTCGGGGACATCCTGGAGGCCTGGAGGAGACGCAAGCCCCGCCAGCAAGTGCCAGTGCCCTGGGCCAGTTGGTCTCCATCTGGGGGCGGTTGGGAGAGGAATGGGGTCCTTGGGACCAGGCGGTAGGGCTTTCTCACAGGGGCGCAGGGAGCTGCCCAGAGCTCTCATCCAAGATACCGGCAGCTCCAGAAGTCTCCATTGGGGGCCTCCACGTCTCCTTGTGGGAAGGGCCTGTGTGTGTGTGTGTGTGTGTATGTGTGTGTGTGTGTGTGTGTGTGTGTGTGTGGGGCAGCCTTCCCTCCATTCCCAGGCTTGGTCCAGCGCCCGCTTTCCAAGCACGCGTCCAGAGCGCCGGCTCACTATCTCCTCCAAGGGGCTGCCGTGCAGGCTCCAGCCTAAGTGGCCCCTTCTTGAGTCCACCCTGGATGCTTCTCCTCCTGTCCCAGCAGTGCTCCCTGGGCCTGGGGACTATTCCTGGCAATGCTGGGGCCTTGCGCATGCCAGGCTTGTGTGTCCATCTTGGGGCCACCCCCGGCCCCTTTTCAATGCTCTGACTTCCCCTGAAACCCTGAAAGGCAGCATTTGGCTTGGCTCCATTCTGTACCAGATCAGCTTCAGGTTCGCGCATTTGCTCCCCTGCGTGGAGCCCCCCATGGGGGCCGAGTTCTCTGCCGCCTTCCCAGAGAGCAGTTTTGGGCTGGCGCTGCCTCTGTCCTTCCTCACCGTGGCTCAGGCCCTCTTCCCGGCAGGGAAGGTCCTGGGGGTGTAAAGAGCTCTTTCTGGGCCGGATGTGGGGGTTCCACTGCTGAGGACGGCCGGTCGAGAAAGATGTCTGTTTGTAAAGACCCTTGCAAGCAAAGCCCCCTTTCCGTGCATCGCCGGGTGCACACACGCCTGCCGCAGGCCATTGACTGGAATGACTTTCAGGCACCACTCAGCTGTGCAGCTGATCTGGAAGTCGGAGACCCTGGTCATGGCTGGCAGATGCTCGGAAGCTTCTGGAACAAGTATGGACTGTAATCTTGCCCTTTAGCCTGGGCACATGCTAGGCCAACTCTTGGCTTCTTTGTCCCTCAGGCAGGTTTGCGCCGGCCCACCCTAGCCCTGGAGGGGGGCTTGAGAATGTGTCCTTAACGCCTGGGTTCGGTTCCGGAGGGGGGAACCCAGCTTGGAGGGTGCAGCCCTGGGTCATCTCTTTGGTGGGAAAGTCAGCCAGTGTCGTGGGCGCAGGTGGCCCCTGGCATTGCTCCGCTCAGCTTCCCTCGTTCTCCTTGTCTTCTTGCCAGCACACAGGAGCCGTCTGCTCAGTGACCTGAGATGGGGCAAGGTGCCCCTCTGGACCCTGGGCGCTGGCCAGGCATGTTCCTGTGCCTTCATGCGTTCCTCCTGCTCGGGGTGCCAAGGGCCCCTCGCTCCCTGGCCTGGAAGATCCTGGGTGACTTCTGACCCGCCCCTCGTGGTACTTCTGGGCTCCCTGGGAACTGCAGCCTGTTTGTTCAGCTGGAGTTAGGCAGCCTGTAGAAAGCCGCACACGAGCCCTTTGAGCTTGTCAGGCACGCTTGGGGGGCTGGGGCTACCCCAGTGTAGGGGGCCACTTCTCCCAGGTGACAAGACGTGACACATCCATGGCCCCAGTGCAGATGGGGAGGTCGAAGCGCTCAAGGTGCCAGTGCCCAGGAGGGCATGGCGGGCTGCGGTGCCCGCGGTGGAGGCTGACCCTGGGGCTGCCAGTGGGCCACCGCACCTTCCAGCCGAGTCACTCAGGCAGGCAGGGGACCGCACCCGGGTTGATGGGACCAACTCTGGGCACATTCGTGGCTGCTGGGTTAGCGGGACGATGTGTGGGGGGCTGCGTCTTACGTGGGGGGCTGTGCGCCATGGGTCCATGTGTGCGGGACTGCCTGTGGAGTCCACATGTGTGGGGCTGTGTGGCTGGGTCCCCGCGTGCGGGACTGCAGTAAGGCTTGGGGTGGGTCTGTCTGTGTCTGTCTGCCTGTGGGTCTCTGGCCATCTGTCCGTCCATCTCCGAGGCCTGAGCCCTGAGTGCTGAGAAGTACAGAGGTCATTGGCCCACGTCGGTCAGATAGGGCCTTGAATGGCCACCTGGGGGGAGGGTGACTCTGAATGTCCCCCTTCACCCCCTACCCCTCACATGGCACAGGTGAGGAAGCTGGGACTCAGTCGCTGGATTCAGGGTCCCTGCTGCTGTTCCCCTGCACGTGCTGGGCCCAGGCCCCAGTGTCAGAGGGAAGGATTTTTCCCGGGCACCTTCCTGAGCTCAGGCCCCTTGAGGGGTGGAAGGGTCTCCCCCAGCCCCCAGCGAGAGTTCAGAGAGCCCAGGGCTATGGCCACGTCCTCCCCAGGGACGGGCCAGGACCCTCCGAGTTGCCTTGCGCAGGGGCCCCTCACCGGGTCTCCAGAGGCACCTGGACCCCCGGGAACTCATTTCTTCGGTGAGCTTCACGGCCCTTAGTCCCTAAGCGGATCCAGCTGTGCCGGCGCTGGCGCTGCTGCCGCGGTCCCGGCCAAAGCCAGCTCGGTTTGGAAGGCGGGCGGCAGCCGCCAAGTCTGGAAACGCAGTAAATGGGCGAGTTGTTCTTGGCCGCCTTCCCCTCCTCCCGACCCAGCTCAGCCCCACCAGGCTCTGACCTCAGCCCCGATGCATTTCTGTCCCCTGGCCCCCCGGGGCTTCCAGGGCGCAAGCAGGAGGTGACCACCTTGGGGGCATTGAGTGGGGACAAGGGCCACATTCTGGAGGGAGCGTGGGACACGGGGCAGGGCACTGGAGCCGCTGCGTTCCTGCGGACACTGGGGTCCGTGGAGAAACACTGGATGCCCGCGGGCCGGGGCTGGCCTCCCGCCGGTGGGGGGGTCCAGGAGGAAACAGTGGCAGGCCTGGCTGGGCCACCGGGGGCGTGGCTGATCTGGGCCGCCCCTCTGTGCCCGGTTCCCCCCAGTGTCTCGTCTCTGCCTGGCAGCCCTGAGTGACGGTGGCTGGCTGCCCAGGAGGGCGGGCCCCTGCGAGCCGGCACCTGGATTCCTGAGGTCGCGGGGACCCCCGGTTCAAGCCTGGGTGGTCAAGGGTGAGCAAGGCGCTGACTCCTCCACACCGCCAGGCCCCAGACCAAACCGCAGACCCTTGAGGGTGAATCACTTTGAAGCGAGGGGGTTCCGGGCCTGTGGCGGCCGGGGAGCCTCGCTGGCTGGCGGGAATGGGCAGGCTGGGTGGGCTCCGTGCCCCTTCCCGGTGGCTCCTCCCTCCGGGTGGAGAGAGCCCGAGCCAGCGGGCAAAGAGTCAGGACTGGCCTCAGCTGTCCCTTCTGTGTGGCCCTGGGCAAGTCACTTGCCCTCTCTGAGCCTCTGCCCGCGGGCTCCACGCGCTTGCAGGCCACTGCCAGCCCCCAGTCTGCCTGGGAAGAGACTAAACGGCAGCGTGGAAGTGGGGGGCTCTGAGCTGCAGTGTCCTCTCCGAGCCCCCGCCCCAGCCCGCAGCCCCCCAGCCCTTACTGGCTCAAACTGTAGATGAGAAAAAGAGGTACTTGGAGCACTTTGGTTAGCTGGCAGCTGCGGGAGCCCCCGCTCTGCTTGCAGATTTAGGGGCCATCGGCCCACCGGCTCTCTGTCCCCCTCACTGCCCATCTGCCTTTGTAGAGAAAGCAGGGGTCGGGGCAGTACCGTGTCATCGGCGGCGGTGCCCGGTGCCTGGAAGTGAGCGGCCAGACTTGGGCCTGGAAGCCCGTCTCTCGTGTCGCCTCAGTGCCACGGTTCCTCGTGGAGTTGCTGCCTGGGTGAGGGTGCTGAGGTGGGCCGTCGTGGGGTGCTCCAGGGCCCGCTGGGCAGCCACCGTCTCTCTGGGTCCCTCTTGAGGGTTTGTGGGCTGGATCTTTTCTGTCCCCTCTCGGGAGGGCCCCCTTGCTGGACACCGTGCTGGGCCGGAGCCACTCTGTCATGGGAGCCCAGTGTGGTCTGCGTGAATGGGGGGGGGGGGGTAGTGCTGTAGGTCGGGTGGGGCCGAGCATCGCTTCATTCCTCTGCTCTTGACCCGCCTGCTGCCCGCCATGGCCCCTGTGCCCTGGGTGTCTGCTGATGCCTGACCTCCTGGCCGTGCGTGCGTGTGTGCGTGTGTCTGTGTGTGTGTGTACACAACTCCCACTCTGCCTGCGCCTGGCAGGAAATGTGCACCAGGCAGCATCCCTTGGAGGGCCAGGGGCTTTGGGAGGCTGACTGGAAGGTTGGAGCACTGCCTGGAGGAGTCTCCATGCAGGCCCTAGGGAGTTGCTGGTGTTAGGCAGGAGGGGGAGCAGAGGGGCCCAGGAGTCCAGAGGGGCTTTGCGTTGAGGTGGGGGGGCTTGTCTGTGGCCCCTGTAGGCCCTGCGGTGTGGAAGGCCTTGGGGAAGGCCAGGGACCTGCAGGGACGAAACCCCACTCGTGACCGATGCTGGTGCCCACCACTCCATCCCCCACCCCTCTAGTTCCTGGGCGGGCTGCCCTCATACCTGGCTGGCCCCCCGGTCCCCATGACAGGAGAGGCCTCGCTGTGAGCTGTGAGTGCACGGTGCAGCACCCCCCACGGTCCTTCCGGGGGTCACTGAGCCTCAGTCCTGCCCTGCTGGTACCCTCTGAAGGAGAAGCATGGGGTGGGGGCGGTGCAGAGACCCGACTCGCAGTGCTGCTGCCTGGACTTTGCCAGGGGCTCCTGAGGGCAGTGTTGGCCGGGCAGCCGGCCGTGGCTTCCTCTGTGCCAGCCCGTGGCCCCTGGGGAGTGGGCTGGACAGCCCCGAGACCTGCGCTGTCCCTGGGGGCCTGTGAGTCTGCCCAGGTACCGGGAGCTGTGTGGCCTTGGCGCCCGTTCCCCACCCAGGGCTCCCCGCGCCACCCCCCAGCCCCCACATTCTGCGTGCAGTAGCGGCTGCACCCAACAGGGCTGTCTCTGCGGGAGTCGTCTCCCCAGATGGTGGTGGTGGAAGGACGGCTTGGGGCTATCCATTCCCACTCGACACGTGGGGAAACTGAGGCTCAGAGAGTGCCTGTAGTAAGATAAATGGCTCCCACCTGGCTTAGAGTGTCCGTCCTACACGGGCCAGACTTTTCCTGCTTGGTACCCTGACCGGGATGTGGGGACCAGAAGCTCAGCGAGGGGAAGTGAGCCTCGGGGGCCACCCAAGAGCCCAGCCTGGCTGGCTCCGGGTCCTGGCGCCCCTGGTGCCCTGGCCGAGCTCGTCCCCCCTCAGCGGCCCGTGATGTCTTTGTCTTCCCGTTTGAGACCCAGCCTTCGAGCCTGAGCTTGTCGGGAAGGCATGGGGATGGATTTGTTAACCGTTTTCTGACTTTTAGTTAAAAAACAAATGCCTGTGTGAGTGTGGGAATGGGCTCCTGCCGGGACACGAGAGGTTGAAGCCAGGACGCATGGTGCATAGGCAGCGGCTGGCCGCCCGGACAGGAATGTTCTGGATGCTGGCCTCCAGGTGTTCCGAGCTGGCAGTCACCTGGACAGCTGTAGGGGCAGGTGAGGTTGGCTTCCGCTGCTGGAGGTGCCTCCTGCGGGCCTGGGGCAGGCCCTGTTTCACACCGTTTCTACGAGCCGCTAGTGGCTCGCTCGCTCTGCCGCCACTGCGGGTCACCCGGCCCGGAGCGGCCCCCGACGGTGTTGAGAAGGTTACAGATGTGAGCGTGGCTCAGACTTGGCGGGCGCTGGCAGAGAGGGTGAGAAAGTTGCCACATGGCCACGCTGGAGAGAGTGGGCCTCTCCTGGGAGCTGGCAGCAGGGCTGGGCCCTGTGCGGAGTTTTCCGGGGAATGAGCCCCCTGGGCGGGAGTGGAAGTGGGGCAGACCCAGGGGATGATGACGTCAGCAGGGGAACCTCCGCCTTCCTGGGTGCTCAGGGCTGCCATACTGATTTTGTTCTGCTTTGTTTTGTTTTTTTGCTTTTTGGGTCACACCCGGCGTTGCACAGGGGTTACTCCTGGCTCATGCACTCAGGAATTACTCCTGGCGGTGCTCGGGGAACCATATGGGATGCTGGGAATTGAATCCGGGTTGGCTGCTTGCAAGGCAAATGCCCTACCTGCTGTGCTCCAGTCCCTGCTGGAGTGATTTTTGTCAGGAATGTTCTTCTGGCCCAACACTCATGCCTCCAGAGCGAGTCTGCCTCTCGCTGCCTTTTACAGACAGGGACACTGAGGCACGGTGTCCTTATGTGACAGGGGGCCTATTATAGCTGGTGGCTGAGGTGGGATTTCACCCAGTTCTGGTGACTTAGGGTGTGTATATCCTCCAGCTGGCACTGGAAGGTTCCAGCCGCACCCAGCGTCCGCCCTGACCCTTGGTCTCTCCTGTGTGCCCTGTTGGATTTTCCTCGACTGACTGAAGTGTCCGGCACCTCTTCCGCCGCCGCAACCACCACCATCACTGTGACTCTTGGACTCTGTGGGGAGCTTCCTGACCAGGGGTTGCTGCAGGGGTGACGTGTGGGGGCCCCGTGGGAGCCTGGTCTGGCCGCAGCTCCATTTCCCTCAAGGAGGGACGGTATGGACTTCCGCCTGGTGTTCAGGGGACGGCAGCTGCTTGGACATGCAGTCTCCACTGCCCTGTGGTTCTGCCCACTCGGGTCTGTGTCTGGAACCTTCCCTGTGGCTGCTGTTCAGGGCTGGAAGGAGTAACAGAGCTGCCCTGGTTACCAGGAGGCTGGGCAGGTGGGCACGTATCCCCTCATCCTTTACTGTTGCAGTCGCTTTTAATTTTGTGGGTCCATGGTGTGAGTGCAGAACCCGTGGCTTTTACTTTTCTTTGTTTTGAATTTTGGGAGAGTGGTCACACCTAGTTGGTGCTCAGGGCTGACTCCTGGCAGGCTCACGGACCCTGTGGGGTGCTGGGGATGGAGCCTGGTACAGCGCCCGAGAGGCCAGCGCCCGCCCTGCGGCACTGTCTCTGGACGATAAGTTCCGAGACCTGCAGGAGCTGAGGGGGTAGGGGGGGAGGGTCTGCCCCAGCGTGGGAGCATGGGAGTAGCGGGGTGCTGGCCTTCAGGTTCTCTTTGACTGGGTGCTTGGCTCGTGGGACTCCATCTCTCCTCTGGAAAGAGTGGATGGTCTTGGCGTTCACAGAAGTGTGGACGAGGGGGGACAGTGACACCCATAAACCAAGCCCAGGCCCAGCAGCCCATGGCCTCGGTTAATATTTAATGCATCGAGTTCACTAAGCACATGTGGTGAACCCGTATTGGTTGTGCCCAAGATACAGTTCAGACAAAACAGCCCCTGTCTCCCGCACTTCACTCTTGGCAGGGCGTGGCAGGAAGGGGGTGTGTGCACACGTGTGTGTATGTGTGTGTCTGAGTCAGGAGGGGTGTGTGTGCACATGTGTGTGTGTCTGAGTCAGGAGGGGTGTGTGCACCTTTTATGTGTGTGTGAGTCAGAGGGGTGTGTCTGCAGTGTGTGTGTGTGTCTGAGTTAGGTATGTGTATCATACGTGTGTGTCTGAGTCAGGAGGGTGTGTATGCACACGTGTGTCGGAGGGGTGTGTGCACACGTGTATGTGTGTGTGAGAGTCAGGAGGTGTGTGTGTGCAGGGGTGTGTGTGTCTGAGCCAGGAGGGGGGTGTGCACATGTGTGTATGTGTGTGAGTCAGAGGGGTGTGTCTGCAGTGTGTGTGTGTCTGAGTCAGGAGGGGTGTGTGCACATGTGTGTCTGAGTGAGCAGGGGTGTGTGTGCACACGTGTATGTGTGTTTGAGTCAGGAGGGGTGTGTGTCGGAGGGGTGTGTGCACACGTGGGGTGTGTGTTGGAGGCAAGTGTGTGCATGCACGTGTGCCTGTGTGCTCTGGCTTTGCGTCCCCTGGCCCATGGAGCGGCCTCCTGCCCACACCAGCTGGGTCCACCGTCGCTGCCCCGGGATCGCTTCCCTGTCTCTGTGGCTGGTCTTCTGTTCCTTTCCTTTCCACGGGCTCGCCCAGAGCCTTGTCCGGCCAAGCTGAGGGAGAACGCGGATGCCTCCCAGTAGGGGCAGGGTGTGACCTGAGGCCTCCGTCGGAAGGAAATGGGGTGCTCCTCCTGGGGCCCACGTGGGTCCAGTGAAATGACATCTGGGCCGGGCTCAGACCCGTCAGTGGGCAGTTGGTCTGTGTGACACCAAGTGACAGTCCCGCCCGCTCTCCTTCAGTAGCTGGATTACGTGTGTCTTGTGTCCTGGGAGGCCCTCGCTTTCTGTACCTCTAGGGGTCCCTCTGGGGGCATCTCCTCAGGGTCCACCCCCCCACACACACGCGTGCTGCCACCCCGACTCAGCTGCCTGCACGCGTGCCTCTGTCGTTTTAACACAGACGACGCTGCCTGGACGGGGTCCCCAGGAGCTTTGCCGACCTAATCGGCTTCACTTCCGCCCCTGCTCCAGATTTGCACTGCAGCCCCCTCCCAGACGAGGAACTGAGGTGTGGGGAAGTCAGCTTACGGCCTAAAGTCCCTGTCCCTGCCGAATCAGGGCAGGCTCTGAGCCCCCCACGGGGTGCTGCCCCCATGTCTCTCCTCCCCGCCCTCCCGCATGCCCTTTGAGCCCAAGGCCTCCTCCCCCACCGCCCACGCCTGTCACATGGGAACGACCAGATACGGTTCACAGCACCCGCTCACTCACTCACTCACTCGTGTCCCGCCCCTCGCCTCAGCCTCGCCACCATCTCCAGCCCCCTCTCAAAGGCCCTTCTAGATTCTTCTGTTTCCGGATGGGGGCTGGGCCTGATTCTGCAGGCTTCGACCCTTCCAGCCTGCAGTCTGTGCCCCAGTGCCCTCCGCCCTCTGCTGCCAGTGCCCGCTCTGGGCTTCCTTCCCACCGGTCTTGTTGGCCCCTGGGGCTTGGGGAATGTCCCCGTGTGCATGCTCGGTGCCCCTCGCCCCTGGCGCCCAGTCGGCTCTTCTGTCCGGTCCTCTGACCCCACCCCCTGGGGCAGGACCTGAATCTACTTCGTCTCAAGCCCAAGCCCGTCCGACGCCCTTCACTTCCGGGTCCAGGCCTGGACTCGTGGGCCTGGGCGAGTCCCTGTCCTTTGTCCTCTTTTTGCCTCGCCAGACGCATCCAGCCACATGTCCCCTGCCTGACTCCCCAGCGCCTTCCTGCCTGTCGCTGTCTCTCGCCTTGTCGCAGGGCCCCTTTCGCCTCCCTCAGCTTGCAGGCCTCCTGGTCTCTCCCCATTGCTTCTGTCCGGTGCCAGTGTGGGCGGAGACGTTGGTCACTGCTCTTGGCCAATTTTCATTCTTCATTGACTCGTTCCCCCTCCACCCCCCCCCCCCCCGCCGTTTTCTTTGAGGTCCCAGAGATGGAACCAAGCAGAGAATGACCCCCCCAGGGAAGGGAGCAGTCCCTTGATCATGCAGGTGCCAGCTGCCAACTGGTTGAAAAGTTTTCACGAGCAAATCTGGTGGTTATCCTTCGGAAAATAAGCAAAGGCAAAACCACTTCCTGCCTCCCGGCGCGGCCCCTTCGGCCCGGCGTGTGTGTTGGTGGGATTCCATGGGGCCCGGGGGGCGCAGGGCTGCAGGTCGCACTTCAGTGGAAGACTGAGATGGAGTGACGGTTGGGGAGAGAGGCCGAGGGGGCCCAGGTGCCCTTCCCAGTGCCTCGGGGGCTCCTGGGAGGCCTCCTTCCCTTGGCGCCCCCTGGAGGGCCCTGGCCGTGCCACCCCCATCCCCAGCCCTGCCAGCCCTGAGTTCCTGAAAGGGGGGCAGGGGACGGGGGAGAGGTGCGGGTGAGGACCCTCTTGCTTCAGTCCAACTCGAGAGCTCTCTCGGGCCCTGTGCCTCAGTTTCCTTGATTGAGAAGCACGGGTGATTCCACTGCTGCCCTGGTGACTATTCTCATTTTTGTTGCATCAGTGCAACAAAATCGCAGGTGGACTCTGTCGCCTCCATCCCACCCCTCTGTGCAGGAAAGGGTCTCCCCGCCGGCCCCCAGGGCTGAGAGAGCAGTGGGTGTCAGATGTGGGAGCCATCCCACCTAGTGGAGGGTGCAACTGCCTCTCTGCAAGGCTACCAGGCTGTCCCCAGTGGCCAGGTGCCCTCCCCATTGACTCCCTGCCGCACCGTTACAGGCTGTTCTCCAGAGCGTCCCATGTGGAGGAGAGGGTGTTGTTAGCAGGTGGGGTGCACTTTGGACAGTGTTGGGGGACACTTGGGCCCAGGTGTGCGATAGAGGGGCTGGTAGTTGTGTGTGGGGGAGGTCTCCGTGCCCACCAAAGGTCACAGGTCACGCTGGCCAGCACTCAGGGAAATGGAGCTGGCGGAGACCCGCCCTTCTAAGAAATGCAAAGTATTACCGTTAGGATCCCATTCCGTTGCTTTGTTTGGCAAATTATGAGCAGCAGGTCACTGGCGAGCACTCTCTGATGACCTATTGTCTGAACTGGGCGGGGAAAGACCCATCCGGTCCCCCAAGGTCTAGGCTGGGCTGGCTGCAGGGCTGGTATTTAGGAATTTCCATTCCTGATGTCCCCAGACCTGGGCTGTCCCAGACAGGCGGCGGGTTGGACACTGCTGCTTCTGCTTGTGTGGAGACGCAGCTGAACCACGCACACTGGCTTGCGCCCCCCCCCCCCTTCTCAGATGGAGAACCCTCAGCTCAGCGACCCCGGCTTCTCCGTGTCTGTGTGGATTCAGCCACTTCCAGCTTCTCCCTCTCCTCAGTGACAGGAAAGCAATCACCGAGGGCCTCGCCTGGGGCCCCCAGGTGGACCAGCAGACTCGAAGCCAGAGCACAGGTCCAGCTCTGGGCCCTGGGCCTGGCACCCAGGGAGCGGGCAGCACGGTCCCTCTGCACAGTGTCCGGCGTGGAGTTGCCCGCTCACCCGAGACGCAGTCCCCACGTTCCCTGCGGCAGATGGCATCCTCCCGTCTCCGGGGACGGAGACTCGGCCGAGTCCCCACCAGCTGTCTGGGTGGAGATTCGAAGCGAGGCCCCCTTTGCCCCCAGGGCTCTCGGAGGCTGCCTGGAGCCCGTGGTGTAGCTGCGGTGGCCCCCAGGACGGGCTGGCTTAGCGAGGGCCTCTGTCCACCCGTGTCCTGCTTGCGGGGCTTCCTGCTTACTCCCTCTTCCCTGACCCACTGAGGGTTGGGCAAGGGACAGTACTCCGTCCGCGTCGGGCCTTGGTGGGGCCCTCCCACATCTGTGCCCACTTGGGAGGCCGTGCAGGGAGGGCCGCAGAGCGTTCCTGGTGGTCGGACGTTGCAGGCCGACCTGTGCCAGTTTCCCCTGCCACCCCCAGAGCATCGGTGTGCTGGAGCCGAGGCCTTGGTCAGTGGGCTAGAGGACAGGCTGTGCGGGCGGGAGCCCTGGCTTCAGTGCCCAGCACCGAACCCCCAAGCACTCCCTGCGGTGAGCCTGTGGCTGCCCGGGCCTGCACCGTTTCAGTCAGGGCTCCTTCATTTCCAACATCCCGCTGTCCCCGCCGTCCCCGCCGTCCCTGCTGTGTAAACTCACACAAGAGGGGGGGCACGGCACCCCAACAATGTTACCCAACACCTGCCACCCCCACCATCCCCATGATCCCCATCGCTGCCGACCCCACTCTCCCCGCCGTCCCCATTGTCCCCACCACCTCTGCCACCCGTACCAAGTTCTGCCAAGGGGGCTCTGCGTGGGGGCTGTTTGGGAAGGACCCTCCCCCTCACTGCCTTCCTGGGTGCACCCCCTCCCCCCGCCGCCCGTTCTGCTGCCCTCTGCCTTCCGCTCTCTGTCCCTGGCAGAGGACAGAAAGCCGGAAGCCTTAGCGCCTTCTTGAATCCAAGGTCTCATCACCTCCGCCCCCGCCAGGCTGTCCGAAGGGAGAAATGGGGAACCCCCTGGGAGCAGCTCCCAAATTTGGACCGAGAGTATTTCCCCACGCGGGGTGGTGACGTGGTGGCTGCCTCACCCGCTCCTCTTCTGCACAGTTTCTGGGCCGGGCACCCCCTTCCCTGCTGCCCGCCTTTGTCCTCCCGCTGCCTGGTCAGGGCCCCTATTCTTAGCTGCCCCGTGTGGCCGAGGACACCAGGCTCCGAGAAGTGGGTCTGTCCTTCCGGCTCTCCCAGCCGCTTGGCGCCTTGCAGCGCTCTGCAGGAGTGGGCGAGGGACCCAGGCCCCTGGGACGTCTTCAGCCTCCCCGAATGAAAGCTCTGTGCAGCAGTGTTGGGGGCTGGGGCCCGCGTGGTGCCATGGATGGACTCTGGGCCTCCTGCATTCAAAGCCAGACCCGCGCCGCCATCACACACACGCACACGCACACACACATGCACACGCTTGCATGCGTGCGCCGCCCGGGGAGCAGAGGAACGGGGCAGCCGTTAGGGAAGAGCTCCCAGCCGGAAATGCCTTCCGCTCCAACTGGTATTACTTGACAGGAGGCGCCTGTGTAGGGAGGCCCAGAAGGAAGTGGAGTGAAAAATCCAGCCCTGGCCCGGCCCGCCCCACTGGGAACTCGAAACACCTGTTCTTGGTCGCCGCCTCGCCCCGTCTGGGCACACGCAGGCACATGCAGGCTCAGGGGACTCCCTCCTTTGTTTGCTTAAACTACAGCGAGGGCTTGTTCCCCGTCAGGCCCCCGCCCCCGCCCCCGCGGCCAGCCCGTCCTGCCTTCCTTGGCCCCTCGGCTCCTGCTTGCCAGGCGGTGGCCATCTCTGAGCACTGGACGGGGACAGGTCAAGAGTTACCGAGATATGGGCTGGAGCGATAGCACAGGGGGTAGGGCATTTGCCTTGCATGCGGCCGACCTGGGTTCGATTCCCAGCATCCCATACGGTCCCCTGAGCACCACCAGGAGTAATTCCTGAGTGCAGAGCCAGGAGTAACTCCTGAGCATCGCCGGGTGTGACCCAAAAAGCAACAACAACAACAACAAAAAGAGTTACTGGGATAGTGTTGGCTGTTTCTGAACCATATTCGCACCCCCATTAAGGTGGGGGGGGTGGGGGCCGGCTTGGCTGACAGTCTTCCTGGGGGGGTCATCAGCACCCCTCACCTCGGCCCCCCGAGCTTCAGCAGTGGAGGGCCCTAGTGGGAGAATTCAGGAGCCGCCGGGCTCACGGCCCACCATGGCCCACCATGGCCTTGTGGACTGTTCGGCTGTCTTCCCAGGAGTGAGTCACGCTGTCCTGACGGATGGTTGGTGGCATTTAAGCTGCCCCCTGCTGCTGTAGACCGGGCACCCTCCTGCGAAGGGGGTGACCTGCTGATTGTTCTTCAGAGGTGTCTGGAGGTGGTGGAGGGAGGAGACACCCACGGAAGCACCCCCCTCCCTCCCTGCTACATCTAGGGGTGACAGCCTTGTCATCTCCCCGCTGCCATGTGGTAGCTAGAGAGGTTTCTCTGCCTACCACCCTCCTCAGCATCCCCCTCACCTCCCGCGGCGCAGGGGTGCCCAGGTGCCCCCCACCTTCTGCTCCCACCCCGAGCAGGGCAGGGCTGGGCCGGGCTGGGCAGAGTTGCAACACAGAGGTCACACAAGGGTGTGTCCCTGGCCCCCCCCCCCCCCCCCCGCTCCGCCCCACCAGGCACCAGCTGGACAGGGATCACTTGGCCCAGGACCCCAGATGCAGTCCTCCTTCCACCCTTAGCAGGCCGTTGGGCTGGAATTTGGAAGTGTGGTTGGTGGGGGGGATGGCACCCCTCTCTCCCCTCAAGGCCCACGTGGGCTGGGGCTGGGGCAGACATGGTGGGGGGCAGGAAGGGCCGGCGTGTGCTTGTCTTGCATCTGATGGGGCGTTTGGTGGAAGCACCCCCAGTGTTATCTCCACTCCTCAACCCTAAAAGAGCCCCGTCCCAATCTCCAGAGCCGTTGGGGCCCAGGAGACACTTTCCCCTACAGCATCCCCAGAGTGTCCAGAGCCCACTTAAATGAGGACCCCCAGGCTGGGCTGGCGCCCCTGAGGGATGATGGTGACGCTCATGCTGCACTGTTCCACAATGCTGGGAGGAAACAGGGGTAAACTGAGGCTGGCCTGTGCAGAGACATGTTCTGCAGCCGGCCAGCCAGCAACTGTGCCAGGATTCAAAGCCTCCTTGCCCTTCTCTGGTGCTGGCTCAGACCAGCCCGAGACTCGTGGTTGTTTAAACCAAAAAACCCAAACCTTTATTTTGGGAAATCTGAAAACACATTTCCCAGCACCGAAGAGTAAAATGAGCCCGCTAGAACCGTCAGGAGTCAGCAGGCCTTGGCCAGTCTTGCCTGTTCACTCCCCCTGCCCCCGAAGCCTCAGAGGCCAGTCTCCCGACCTGCTCTCTCTTCCGCTGGACGTTTCCGTATTTCTCTGAGAAATACGGCGTCCTGCAGGAATCACTCGTCAGGGGAGAGTCTGGCATAAATGTAGCATTCTCAGGCCCAAGAAATCACGCTTCCTTGGTAGCAAGTGGCCCTTCAAAATCCACGTTTTCCGATGGCCTCTGAGTGCTTGTGTGGGGGGTGGGGGTGGAGGTGTCCCCAGGCAGAGCTCGGAGGGCCCCGGGGCCCTTGCCCGGGCTTGAGCGTGGGTCCCTGCCTACGCCCCGACCCCTGAGCTGTCTCCCTGTGTCTCGGTCATGGTTATCATTGGTTTGTTCCAGGAAGAGTCCAGGCTTGGTCTCTGTTCCCTGCTCCCCCTCCCCGTGGCCAAATCAGGCCGCCAGTCCCGTGTGGTTTTGCATGGATGTTGCTCATTTTAGGTCGCGTCTCGTACCGTCACTATGTGTTCTCCTCCTCACCCTGAATATGACCCCCGCTGTCGGGCCCCAGAGAGGACGGGTGGGAGCCATGTGAGGGGTGCTGTCTGTGGACAAGGGATTTGTCGGTGTGAAAAGAGGGACGCCATAAGCCCCTGATGTAACAGGCGCTGGGCACTTCCTGCTTTCTGGTGGCAGGGCGTCCCCTGCGTCCCCTCGGGTTCTCTGGTGGTGCCATCTGCCCACGGCTCCAGGTGTGGCCTGTCCTTCTGTGTCTCGGATGTCTTAGAAGTTCTCCATAGCGCAGTGCCGAGACCCTCAAGCCCCCTTAGTGCTGTGCAGCTCAGGCTCGGTTGTGGTTCTTCCTTGGTTCCTTGGCTGCGACAGTTCTGAAAGGGCCCCACCAGCCGAGTGGCTGGCCCGAGGCTCTGCTGCTTGTAGCCGCAGGCCAGGCCCTGGGGATGAGCTTTCTTCGCACTGCCTTGGCTGAGTCGAGCGGACAGGGCTGGCCGGATACGCTCCTGGAGGGATCTTGATTGTGGGCACCAGTTCTTGGGCTCATGTGTCTGCCCGCTGTCCCCAGGGCCGCCGCTCTGCCTTCCCGTGTTCCCATGGCTCCGTCTCTGGCTCTGTCCTCACCCCTGCCCGGCGGGGACAGTCCCGCTTCCTGGAGGAGAGTAGAGCGGGTCCGCTTGGCTCGCCCGGCCCGGGAGGTCCCGGGGGTTTCCTGCCAGCGACTTACTTGTGGGTGCCGCCTTTCTCTCGCCTCCCTGCCAAGGCCCCAGCCAGAGGCTGGCTCCGGCCTGTGCCTCGGAGGTGTTCCGGAAGCGCCTGTCGCATGAATGGAGGCCCCGAAAGCTGATCCGTCACAGCACCTGGCCGAGCTGGGTTCCTCTCCGCCCCTGGAGCCTTGGGAGGCCAGCAGCCACCAGAGCCACCAGGGCTGGCCGCTGGTGGCAGGCAGGAGTATATGCTCAGGTTTAGTGGCCCAGGCTGTGGATGGCCCACTGTCCGGGGGCTCTTCCTGGCCCCGAGCGTCCCCCAGAGTGAGCTGCGCCCCGCTCCGGGCATCGCCCAAGCCAGCCCCATCCCAGTGGGAGTTTCTGAGACCTCCCTCAGCCGGCCTCGCTACCTCTGCTCTGCTGCCCGGGCACATGCCCCCTTCCCCCACCCCTCTATCCCCATTACCCGGCACTGCCGCGGCTCCAGGAAGACCGTGCTTGGGCCCTCAAGGAGCCAGTCGGGGGCATCTGTTCTGGTTTCATTTCGGCAAAACAAGACAAACAAACAAAAGCGCTCTCTGCTTTGCTGGTCGCCAGAGAAACTTGGTCCCCAAATAACGTGTATGTTTATGGGGAAGGATTTAATGTGTTTCCTGTTGGAGAGGCTGGGCCCAGTGACACTCCCGGGCTATTGGAGGGTGAATTTGATTCTGGGAGATGAGTGCTCCAGCCTGGCCAACTGTGTGTGTGTGTGTGTGGGGGGGGGGGGGGCGTGGCCAAGACTGCCGGCTGTGGTGGTGTGTTACCTCCCTCAGAGGGACTGGGTGAGAAGATTCTAGAGCTGGTGCAAGGGGCCTGGATGGGGCTGTCCTGACTGACCCAAGGCAGCCAGCTGGGCCTGGGGACAGGGCCTTAGGAGTGCGGGCCCCAGGGGCCCCTTATTATTGCCTGGTCCTCCCCGAGCCCCGTTTCTTTCCTCCATCCTCAGCGAGGCATGATGGTGCGGCATCCGGGGCTGGGCTCAGGAAATGGTCCCTCCTCAAGATATGGTCCCCAGGGGCTTGAGAGATAGTACAGTGGGTAGGGCATTTGCCTTGCATGCGGCCAACCCGGGTTCGATTCCCAGCATCCCATAGGGTCCCCTGAGTACCGCCAGGAGTAATTCCTGAGTGCTTGGACCAGGAGTAACCCCTGAGCATCACCAGGTGTGACCCAAAAAGCAAAAAAAAAAAAATGGACCCCCCCTCTGTTAGCAGCACACCATGAGGGGTCTTGAGGGTGAGATGACCAGGGGCGTGGCTTCAGATTTGGGTTTAGGACCCCCAACCCCACACCTTCACTCACGGGCCCCGCCTTGATCCTGCCCCCCATCAGAGCCCGGCTTTCTTCTCCCAAAGCGCCTGCTCTGGCTCCCCCTGGCTGTTTGCAGTCACACAGGCGTGTCCTAGGGCACAGCACCCGCCCCTTTATTCTGCGCCCCTGTCAGCCCGTTCCCTGGCTTGGGGGACTGACTTCCTGAGGGCCAGCCCTGTGACAGGTGGCCCTGGGTCCAAGGCTGGGTGCCCCGTACTGACTTGCTTCCTTGTTTGTCAGCCCTGAAGCAACACTCCCTGGTCATCCAGAAGAGTTGGGGGACAGAGCGAAATTTCGCCCAGGGACCGCCAGGCTCACCCGCTCGGGCTTGCATGGAGCAAGGGAAGGAATGAGGGAACCCCAAAGGCGTCTGCTTGAAAAGGCTCCCCCGGAGGCCCTTTGCTCCCAAAAGCATAGAGCAAAAGGCGATTTCTCTTCCCCATTTCGCCTATCTTCCTCCCTCCCTCCGCCCTTTTGAAAGAATCATAAATGCGTAGATACTGACCCCAGCGTTCATCCCAGGCCGGCGGAAGCAGTGTGCTCTGCGGCCGCGCCTGTCACAGGCCCAGGAGGAGGCTCCCTGCTTGGCTGTCCTGCAGCGCTGCATGTCCAGGCTGCGCCCAGGTCAGCTGCTTTGGCTGCCCAAGGGATGACGGGCCGCCAGGGGAACCCGCCCTCGCCCTGCTCGTGTGTCCAGGGACGCGGCGGCACTCCACACTCTGGAGACGGTTCTCCTTGGAA
Source organism: Sorex fumeus (assembly GCF_029834395.1). Lineage (NCBI taxonomy): Eukaryota > Metazoa > Chordata > Mammalia > Eulipotyphla > Soricidae > Sorex > Sorex fumeus. The sequence continues at coordinate 60,123,893 of NW_026606179.1, forward strand.
TGTACTGGAAGGATGAGTCCCCGGGGAAGGCTGCTGTAGGAGCCCTAGAGTTGTGGCACCAACTTGGCAGTGACTGAAAACGTTTCTTTGCCAGGCTGACCTCCCTGCCACCATGTCGTTGGGAATCTCTGAGCCTTGTCAGATTTTCTAGGAAAATGGGCCACCGTGGATTTGTGAAATTTTTGCTCAAGCAAAGGAAAGGGCCCCACCCCCCACCCCCAGCCCCTTTCCACCATGGTTGTGCAAATGTGTATGTGAGTGTGTGTCCGTGTATATGTGTGAGTGTGTGTGGCTGTGCGTAAGTGGATATGTGTGTATGAGTATGTATGTGTGATTGTGTGTGCACTATTGTGGGTGTGACCGTGGCTGAGGGCATGTTGTGTGTGTGTGTGTGTGTGTGTGTGTCTGTGTTGGGAGTGGAGAGTGGGTCGGGCAGCTATCCGAGGACATTCTTTGGATCGGTTCCTTTTCCCCGAGTCAGTCTTGTCCCTTTTCTCCCGTGGCTGAGCTCTGCGCTGACCTCACCCCTCCGTGTCTCCCTGGACTCCTGGGTTCTGAAGTGGGCTGCGGGGCCAGCGAGTAGCACGGTTGCTCAGGCATTTGCCTTGCATGCGGCTGACCCGGCTTTGATTCCCAGCACCCCATCTGGTCCTTGAGACCCCCCAGGGGTGATCCCTGAGTGCAGAGCCAGGAGTCAGCCTTGGGTGTGACTGGGTGTGGCTGGCCCTCAAACAAAAACAAAACAAAGACCAAAAAAAGAAAAAAAGAAACCAGGAGAGGGCAGCGCCTAGGAAGTTCGGCAGCTCTGCCCTTGGCGCTGGGGGCCCTGTCCACCTGGAGAGCTGGAGACCTGCCGCCCAGGAAGTGGCAGATGCAGGAGGGGCTGTGCCTCCCAGCCCCCTCCCCGCGTCCCTCGGTTGGTGCCTTGGGTGTCCAGTGGGAGAGAGAAAGACCAAGCCAAGACCCTGGGCTCTTGCTGCAGGAAGGTCCCTGTCTCCTCTCCTGGCCAGGGCGTGGTGTGGAGCAAAGTGGTGTTTGCAGGGTCGGGGTGCAGGGGAAGGATTTGGGCTTTGAGACGGGTGGTCCCTGACTGCCCCAGCCCAGGCCGGTCTCTGGAACCTGGACAGTCCACGGGTCTCAGCCCTTGTCTTGCCTCCCGGTGGTGGTGTCTGGGGTAGCTCGTGAGTGCCTGGGTGAGTGTCGTTCCGGGCTCTCGCCCTGTCAGCCCTCGGAGTGAGGGTGGCGGGCGGGAAGTGGGTTCGGAAATCACCGCCTTGGGAAGAGGGAACCTGGAAATGGGGACTCCGTGGAGGGTGTGGCCGGCCCGCCAGGGCCTTGAGCCAGTCAGTCATTATCCGGGTTTGTGGTGGGGACGGCAGGGACGCGGCCCGGGGTCCTGCGTGACTCAGTGGGGTCATGGCAGGTGCAGGCCAGAGGGGTGGGGCCGGCAGGGCCAGCTCCTGAGCAGGGGGGCTGCAATGGGGGGCCGTGCCCTGCCTCACCCCGTGACCTCCTCTCCTCCCCTGCCCTGGTTTCCACCGCACAGACTGGCACAGAAGGCCCCAGGAGCCCCTGGGGGGGGCAGCTTCTCGGGGTGGGTGCGTCGGACCCCACAGCCCCATCCATTGTGCTCTGACCTTGGCCGGGCCGCAGACCCTCACTTTAGTGCAGGATGCGGGTCAGAGCTGGGTACTGTGGACCTGAAGCAGGAGTGGGCCGGGGGGAGCAGAGCTGGGCCCCCTGGGGCTACACCCGCCCTCTCCTCGCCACACTTGAAGAGGGAAGAGGCGCTGCCTTGTTCTTATCTGCTGTGTTTTGCCCTGGAGACGTCCATGGCCTGCGAACCCATCCTGCTTTCGAAAGAACTTAATTTGTGGCTAAATTAATTTTTTGAGGAGCGAGAGGACTTTGAAACCAACCAACCAAACAAACAAAATAAGTGGCTTCAGAATGCTTCTGCCTCTTCCTGGCCCTCGTGACTGGACCGCAGGGCCCGAGCCGCCCGCAGCCTTGCAGCCAGCCTTCCTGAGTGGCCTCTGCATCCTTGCTTGCAGAGTGGATGGTACTTGTGGTTGCCATGGCAGCAGCAGGATGTGGTTCCTATGGTGATGGTCGGCAGCAGCAGGAAGACAGCAGAGGTTTGAGTTATCTGGTGGCTCTGCGTTCCCCGCCCCCCAGCAGCACAATGCAGGCGGCCCCCAGCTCACCGCTCCGTGAGTGCTGAGTGCTGAGGTCACCACCTCCGCGAAGCGTCTCTGCTGCTTCTTGGAAGGACCAGGCTGTACTCGGCCTCAGCTTCTGGAGAGGAGGGGCCTGCGTGTTCCAGGGCCCCTGCTGCTGCTAGGGGGGTTTTGCACGGACCCAGAGTTCTGGAGGCAGGGAGGGGTGGGGGGAAGCTCGTTCAAAGGGCCCCCCTCTCGCTGGCTCCCTGCAGTGAATTTTTTCTTTTCTTCTCCAAGTCTTTATTTGTTGGCAGGTGTGAGACAGCCGACCAAATGGTTTTTCAAACTCATGCCTTTCCTCACATCCAGATTTCAAAATGGCCACAGTTTTGGGGAGGGGTGGTGCTGGGGTTGTTTCAAGCATGGGGGGGGGGCACTTATTTATTTTTCTCGTGGGGTTGGCTGAAATCAAGAACAGGGAGAAAAACCAAAGCATCCTAAATGTCTCGTTTTTTTTTTTTTTCCCTTGGCATCCAAAAATCTGACTCGAGAGAATCCTTCCCGTGAGTGACAGCTATGCTGGGAGCCACTGCCTTTGCTCGAGGGAGGAGGGAAGGGTCACGTGTGCGCAGGTGCCGTGCGCGCTGTTGCAGAGGGACTCTGAAATCCAGGAGCTCTGCGTGCGTGGGCTCGGCCGGGCCGCTCTCCGACAGGGCGGCGCGGTGCTTCGGTTACACCTTTGCGTGGGGAGAGAGAGAGACAGAGACAGAGAGAGATGGAGAAAGAGAAGAGAGGAAGAGAGAGAGAGGAAAGGAAGAGAGAATGAGGAAAACAGATGGGGATGGGGGAGAGAGAGAGAGAGAGAGAGAGAGAGAGAGAGAGAGAGAGAGAGAGAGGGAGGGGAAGACAGACCGCAGAGAGAGAATGTCAAGCATCTTTCCCTCAGGCTGAAATCCCGTCCACCCGGTGTGGCAACAGGATGTGCTCATGTTGATCAGATGCTGCGATTGGTGATCAGTGATGTCATCAGGCAGCCTGCAGCGGCAGGATTGGTGGCTGGGACCTGCCGGCAGAGCCCGGGCCAGGTGGCCTTACCTGGGTGGAAGCGGGGGGGCGGGGTTTGGAGGGTCCCCTGCATGTATGTTTCTGTGCTAGTTTTGCCATCGCAAGAACCCCAGGGCTGCCTCCGTGCCTGGCCCCAGGAACGTAGGCAAGCGGCCAGGTGCAAGGCAGGGGACCGGCTCTTTCCCCCTGCAGTGGCCTGAGGCCACAGGCGTGCCCAGTGGGACTCAGAGGAATGTAGTCAAGCCAGAGCCCCAGAGGTGCCTGGAGTCGTTTCCCTTTAAAAATTTTGTGAATCAGAGAAAGAGAGAAAGAAAAGAAGGAAGGAAGGAAGAGATTCCCCACTCCCTCACCCCCCCACTCGCCACCTCCGCAAACCTGAAACACAGCCGGCCTCGTCGGCCTTGTACAGGTGACGTAATAGGACTGACCATGATGGTGGCAGCCACTTTCAGGTGCCAAGCAGCCACGCCCAGGGCTGCCCTTCGCTCTTTTGTCACCTCACCCTTCTTCGTGCCAGGGAAAAAAAAAAAGCATGGTTGGCAAGGTCTTGACTGCTGTGGCCTGCGCCCCTGCCCCGTCCCGCCCCCTCCAAGGCCCTCCTGGGCACGGGGAGGGCTGTCTCTTTCCACCCACTGCAGGCTCGTCAGGGTCAGCGGGGAGTGTCGCTGTGGGCTGAGGGTCAAGGCAGGGCCGGTGACTCTAGCCTCCAGGACTCCAGCTCATCCAGTTTGGGTCTCGTGTGTGTGTGTGTGTGTGTGTGTGTGTGTGTGTGTGTGTGTGTGTGTTTTGCTTTGGAGCTATACCCAGCATTGCTCAGGGCTGACCCCTGGCTCTATGCTCAGGGATCACTCCTGCTGCGCTTGGAATGTTCCAGGTGCAATGGCACCTGGGCCAGCGGCGTGCCTGCAGGGCAGAAGCCCTCCCTGCTGTCCAACCGTTCCAGCCCCAAAGGGTCTTGCCGTAACATCTCTATCGATCCTCTTGGTTCCACACTGCGAAGTGAACCTGGTGTGTGTCCCCCGTCCCTTTCCCCACCCCCCATTTGACTGGCCGCCCCAGCCAAGCCTCTGACTAACCCCGTCTGACGGCCCCGGCAGGGTCTCGGCATGGAGGTGACTGCCAGCCCCCTTTCCCCTGAAGGGCACTGGTGCCCAGAAGGCTGCCCGGGCAGGAATCATCCTCGTTTCCCGGACTGGAGGTGGGAAGGTGGCCACCACAGCCCCACTGGCCCCGCCCCCTCACACCCCGGTTCCTCACCTCACCCGTTCCTGCACTTTCTTTTTTTTTTTGCTTTTTTTGGGTCACACCCAGTGATGCTCAGGGGTTCCTCCTGGCTTTGCACTCAGGAATCGCTCCTGGCGGTGCTCGGGGGACCATATAGGATTCTGGGAATCGAACCCGGGTCGGCCGTGTGCAAGGCAAATGCCCTACCTGCTGTGCTATGGCTCCAGCCCACCATTCCTCCACTTTCACAAGTCTTTCCCATGCAGGTCTTTGTGGGGGGGGTAGAGAGAATTCTCATGATGACACACAGTGCCGACTGTCCCACCACCACCAGCCCCCTGGGTCCGAGGCCTGGGAACCAGGTTTTGAAATCGTGGGTGCAGACAGCGGCGACCTCGGTGCCCGGCCAGAGCCGTGCGTGCTGGGCTGTGTGGATGTGGGGCTCAGTGCCGGGAAGCCAGCCCGCCTGGGGCTCCCTGAGACCCCTGGTCTCCACAGCCTGCCCTGCCGACTCGGTACGGGTGGATCCCTGGCCCAGGTACGCTGCAACTCGGCTCAGTGTAGACTGTCTTGAGTTCAGGCCTCCTCCACTTCCCCCTGCCATCCTTCCTGTCTTTCTGCTATGCCCACGTGTTTGTGGAGCACAGGCTGACCCCCTCCGTCCACCTGCCCCCCCCCCCGCAGCGTGCCCCTGAGAGAGGTGAGCTGCAGCCTTGCCCGGGGGCCCTGCCGTCCCCCCAGCTGGAGAGACAGAGGAGTTGGCAGCCGCTCACGGCGCCTGTGGAAGCTGCGTCTACCGTCTGCCTGGCCTGGAATTGTGGGGGCAGCGGGTGTCCCAGCGGACGGGACGAGCAGTGCCCGGGACACTCACTGAACCCCAGTGAGTGGGAGGAGTGTGGGCTCGGGTGGAGAGGTCAGCGGGCCGATGGGCACGGACTGTCCAGGGGGGAGGGGCGCCTGCCCTTGCACGGGCGCGTGGCCTGACGTAACCAGAGACTTGGCGGGGGTGGAGCTGGCCGCAGGGAGACGGGTGACGGGGTGGGCTCGTGGCATCCCAGGGCTCGGGAGAGAAGGGGGGCAGCCAGAGGAGGACCCCACGCAAGCTGGAGGCGGGGACCAGGGGGCGGGGTGCTGGGCTGAGGAACTCCGCAGCGGAAGATACACTCCCTGGGACGGGGTGGGGTGCACAGGGAAGGCCCCTGTTCAGATCAGAGCAGCTGGGCCAGATGTGGGGCGCTGAGCATCTGTGAGGCCCGGGAAGGTGTGCTGTTCGGTTCGGGGAGGCCTGGCCCTCGCCTTCCCCCAGACGGTCCCTTAGAGACCTTCCAACCTCCTCACGGAGAACGTGTCCTCACCGTGGTGGTCGCGGTCGTGGCTTGGGGTGGGGGTCAGGGGCCCGCCCTGCCCAGGGGCCCGGTGAGCCTCAGCTCTGGGCCGCGCTCATGGACTCCCACGGGCTCCTTCCTCGGGCAGGGGGTCCCGATCGGCTGACGGGAGGATGGTGAGTGCCCAGGCCCCGCCATGCAGGGATGGAGTTCCCGTTACTCATCTCCCCGTCTGCCGAGTGGGAAGGTGGGGCGCTCGGCGTGTAGCGCTGTCACCTGCACGCCTCCCGTCTGACTCAGCGCCTGACAGTTCGCTCCCCTGCCGTCGCCTCCCGCTTCCCTGCAGCGTCCCGCCCCCTCCGGGTCTCTCTCCCAGCGGGGGTGGCGGTGTCTCCAAGGCAGGGGGAGCTCACCTGAGGCTCGGCATCACCTCTGCGGCCCGTGGGTGGGATGGCAACAGCTCCTGCCTCTCCCAGCCCGGCACGTGGCCCCAGAGGGCGGGAGCACAGGCTCCGCATGTGGGACCCCCAGGGTTGGTCCCCAGCACTGCTGGGGCCCCTCTCCGCTCCCCCATAGCTTGCCCAGCCTGGCAGCCTGCCAGTCTCCCCGCCTGTGGCCCACTGTCCTCCACGGGCCGTGCTTTCTGGCCTGCCCCTCACTCCTGACCTCTCAGTGACGGCCAGTCCGGGGTTCCGTTGTGTGCCCCCGCCCCTCAGGTGTGTTGAGCCCTGGACCCCAGAGTCTGTGACCGTCTTCCTTGGAGATGGGACATTTCCAGATGCGCCCGAGCCCAGCTCTGCCGCCGGCCCTTGACTTTGGAGCGTTGGGTTCATCAGGTTCAAGAAACTTTCCCTCTCCTTCCAAGTGAGCTCATTTCAGAGGTCAAGTCTTGGGCCTGGTCACCCTCCCACCCCACCCCCCATCTTCCCGCACGGCTGATGCAAACCGTACTGTTGACCCCAGGGAAAGGGGGGCGCCCAGATTATTGACTAAGAAACACTCATTTCTGTTGCAAATTACTAGTTGGGGCTAGTTGTTCATTATCTCACCTCTGCTGGCATTTGTGTTTAGAAATGGCTCATAAATTTGCTTACGTGGGTCTGGTTTGCCCTCTGAAATGAAGCGATGAGTCCTGAAGCCATAGCACGAGGCCACGTGCACGGGGGCAGTCCCTGTCCCTGCCCTCCCCATGGCTGCACCGTGGCCCGGGGTGGTCTGTCTTACAGATGGGGACACTGTGGCCCAGGACAGCTCAGGGCGTGGACGGGAGTTCCAGCCCAGCCTCTGCGGGGTCCTGAATTGGGGAGCACGGGGGTGGGGGGTACCTGTGTATGAGGGGGACATGCACATGCCGACTGGCCTCTAGGACCTTGACCATCACTCCTTTGGAAATGTTCCCTGAACGATTATGGTCATGACAGAGCCTGGAGCTTAATCACCGGACTTGTTCACAGCATCTTCGAGGACCTTTGAAACCCCGAAATAGCTCTGTGCTTCCCCCGGGACCCGGTGACTGTGTCCAGCTCTGTCCTGGAGGCGGTACACTGTCCCCCTGCCCCCTGCCTGTCTGAGGTTGAGACAGGGGAGATGGAATGCGGCCGGGACCCCCGCCCCCTTCTTCCTCCAGGAGTGCAGGGCTGGCCCTGCAGGGGCACGTCCTCAGGGTGCCTGTCACCTCTGCCCTTTCCCATGCCATTGATTGATGCCCGGCTGGTCCCTCAATGATTAACCGGTGACCTTGGGCACACCACATGGACTGCAGCCTGGCAGCTGAGCACTGTGGTCAGGTGGGAGCTCGCCTTGGCCCCTGACACCCCATATGGGCCCGGTTGCCGACTGCCGCACGCCCGGCCCTGCCCCCAGAGGGGTTTGCCTGCTGGGGACCTCTGGGGGTGTCTTTCCCCAGCCTCCCCTCCCCTCTCAGCCACCTCTGGCTAAACTGTCCCCTCTCCCCGGTAGAGACATTTTCCTCCGTCTTGCCCTTTATTGTTTCTCCTTTGCACGGCCGTGACCCAAGTGTTTATTTGCCACCTCCCTGCTCTTGAGAGGCAGGGGCTGATGCTGCTTCTACCACGTGCCAGCACTGGCCTGGAGATAGGCCATGTGTGAGGGAATGAGTAAGTGGATGCGTTTCGCCCCACGGTCTCCCTCTACCCACGGGATGAAGGTGACCCTTACCTCTGTAGTAGGTATCTGCTTACGGCAGCTGAACTAACTCTTGCTGCCCCCGGGCCACCTCCCCAGGCCCTGACTGCTTGTCTATATTATTGTTTGATGTCCTGCAAATAAAGGTGCGGCTGCAAGGGTGCAGGAGTGGGCAGGTGAAGGCGGGGCACCTTCTGCGGGGACACCCGCCTTCCTCTCCCGTCATCCTGGACTGTGAGCCTCCTCCGGGCAGGGCTCGTGGGATGCCGTTGGGAGGAAAGCCTCCTGCCCCCGGCTGGACTCACAGGGCAGGTACTGGTCTCTGCCGGGGTTTCCACAACAGGCCCACGCTAGGTGGCTGAACGCTCAGGAAAGAGACACAGGCAAGGCCCTACTGAGGCGGTGTGTGTGAGACCTTCTGAAATGCTCTAGAACGTGCACTCCGACAGGTACTGTGGCGAGGAGCCCTAACCCTGAATCTCCTCACTTTGCTCTCACCAGAGTGGTTTTTTTTTGAGGGGGTGTTTCCGGCCACACCCAGGGTTTACTCCTGGCTCTGTGCTCAGGGATCTCTCCTGGCAGGTTCGGGGAACCATATGGGGTGCTGCGGATTAAACCCAGGTTAGCCACATGCAATGCCAGTGCCGGCCTCGCTGTACTGTCTCTCTAGCCCCAGGATGTACCTTTTAAAATGAGTTGTGAAGGATTTTTTTTTCCCTTTTTGGGTCACACCCGGCGATGCACAGGGGTTACTCCTGGCTCTGCACTCAGGAATTACTCCTAGCGGTGCTCAGGGGACCCTATGGGATGCTGGGAATCGAACCCGGGTCGGCTGCGTGCAAGGCAAACGCCCTACCCGCTGTGCTATCGCTCCAGCCCCAGGATTCTTTTTTTAATACAGAAAGAAAAAAGTAAATCCTTTTCCAAATTGTACAGAGTAGCAGCTGTCACCTCCCCCTACTTCTCTCCTTCTTCCACCTCTTAATTTTGTTTGTGCTGTTAATTCTTTTGTTTGGGGGGAGAGGGTTGGGCCACACCTGATGGTGAAGGGGCTCCTCTTGGCTCTGTGCTCAGGGGCCAGTCCTGGTGGTACTCAGAGGGGCCTTAGGCAGTGTCAGTGATACAACCGGGGTCAGCAGCGTACAGGGCGAGCGCCTTACCCCCTGGACCGCCTTTCTGGCCAGAAAGATGGAAATTTCACATCGTCCTGCGGTCAGTATCTGAGTGCTGTCTTCACTAGTGGCTTTTGGACTAAGTTGCCTCGACTTCTGGCTTTCCAGCTCAAGCCGATAGACGTTCCCCATTTTTCGAATCCACAATAGTAAAACTACTCGGGGATTAATTCTTGGTAGGAGAGGGGAGAGGGACAGAATAGTCTGTTCTCTACCTCCGCGTCGCGTCGCTCCTGCCAGCTCTCGTGCGATGCACCTTGCTTCCTACGCGCACGGTTTAGGAACATTCCTGTCCCCTCGCCCCGGAGGTGTCTGGGCGCCGTTGGGCCTGGTGTTTGCTGTGAGTCATTGCTGGTTCGCCGGCCTTGCCCCTCAGCAGGCGGCTCCGTGGGCCCATGGGCTGTGAAGGTGGAGGGACCCGGGTTCTCCTTGGCCGCCTTCTCTGGCGTCCCCCGTGCATCTCGTGTTCGCATCCCTTTAGTTTGTGGTGGATTGCCAGAATGCTTTTCGTCCCATTCAGAGTTTGTTTGATTGTATAGTTACAGTAAGTACGTTGTGTCTGTCCCCTGGCGGGGGGGCGGGGGGGTGAGTCGTGAGGCTCCACCAGTGAAGTGAGACGGGTGAGTTGTGTCATGGACCTGCCTGCCAGAGAAGCCTCTGAAGGAGTGGCGTTCATTCTTCCTGCCCATGCCCTTCACTCCCCGGGATGTGTCTTTTCTCCTCACCTTTAATTATTTGGGGAGTGGGGAGGGGAACTTCCTGAATGGTGCTCGGGGTCTTCGTGGGCGGTTCTCAGTCCACCGGGCTGCAGGGTCAGTGCCAGGGCTTGAGGATGTAGTACTGGGGACCCCCAGGATTGCACCCAGCAACGCTCAGAGGACTGTGTGGTGTCCGGAACCGAACCTGGAGCCAGTCCCTGTTGGGCTCCCGTACTCGCAGAGCTCCTGGGGATCCCGCATGCCTGTGTCCATGGCTGTGCACGCTGCCCCCACTCACCAGTGTCTGGTGCTCCTGGCCCCATCGCCGTGCCCCAGCAGACTGTCACCTCAGCTCTAGACTCTGAAAGGACAGGCCAACTGTTAAAGTGACCAGACATTCATGCCCGAGCCTTCCCATGCCCCACGCATGCTCTAGGTCAGACCGTGGTCCGTGTGGTGGAGCATGTGTGACTCTTGTCTGCTGTGTCAGCTCATCAGCAGGGACCCAACGCACCCTCGTCCCGGGCCCCACTAGGCAGCACTACCAGCCGACGCCAGGACTCGTGTCCCTATAAAAACCTGGAGATCAGCTCCGCCCTAATAATTTTGCCGTGACACAGGAAGAGGTGCGTGTGCTGTAAACGCTCATAACTGGGTTCTTGAACCTTTGCGAAGGGTGGGGTCCTGAGGCTTGTGGCTGTGGAGACGCGGAATCACCCCTTTATCCAGAGGGAACGCCCCTCTTTTGGAGTTTGGAATCCCTAATAGGTCAATCTGCATGTCTCTGTCTCTGTCTCTGTCTCTGTCTGTCTCTCTCTCTCTCTCTCTCTCTCTCACACACACACACACACACACTCACGAACACACACTCTTGCAGGCATGCATGCACGCATATGTACACAAACTCACATTCCTGCAGTACTCACCTACCTTTATCCCAGAGATAAAGCTGGGAATCTCAATCTCTGTCCCCTGACTCTGTCTTTGTCACACACACACACACACACACACACACACACACACACACTTACTCCAATGGCGCTCACTCACTGTCCGCTTTCGGCTTTCTCTTACCACATGCCCTGAATGCTTCTGTGTGGAGTTTCCCCGACTGAAAAACAGGGTAGTGTCAGTTTGGAAGCAGCCAGGACTGAGCTGGCCGGTGACAGAAGTGCCCCGCTGTCCTAGTGTGGCCATGCTGTCCTGCACAAGTGTGAGAGGGTGATGGGGTGCAGGGACCCCTCACATCATGCCACTGCTTGGCCCCAGGAGCTGGGGGCTTGGGGTGACCATGGAGACTCAGTGGGAAGAGCGGGGGGCAGTGCCGGCATAACAGGGAGAGGCAGGTGCATCCCACGGGCGCGAGGCTCAAGGGGGATTGGAGCTCACAGGGAAGAGAATCTGACGTGTGTTATCACAGGAAGGGGCAGTGAAGCTGACGCCAGAGATGCAGGATAAAGCCGGCGAAACAGATACTGTAGGAAAGGGAGGTGCTGGGCTGGGAAGCAGAGGCTCCAGGCATCTATTTCCATCGCGTTCATTTGGTCTGGCGCTGAATGAGCACCCAGTATTCCCGGTGTGGGCCCACGGGAAAGGAAAACCAGGAATTCTTCCACTGCAAATGCTCGATGCAGTGCTTTGTGGCTCTTTCCCATCACATCTTTGTTTAAGTCCCCTTGGGTTTTAACAAAATTTCCCAAATGCATGGAGCTTGCATCTGTTTCCTCTTTCTGTGTATGGCAGGTTGCTGTCTGGCCTGGCCTTGGGGCAGTTCTGCGCCTGTGCCCTTTCTCACCCCTTGTTAGTGCTGGGACTTTGGTCCTTGGGAGTAGGATATAGCTGTAGACTTTAGCTTTTTTGTTGTTATTGTTATGGGGGGCACACCTGGTGATGCTCAGGGTTCACTCCTGGCTCTGCACTCCAGAGTTCTTCCAGGCCATGCTCGGGGGACCTTATGGGATGGCAGGGATGGAACTCGGGTCAACTGTTGAAAGGCATGAGCCCTAGCCCACTGTACTGGCTCTCTGGTCTCTGTGACTTTTAGCTTTAAGAAAACGCACGAGCCTGAAACTCACCTGGCATCACTTTCTCTTTGTTTTGTTTTTGGGTTACACCTGGCTGTGCTCAGGGATCACTCCTAGTGGGCTTGGGGGACCCTGTCGGGAACCGAGATTGAACCCGTGTCAGCTGCATGCAAAGCCCTGCCTGCTGTCCATTCTGGCGGGGGGGTCCCACCGTTGGCATCACTTTTAAGCACATAGGCCAGTGGCCTGGGTGTATCCAACCTGATAGGCAGTTTGTTTCCAGAGTCCCATGGCCCGTCTCCTTCGCCCAGTAGCACTGGGGTGTGAGGCTGGGGTGCAGACCTGAGCTCAGTGTGGCCACGTTCCGGCGGCAGCTCGGGGGTTGACGGTGCTTTTCTGTCGCTGAGTTCTTTGCTAAAAAGCAGCCCTTCACGAAACAGAATGTGTGCATGCTTATCCCGCCAAAGCATCAGCCAGCATCCCTGTGATGAGACAGGACTGGCCCCCCTGCCCCCCGTGCTTGCAGGTCCCCCAGGCCTGTGTGTCCCGGGGCTTCTGTTTCCTGACTGCAGCCCTCGATGTGGCTGAAGAGTCCCCCCGAGAATAGAGTTGAACAGAAATGGCCAGATCAGATTGGGGGAGGCAGGAGGGAGCGCGTGGCCATCCTCGTGTCTGGAATCCTCTCGCTGAGAAGCCGAGGACCCGGGCTGGTCTATGAGGCAGTAAGAATTTGGGGTGGCAGATGGTGCCAGGGCAGGGTTCAGGGCCAGGGATGGGGGATTCGTGGAGGGAGGTGCACATCCCCAGGGCATCCTGTGGGGGGTGTGTGGCTGGAGGAGTCCATGGTGGGGGCAGGAGGGGCCTTGCTGCACCCCTGTCATGGCCCTTTGTGAGGGAGGGTGCCCAGTTGTACCAAGTTCTAGACAGGAGAGCTGGGGTCAGGCCGCCAGTGACCCGGTACAGGTGTGGGGCAGGGGTGCCAACGGTGAGGGTCTTCCCATGCCACACTGAGGCTGAGCACAGTCCACCTGTAGGAAGCTGTCTCCTGAGCCCTGGGTTCCCGGCCGCTATGAGTGTTCAGTGGGCTCGGCCGAATTTCCTGCCGTGAATTCACTTGCGACCGTCTGCTCCTATCCTAAGCGGACTGACTTGGTATTTGCAATTTAAGGGGAGCTGGGTTGGGGTCGGAACTTGATTTTCCTACGGCTTTTCAAGATTTTCTTGGTCTGGTCTTGAATCCTGCGGAATTCTCTTGATTTTGGGGCCGGTGCTCTGTTCCCTCTCGTGAGCCACGTCACACCAACATTCAGAGCATCCCAGAGCCTGTTTGAATATCTTCGGTCCAAGAAAAAAAAATCACGGGGCCCACGTGGGAGTGTATGGTTAAGGAACTTGCCGAGCATCCAGTGCCGAGCCTGATTAGAATCCCTGGCACCACACACGGTCCCCCCAGCATCTCCAGGGGGTGATTCCTGAGCTCAGAGCGCGAGTAAGCCCAGAGCACTGCTGGGAGTGGCGCCTGCCCCCGCCTCCCAGGCAGACGGGTGGTTCTTTCTAAAGTCATTAATTTCAATCCTGGCCAGTGGAAATGGGACTCGTATTAAATGAGAGTAAAAGCCGCGTGTCCATCTGATTTGGGACGCCAGATCTAGTGGAGCTGATGGCATCAGTCTGTTCATAGGGGGACGGGGGGGGGGGTCGGTGCTGTTGTCACGCCCCTGTGAACTCGGTTGGAAATGCAGGGGAAGGGCGCGTGGACAGGAGCCCCCCCGCTCAGGACTTGGCGCCCGGTGACCCACTTCTTCAGCACGTCCCGTTAGCTGGGGGATCCCTTTGGTGACGCAGAACCACTGGGTGCTGCGACCGGGAGAGGGAATCGCTTGCGGCCGGACCCACCTGCCAGAAAGCTTCTGGGGGATGCAGGCCCTGCAGATGCGAGGGTGGTTCGGGGGCTGGGGGGCAGGGTGAGCAGCAAGACACCCTGTAATCTGTGGGGTGGTGGGTTGCAGCGGGGTGGGCAGCCCCCCAGTTTACAGGGCCCACCAGGATGGGGGCTGACCCTTCCCAGAGCCACTGGCTGTGTAGTCAGTGTGTCTGTCTGGGCGTGAGCAAAAGGTGCGTCCCGGTGGGCTTCGGGGCTTCGCAGGTCCCTGGTTGCCCCGCGTTACGGCCTGTGGGGGTCTCAGACCTGCCCTCAGCCCAGCGGGCCACGCGTCCCTCTCTCAGCCACCACCTTTCCTCTCTCAAGCTTCCTCCCAGCTGGCCCTCAGGGGTGCCCCTGCCAAATGGCCATGGTCTTCTCATGCTCAGCTAGGACAGGACTGGGGAGGCTGGTGTGTCCCCACCCATCCGCACTCGCCATCCAGCCTGTTTGTCTGCCCTCGGCCTCTCCTGGGCAGGCTCAGCCCGGCTGTGAGCGGTGATGAGGTGGACAGCACTGTCGAATGACGGAGACACCGTCCAGGACCAGGAGCAGGGGCGCACTGTGACCAGGGTGTGTGTGACGATTCACTCCCCGCTCCTAGGCCTGTTGGCTCGGGGCTCGGCCTCCCCCTTGCAGCCAGCCGGGTGCTTCTTTTTTGGGGTGGGGTCACACCTGGCGATGCACAGGGGTTACTTTGCACTCAGGAGTTCCTCCTGGTGGTGCTCAGGGGACCAAATCGAACCTGGGTCGGCCGTGTGCAAGGCAAACGCCCTACCCGCTGTGCTCTCTCCAGCCCCAAACTGGCCGGATGCGTCTTCCTCCGAGCGCTGTTTGGTCCCTGAAGCCGCACCCACCCACTCGACAGCCCTGCTCATTTCATGTGCTGTGTCCGCCAGCCCCGGGTGATGGAGATGTGAAGTCCGTCACGTCCCGTCCCTGTAGGGAAGCACATGTGCGCATGTCTCTTCTGTGTGTGCAAGAAAATGTGAATTTTTCTTGTGAATGGCCAAGTCCTTCCCCCGAAGGCCTGGAACTGGCCCCCCACGCCTTGTTTGAAACCCCCTGTGGCTGTATCTGGGCATGCAGGGAGCACTGGCTCTTGGAATTTTGGAGTAAGTATAGATTTGCGCGCGCACGCATGTGCGTGCATGTGTGTGTGTGTGTGTGTGTGTGTGTGCGTGCGTGTGTGTGTGTATAAGTGTGTGTGTGTGAAGTAGGGGGCGGTGCTCCCTGCTGGCAGAATTGAGTAACTTTATAAGTGGTCCTTAAAACCCTTCCAAGGGCTGCGGGACCAAGTTCGCTCCTTATTTCCTGGCCAGGAAAGCTGAATTTGGCCCGACTCCCTCTTTCCTTTTTCATCGGCTGCCAGTTTCTCACTTGGCGCCCCCGTGCCCTGCCACAGACATGGCCTTTTGCCGTTACCCCCAGGGCCCCCGATGCCGCTGAAGTGTCCCCCCTTGCCCCCCCCCCAGGTCCCCCAGCCCTGAGCCAGACGTTCCTTCGTGCCTTCTGCACCCAGCCCACAGGTGTGCATCTCTTTGAGGCCGTCCTGACGCGCCCCGGAGGCACGAGCTCGGGTTCGGGTCGGTGCCGCTCAGTGTAGCTGGAACCAAAGCATCAGGAAGATCCGTTTATTGAGCCCTTCCTCTGTGCCGGGCCCTGTGCCAAGCACTTTAAACTCCACAAACGCCGCCAGCCTGCACTGCCGGGGCGGGAAGCAGCAGCACCGCCATACGCAGGCAGCAGCGTGACGCCCTGGAAGGGGAAGGACCTTCCCCTACCAGAAGTAGGATACTTCCCACAATAGGGCCAATATACCACCTGGCAGATCTGCCCCGTTGTGGACACCCGACCCTCCTGGCAGTGGCTCTGAGCTCTTGCTTGGGATGGGAAATGCCAAGCCACCCGCCCAGATCTACCCCAGGACCTTTGCACAGACTTTGCACCTGAGCATGCGAGCCAGGTCTCAGCCACACGAGAGCGCACAGGGTCCCTCCACCTACACGCCCGCCAAGAGCTCCTAAATGTGCTTCGAGCCGCGCCGCCCCGCTCCCGGGAGGCGTGCTGGCGAACGCAGGGAGATCCTCCGTGACCTACATCAGGAGGAAGTGGGGCGGCGCTCGCCCGGAATAGCAGCATCGGAGCTCCTCACTGCCGACAGTCGGGGCTGGAAGGCACTTGATGTCTGATGGAACCTCACATCCACCCTCATTCTTCTGAGTTACGCACTTGCCCGGAACCTCCCGGGGGCCTCCGCTGGAGGGGGGGGGACAGACCCCCGGAGTGAGAAGCCCCGCCCCTCCCCTCTGAGCCTCAAGTTGGGAGAAGGTCCTCGTCCTCGTCTCCCAGTGGTGTACAGGCCGGTCCCCGAAAGGGTGAAAACAGGTGCTCTCTGCCGACACTGGCAGCTGGGGCACACGGCCCCCTGGGCACACAGGAGACTGGGCAGGAAATGCATTTGGAAGCCAGCCCAGGGACACTTCTTCCCTTTCCTTCCATTGTCTCTCAGGCGTGGTGGGGATGTGAACGAGGTTGGAGTCGCAAACTGTTCTTCGTTCGCGAGGGCTTGTGGGCCAGGACCTAGTAAAACATGGGGACAGGGTGATGGCCAGCACCCAAGGTAGCTTGTCTTTGTGCACCTTGGTCCTCCAGAGTACATCCATGGGACAGGTACAGTGTGGGGCGGTGAATATCATCCACCGTGTCCGCCATTCATTCTTATCCATCCACCTACCCATCCACGTCATCTGTCCTACCCATCCATCCATCCATCCATCCATCCATCCATCCTTCCAACCATTCATCCATCCACCCACTTATCCATTTACTTTTCTATCTACTCATTCATCCACTTGTCCATCCACTCATCTGTTCAACGACATATCCACCCATCTGTCCGTCTACCCATCTGTCCATCCATCTGCCATCCATCCACCCATCCAGCCATCTATCCCTTCCCCCACACACATACCATCCACTCATCCACTCATCCGCCATCTACTACCCAACATCCTTTCATCAGAGCACAGCGGACACGTGCTGTGATCGGGCATTTGAGACCTGAGCTGTCCAGTGGGAGCCACGTTCAAACACCAAATTTTAAAACACGTCTTCAGATGAACTTGTCACATTCCGTCGTTTCCATGGTGGAGAGTTCAGGTGTGGGCCTTGTCCATCCCTGTGGAAAGTTCCATTACGCAGCAAGGCTGCCTGGTCTTCATGCTTCGGGCCTGGCATTTAGCTTCCACTTAGTCGGTAGGGTCCACGCTGAGATAGGGGTGCACAGAAGTGGGCAGCCCCGCCCAGTGAGGCTCCCCCAGACAAGTGTGTTCTGGTGAGGGCCAAGGTGGAGAGACTGTGTCCCCCAGGAGGGCGAGCACGTGTGCTAGGCCTGGCCCGCAGAGGCCAGAGAGGCGGGGAGCCGGGGGCAGTGGGGGCATTATCTTGTAGCCCTGTGCGCATCTGGAGCAGGACAGCAAGGTCACACTGGCTCGTGTAGGACCCCCGTAGCCCCCGATCGGGCAAGCCGACGAAGTCTGCAGCCAGAGGCAGCCCATGCACAGTGGTAAACTGGGCCTCAGACACAAACTGCTTATTCTGCAGGAGCTGGGGTGACGGGAGGGACGAGGAGGGGATGAGGCGTCTGCTGAGGCCAGTCGCAGTGTCCATGCAGTTGCTGAGGAAACGGTTCAGGAAGCGGCAGAGCTTGGGGGAGGACGGCGGGGGCTGCCTGCAGCGCCGGGTGGTGGCCCCTGGCCTGGACCAGCCTGTGCCCTGTCTCGGGAGGAGAGGGGCCGGGGTGTGGGCACCTGCACGCTCCCCTCTCCTGACTGCCCGATGCCAGTTTCCTCCTCCGCTGTCTGGGGACAGTCATACCGGGCCGATGGGCTCCAGGTCTTTCTGACCACGTGACGGAGGCTGACCCTGGGCTAGGCAGGCGTTGTGTAGTGGCCTTTGCATCATCACCGCTGACACCAAGGATACGGTGTCTGGAAGCTTCTCTGGGGCGAGGCAGTTGGTGGGGCGGCCGCAGGCACCTGACACGCCTCTTCCAGTTTCCTCCGAGATCAGGGGCCATAGGGGCGGCCACCAAGGACTATCCACTCAGCTTGGGCACTCAGCTGTTCACTGTTCAGCAGGGGTCAGTGAAAAGGCTCTTGTAGACTGGACCCTCAGTGCCAAGTCAGGGGGAGGGCCCCACTTGCTCGGGGTCCCCACGTCTCTGGCCAGAACCCAGCCTGGACTTGAGGCCCAGTGCCTGGGCAGGGGCTCACGCCATCCCCGCTCGCTCTATCCTGGGGCCCCTCCAGGGGCCGAGGGGGATACACTGCTGACACCCCCTTTTCTTGCCATGCCCATTCTGTCTGGGGCCGGCTTGAGGGGGTGCACATGTCCTCGGAGCTCATGAGAGGCAGTGTGGTACTTCCTTGTTCGTTTAGGGCCGTCTTGGGCAACCCTCCCCCCTGCCCCCCATGAGACCACCCCTGCGGACAGAGGTGGCAGGGATGGGACTTTGCCAGCCCTGTGTCTGGGCCAGCAGAGCGTGGGCATGACCTGAGGGCACCGGGTGCCATTGCTTCATCCCCCGCTGCCTCGAGATGCGGCGTGTGTGTGTGTTTCAGAGACCTGCGTGTACATGCATGTGTGTGCCTACATATGCCAGGGATGGCGTCTGTGATGCACGTGTGTCAGACCTGCTTACATATTTACACACGTGTGCCTACCTGCGCCATAGACACTGCCTGTGCCTATGCACACGTGTGCATCATAGACCAGGGTGCATGCTGACATGTGTGCTACCCATGTAGTAGTCCTCTGCCCCTGTGTGCCCATTTACACGTATGCTGGGTGTGACTGTGTTCATGTTTACATGCGTATGTACATTGTCCTGAGCCTGTGTGTGCGTGTTGACGCACATGCGTGTACATAGACCCTGTCTATGTGTCTGCAGAGCCTGTGCCCCGGCTGCCCTGTTCCTGGCTGGACTTTGGGTTCTCTTTGCTGGGTTCTCTGTCCATTTGAGCCCTGGCTTTTCCAGAAGGCGGAAGGGGTTGGACTTGTCCTCCTCATCCTGGTCCCTGGCCTGGAGCCGTCGGGCCACACGGCTGAGGGGGTGTGGGAAAGGGACCCGGGACCGTATTTGCACAAGGCCCTGGGGTTGAAAGGCAGCCGGCAGGGTGGGGCTCTGCTGTTTGCACTGGGGCCCGCGCCAGCCCCGCCGGGGCCTTCCCCTCCCGGCACTGACGGGGCGGGTGTCGCTGGTCCCAGGCCTGTTGCTTCCGAGGATGACCCCTAGCCGGCTTCCAGCAGGAGAGGGGACGGTGACCCACGGGGACCCTTGCATCTGTCTGATGGTGGGGGTCGCGCGGCCAAGGGCGGGAGGTTGGGGGGGAGAGAGCACACTCCCTAACTACAACTTCCCCACAGAGGCTGGGCTGGCGGGGCTGGCTTGAGACATCTCCCTCCCAGCCTCTGCCCCTGGCCAAGATTCCTGCTGCGGAGGGAAGATCAAAGGATGCAGGGCCGGAGCTTCTAATTAGCTGAGAGAGGATTCCAGGGTGGAGGGACCACCCTCCACTCAGGCCCGTGTGCCTGGCGCCCGCCAGCATTCCTCAGCCTCCCGGCACCTTCCGGGTGCGGGGACCGAGGAGTCAGCACTGGCTGTGGCAGGGAGGGAGTTTCCCGTGGAGTCCGTTGTGCCAAGGCTCTCACGTGAGGCCCCACCAGTGCCCCCTTCCCTTGGCACTGACGGGCCTGGGGTGGGCAGACGCCTGAGAATACATTTGGTGGCTAATAAGTGCACTCTGACCGGACCCGATTTTTCCCATGCGAGCTGAGTTTTGCATCCGAGTTAACCAGTGCTCCGTGGTCTTCCTGGGCCACTGCCAGGCCCACAGATGGAGAAAGGGTAGAAACGGCTTGTCGGCCACCTGGGTCATCGTGCTGGGGCCCATCTGCAGGTGTAGGAATGGGGGGACCTGCTGGCTGTGGCTTTCAGAGGAAGCGCTGTCCTCTGACAGGTGTTTCTGCCTCTGGGCCCGCCCAGCGCCGGTGGGGAGCCCCAGAGCATTGGCACATCTGTCCGCGTCCGTCCTGGCCTGGACAGCGGTCATCCATCGCTCTCAGCATCCTCCTCCGCCACTGGCCTCCCCAGGCGGTCGAGACTGTTGCCAGGTCCCCAGCGAGAGGGGTCCCTGCGTGCCGTGGTCCTGTCGCTCCTCCCTCCCGTTACTGACCCCCGCCCCAGGACCCTCCCGGCACTGGGGTGCTCCCCCTATTCCCCGGGTGCTGCGGCCTTTCTTCCTGCAGCCCCCGTGGGGACTGTGAGAGCCTGACTCGGCCCCCGTGTTCTTCTCTGGGCTCAGGTCCTTGTCCGGAAAATGAGGAGGGAGGGGTGGGGATGGAGGCCCAGAGTCTGGCAAAGGCCCTTTGCACCTGACCCCCGGTGCCCGCGGGTCTGCCTGCAGGGGCGCCCACACCCGGGCGGGGCTCCTCTGGCGCCCTGGCGCCTCACCCCTGCTCCCACGCCCGCTTCCCAGCGCCAGGGAACGGGGAGGAGACAGCCCGTGATTCCCCTCTTGGGAAACCCCCACGGAGCGATTCCGAGGCTGTCGCCGTTATAATCAGCAGCCGGCGTCACCCGGGAATGCCAGGGCTCCGGGCTGCTTGGAAAAACAGGCCCTGGGTCCCCTCTCCCCAGAGTGTTTGCCCCGGCTCCGGGGAAATCAGGGGCCTCGTCCCCCTTCTTTCCTTCCGGCTGGGGTGGGAACTTCTCCTTCCCGACTCAGCTCTGGGGAGCAGAGCAGCACACCGGAAGGGTGACCTGCAGCCCCGCTGGCGTTGCTGCTGGCCTCCCGGGAGGGGTTGCCCAGCAGATCCTGATGGGCCCCTGGTGGCCCCCTGCCCCGCAGTGGACAGGGCCTGGCAGGCAGACCCTGGGCAGGGCTTCTACCCAGGTCTCTGCATGATTACCTGACTTTGGGGGCCGGGGGTCTAGGGCTGCCCTTCCATGGAGGGGCCCACCTGACACTATAACCCTGGCAGCACAATGGGGTCTCTTCCACTCCCCCAGGCAGAAGTGATGTTCAGAGAGGTGGAGCAACTTGCCTGAGGTCACACAGTACTTCCCGCAGCAGGGCAGCCCTCCGCTCCCGCTGGGGAGCATGTGCAGTGGGGTCAGCCAACCGGCCATCGCCGGGACTTTGCATGGCTGGTGGAAGGTAGTGGTCGGGATGACGTTCAGGCTGGACACTCGTCTCAATGCCTGTTCACCCGCCAGCCCTGCCCTTGGGAATGGCGGTCCTGTGACTGTGGGTGTTTCCTCGGGAATATGCCCAGGGGCAGGAGAGCTGGGTACCCAGGCAGCTCCCCGACCCCCCTGCTCCCCGCCGTGTTTCACATTCTGAGGCGTCTCCAAACCGTTTCCGTGTTGGCTGCACCCACTGTTTTCTGTCCACAGTGCCCCCGCCTCTCTCTGCGTCCTGGTTGTGCTCCTCTCCCTCCCTCCCCCATCCTGGCGGCCATCCTTGGGTGGGGGGGATGGTGAGGGCCTCCTCGTTGTGGTTTGGACTTGCATTTCATCCCCGTCACAGGCGACACGCATTCCGTGACATCAGCATGGTGGCACAGACGTCACTTGCTGTCTTCTTTGGAGAAAAGAGTGCTGGTGCCTTTGCTCCTTCTGAAGCCAAAAATTAGAAATTGTTGGACGCGGCGTCTCGGAGTCATCTGTGTGTCCTGCTGTATGTCAGCCCCGGCAGGCAGAGGCTTTGATCTTCTGGGGCCTCTCGTGGGCTCTTCAGGCTCTTCAAGATTCCATAGGAATTTTAAGATTGTTTTCTTTTCATTTTTGCAACACTTGCTCTTGGGGTTTTGATAAGGATTTCTGTGTCGATTGTTCTGGGTCGTATGGACAGTTTTAACACCATTAGTGTTCCACCTGTGAAAATGGTCGTTGGCTTCATGTCCAGGCTAAATGGTCGTCATCTCTCACACAGGGACGTTGTAGTTGTGTGCCTCCACGATCCTGTCTCTGCTCCTTCAGCCCACTGACCGTTCCCACCGTCCACCCGTTGGTCATTGTGATCACGGCAGCTATTCCTGAGACCTTGCTTCCTGGTGCTTGGGGGTACCCACGGGTGAGGGGTATCGGATCACACCCAGGCCTATTTGTAACCTTTTGGGAAGCAGCCACGTTGTTTCCCACGGAGGCCGAGCCACTGTCCGTCCGAACCCTCCGTGCATTTGAGCCCACAGTGTCCAGGAAGCCGCTATCACCAAGCCCTGGCGGGGGCAGGGAGTCCCACTGGGCTGGCTGTCGGGAATGCCTGCCGGGTGACTGTGGACCCAGAGATTCTTGGGGTTCCAGTGCCACAGGCCACGCCCCATCTGCACATCTCCCCAAACCCACACAGACGGCGACTCCCAGTGGGTGCTCAGGAGCCTCCCGGAGCCCAGGGCTGGGGGTCATGCCGCCAGCGCTCTCAGCACTGCCCTCCCACCCCTGGGGTGCCGACAGCGGCTGAGAAGCCCACTCAGACAAGCCAGCACTCGTGCCCGTGTTTAGGGAGGGGTTGCCTGGCAACCAGGCCTGGCCGCTGCCCGCCGCTGCCTCCTGCACTTCCGCCTCATGCGAAGGCTCCCGGCGCCTGGCAGCTGTGGGCATGGGCAGGGCAAGCACCATCCCGGGAGTTCACTGTTTGCTCTGGCTCAACGTTGTCACCTCTGACCCTGCACTTGAACCCTTCTGGCTGTGGGCCGGATGGGTGATGGAAACATGGCCAGACGGTGTCTCTGTGGGCAGTGCCCGGCCCTGCTAAGCGCGAGGCACCCCCTGCCTCTCTCTGCAGTGTCCAAACAGCAGCGCAGTGGTAGTTGGGGGCTCCCGGGCAGGCCAGGGATAGGCAAGGCTTGGGCACCAGCTTCTCTCCGGGCCAGGGAAAACTGTCTGAAGATGCACAGGTGAAAAGGGCGTACATTGGGGGAGCCTAGCACGCCCACAGCCCTGGCTTTCTCCAGGTGACACGGGGTGAGGCTAGGCCCTGCTGCCACCAGGGGAACCAGTGGCTGGCCAAGTCCTGATCCCCTGTCCAGAGAGAGGAGCGGGATCTTGCTTCCTGCCTCCACGGCCACACTGCAGGGACTCCTGTGAAGTGGAACATTCCAGCACAGGCCGGACGCTCTCTCGGATGGTGCTGCTTGGGGGGCCGGCCTGGGCCCCGGAGCCCTTGTGGGGGATGGGGCGCAGGCTGGGGGAGATGCTGTCCATGGCACACTGAGCAGGGCGGGGGCTAACTGAGGGTCCGGGGGCAGGTTGTGGGGGGTAGCTGGGGCATGGGTCGCAGGGCGGGTGGGTGTATCCTGGAGCAGAAGGCAGTGGCCAGGGCTGTTGGCCAGGGGCATTCCTGAGCCCAAGGGTGAGACGGTGACGGGTGCCCGGGGGAGTTCGGGGAGCACTGGGGCTGGGGGTGCAGGACTTCAGGCTGTTTGCAGTAAACGTCACCAGCCGCCCTGTCTGTCCTCCGAGACTACCCAGGAGGGACCAGCCCTCCTTCCTGCAGTGGGCACGTGGGTACCTATGCTGGCTGTGCCGCCCCCCCCCCCCCCACTATCTCCTCCTCCCAGGTTGGCCCATCCTTCCTTTCCTGCCAAGGTCGTGGGAGGGGGCGGCCTGTGTGGGAACTGCCACTGGGCGGAGGTCACACGGCCCTGAGTGGCAGAGGTGAGGGGCTTATGGGAGCGCAGAGCCCGTGCCGATGCTGGGGCGCAGGGTCCCCATCCCAAGGCAGGGAGTGGGCGGGAGGGTCCCGTGGGCCCGGCCAGGCACCCTCCTGCTCTTTGCGCAGGGCCCTGTCACTCGGCTCGGCCACGCGGGCTCCGGGAAGGAGGCCAACCCCCAGAAGGCGCGAGAAGGCCGTGGGCGGCGGGATGGGGATCTCAGTCAGGCCCCAGCTGGCGCCCGGGCGTCCCGCGTTTGTGTCCCGGCCCTGCCCCACCAGCGGCTTTGTTGAAGGGGAGCGATAGTGCCCGCCCATTTCCTGGGCAGCCCCTTTGCAGCCATGGCATGGGGTGGGCGCTGGTCTCTGGAAACGTCCAGAGTGCCGAAACTCAGACCCTGTCCCTACATGTCACATGGTCCTCTGAGTTGTCACCAAGGCTGTGCTCCTCAGAGATGGCAGAATGAGGCTGGAGCGATAGCAGAGCGAGGAGGGCGTTTGCCTCGCATGTGGCCGACCCAGGTTTGAGTCCCAGCATCCCATATGGCCCCCCGAGCACTGCCAGGAGGGATTCCTGAGTGCAGAGCCAGGAGGAACCCCTGAGCATTGCCGGGTGTGATCCCAAAAGAAAGAAACAGCAGGGTGATGTGGGGCTGGAGTGGAGGTGCTTGCCTCGCACACAGCCGACCCGGCTTCAATTCACAGCATCCCGTATTGTCCTCTGAGCACCGCGCAGGGTAATTCCTGAGTGCGGAACCAGGCGTCATCCCTGAGCACTGCCAGGTGTGGCCGGAAACAGCAAACAAGCAACAGAGACAGAAACAGGGTGGGATGAGGGCTTTGGGGGCTCACTGCCCTCCCATGCCTGGGGGCTTCGTGGCTGGAGAAAGCAGGTGGATACCTGGAAACGCGGGGCAATCCCCAGGAGAGCCAGTTCCCTTCCCACACTGGTGGGGTGCAGCTTTCACTGGGTCATGTGGTCACCGGGGATGTGGAGCCTCTTCCTTGGCGGAGCAAGGCAGCCCTCACCTGGGCCAAGAAGTATGCCCGGGAGGGCGCTGCCCCCACACCTGTTTGCACCCCTCCCCCACGCCCCCGCTTCCTGGGGGGGCGGAGCTTCCCTAAGAGGCTTCCGCTGGGCCTGCAGTGCCTGTCCGTCCGGCCTGCCTTTCCTACATATTTCATGCGCTCGGGGCAGAGGCGAAACCATAGGTCTGCAGGCAAAGTGGGGCTGCGCCCCCTCCCAGGCCCCCCCACCTCTGGTCAGTGGGGACCGCTCCGTGCCGGCCAGCCAGCCCTGCTGCCACCAATGCCCATGCCGGCTCTGCCCCTGCCAGAGACACTTTTGGAAATGGGGCGCAAGAGACAGAAATCAGTGAGTCGGGCGCCTAATAAGTGCTGAATAAATCTTTGATGAGCGGAGGCGCGGGCGGAGGAATGAATCAAGCATCCTGCGGGAGCTAGGGGAGGCGCGGCCGCGCGCTTCAGCTCAGGAACGCACGTGCACGCGCACACACGCACGCACGCACCCGCCCCATTCTGGGGCGCCGGCAGGGCAGGGCCTCCTGCGTGGGTGCAGGACGAGCTCAGGAGAGGAGGGGTGCCCCAAAGGTCCCCGTCGGCCCTGCCACCCAAGCCCAGCCGCGGGAGCGAGGAACAAGCCCGCCGTGAAGCGGCCTGACCCGCGTCCTCACGCAGAAACGCCCGTGTTCCCCAGACCCCCCAAGTCCGTGGAGCCTCCGGGTGACCTTCGCGGAGCTCAGGGGAAGGGTCCCTCCGCCTCTGATCTCTGCGTTGCTCTCAGCCCCTTGGCCTGCCTTTCTTCAGGTGCCCGGGAAGGTTCCTGCATCTCGCTGGCACCACCCCAGGTGGGAAATAGGAGGGACGATGTCATTTTCCCCGGGGAGAGTGACAGAGGCTGCTCACCGGGCAGCCCTCGTCTGCTTGCCTCCCGGCCTCCGAGCCCAGGCCCCGTGGCTGTCGCCCCGCTCCCTCCAAGGACCAGAGCAGGCGGTGTCCACAGACCCAGAGAGTGGGTCCTTTGAGGCTGGAGACAGGCGTGGGGGGCTTCTGCTGCTCCATGTTGGACATTGGGGGGGGGACACAAAGGCGCTTCAGAGCAGCGGCCGCCCTCTCCCCTCGAAGGAGGTGCGCTGGGGCGACAGGGCTGTTTGCTTCCAGATAAAATTATGTGCTTGGGGTTTGGGTGCACTTAGGCCTCATTCATGTGTCTCTGTTTGCTCAGCCCGCGGGGCCCTAGGCCTGGTCTGCCCCCTCCGGGGACACGAAGGGGCCTTCGCTGACCCCATGGCAGGCCCTGCTCAAGGCATACCCCACACCCACCCCAGGCGAGCTGGACTCGGGTGTTGGGTTTGAGTTCCTTTCTGTTCCCCTGTCGCTGCGTGACCCTGGGCACGTGTCTCCTTATCTGTGCGGTGGGTCCTTGGGGCCTGCCTGCTGGGACAGGGTCTTTGGCAAGGCTCGTGCGTGTGTTCCTGACGCTCCTGGAACACAGTGACCCTCGTCTGCTGATTGTCCCAGCACAAGTGGCTGTTGTGCTTCTGTACTGGACAGGAATGTTTGTCTTAGCCGGAAGCTGGGAACCTCCCGGGTCCCCATCTAGCACCAGGGCAGGGTGTGCACGCACGCACAGACACACACACTCACGCGCGCACACATGTACACACACACACCTCTGCACACGTGCGCACACATACTCATGTGCACACTCACATATGTACACACACGTGCGCGTGCGGACACACACATACCGTGACCACTGAGAAGGTCAGGGGTGAGCAGTTGGAGCCCCCCCATGAGGGAGCTTGGGGGTGCTGCCCAGGAGGGGCACGAGGGGGCCTTCTGCCTGCTGCTGACGTGACTTCAGCACACACGTGGCTGTTCCCCTGAGCTTGTGTGTGCCACTGATGCCCGCATGGGCAGAAGTAGCTCCCTGGGCCTCTGCCCAGGGGGCAGTGTCCTTTCTGGCCTGCAGCCACTCATAGGGTCTCAGGGCTGGGCTAGGGCCAGGAGGCGCCCCACAGGACAGCTCAGGGCTCATCATAGCATGGGGATACCACCCCTTCTTTCCATCCTCACGTGTGTCACGTGCTGCTCTGGGAGGGCGTGTGTGCATCCCGAGGTGGTACCCAGGACCTGCTCTCCTGCGAGCCCTTCGCCCTGCTCCTGGCTCCCATTGGGACCTATCCTGGGGCCCTGTTGGACCATTCACCGCACTGTCCCTTGCCAAGACCCATCGGGGTCTTCGTCAGTCCCGTCTTGGCTCCGGCTTTCCAGCACAGGTGGAAGCTTGTCCCTTCGTCGGGCCGGAGAGTCCTGGTGAGAAGAGTCCAGCTTTCCTGGTGTGGTCATCGGTCCTCGGCTCTGCCTTTCCCTTCACGGTCACCCCCTTCTCTGCAGCCTGAGGCTGTGTGCCGAGGGTTCCAGGGAGTGATCCCTCTGGCGGAGCAGAGGCCTGGCTGATCTCTGGCTTGCTGGGCAGAGGAGGGCAGAAGCTCTTACATTTGCTTTCAAGCCAGGTGGGGGGCTGGGGACCGCCTCAAAGAGCAGCCCCAGTGTTGAGCCTTTGATCTTTCCGTGGGAGAAGCCGCAGAGGAAGGAGGGGATTTGGCTGAGTAAATAGTTCCTGGGGCCTGTGCAGACTCTGCGTGTGCTGGGGAAGTGCTCTCCGCAACGTATCGGGTGAATTCAGGGGTCCGGAAACTCAGTGTGCAGAGGGGCTTGAATCCATAGGAAGTGGGGCCCCTCACCCCCATCGGGGCAGAGAGCGTGAGGAGCAGAGACGCTCTGGCTGGAACCGCACGAGCCCCAGACTCCCAGGGACTGGAGATCCGGGAGGGAAAAAGCCACAGGACCATTCCCGGGCTCCGGGGAGACACGATAAAGGCCCTTCCAGGGAGGCTCCGGGCCCGCACCCTCCATCGGGAGGTTTGTCCTGCTGCCTCCCGCCCTCCCTTGGGGTCCCCTGGGCCATTCCCACGAAGTGCTTCATAGACCGGAATCTGCGCACACCAGCTCTATCCACAGCCCCGGCCGGTCCAGGAGGTGTTTGGTGCTTGGGCCTGTTGAGATAAATCATTCGGCGTGTGAGTATGTGTGTGAGTGTGTGAGAGTGAGAGTGTGTGTATGAGTGAGTGCATGAGTGAGTGTGTGTGAGACCGTGATTGTGAGAGTGAGTGTGTGAGTGTATGTGTGGGAGAATAGGAGTCTGCATTGGTGTCTGAGTGTACGTGAGTGTGAACGTGAGTCTGTGAGAGTGTGTGTGTTTGCAAGAATGAGTCTGCCGGCATCTGAGTGGATATGTGAGTGTGCGTGAGTGAATGTGAGTGTGTACATGAGTGATTTAGTGTGAGTGTCTGAGTGTGAATGTGTGTGGATGTGTGTGAATGTGAGAGTGTGAATGAGTGTGTCTGTGTGCGAGTGGGTGTGTGTCTCGTCAGTCAGGCTCCTAGACTTTCCCTGCCCCAGCTTCAGGGGACCCCATTCCTAGCTCCTTTCTTTCCACCCCACCTGGGAGCCACTAGTCACCTTGACGGAGCTTATCAGCCTTATCAGCCTTCCCCCATGCCAGCTGCTCCCTGAGTGTGGCCTGGGGGCCCTGCTGTGCCCTCTCTCCCACATCCTGGCACGTTGACTGGGAGGATGTGGAGGAGGGTGGCGTGCTCCCCAAGGCCACGGTATGCACCCTGGCCCACAGAGATCCTCTTGCCCCTCCCTGCCAGTCTGCCTCATCTCGTCATGAGAATGACATGGGACTGGATGACATGGGGCAATACCCGGCCAGGCTCCCTCTGAAAGGTCAAGGTCCCACAGAGCAAGGGAAGGCCATGAAATGGTCCCCGGGGACCCAACAGGAAGGGGCGTGCGGAAAAGGCTGGGGTGGAGCACGCAGTGTCACCATGTGGACCGGGTGGCTGGGTGAGTGGCTTCTCACACCCCCGGCTGCTGTGAATGGGGCATTTGGTGCTGGGCGTGCGGGGCTTCTGTTCGAATATCTGCGTTTTGGTGTGTTCTGGAAAGAGGGCTGTGTGTGTCCCCTCCTTGGAGCCCGAGGTGGAGCCTGTGATAGGAGCTAGCTCGCTGTTGCCGGCCAGGGGAGGGCAGCGTGGGCTCTGGGCCTTCCGGTGTGTGCCAGGGAGGTGTCCAGCCCTTTCCGCCGGGGCCAGCGGGGACCTCTTCTGTGCCCCCCTTGGCCACCACACTGGAGGGAGGTGCATTGGAGATGTGGCCCCTTGCTGGACCAGCAGTCCTCAGCCTCGACCCTGGGCGCCTGTCCAGGCCCTTAGACGGAGTGTCCGGCAGGTCCTTGGCCAGTTCCCACCTCCTGCCCAGGCCTTTCTGGCCTGCTGTGCCAAGGCTCCCCAGTCCTTGAGCCACAGTCTGACGCCGCGCGCCCCACCCTGCGTCTCCAGGGCGGCTTTCTGGCACCGCCTTGGACGCTGCTTCCCCGAGGTGGCCACCAGGGGCCCGCTGTCCAGGCTTTCTGTGGATGGAAGCCCTAGGAGAGCCCTCCCATTCCAAGGCAGGACTCTGAGGCTCAGTCCTGGGTGTGAATGGAATGAGCTAATGTCAAGCTCTTGCCACTCAAGAGTCACTTACTCATTCTTCTGTGCCTTTAAGAGTGGCACCAAAGGGGGTCAGGAACTGATGTCTTCCAACTCCCACGAGGTGCTGATGCTGGCATCTTGACGAGCACCTACTGTGTGCACACCCTGGTCTTTGTGAGTGTCTCTTGTATGAGACCCAGATCTTTGTGAGCAGGAACGTGCATGGACCCTGTTCTCCTGTGTGCGGATCCTGGTCTTTGTGGAACCCACTGTGTGCAGCCCCTACTGTGTGCAGGCCCCGTTCTTTGGATGTGCCCACTGAGTGAGACTGTTCTTTGTGCGCACCCACTGTGTGAGACCCTGTTCTTAGTGGGTACCCACTTTGTGAGCACCCACTGTGTGCAGGCCCCATAGTAGATGCCCACTGAGGCAGCTGGAGGCATGCAGGCCGGTCCCTGCCCTGCTCTGGCCCTTGCGTCCTCCTCCCCAAGGGGAGACTCACAACTCCCGCTCTGTGCGTTCAGGAGCCGCTGCCTGGGACGGTGCCTTCCAAAGGGGCAGCGGGGAGCGGGCGCCTCACTCTGACAGAGGCGGGAGCTGAGCTCCTGGCTGTGCCGTCATGGTGGCACTGGCAGGCGTCAGGCCTGGAATGTTCCGGTGAGGCTGATGGGGCCTGAATCCCAGGCCACTCAGACGGGCTTGCAGCGGCCCAGAGCAGGGGCGCGCGGCTCTCCCAGGGGCCGGCCACGTTCCCCCACGTCACCAGTGCGGGTCTCCCGAGTGGTGATCTGGGAAGGAAGGTCCCCAGGGGCCAGTGACCTCATTCATTAGTGTGGCATAAACACAGCACCCGGCCCTGGAGGCCACATGGGGCCAGGGGACCTGCCGCTCGCCCCGTCTTGACTTCCCCCCAGTCCCCCGGGCGCTCTTGAATCGCCGTCAAGGTGACAGTAGTGAAGCTTGAGCCGTGCGCCCGGGTCCCCGCCCACATCCTCACTCTCCATGCAGGTCCATGCCGGGCCCTGCAGTGTTGGGGGCGCGGCTCCGACCTGTCGGACCCTTGCTGGCCTCGGCACTGCCCTCCGAGACCGGCTCACCACCAGCACAGCTCAGAGCAAGAGCAAGTCGTTTGCAAGTGTTCGGTTTGCACCCCAGTTCTCCGTGTCTGCTCACTCTGCGTGTGCTTGCGCCCCCGTCTGTAGGGGGCCACTTCAGCACCTCTGGGACCCCACTGCTTGTGGGATGCACCTCCCCCTCCTGAGAGGGAAGCTGGAACTCCTGCACCCCATCAGCTCTGAGGGGCCTTCGGCCGACCGGGTCTCTCGGGACTGGCCAACTCTGTTGTCTTCCAGGCTGGGGTGCAGAGAGAGGCCTGGCTTGTGCTGGGACTTCATCTCGGCCACTTGCTGTGGAATTCTGTGGAGCCTGGTGATAGAACTGTGGGTGCAAGTTGGGGCACGTAGTCTTAGGGCACGCTGGGGGCCCCTTCCCCTCATCACTTAGCGCCCAGGAAGTGTTTGGCCGTGGCATAGTCTGTTCTCGTTAATATCATGGCCACTCACCGTTGCCATCAGCCCCGTCAGCACTGTCACCTCCACTGATACAGTCACCACTACCATCCCCATCAACCCCGTCAGCACTGTCACCTCACTAATACTGTCACTGCCACACCACCACCATCAACACCATCAGCCCCATCACCTCCGCTGCTAACACCATCCTGTGCCGAGCATTTCACAGACAGGTGTGCGTTCTCCATGCTCGCTGGTTGTGGGGGGTTGGGATTGCGCTTTGGTCCGTTCCTACCTGTGAACCCTGGCCCTGGGCCCTGGGAGTGCTGGTGTGTCACCTCCCTGGCTTGTCTGTCTTCAGAAGGGACAGGCCAGGGGACTATTTCAAGTTCCCTGGTCCATCCTGGGGAACCCCGCCCCCCATACACACACACACCATGTTAGCTGCAGAGTGAGTGTTTGGGGGTCCTGGGGTGGCCAGAACAGAGATCGTTCGTTTCCTTAAGGGGCACCAAGGTGGTTGTTACTTCCCCGTATTTTCTCATCGGGAGACACTCAACGTGGACTTCACATCCAGTGCCCGCGTCAGTCCCCATCCTCGCCCCATGCCCCCCACTTTTTGTTTTGTAGTCCCTTTGGGGGCTGGAGCGATAGCACAGCGGGTAGGGCATTTGCCTTGCACGTGGCCAACATGGCCGACCCGAGTTCGATTCCTCCGCCCCTCTCGGAGAGCCCGGCAAGCTACGAGAGTATCTCACCTGCACGGCAGAGCCTGGCAAGCTCCCCGTGACGTAATCGATATGCCAAACACGTAACAGTGTCACAATGGAGATGTTACTGGGCCTCCTCGAGCAAATCGATGAACAACAGGAGGACAGTGACAGTGACAGTCCCTTTGGGAAGCAAATGTGTGACTTTTCTTATCCCCGGAAGCCGCCCCTTCCTGGAGCAAGTGGGTGTCATTGGAGGCAAGAAGAGTGCTGCGTGCAGATGCACCCGGCCACCAAGATTAGGACTCTGTGGGGAGGGCGCGGGAGGGGGAGGGGTCTCCAGCGTTGCGGCCCTGAGATTTGGGCAGATGCCCCCTCTGCTTTACTGTCATTCCGGCTCCCCACTTTTCTGTTTCGTTTTTGTTTTTTGAGCCACACCCGGAGGTGCTTAGGGCTGACTCCTAACTCTGCACCGGGGCTTGCTCCTGGCCTGGGTCTGAGCAACCCCCAATAGGGACCGGGGGATTGAGTCCTGGCCAACGATGTCCTCTGGCCGCCTGGGATGGCTTTGAAAGGGGCAGCACCTGCCCACGCCACAGGAGGGCCCAGCACAGACTCGCCCTCTCGGTCCTCTCCGGGCTGGCCAGTGCCCAGGCTGAGCTCCCGGGGCCCCGCATGCTGCAGCCGTCCTCAGGCTGCCTTGGCTCGGGGTCCAGCCCGACTCTTCTTGGCTTGGGAAAGTGAGCACCTCCCCGCAGCCTCTGCTGCTCGGGGTCTGAGAAGAACCCCGCTGGGGTCTGGGGTGTGCCCTGCCCGCGCTGTGCCTGCTTCCTCCGTGGGCGAGGGGTGTCGTGGGGAATGCTCTGGGGTGAAAGCGTGCTGTGGGGGGCACTTAGCCGACCTTCAGACACCCCCGTGCTGTTTGCTTCTGGCCCAGCTCCAACCTTTACTTCCAATTTTATTTATTTGTGTTTTGGGGCTACACCTGGCCGTACCCAGGGATCACTCCTGGCTCTGGACTCCTGGCGGTGCTCCGGGACCACATGGAATGCCGGGATTGAACCTGGTTGTGCAAGGCAAGCCCCCGGCCTGCGGTACTGTCGCCCTCAGCCTAGACCTTTAGAGCTGCCGCGTTCCCCGTTATCCCCGAGGGGGCCCCCAGCTGCGTGTTGTTGCCCCTGTTCCAGGCACACAGTGCCTGACTCATGTGGCCACTTCCGTGACCCCGGGCAGGCGGGCAGGGCCGTCATCAGCCCTCCGTGCCCGGAAGCTGACACCCCACACAGGTGGGGCTCCCAAGGCCCAGGGCCTTTGCCTCAGTGGACCGTGTGCTGGGCCGGGATTCCTGAGTGGGGGCCCGGGTGGGGGCTGGGTGGTGCCCCCAGAGCTCTGCTCACCTGATCGGCTATCCAGCAGTGTCGGGGTCGGGGGGCGGGGGGCGTCCCCAGTCTTTGGCCCCTGTCCTGCCTGAACTCTCCGCCACATGTCACCAGCTAGCTGTTGGACAAACAGCCGCCCAGTGGCAGGGCTGGGATTTGACCCAGGGGGTCATGACCTCCCCTCCCCGAACCCAAGACCTTGCGCTCCCCCCCCCCCATGCCCCTCCCGGTAATGCTGGTTGCCAGCGTGCTGCTTCAGCTCCCGCCTGGCCTGGTGAGGATGAGGCCTGAGGCCGCAGCTTTTAAAGTCACTTAGCGCCTGGGCGGCGGGCGGGGCCAGGGCGGGGCGGCCGCTGCCGGAATGGAGGCTGCCCTAAAAGGCAGTAAGTGGCCTTTAATTGCTCCCTGGTGGTCAGTGGGAATGTTTTCCAGTTGCAAAGAACTCCGCCTTTGAGTCAGCAGGGACCTCCTTGCTGCCGGTAAACAGAGGAACACCCCACTTATCCCGAGGTCACTTCCCGGCAAGCACCCCCCCCCACACACACACCCCCGCCTCCAGGAGGCGGCCCGGAGGTGGGCACCGCCCCCGCCAGGCGCTGCAGGTTCATGCCCAGGAAACTCAGTTCCGACTGCCAGGGCTGGGGCGCCGGCAAGGGGGGCTTGGGCCGAGCGTGCGGGCAGCGGGTAGGTTCTTGGCACCTCAAGTGGTCCCCAGAGACCCCTGAGTGTGGGGCCTGAGCACTGCTGGGTGTGGCCCAAAGGCAAAACACAAAGGAAAGAAAGCAATGAAAGGGGGAAATTGTGCCCCCCTGAGGTCCGGGACGGAGAGGAGGGGAAGGTTCCGGCAGGACGGGTCCTCCCCAGCCCAACTTCAGGGCAGGTCGTGCAGGGCTGGACCCCCTGACGGTGGCGGTGTTTGTCCGCAGACGCTCCGTGGCCTCCCGCCATCCCGAAGAGGGCAGGGAGGGGGAAGACGGTCCTGGGAGGCATCAGGGACATTTTTCTAAAGGGCCTTGGCGCGCGGAGTGGCCGCTGACCGGGGCCGCCGACTGGGGCCGTGAAAGGCGGGATTGTTCCCGGGGCTGCAGCTGGGCTCCTGCCAGCCGAGGGCCGGGTGTCTGCGTGAACGCGTCCGTGTCCTGAGTCTGCCCCCACCCCAGGTCGCGCCCGGCCCCCTCCTGCCTCCCCCCCGCAGCTGTGACCCCCCAGCCGCCTGCCCTGACCCCGACCACCAGAGGCCACCAGCATGTTCTGGGACAGAGCTGCCGACTTCCTGGACCAGTGGAGACTTTCTCCTCAGGCACCCCGTTGGCTTTTTTAAAACAAACCACCAGACAGTGACCCCCGTGTCTGCGAGGGCCTGGGGCTGGAGACCGCGCAGGGACACAGGCGCTCGCCTTGTGCCCTGCCGACCCCGATTCAAGTTCCCGGCACCCCATTGGTTGAGCACAGAGCCAGGAGTAGCCCCTGAATCGGACCCTAACCCCCGAAAGGACATTTCATCACCCCGTGTCTCCTCCTGTCTGGTGACTGCGGGTGCTTGTCGGGGTTTACGGGGGTCCTCTTGCTGACCTCTGCCCCCTGCCCCTTCCCGTGGGTGGCACCGGAGCAGAGCCTGAGAGCGTGTGACGCTGTAGGCGCCTGAGGAGGGCGCGTATGGCCGGGCTCCAAGACCCCCTGCCACAGACATGGGCTTGTCCCGGGGGTCGTGGGGAGACAGGAAGTCACTGTGGCCTCCTGGCAGGAAGTAAGAGTTAGAACTCCGACAGACAAGTGGACAAGTACCATCAGAGGGGCAGCTTGTGTCTGGCCTGGGGCCCGGAGCCTGAGTCCACTGGGCAGGCCACCAAATACCACCGAGCCGTCTGGACGCCGCCAACTGGGCTAGGGTTCCGGGGGTCGCAGCTGGAGAGCTGCCCAAGGGCTCCGCCCGAGTGGTGACCTGAGGGAGCCTGGAGGGCATCCAGGTGGTGGTGAGTAAAGGCTTGGAGGTGGACTGCCAGTAACTCCAAATTCTCTGGAATGTGGAACTGCTTGGTGGGGCCTAGGAACCGCTTGGTAAACGTTTGGTGATGAACAGACTGACCGTGAAGCTCAGGAGACAGTCTCAGATCATTCAGTTGTCACTTGTAGGGCCCCGTTCCCTTTCTGCAGAATTGACTGTCTTGGCAAGCAGTGCTTGTGTGTGGAAGTGTGTGGCATTTGTGCAGGGGAGCGACTGCTCTTGCACGTGTGCGCATGGACGACCCTCTTTCCCCTGAGGGATGACGACTTTGCACCGCAGGGGCCGCGGGCAGTGAAGGCTGGGCTCATCCCAGGGCCCCAGGACTCGACCCCTTCCCATCTTGTCCGTCCCGGCACTCCCAGCCCAGAGCAGATGCCGGGAAACCGTCTCTGCTGCTTCCTCTCCTTGTCTGCCGGCTCGGGTGCAGTGTGGGGGGCTCACACACCTGCGCCCCTGCCTGGAGGCACCTCAGCGGTCTCCTGAGACTTCTGGGTCTTTGTCCGTGCTGGGGGTGGGGGCTGGGGAGGGGCGGTGCCTGAAGGCAGAGCAGGCTCCAGGCTCGGGCCGGCCACGTCCAGCCCTGTCCGAAGTGATGTCTACATAACCCAAGTTCAAGTGCGGATTAAGCAGCCGGCCAGCACTTCCGGGTTGGGGGTGGGGCTTCCTGGCCCAGGAGGCGGGCACACCCTGCCCCTCCCCCAGCGCCTGGCACAGCCTGGAGCGGGCGCTGTCCCCATGTGCGTCACGGAGGCGCTCCTCCTGACACCTTCCGCGTCCCTCTTCCTCTCTGGGATCGTTTTCCGGGTGCAGCCGCCGTAGCCGACCCCGTCCGTTCCCCAAAGCAGTTCCGAGCAGAGGGTTGCGGGGGGCCAGATGTGCCCCCGCCCTTCCCCCCCCCCGCCCCTTCCCTGGCCCTTGGCAGCCCCTCTGGCTGGCTGGCCCGGGAGCACCCCACCCATCCTGCCCTCGAGCCGTGGCTCGCCCCAGCCGCCACAGCTGCAGAACAACACCCGCACCTGTAGCTCGGCCTTTGCGCCCCCCTCGCCAGCGCGCCCACATGTGTTTTTCTCCCGCCCCTCGCGTGCCCCTCTCCTTGCTTGCTGTTGCCTCCGGGCACTGCTCTGAGCAGCCCAGGACGCGGCCTGCACCCCTGCGGAGGGCCAGCACCTTGTCTTCTGCCCACACTGTGCCCAGAAGGCCAAGGCAGCGGGCAGACAGCCGGTGCCCTCCGACTCTGCTTCGTCTCGCCGGCTCCTGGACCAGGCCACGGGGTCATCCATGTTCAGCCCCTGGGCTGCCTGGCTCTGGCCTGAGGACCCTGGTAGTGTTTAAAGCGGGGTGCTGAGACCCTTTGAGGTCGTTGGCGTGCCGTGACTGAGCAAGTTTGCTCTGCGCCTGCGCACAGGCCTTGGCCGTGCGGGCGGCCCTGTTGGCCATGGGCACGCGGCGGTGGGGTCACCCCTGTGGCTCAGCCACGAAGCCCTTCGGGGCATGGACACACGTGCTGGCCAGGAGTGACATGCCGGTGATCACATGCTCTCCTGTGGCGCTGGGCGCCTGGTGGAGCCTGCAGAGGGGGCATTTAGCACAGGTGGGTGTCCCTGAGGGTCAAACTCTCCGGCAGATGATGACCAGGCAGGCGCTTTGGCCACCGCCAGAAAAGTTCTCAGTGCCCTGGGGCTCTTGGCAGTGTGGCTGACCTGGGAGCGGAGGAGGCTGGCCAGCACTCCCTGCCCGCTGGGACACGGGGGCGGGCCGGAGTCGCTCTTTACTGAACTGCTCTAGGTGGAGGGAGTCCCTGGGGGTCCCCACCCCGAGTCATCCCAGGGAAGGCTTCCACACAGGTTTCAGCCCTCCCCTCTCCCCTACGCAGGCCCTTCAGAGCCCCACCCAGACCCCACACTGGCCCCCACGACCCCACCCTTGTCCAGCCTGGTGTCCCCGCTGTGCCGGAGCAGGCGCTGAGCAGTGCGTGAGGAGGGGCCCTGCTGTGAGAAGCAGGGGAGCACTGGAGAGGGCAGAGCTTGTAGCTTCAGGTCGAGGGGACCCAGGGCCTAGCTCCAGGCTCATGGCAGTACCCGCACCCGGGGGTGGGGGGAGGGGTGTGCAGCGCAGGGCTTGACATGTCTGTGTCTCTGCTGGGGATGCTGGGAAATGGCCCCTGCTTGGGATCACTATGGCTGTACCTGGTTTTCCTCATTTTGGTATTTTTGGGGGGAGAGGGGGATTACCCTCAACTCTTGGGGACTCCTCCCAGTTCTGTGTGCGGGCATGGTGCGGTGCTGGGGATGGAACTGGGGTCTTTGCTATGCAAGTCAGGCAGAAGCCTCTCCCCCCTCCTCCCCCCATCCCATCTCTCTGACCCACGATTTTCCTCACCTTGGAAAGTTTCGGATATGAATAGGCTGCCTGAGATAAACTCTACAGGCATGGTTGGTTGGTTGGTTTTGATTTTCAGTAGAAAATACTCAGATGGGTTTGGCGCTGCCTGTTTGTGGAGCTGCCTGGAGAGCTGGTGGTCGGGATACAAGGTCTTTGGTTCGTGAAAATCGGGGCAAGGCACCACTGATGACCAGGGCCAGGAACCAGCTGCTCGCAGCTGATCCGGCCCCGCTAGCTGGCAGATAGGAAATGTTTCCCTCCCTCCTTCCCTCCTTCCTTCCTTCCTGTCACACCCTGAGAGCCACAGTTACAAAATTGTGCATGATCGGGTTTCAGTCATACAATGTTCCAGCACCCAACCCACCCCCTCCCCAGCCTGCCTCAATGGCAGACATCTCTCCCTCTCTCTCTCCCTTTTACTCTCTCTCCCTCTCTTCCTCCCTCTCCCTCTCCCCCTCTCTCTCTGTCTCTCCCTCCCTCTCTCCCTCTCTCCACGTAGGCACTGTGGTTTGCGATATTGTTACTGAAAGGTTATCCTGCACGTCCCTTTCCCTCCTTCCAGCGCCCAGTTCTTCCCCAGAGTGATCGTCTCCGTTGCTCCTCATCACCGTGGGCCTTCTCTGTCCTAACCGTCCTCCCACAGCTGTGTCTGCTCCTCCTGGGCCCCGCGCCTGCTGTCTCTGGCCGTTATTCTCATTTTAGATGGCAACCGTGTCCACCTCGCCGACCCTTTGCTCGGCCCATGGGTCAGTTTGGTCAGCGGAATGCGTGTGGGGGAATCCACGCGGGGGCTCGCCGCGGGCACCTCTCGCAGAGGCTCAGACCCTGGGTCGGCTACATCCCATCTGCATGCAGAATTGTGGTGGGGGCTGGGTGTGCCAGCTCTGCCCGTGCGGGGGTTGGGGGAGCTCCGTCTGAGTCCTCGGGCTTGAACCCCCCCTCCTGCAGCCAGCCTGTGAGTCCCCCAGCTGCCTAGAGCGGGCCAGGGGCCCTGGGTATGAGCTCATGTGGGTGGAGGGTGTCACACCCGCACGGATTGCCTGGGCACCCTGGGGCCCCAGCCGTGCTGCGCCCCTCCCTCCTAGCCGTGGCAGTTCGTTTGGTTTGGTTTGGGGCCCCAGCCTGGCTCTGCACGCCGATCCCTCCCGGTGGTGCTCGGGGGACCCCGCCTGGATCGGCCACATGCAAGGCAAGCGCCCTCCCGGCTGCCCTGCGCCATTTGGACTTTGCCAGGGTGTCACGGGCCTGGAGTGGCCCTGGCTGCAGCCGCCTCAGTGGGCTTGTCTCCCGGTGGTGGGCCCAGGGCACCTTCCTTCACCCCCGCACCTGCTTCCCCGACAGCCCGTCACCCCAGCGCAGGGCGTCTTGGCGTGTGTGCTGGGCTACGGTGGCGGAGGCCAGGACTGGGGGGCCGCCAGCTGTGTCCCGGCTGTCACACATCCCGGGGGTCACGGGAGAAGACAGCGGCGCCCCCAGGGCAAGCGCTGAGCTGGGAACCGCCTGAAATGACCCACCAGCTGTCAGGAAGGCGGGTTCTGGTGTCAGCCCTTGCCGTCCCTCCCAAATGACTGTGCAGCGTGAGAGCGGCGTGTGAGTGTGGGTGAGTGTGTGCGGGGGAGCGTGTGCGGTATGTGTGTGTGTGGTACGTGTGCGTTGCACATGCGTGTGAATGAGCGTGTGTGGCATATGTGGGGCGTGAGATGTCAAAAGGGCGAAGAGAGAGCCTGCAGCCACGGGGGCGCCACAGACTGCGCCTGCGCCCTCTGCCCACCGTGCGTGCGGGCCAGGTTCAGAGGCTGCTCTGGGGGGCTGGGGAGCCCCCTCTCGCCTTCTGAAGCCTCCCCCGCTTTGTCAGGCCGAGCAGTCGCTTCCAGTGTCCGCCTCTACCCCTGAGCCGCCCCAAGACCCGTCCCTCGGGGTGGTCGCTTGCCCGGGTCCAGGCCCTGAGGGTGGCTGGGCTCTGCCCCCCGGGGCGGCCATGGAGAGCAGCCGCTCCCTCCTGGAGACGGCAGGAGGCAGATTCGGGCTCGTTAATCACGCGTCCAGCCATGGCAGCTGCCCCCTTTTATGGCCAAATGGTTCCCCGGGTTTAATAATAGAGCAGAGGACTCTTTCCACACTGGGACCCTTCACCCCAGGCCCCATCGCAGGGCATGGGAAGAGGCCTGGAAATTGGGCGGGGGGGTGCGGGGGCCCGGTGCTTGGCCGCTGGGCACGGGGGCACCTTTGCCATCAGAACCTTTGATCGAGTCTGGAGGGACGAGGGATGGAGTCAGCACCAAGTCAGCGAATGTTCTGGAGAGTCACAGCCGCCCCGGGAGCGGGCTGGTGACAGAGACCAGCGGCATGGGCTGGCATGGGGGCGCATACCTGTGAGGCCCCTTTGCCTCCCGCCGGCCTCCCCACTGTCTGGCTGTATGGGGGCCCCTTGGGGTGGGGGAGGACCATGCAGATGTGAGGGGCAGGTGAAAGGAGCCGCAGGGGGCATCCTTGGACGAGGGAGGTGGGGACAGCCTGGGGGTGTGTCCAGTGGCTCCAATGAGAAGTGCCCTGGGGTGGCTTCCTGGGTCACCGTCCCTGCCCTGCCTGCCCATGGGTCCTGGCTCAGAACTGCCCCGGAGGGGCTTTGCCTGCCTGGCTCATCCTGGTGCCACCAGGTACAGGAAGCAGGTGGCAGAACTCCAGAAGCATTGGAGTTCCACCCCCTCCACGTGTCCAGAGACCCGGGAGGCAATGGCACTGGGCCTCCGCCCTCTGACTCCCCTGCTTGGCGTGAGACCTTGGGGGGGCGAGTCTTTCTGGGGGCCTGGAAGTGCCGCCTGTGGGATGCCTCGGGGTTTGCCCCCTGCCCACTGTGTGCCCGCTCTGGGGCCCGGGGCCCTTCCCAGGATCTCAGCTCCTTCCCCGTGGCCTTGACTCAGCCGCAGCCTCATCTTGGGCGCCTCATGCTCACACGTCATGATTCAGTTGCTTTTAGAGGCGTCCCCATGGCAACGGGAAGGCGGGTTGGAGGGGAGGGAGCTTGGGAGGGCAGAGAGACTTGGGGGACTCCGGTCAGCACCCAGGGGTGGGGGTGGGTGCTGTTGGGGGGGGTCTGATCACCCTCATTCTGTCCTTGGGTGCTTGGGAGGCCCAGGAACGTGCTGGGTTCAGTGCACCAGCGCTGCAAGCCTCTGGGACCCCCAAAGCAGCCCCATCTCGAGCCCCTGTGCACGATGCCGCCTGCGTCACACCTGCGAGTCCAGTGCCCAGGGGCAGCCGTGCACTGTCCCCGCCCCCGTGACTCCCAGCAGGACCCAGGCAGGCTAGGGGCCAGCCGCGAGGCCCCCCTCAGTCTTAGCCGTGCTCCCCGGTTCTCCTTAATGCGGCCTGAATGAGAGCAGTTTGGCACCGGCCTCAAGTATACTCTTACCCTTTGTCCCACTAATCCCACTTCTGGGAATGCGCCCTAAGGAAATAACCCTAAATATAGGGTAGAAAAACACGCGCCCCAAGGCTGTCCCTTGTGGACTTGCTGACAGTCCCTGACGGCCAGAGGCCGTGCTCTGGGGTGCAGCGGGGCTGGGACCCAGGTGTGCCCTGGAGACACGCTGACCAGGAAGGTGGTCACTGCCGTGTGGTCTGGGCGATGCCATCCTGCCGTCCACTGCCAGCCAGCCTGCCCGCACAGCTGGGCACCCCCATCCTTAGGGGGGAGTTTTGGGGTTCGGTCAATGAAGCTGGATCCTTATGGGGTGAATGACACTCGTCTCCTTCGCACCTAGCCCACCGGTGACCCTGCAGGGTAATCTGCCCCCGTGGGCACCGCTCAGTCCACGTGGCCAGGAGTCACCAGTTCACCTTCTTGATTGTCCCAACTGCAGGTGTGGGTTGGGGCCGAGGGGCCCCTGGAGGCAGAGAGCACCCCGGGGGCTTCTCTGATGGCTGTGGGGAGAGACAGAAGGGCGCCCCCACCTGGCCCGTTTTTAGCACCTTCCACTCGAGGGGGCTGGAGCGATAGCACAGCGGGTAGGGTGTTCGCCTTACAAGCGGCCAACATGGCCGACCCGAGTTCGATTCCTCTGCCCCTCTCGGAGAGCCCGGCAAGCTACCGAGAGTATTCGATATGCCAGACACAGTAACAACAAAGTCTCCAATGGAGACGTTACTGGGCCCGCTCGAGCAAATCGACGATCAACGGGAGGGCCTTTACCTTTACCTTTACCACTCGAGGGCGCCCGTGTCCTAGCAAAGACCTGGAGTGGGGTCCAGGCGGGACCCTGGCGGGATCTCCCCACGGGAGATGTGAGTGGCCCCCCGGGAAGGCTCCTAAAGGAGACGGGTCTTTCCTCCCCGGTCTCCTCGCTGCCGCCGCCACCGTCGTTACTCTTGTTAGTAGAGTTCCGTTTGCTCGGGGACCCCCACCCCCATTCAGAGCCCTCCTCTCCCATGTGCAGAGGTGTGCCCAGCCCCGTCTTCAATTCCTTGAACTTGATTTTCACAAACACCCAAATTCCGCGTCTCCCCAAGCGCGTCGTGGGGGGGCGGTGTGGGCAGTACACAGGTGGCAATCATGGTTCTGTCCAGGGGATGTTGATTAATAAGAACAAGACTGTCTGCACCCATGCAGCCCCTGTCCCCACACCGACGTGGCCCTCGGAGCAGAGCGGGCACCCTCGAGGCCCCGTTGGAGCCAGGGAGGCTGGGGTGGACTGGAGGGCCCAGGAGCCCGCAGATGTGTGAAGCATGTTGGCAGGCACCACCTCGCCTGGTCTGGGGTGTGGCGGGGGAGGGTGTCCTCCTGGCCCTGGCATTGTCCTGCCCACCTGGCCCTGGCATTGTCCTGCCTGTGCCTGTTTCCCCAACCCAGAGACCCCCATCTTCTGGTTCCCCCCTAACATGCACAGCTGGGAGGCTGCCCTAGGGCCTTTGCACAGCCGGGCTCCGTGATCCCTTGTGGCTCTTCACCGCGGGGTGGACAAGCTGCGGCCTCCCTGTGGCGGGGGACCCATGGGGTAGGGGGAATGGTCTTTGTTCGTAGGCATGATGGGGGGAGGGAGCCTTTGTCCCAGTGCCCCCCGAACTGCTGGCCATCTTGTCACTGACCCCTGCGTCTTTTCTCTCCCACACAGCCCACTGGCTACATGGAGAACTCCGTGTCCTACAGCGCCATTGAGGACGTGCAGCTGCTGTCCTGGGAGAACGCCCCGAAGTACTGTTTACAGCTCACCATTCCCGGGGGAACTGTCCTGCTGCAGGTAGGAACGGGCTGTCGGCCAGCCCTGGTGGGGTGGGGGTGGAGGAGGGGGCGTGTGCACGGGCGGGGGACCCCCTCTCCAAGCCTAGGGGCCTGGCCAAAGCAACCCCAAGAAATAGGGTTTTGGGGCTGGAGCAATAGCACAGCGGGGAGGGTGTTTGCCTTGCACGCTGTCGACCCGGGTTCGATTCCCAGCATCCCAGAAGGTCCCCCGAGCACCACCAGGTGTAATTCCTGAGTGCAGAGCCAGGAGTAACCCCTGAGCATCACTGGGTGTGACCCAAAAAGCAAAAATAAAAAGAGAAAGAAAAAGGGTTTCTTGTCTCAGGCTTCCCAGTGAGGAAACTGAGGCATGAGGGCGGGGGGCACGCAGTGGGCCTGGAGGAGGCTGTGAGAGTGGGGAGACGGCCCGTCCACCTGGGCTCTGCACCAGGCGGCAGCTTGTCCTGCTTCCCACTGGCCTGAGTCCCCTCAAGCATGGCGCACAGGAGGTGCCACAGTCCCCTGGGAAAGTGGGCATGCCGTGGGCTGGCGGGGACTGCTGGGGTGGGGGGGGACAGCCACGTGTTCAGTGTCTGCAGCCAGAGGCATGGGACGCCTTGACGCCTCTGAAAAGTCCG
The DNA here is from genome assembly GCF_029834395.1 of Sorex fumeus. NCBI lineage: Eukaryota > Metazoa > Chordata > Mammalia > Eulipotyphla > Soricidae > Sorex > Sorex fumeus. The sequence goes on from NW_026606179.1 coordinate 60,166,758, forward strand.
AGGAAGGACTTCAGGCACAGCTGGATCCAGGAGCCAGGGGACTGTGGCCTCCCCTCCCCCCCCCACCCTCAGGGTGGGCGGATACCCCATGGGTGTTGCTTTGTGGGTGGGCTTCAGAGTCAGGCAGGACTCCAGGGGGCGGGTCGATGGCTTGGGCTGGGCTGGGCCAGGCTCCCTGAGCTTGCCGTGGGTGAGAGGGTGACCCTGGCTCCTTTTCCCTCCTGGTGTCTCACAGCGCACAGGAGGGAGGGGTCGCTCTGTGCAGTCCCTACACCCTGGGGAAGGTGCTGTCCTGGGTGCTTGCCCGCCCTGAGCACAGGCCCTTCTGCAGTCCGGGCTGCCTGTCAGGACCTGTGGAGGGGCTCAGCTGTGCATAAGGAGAAGCAGCACCCCGGCCCCCCAGCAGGGACCTCCCAGAGCTCCCCCAGGCCTGGCCGAAGCAGCTTCTTCCTCTTTCCCTCCCTCCTGGGAGACCTGCCCGGAAATGCCCCCCAGATCCCTGAGTGTTCCCACCTCAGTGCCGAGACTGGTCCTCACAGGAGGGCCAGGGAGGATGCCCTACCCTGGGGAGGACCTCACCCCTTTCTCTCCGCCACACCCCCACGCACAGTTGCTGTCCTCTGGCTCAACTGGGCTGGGGGCCCCATGGGGACAAGCCCCGCATTCCTGCAGAGATCACAGCTCGGGCAGGTGACCCGCTGCACCCAGGTCCTAGGCAGGCTCCCCAGGGTGGTGACGTTTTCATGGGGCACTCAGGGCTGAGTCAGAGTGTGCCGGCTCTGGACAGGGAGGAGTGGAGGGGGTCCTCAGAGTGGGGTCCGGGCCGATCCTCAAGGTCTTGGCAGTGGGGTGATGGTGCCGTGTGTGTTGTGTGTTGTGTGTGTGTGTGTGTGTGTGTGTGTGTTCTGAGGGTCTCGGGGTGCCTTTAAGAGCTTGTTATGGGGCTGGGGGGCGGGGAGATGAGCCCATTTGCAGGGTGGAGGGGCGGAGGGTAAAGGTCCATGGGAAGTGGGTGGCAGATAAGCCTGGGGCGCGGGCATTGGAGCCATGTGACCCAGAGTGGGTACTGGCCCAGCAGACGCCGTGACACCTGGGGTACTACTGTGGCCTTGGCAGTAAGGGGCGGTTGCTGTTTGCTGGGCGCAGGTAGTTTGGGGGTGCTGAGTGGCCTTGTTTTGGAAAAGGAGGCAGTGGGCCAAGGGGGTTCTGAGGGGCCTGAGCTGGAGGGAGGAGGGGGTCTGGCTGAGCACCCGCCTTCTGGTGTGGTGGCCGGCCTCAGCACTGGTCCTGCCGGGGACAGAGGCAGGGGGGATGGGGGCTGGCGGGGCAGTTCCTGGAATGTCCCTTTAACCAGGCCATGGCCCCAGGCCCGGCAGTGGAGACTCACCACGGTCATGCTCCGTCCCCTGCAGCCCCTTGTAGGGGAAGGACAGCGCCGAGCCTGGGCCCTCCCTGGGACCTCACCTTTGCGTCCACCTTCCCGGACAGTGGTGTCTGCGACAGCCCCATTCCCCCTCAAGTCCTGCGGGTGGCCCGTGCCGCTGCCCACGGAGCACCGGTGAGGGTCCGGCAGGGCTATCTCTCTCCGGACCTGCCGGTTCTCTTCCTTCTCCTCTTCCAGGCCCCCGGCCCCCACGGCCCCCACGTCTGGGCCTCTCCTGCTGGGCGCCCGTTGGCGTGTTTCAGGGTCTCAGCGGGAGCTCCCCTAATGCTATTAGAACCCTGGCGGGCAGAAAGGAGCTGTTGATCCGCTTTCCTCCCGGAATGCCCTCTCCTCTGGCATCTCAGGGGGCAGGGCATGGCAGGGCCCTGGAGCTCCTTGCGGGGAGCTCTGGGCCTCTCCCCCCAGTGCCCAGTGCTCGGGTCAGACTCTTCTTCCAGGGGTGCCTGGCAAGCCCCAGCTTCGCCTTCAGACCATCCCCCCAGGGAGCCCGGAGAGGGTGGGGGGAGCCCTCTTACTGGAAACTGAGAGACCCCCGAGCACCCCAGGCTGTTTTTCTCACCTCTCTAGACAAAGCAACAATGAGAGAACTTGGCAGCGCCAGGCAGGAAGTCGGGCCCAGTGCCTGGAACAGCCTCCCTAGCGGGAGCCGCCCCCCTGGGCGGGCGCTTTCCCGGCCGTCAGTGCCCATGTGGCCCGCAGGGCTCGGAGGGGGCTCTGCAGCGCCTGGCTGTGTCCCCTCCTCCACCTCGGGGCCAGACACAGCCCGGAATTCCAGAAGCCACGGCAGCACTGGACAGTCGAACAGAGCAGTCGTGCCTGCCTTTGCCACCCCCTCCCGCTGTCCTCCGCGAGCTGGGAGCCCCTGCCCCTCCCACAAGGGTGTTCTGGCCCCACTCTTGTTTGCAGGCCGGGCTTGAGGGTGATCAGAGCAGGTGCTGGCTCCCCCTTCCTCCCCATCACAGCTTAAGGTTTCCAGATTTCCGGCCGTCTCTGCTGCACGTGCCTGTGCTGTCTCCAGCACGCCTGTGTGGCCTCAGGCACGCCTCAGCAGCCTCAGGCACACCTGTGCAGCCTCAGGCACACCTGTGCTACCTCTCGCACGCCTGTACAGCCACTGGCACCCCTGTGCAACCTCGGGCAGCAGGAGTAGCCGCTTCTCCCTCTGAGCCGAGTCCAGCACGCTGCTTCCCAGGGCGCTGTGGGGGTCAGGGATACCACATGTAAGAGCGGCCGCGCTGAGCCTGGGACCCAGCCGGCATTCTAGGAGACGGTAGTGGTTGGTTGGTGCCTCGGTCAAATCCAGCGGGGCAGAGAGGGCGCATTCAAAACTGAAGAGTTGTTTCGAAGCTCTACTCCACGTAAGGCTTTTCCCACTGAACAAAATCGATGCTTCTGTCCATTTGTCCGTCTGTCCATTTGTCCGTCTGTTTTTCTCCCCCCCCCCCCCATCCATTCACCCAGTCATCTGTCCACCACCCATTCACTCACCAGTATGCCCTTCTGGCCATCCAGCCATCATCTACCCATTCATCTTTTTGTCTAGTCATCCTTCCGTCTGTCCCTCCATCCTTCCGTCTGTCCCTCCATCCTTCCGTCTGTCCCTCCATCCTTCCGTCTGTCCCTCCATCCTTCTTCCTATACATCCTTCCTTGCTTCCTTATGTGTGTCCACCTGTTTATCCATCTACCCATTATGAGTTCATCCTTACATGCTTAGTCATCCTTCTTCCGTCTGTCCATGTGCCCATTCATCCATTGATTCAGCCAACCGTCCAGCTCCCGATCCGTCCAGCTCCCGATCCGTCCAGCTCCCCATCCGTCCAACCCCCCCACCCCTCCAGCCCCCATCCGTTCATCCATTCTCCATCTGATCAGTTTTTCACTCGGTCGTTTATGTCAGCCAGTGTTTCGTTGAACAGACAGGCCTCAGGCTTTTGCAGACACATCGGTGAATAAGCTAGGTGCGACTGACCTCACAAAGTCCACAGCACTACTGGGCCTTTTTGGTCCTCATCAGGAACACTGCAAGAGAGAGAAGATGGAGACTGTTAGGTCTACGGTGTATTCGGAAACTTTCCTCGCGATTGAGTGTGGGATATAGGTGTCTGTGTCTGTGGTGTGTGTAGCGTGGGCGCATGTGTGGTGAGTGTGTGTGTGGTGGGTATGTGTGTATAGTTTGGTGTGTGAGTGTGTGGTGTGTGGTATGTGTGTAATGTGCGTGTGCTCTGTGTGTGGTGTGTGCGGTTTGTAATATGAGTGTATGTAGTGTGTGAGTGTGTGTGCATGGTGTGAGCGTGTGATATGTGGTGGGTATGTGTGTGGTGTGTGAGTCTGTGGTGTGCGGTTTGAGCGTGTGTGATGGGTTGTGTGGATGGTGTGCACGGTGTGAAAATGTGTGGCGTGTGGTGGGTATGTGTGTTGTGTATGTGTGGTGGGGGTATGTGTTGTGTGTGTGATGTGTTTCCTGGGGTGTGGGTCCTTAGCCAGTTTCAGCTCTCAGAGTGGTCCTACCCCCCTTTGAGAGACGCCCAGACAGAGACCCTGGCCTGTGTGGCCCCTGCAATATCTTTGAGGCCTGACACCCAGTGGGTGACGTCGTGCTTGGAGAGACTGGTCCTGTCAGGTCCTGGAGGTCAGCGGACTCATGGCCCCATGCCCAGTGCCTGTGACCCGTCCTGTGGGGGTGCCCATGCACAGCAGGTCTCGGGCTTGGACCCACAGCATGCCGTGACCCACGTCCCTGGGCAGAGTTCTGACGTGACAATGGCTGAGCTGCCTCCTGGCTGCCTGCTGACACGTGGGCCTCTGCACGCTCCCAGAAACCGTTCCAGGAGTCCATGGCATGCCTGCCCCGGGCACTGTCCTCTCAGTGCCAGATGAGACACAGGCATGAGAGGCCCTGGGCTGCGGGGAGGGTGAACCCACTCTCTCCCTGTGCCATTTCAGGGCCGCGGCTTTTGCGCTGAGCCGTGGGTGTGAGGTTGCCCCCAGCTCCTGGAACGGCTGTGCTGGGGGAGGAGCTCGCAGGGGTGCCCGCTGCCCTGTTGTCTGACCCCGCGCCTAGTGACCCCCCACATGCAGAGAGGACACCAGACATCTCGGGGGAGCCCCACGTGCTCACTGGTCACTGTCCTGTTCTTGTCCTTGCAGGCTGCCAACAGCTACCTACGAGACCAGTGGTTCCATTCTCTGCAGTGGAAGGTGAGTCCCCGCGGGCAGGCCCAGACGTGGGTGGGAGGTGACTTGTGGGCCCCCCCAGTGTGCCAAAGTTTCAGGGTTCTTGTTCATCCATGTTGTCCCCACTGTCCCCGTTCCCTGCCACTGGGCTTCCTGGCCAGGGCGGCACAGAGCCTTCTGGGAATTGGACTCCTGCTGGTCACGTTCATGTGCTGGGGCCCAGATCCACTCCCAAGGCCCCCCCAACCCCACCCAAGAGCCCACCTCAGACCCTCCGCTCAGAACGGGCTGGACACCTTGGTGGCGTGGCAGCGTCCTGGGACGCATGGCTTTCTTCTTGGAGACTGAGGCCGGGGGTGAGAATCCAGCCCCGGACTGTGCGCCCCTGGTCACCCGGACTGAGTGTGCGGGGCTGCAGGGATGCAGGCACATTCTGTGCCGGGGAGGGGAGGGTCCCATGGGACTCTGCTGGTGAGGGTGAGTGGGGGGATGGGTGTCACCCCAGGCCTCTCCCGTCAGCAGTGGCCCCCCTGGCCACTAAGGAGGCGGGAGGCGCACATCTGCCCGCAGAATCCGCAGCTGCTGCTCGGTCTCCTTGGGGAGATTGTCCCTCGTGTCCAGCTCTCTGTGGCCGGGTGTGTCCCACACGGGCAGGGCAGACGTCAGCCCCGCTGGGGCCAGCCGGGAGTGAGATGCCAGAACATTCGGGTGGCGGGAGAGCGGGGCAGAGAGGAGAGCGGGTGGAGTGGTGGTCAGAGGGGGCCGCCTGGAGGAAGAGGCCACTCCACAGTCTCAGACACCCTGTGTCCTTTGGCCCCGTGAGGCCGTTGCCATGGGCGCTCGCCTGGCTGGCTTGGCTCGACACGGGGCTCCCAAGCTCAGTCCGTGCCCGTCTGCGACGTGGGGACAGCAGGAAAGGCAGAGCTTGGACTGCCGGAGTGGCGGGGGCAGCAAAGAGGGTTTCGCAGGTGTGTGCTGGTGTGGGGGCCAAGGGGCCCGGCACCCTGCCCGGCTCGCCCGTGGCGGCATGGGTGCTTAGGCCTGGGCTCCTGGGTGCCAGCAGTTCCGTTTCCCAAGGGCTGGGGCCGGGCACATGTCATTCCCCCCCACCCCCATGCCTCTGGCCACCAGGTGGCAGTGCCTCTGCCCCACACGACTGCCGTGGCCTGGGGCGTGGCCTGGGAGGCCTGTTCCTTTCAAAGTCACGAGTAAATAGACACCAGGGGCGAACGGGGACTCGAACTCCGGCTCAGCTGCCCTGGCCCGGCCCCCGCGGTCCGGACGGTCGGCACTGGATGGTCCCACACTCTGCTGCCACTTGCTCTTCTGACACTGCCCCTTCAAACTCACCACCAGCCGTTTTGGGGTTGGTTTGTTTTCTTTTTTTCTTGCTGGCCTTTCTTTTCTCCATCTTTAAGTGAAAGAAAGAAAAAAAAAAGAACATCAAGACCCTCTGAATCAGGCCTTTAGGAATCCTGCAGCGCTGGCCGCCCCCCGGGCTGGTGTCTGTGTTGTCGCGTCTCTGCGGGGCCAGGCTCCCTCTGTCCACTGGCCTTGCTCCGGCCCCCGATGCCAGCCTCCCAGCCCCTCCAGGGGCCCAAGTTCTTTCTTCAGTGCCCGAGGTGAGTGCAGGACCTACCTCCGCGAACCGTTGTTTTTCTGGTAGAGATGAGCTCTAACAGAAGCATCCAGAGAGGCCGAGACTCGTGCCCGGGCAGGCGGCACGCTGGGGCGACTCCGTGGCTCCTGCCGACCCGGCCCTGCTCCCCTTGGCTTTGCCCCCGCTCCGCCTCAGCTCACGACGTCGGGCAGTTTCTGGGATCGGGACACTTTGGCCAGGAGAGGGAGTTTCCATTCCTTGGCCCAGTTCCTAAGACACAACCCCCACGCCAGCCCTAGTGGGGGGGGGGGGGCATCGCCTCTCCCCCGGCCGTCAGCCCAGCGGTCCAGGATCTGGAAGCTCGGACTTCCCCAGGGGCCTGCGCTGTTTGCTCCGGGAGGCCCCCGGGGCCAGCTCCCCCGAGGGCAGAAGCGTAAACACTGGTGCTGAGTTAATGAGACCTGACTGACTCAGCAGGCTTGTCGTGTGTGCAGGCCCAGCGGGGACAGGCCTGTCCTGTGTACAAGGCCCGGGGACAGGCCCCGCGTGCCCGCCGGGTAGAGTTCCCTGCCAGCCTGCCTGCGGGCCTCGGCTCTGGATGCAGCCCGCCCCTCCCTCTCGGACCCTCAGGATGCCGGGGTTCCTGTCCCACGCCTGGGACCCTCCACCCTGCACCCCTCGCAGGCCCTCAGCTCTGCAGACAGCCCAGCCCAGTTGGTGCCTCTGTCGCCGTCACACTCCCTGGGGTGTCACAGGTCCCCGGCCACCCTTGACCTGGCGGTGACCCTTGTGGTAACCCAGAAGGATTGGGGTGCCTGCGGCTCTATGTCCTGCTGCCTCGCCAGCACCCCCCCCCCCAGCCTCAGCCTTAGGCAGGGGCCAGGCCCAACACAGCTGCCCCCCCCGCCCCCGAGTCTGCCCTGTGGGAGAACAGTCGGAGACGCTGGTGCAGGTGAGGGGACCAGGGCTCGCTGCCCAATGTCCGTCACCCCAGGTGACCCTGCCCTGGGAGGGGTGTCACCCCAAGCCCACCTGCCTGTGCACTGGCCCCAACTCCCCATCACAGACATGGAGACTGAGGCGCAAGGCTGCACAGCTGTGGGCAGCAGGGCCGGGTCTGACCCAGGGCTGGGGGGACCGTGCTCCCCCCCCCCGCCTGCAGAAACTGGGGGACTGGCTTGGCCCGTGGATCCGTCTGTCTCTCTGTTGGACCACTGGTCCTGGGTGCCCCGGTCAGCTGCTGTCCCTGCCCCATGCACTGGCACCCCACACTCGCGCCTGGTCCTTGCTGGGCACTATGCAGCTCCGAGGAGGCCTGTGAGAATCCCAAGATGTCTGGTGAGAAAACAGTGACCCCTGTGTCACCCTTGACCACTTCCTCAGCCATCTCCCTGCCCCCTCCCTTCCCCCCTCTCTTTTCTGAGGGTGCCTTTGCAGCCACGTCCAGCTGGGTGTGGGGGTTGTTGCAGCTGCCCGGCCTCGCCTGGCAGGGCCCGGGCTCCTGCCCCCTGCCTCCCCCCCACTAGCCCCCCACCCCACGCCCCCACTCAACACACACACACACACACACACACACACACACTCACTCTCCCTGCCGCTGAGCTGTGTTCTCGGGGCAGATTCTAGAGCTGTTACCATGAGCGGAGAGTCGGGGTGTTTGCTCAATTGTTTGCAGTGCTGGGGGCCAGAGCCAGGCCCTTGCCAACGTGAGACCAGTGCTTTTTCACCAAAACGCTGCCTGCACTGCCCGAGGCCAGTCTGCCCAGGTTCGATCCCTATCTCTACCCACACCAGCTGAATGTGCCCTGGAATGGTCACTTTCTTCCCTGAACCTTCTCGTCACTTGTCATCCTTAAGAACAACACATTAGGGGCTGGAGCGATAGCACAGTGGGTAGGGCGTTTGCCTTGCACGCAGCCAACCCAGGTTCAATTCCCAGCATCCCATATGGTCCCCCAAGCATTGCCAGGAGTAATTCCTGAGTGCAGAGCCAGGAGTAACCCCTGAGCATCTCCGGGTGTAACCCAAAAAAAGCAAAAATAATAATAATAATAATAATAGTAATAATAATAGTGGCGGTGGAGCGTGAGGTGAGTTTCCCCAGGAATTATCAGGTGCCCCTTGTCCTGTGTGCAGAGGTTCTAGAAGGCAGCTTGAGGGCAAGAGGGGCGAGTGGCCAGCAGCACGGCGGGCATTGCTGAGGCCTATTGCATGTGTCCTCTGGCTCCCAGAGCCCCTGCTGCTGGCCGGCGTGTGCAGCGCGTCCGGTCCCTGCGTGATGACCAGGGCTCCAGGCTGGGCCACTTTTGGGGGCTTGAAGCTGTGGTCGCGGTTGCGGGAGTCGGGCCCCGGGTGAGAGCTGGCCTCGCTGCTCCCTGGCCGGTCTGTGCCTGCCACTCTGGTGCTGCAGGAAGGGTTTCCGCCCACATTAGCTCCTGGCACTCACAGAGGACTTTGTAACCTCTTAAGCGGGATCAAGGGGATCCAGCAGGGCAGCGTGAAGGGGGGCTCCCCTCCGCCAGGCAGGGGGCCGGTCCTCATCCAAGACACGGGAGCCGCCGAACACAGGGCCTGGAGGCAGGTCACGGGCGGGCCAGGCTCTGCCCTGATGCAGTGCTCTGCAGAGCCGGGGAGGAGGCCGTGGGGGCCCCCCCGGCGCGGTGCCCCCCGGGGCTCACCTTCGTCTCCAGCCTTGGCTGTTGCCCCTCGGCGCGTCATCGGGGACCCTGTGACTAATAACAAGGGGAGCTTCGGGGATTGGAACTAACAAGTGGCAGAGGGCCGGGCAGCCTTGGGGAGCAGCGGAGGGAGGGAGCGACGGCAGGAAGCGCCGAGAACCCGGAGGGCTGGGTGCAGGGCCTGGGTCTGTCCCCAATGTGATCCTCGTTGAGATGACATATCTGCATGTCCCCCTCAGGAAAGGTTCTTCCGGGCGAATGGGTACCACAGTGCCCAGATCTAGGACCAGAGCATGGCCAGCGTCCCTGTGACACCGTCCACCCTACCCCCCGGCCGCTCAGCCCCCGGGCACAGGAGCTGGGTGGGACAGGGTCCCAGCTGTGCCCTGGGTGCTCCAGGGACTGACTCTCCCTCGTTCTGTCCAATCTGGTGCCACTGCTGACAGACTGCCCCTTTGTCAACCTGGGGGGCATCTGGCGGTGTCCTGTGATCGAGCGCCCCCGGCCATACAGGCAGCATGGCAGAGCCTTCAAGCGTGGTGCTCAGGGCTTGCTCCTGGCCGTGCCCTCAGGCGTCCCTCCTGGCGGTGCCCTGCCCACTGTACCACCTCTTCGGCCCAGACCGTTGGCTTTAAGAGGCCAAAGCATTGTGTCCGCACAGTGACGCGCTCGTGTCTTCACTCGTGGGCACATTGAGTGGTGGAATTTAACCCAGATTACCAAACCCCCCACCCCGGGTTTTCAGCGCCCCAGAAAATTACCTGCGGCCCCTCTGAGTCAGTGTCTCTCCCTCCCGGCTGCATGTAAGGAAAATGTAACCTGTGCACATGAGTGGCCATTCAGAAATGCAAAGAAAGGTGCCCCCACCCCACCCCCTCCCATCCACTGCTGGGAGGAGGAGACGCTACCCAGGGACTCAGGCTTTGATGGACGCCCCCTTGGAGGGCCCGTGAGGAGTTATTCCACGTGGCACATTGTGGGGGGCGAAGGAGACAGCTCGGAAGGTCAGAGTAACATCAGAAGCTCAGGGCTGGAGAGATAGCACAGCGGGTAGGGCGTTTGCCTTGCACGTGGTCGACCAGGGTTCGATTCCCAGCTTCCCATACGGTCCCCTGAGCACCGCTAGGAGTAACTCCTGAGTGTAGAGCCAGGAGGAAGCCCTGTGCATTGCCACGTGTGACCCAAAAAGAAAAAAAAAAAATCAGAAGCTCAAGTTCAATCCCCAACTTTGTTGGGTCCTTTTTGAGCACCTCCGGGTGACACCTGGTGACCCCCAGCACCCCAGGAAACCGAACACTGAGCTACTTGGCTCGGTTGGTCAAGTGTCACTCAGGGTGGGCCCAGGACCCCCGGGGAACTGCCTTGGGACCCCCCCAGCCCCCAAACATAAAACACTGACAATATTTGCACGCGGTCTGTCCCCTCTGCGTCACTTCCTCCATGATCTCCCCTTTCTGGTTTGGGGGTGTTCCGCTCAGATACCCAAGCTGGATGGGATTGCCAGCCTCCAGCTGAGCCCTCCCCTCTCTGCGGGCTGGAATCCGAGTGCCCAGGAGCGGAGAAGAGATGAGGGCGGGACACGCGCCTGCGGGTGGGACCCTGTGACCAGCCCCCAGCCTCTGCCCCACAGCAGTGCAGGGCAGACCCAGGGAGCAGGCAGCAGCAGTGAAGGGCGGGTGTGACCAGCGGTGCTAAGCCTTGCCCTGTGCATCACCCCAGCAGAGGGCCAGCCTTGGCCTGGGGGAGCTCCCCCACCCCCCACCCAGCCCTCCTGCCAAGGGCTTCCCCACGCCCAGGCGGGGCGCGTGTGGCCGCCTCGCAGAAGGGCCCAGAAGCGGTTGCATCTGTGGGTGGTTGTTTTTCCCCCCGACGGGGAGGGGGCCTCGGAGTCTGAGCGTGGCAGCCCACGCACGCGGCGATGGGGTGGTGAGTCACAGCCGTGCAAGGAAGTTTTCACGTAAGCAGTTTGCGGGTAAACTTGTTTTCTGCCCTTTAAGGCAGAAATCTCTCGCACGCTCTCCAGCTCTCGGGGAGCTTGGTAAAAACACCAGCGGGGCAGGGCCTGATGCTCTACCCCAACCCCGTGCGAGCTGGGTGGCGGGCAGCGCTTGGGGGCTGGGGCGGCCCCTTGGCTGCTGGCGGCCTGTTGACTGGGAGATGAGGCCAAACAGCCTGGAAAAGAGCAGCGCGGGCTCCCCAGAGGAATTCGGCCCGCACCTCGCCGGTGCTCGGGGTCCCCGGGGGCACCAGCACCTCTCTGCGGGGAGCAGGTTGGGGCGAGATTAATTGACCCGGGGACAAGGCGAGTCACGCCCCCGCCCCCGGCCTTATGATCGCCCCGTCCCCGCTGCACCCTGCACCCCAAGGCTGCTGAGGGCCCGAGCCCCAGCACACAAGCCTGAGGGGAAGTCCCAAGTGCCGCCTCTGCGCCCCCTGGAGCCCGGGACCCTCCGAAGCGCACGCAGTCCGCAGAGGGTCCGCAGAGGCTGTCCTGCCGGGCCAGCTGTGTGCCCTCCGCTGGGGCCTGAGAATCTGTGTGGGACCTAGAGGAGGCGGAGCGGGGCGGAGGGGCGGGGACATCAAACGGGGCCTCCGTGTCACGTGCTCTTGGCCCTTTCCCCAGGTCACGGGACTTAGCCTTCAGGTGCTGGCCTGTCCCCCTGCCTGTAGCGCCCAGGACCAGCTGGGCGGGAAGCTTTGGGTGCTGTGGGGGGCCGAGCAAGGCCTCCTTCATGCATGTGGGCGGCCCTCAGCCAGGACCCTGACTCCCTGTCACTCCCACCTCTCCCCTACCTCGCCCAGGCCTCCCACATGCCTCCAGGCGGACAGCTGTGGTCCTCATCTGGGGCACTTGCCAGCGAAGGAGGCAGGGCAGGGCGGACACAGCCCTGGAAAGGTCCCTCGGGGCCCTGCAAGTGTGAGAGGAAGGGCCCCTGTGCTGGGGGCATAACCCCCTCTGGGCGGCCCCGGGACAGAGCCAAGACTAACTGTAGCCTTGAGCAAAAACCCCTGCCAGCGCTTTGCTTGTGTTGTGGGGTGGGTGGGGCCCCACTACCATCTGTCTCCAGGCTGCCCGTGGGGTTCTGCTTCTGCAGGGTGGACGCACCCAGTGCAGGGAGGGGCGGGATGACTGTTGCTGGAGCAACTCCGCAGTGTTGGTGGGGGGGCACACTATTGCTGTGGGTGATACGGTAGTAACATTGTTACTGTAGCAACATTCCTGCTGCCCCATTGGGCTGAACCTATTGACTGTAGCATTGTTACTCTGGCAACACTTGCTGTGTTGCTGTGGCGACATTGTTACAGTGGTAAGTGATGATGACTGTCCTGCGGTACTATGGTAACTGTAGCAAGGCTGCTCTAGGTGACAGATTGCTGGGCAGGCCATGTTTACACTGATGGCAGGAATGGCCTTGGGTGGCTGGGTGGGCAGTGTGCCTGGGCAACCCCGGAGGTCTGCAGGGGCCAGAGAGGGCTCCCCCAGGAAACGCTTTTGAATGCCAGAGCAGCACCTGATCCCCCATAACTGCAGGGTGCTGAGATGCGTGTCCTTTTGGTTTCTGGAATGGAATGTCTCTGCCTGGTACTGCTGGGGGCCTGGGGTGATGTCCCCCTCAGGGGTCTCGGGAGGAAGCAGGCGGTCGTCGGGGCTGGAAGGCCCCTGTGTCGGCCGTGGGGAGAGAGGAAGTGGCGTGGCCCAGGTTAGCATGAGTCCGGGGCTCCAACGGCCACCTGATGCACCGTGGACAGCGTCAAGGTCTGAAGCCAGATCCCGGCTGAGACTCTCTGGGACTCTGAGCGCCAGGAGCCCTGAGATTTGGGGAGATTCACCTTTCTGTTCGTTCTCTTCTCGGAACTTACTCCTGGCTCCCTCCTGGTGGGGCCTCAGGGCCTGTGTTTGCGGTGCCGGGGTCGATTCAAGCGTGCTGTTTGCAGGGCAAGTGCCTTAAGCCCTGTTTCCTTTTCATCCCGTGTACCATGCGCAGGTAGGGCAGCTTACCTGGGGCTGAGGGTGAGGGCCAGGGAGGGAGTTAGCAGCAGTTTGGTTGTTCGGGCCACACTCCGCTGCTCAGGGCTTGCTCCTGGCTCTGTGCTCAGGGATCACTTCTGGCGGGGCTCGGGGCCCAAATAGGGTGCCCACGATTCAATACTGTATCAGGTGTTCAGTGTCATAGAGAGCCTGATATGGGGGGGGGGGCTCCACCGGGGTCCCGAAACAACTCTTGGCAGGGAACAGATCAGGTTGGGAACATTCTAGATAAAGCAGAGCTCCTCCGTGGCCCCATCCCAGAGCCCTGGGCATGCTTGCGGCCACCCCTGCACTTCCTCTGTCCTCACACCCCTGCCTGGTCTCAACGCTGGCCATGACACTTGCTCTGCCCCTGCCTTGGCCCGAGTGCCACGTGGAGTCGTTCTGCAAACCTCGGCTTCAGGGGCAAGTGCTGCGGGCCCGTGTCACTGTGACAGGGACAGGCTGAGACCAGGCAGCGTGCTCCCGGGAGGCAGAGCGGCCCCTCCCCCACCCCTGCCCCATGCCCTGCCTCCTCCCTACCCAGAGCAGGGGCCGGGCCCTGCCACCTCCCCTCCGTGGCCGCCCCTCGCCCTGCCCCGTGCTGCGGCCTTGGCTGCAGCTCCTGTCACCAGGCGTGGCTCTAGTATGACTTCCAGAAAGCTGGTGAACGTGGATCGGGCCTTTCTCATCATCTCCCGGGACGGTTCTGCGCAGCGGCACCCTGAACCCTATGGTGCGGCCCTCTGGCCCTGCTGGGCATGGGCCCGGTGAGGACAATCATGCACACTTGTCGGCCTGTGATGGCCTGTCTGCTCCCCGCCTGGTGTCCATGTGGGAGCCAGGTGGGGAGCATGTGTGTTCATGCATTGTGAGCACGCATGTATGTATGTGTACCCCGGTAGTTTGCCCGGCTGGGGGTGCCAGCCTTTAGCGGCTGTGAGCCATGCTGCTGGGCGCACTGGTGTGGACAGACCGTGCCCTGCCGTTGATGAGACCGGCCCGGTTTGGGTTCTGGTGTGGGAATTTGCTGGGCCCCTCCAGTGATTTGAGCGCCCCCCTGGAGCCCTGACTGTGTGTGGGGGGGCCCTTAGTGTCCTTCAGAGCGGGACCGCCAGGGGCCAGAGACGGCAGCGGGGGAGAGAGCTTGCTCTGCCCCTGGCTGGCCGGGGTTCAGTTCCCAGCATCCCGTATGGTCCCCAAGCCCTGTCAGAAGTGATCCCTGAGCACAGAGCCGTGAGTAAGCTCTGAGCACTTAGTGTCCTGACCTCCCTTCCCCCCGCCAAATCACCCCAAACAAAAGAAACACACGCAGAAAAGGAAAAGAAAGCGCCGTGGGCACCTTGGCGCGGGGCTGTGCCGCCTCCCCCTGCCCAGGACCCTGTGCCAGCCTCGCTGACGTCCTGCTGGGCCCTCCTGGCTTTCCCCTGCGCACCTCGCTCCCCAGGCGGCCCTGGGACGTCACTGAGGTGTCGGTGCCACACGTCACGGGCTGGGCTGGCCTGGGGAGGGGGTGCCAGCCCTCATGTCCCCTGAGAGAAGGTGAAGGTCAGGTTTCCCCAGGAAGACAGCCCAGAGCCTCCTCTGACTGGAGGGCGGGGCTGTGGGGGAGGCTCTGAGGGGCCCTGGGAGGGTCCCGGGTCCGAGACTGGCGTGAACTTCGGACGCATGACCCCAGAGGCTGAGGAGGGTCAGCGGACCCTGTGTCCTGGGGTAGCCGCAGCCGGGCTTGGCACGGCAGGTGCGCCCGTGTCCACTCGCAGGCCTCCAAGCCCAGATGTCAGCTGGAACACTGGGCCTCCCTGGGCGGGGTCTGCCCCAGCTCGTGTGTGTCTCTGCATGGCCGTTGGCGTGGGACCCCCGGTGCCCCGGCCCAGTGCCACCTGTGTGCCCCGAACGTGCAGGTGTCCCGTTTTCACAGTGGGCGGGACGGGAGAGCCGAGGGCTTGGGGTTATCATGGGGGGGAGGGCATGCAGACTCAGCCCAGGCCCCACTGTACCCCTGGGCTGGGGTGGGGCAGTGTCCGGCTCAGCAGGGGCTTGGCCTGCACGTTGGTCATTACTTGGGGGTCCGGGTCTCCTTTTACATGGGCTGAGTGCTGTTCGTGCACTGAGCTGGCCTGGTCACTGCACCACAGCGAGGGCCCGAGCCCAATTCCTACCTGGTGACGCCCACAGGGAGGGGATAAGCCCAGCTCCTACCCGGACACTCCACAGCGAGGACAGAGCCCAGCTCCTACCCGGCCACCACTCCCAGAGTGTGAGGAGGAGCAGAGACCCCCAGGACTGGGCGCCCAGGCCAGGGGAGTGTCTCGGGCGGCTGAGGCCCCTCCATGGGCCGCTGTCAGGCTCTGCGGAGGCTGGTGCGATGTGGCCCCAGCCCGGAGCCTGGCGCCAAGGCCACTCGTCTCCTCGGCTGGCAGATGCGCGGTTTCCCGGGCAACCACCGAGGCACCGGGAGAGGAGCAGGACACTGCGCCCGCGCTCTGCCGTCTCCTTGGAAGCGGCAGTAACTGGGGAGGCCGCCTCCGGGGGCACTCGGGGGACCCTTCCCCTCCTGCAGGCAGAGCTGCCCCCCAGAACCGCTGTCCACTCTGGCCCTGGATGCTGCCTCTGGGCAGAGCTAGCCCTGGGGGCGCCTCTCCGACGGGGAGGGGCTCAGGACCCCAACTCAGACAGATCTGGCTCTGCCTCTCCCACCCCCAACACTTTCCTGCCTGCTGCCGCAGTCATCCTCTCAGAGATGGGGGCCTGTCACCCCAACTTGCATGGCAAGGCCGATGGACGTGGATGACATGGGTCAGACCCAGTGACACCCCGGGGGTTTTGTAAGGAGATGGGGGAGCCCTGGCTTGTAGCTTCAAAAAAAAATTTTTTTGACGGGCCACACCAGGCACTGTTCAGAGGCTACTCCTGGTTCTGTGCTCAGGGATCACTTCGGGCAGGCTCAGGGGACCATATGGGTTGCCAGGGATTGAACCCGGGTCAGTGGCGTGCCAGGCAAACGCCCAACCCCCTGTACCATCACTCTGACTCCGCAGCTCCTGTGCAGAGCCGGTGCCCCGAGCCATGGCCTGGAGGAGCCCCTAGGCCCGAGCTTTTGGCTGACGGTACCAGCCCATGGGTGGGTGAAGGGGGCTGGGAGGTGTCTGGGGGCTCTTGGCTGGTAGATGGTCAGCTGCTCCTGAGAACAGTTTGGGGGAGACAGGGGGCTATTAACTAGCCCATATCTGCGGGCCTGGTGCTGTGAGTGTCTGTGAGAATCTGTGCTGAGGGTGAAGGCCCCCCCCGTCACCGCCCCACATCAGGGACCCCCAGATGCCGGCAAGATCCCCCTGAAGCCACAGCCTAGGGCTCAGGGGTGCCAGAGAAAGGAGTCGCCCAGACAGATGTCCGGGACGTCGGGGACAGCTCACCCCTGACCTGGGGAGGGAGTTCTGGCCCGCATGGGCAGGCAGGGGGCCCCAGACCCCAACCCCACCCCGGGGGGTTCCTCTCTGCAGACCTTTGCACTCAGCGCCATGTAAGGGGCAGAGAGAGGGAGAGAGGGCGGGAGAGGGGCGGGAGAGAGAGGGAGAGAGGGAGAGGGGGTGGGGACGAGCGGGAGCGGGAGGGGGAGAGAGGGAGAGGCTTTTGTGCCGTCACGGGCTGGGAGTTGTAAAAGTGGCCGTGTCTCATCGGCGGGGCGCGGGCAGCCGCCTCCCGTCAGTGACAGGTGGCGGGGAGCATGCGTGCTGAGCCCGCGCGAGCCTCGGGGGCTGCGGCAACAGAGCGGCATCTTCGGCCTCCTCCTCCTCCTCCTCCTCCTTCTCCTCTTCCTCCTCCTCTTCCTCCTCGGGAGGCGTGGGCTTTCCAGCACATTCTGAGTCACACCTCTTGGGGCCGGGGCGCATTCCCAGTGACAGCTCGCCCCCCGCGGATGGGCCTAGGGCTCTGCTTTCCCTGGGCCCGAGGAGGGCGGGCGTGCAGCTGCCGGGGAGCGGTTACTGGCGCGATGGCGGATGTCACCCAGGTAACGCCTCCCCCCTCCCCCCCTGCCCGGCGGAGGGCGCGGATAGAGATGGAGTGACTGGCTGCTCGGCTTGGGCGGGCAGAGACGTGGCCAGGTCCCGCGGGCTCTGTGCTTGGGGAGTGCTGGGGGCTTAGTCACCGGGCCGGCGCCCTCCTGGGTCCCGCGGCTCCGTCGCTGATAGGGCCGGGCTGCAGGCAGGAGCAGGCGCGCGGCTCGGGGCTCAGTCTCCACCAACCCCTCCCAGCAGCCGCTCACTCGCTCACTCGTGCGTCCCACATCACGACGAGGAAGTGGTGAGACGTTGGCTGGGAAGCGCCCGGGCGCCTGGCTCACCGTGAAGCCCCCTGGTGGCCCCGCGCAGGGCTTGGCAGGGGGTGGGTCATTTCTGATGGGCAGGTGGACGGGCAGGCGCCGGACAGACTGGGCGGAGGATGGCCGACTGGCTGGCTGGCTGGCTGGTGGGTGCAGGGGTGCGGAGCCGGCAAAGCCGAGTTTCCAGTGTGGACTCGGGTTAGCCTTGACTGGTGGGCTCAGGGTTGGAACCCAGGGGCCTCCTACATGCTCTGCACCCCCAAGCTCAGCCCCCAGCCACGGTGGGGGCTCTTGGCCCTTTTTCCCTCTTGCTGATGCTAAAGCATCCTGGTCCCACGCGCCCCCCAAAGGGGCCTCCGGCCAGTGTCAGATTCGGACCTGTGGTCACTGGCACTGAGAGCGCCTCGCGCCCCGCGCTTCTGAGTGATGCCTTTGGTTCCTTTGTGGCTTGGCTCCTCTGCACCCCCGCCCCCACCGTGGCCCCTGGTGATGGTTCGGGGCTCCCTTGGTCTCCTGTGACCGAGTCTGGAGCACTGGGCCTCGTCGACAGAAGCTCAGACTGTCTGTGGGGTTCAGCAGGCCGTGGCCTACGCCAGCGCTGCCCAGGCTGCCCCCGAGCCGTGTGTGTCCAGGGGGCCTCAGGGTGTTGCCCTTCAGGCCGCTTGAGGAGCCCATGGCCTGTGCAGCCTGCACGGAGGTTGGTGTGGTCTCCCCAGAGTGGACTTTCGGGAAGGGAATGGACGGCTGTCCTGGTGACTCACTGCCCGGGCTCTGAGGGTCGCCCCTCTGTCCTGCTCCCACACGGGCCCTGCCCCCAGGGGTCTCACCTCCCCCTCAGGCCACTGTCTTGTCTAGGACCATTCTTGACTTGCAGGCCTGCGGGGGTTGGGGGGGCACACCCGCTTTGTCACCTACTGTCCATCTGTCTGTTTTCCTTCAAAACTCTGAGACGGGCAGGACCGCGCTTGGCAGGACCTCCCTGGCCCCCGCGCCCAGACAGGCAGGCGGGGCTGCAGGAAGACACCCCCTCCCGGTGACGAAGGGCCAGATCTAGGGGCCACCCCGCCCCAGCCCTCCTGGAGGCCATCGAGTTCCTGGGTCAATCCTGTTGGCTTGTCACCCGAAGCGAGTGTCCGCCCTCAGTCCGGCGGCCTGCCCCGCTGCGCCGCCCCCTCGCTACTCACTGCTCCCGGCACCTTCCCGCCTGGTCCCCAACTCCAAGAGCCTCATGGTCGGGAAGAGGGGGGCCCTTCTTCCTGGCTGTGCGACCACTTCCCCTCCCTGTGCTGAGGCAGGACCCTTGGAGCCCTCTGCTCCGCCAGCTGGGCCCTCTCCAAGAGCTGCTTCCTGAGAACGCTGGACTTGAGCTGCCAGTGGGGGTGTCGGGGTGCAGACACCAGGCGGAAGGGGGGCCCTGCGTCAGCATAGCTCGCTCGCTCGCTCCTGGGGGCCCGCTCTGCCAAGTGGCCTGTGCCCCCTTCAGCCTCTCGCCCCCGAGCTGACCTGTCCTTGGGCTCTGGCGCGTGTGTCCCTCCCTGGACCACCCCTCCCACCCACCCCCCGCCTTCAAGACTCCTGCATCTCCCCACACCAGCTCCCAGGGACACCCCAGGACTGGGTGATGCTGCTGCCAGCATCAGCTCAGAGTATGGCGCCGACTACAAGCTTGTTGACTCCCAGTCTTGTCCAGCTCCCAGGATGCAGCTGGGGAGGCCACCACTGACCGCTGTCCAGCTGGGAACGGGAACGTGCTTGAGCCAGGCCCATGTCCTGGCAGGAGCGGACCCCTTCTAACGTGGGGGCCATGGGTGGCGGCTCGGCTGGGCCGGAGGCGGGGTCTGGTTCAGCCGGTGAGCACCGGTCCCTGCCTCAGTTCCCTACAGTGCGGTGGGGGGGGGGGGGTGCGCAGGGCACCCTCAGTGGTCCCCCTGCGCTGGCTGTGCCTCCCTGCTCCTGTTCCTGTGTCCGACTCTCACATTGAGCACTCGAGATGAGCGAAGCCCTTGCTCTTCCTGGTGGAAAGTTCTGGCAGCTCACAGAGGCGAACCCCTCCCCCACAGTTCAGTGCGGCCCTGCCAGCACTGTGGGAGCCCCAGCTCCGGGCTCCTTGCACTGCCTTTGGGGTTCGGGATGAAGGCAAGTGTCAGGTGAAAGTGTGTGGGGCGTGGGGGAGCGCTGGCCTTGCACGCAGTCGACCCTGGTTTGATTCCCGGTACCACACACTGTCTCCTGAGCCCCGCCAGGAGTGACTCCTGAGCACAGAGCCAGGAGTAAGCCCCAGGCATCTCCAGATGCGGCCCATGAAGCAAACCAAAGTGGAGACGAATGTCCAGGCACCGTGTTGGTTCTGGTGCTCAGAGCCCGGCGGCGTCGGGCCTGGGGATGGGCTGAGTTCACGGCAGGGCACTTGGTGACTCAGCGGACACACCCTGGGCCTTGCCGGCCCCCCGGAGCCTTGGGTGGGGTTAACTCTCAGCCTCCTGATAACAGCGGGCCTTGAGCCCGGCCCCGTGGGGCCTTCTGCACCCCGAAGCTGGGCTCTCCCGAATTCTTGATGCCTGGCGGGGGCCCGGGCAGAGCCAGGAGGTAGAGTGAGGGGAGCGGAACTGGGGCGTTGGGGGCTTGTGAGGGGAGACACCCAAGGCAGGAGCCGTCGGAGTGGGGGGGGCAAATGCGGGACCCCAGGAGACCCCGGTGGGGCGGCGAGGTCGGGGTCTGCGCCTCGCGCCCCTTTTCCTAAAGAGAAACTCCAGGTGTCTAAGTTTTGCAGTGAGGGGCCCCGTTCTGGGGCTGACTGACAGAAGGGGAAACCGAGGCTCAGGGGCGGCGGCTGCCCATCTGCACCCCTTACCCCATGCCCTCGGCACCCCCGTGAGCCCTGTTCCCGCCTCACTGCTGTACCCCGCTGCACCCCACTTTGGTGCTCCCCACGGCACCGAGTTGGGAGGTGCCAGCTGGAAGCGTCCCCGGCTCCACCCCAGCCCTTCCTTCTGACCTCGGCTCTGAGACTGACATGGCACCCCAGCTGGCTGCTGGCATGGTGACCCTAAACTTAGGTTTTCCCCCAGGAGCGGAGTGGTTAATGGAGGCGCGGGTGCGGGCCAGGAGCCTCCCAGGCCAGCCCACTGCAGTGGGTCGGGCGTGGGGGGGCGCTTGGCGGGACCTCGGCCTTCTGAGGGTTTCTGTTTCCATGACGTCAGAGGGGCGGAACCAGGGCTGCCTCAAAGGCAGGAGCAGCCCCGCACACTCACCCCTGCTCCCAAGCTCTCGCTCGGCTCCCCGTGCCTGCCCCCGGGTGAGCGCGCTCTGCCTGGCCGCCTAGGCTTGCCTGAGACACGGCCACCCCCTCCCCTGTTCCTCTGACCCTCTCCCAGTCTCCACCTCAGTCACGGCACTCACATCTTCCTCTCTTTCTCTCTCTCTCTCTTTCTCTCCCCAGAAAAAGATTTACAAGTACAAGAAGGTCCTGAGCAACCCCAGCCGCTGGGAGGTGGTCCTGAAGGAGATCCGCACTCTGGTGGACATGGCGCTGACCTCGCCGCTGCAGGATGACTCCATCAACCAGGCGCCCCTGGAGATCGTCTCCAAACTGCTCTCGGAGGTCAGCCGCTTGCACCCGCCTCAGCATCCTCACGCCCTCGGTCCTGCCGGGACCCCCGGCCCCAGCTGTCCTGGGGGCGTTGGGAGGGGGTTCGGCTCCCTGGCTTCCTGCCGGGCTCCAGACCAGTGTGGGATGGACACAGAGGGGCCGTTCTTGAGCCTGGGCTGGACAGTGGCCGCAGCAGAGGTCAGAGACCCCTAGATCTTTCCTAGTGGGGGTTTCCGGGCTGTTGGCGTGTGCTTAGCTGACAGGACTGTCTGCCTCGGACCCCTCCACAGCTCACAGCCCACTGCCAGGCAGCGAAACCTGGAGAACTGAGGGACTGGGGGGGCTGCGATCCCCCACTGGGGTACAAAACCATCCGCATGAGGCTCTTGACTGCTCCAGACTCAGCTGCCACTGGGGCCTTTGCCCCATCAGTGGCATGAACATCTGGCGGCCACAGTGCCAACCTGCGAAGTTTCGCCCAGAGCCGTCAGCCTTAGGATGGCGGAGCTGGCCAGGGACATCCCGGGGAGGAGAGGACGCGCGTGCAGTCACTAAGGTCATTCCATACCAAGACTCGGCACCGTGCATTCCGGGGGCACCGAGAGCCCCAGAACGAGCTCACGGGCAGCCGTGATTGGCAGGGCCTGGATAAAGTCAGGAGATTTCAGTGTGAGGGGCGTTTTCGCTCTCCCTCGAAAAACTGAGAAGGCAGCAGGGAGAGCCAGGACAGGTCAGGGGGCGCGAGCACAGAGACTGGCCCTGCCCCTCATGCTCCCGACCCCTGGAACTGCCAGGCACTGGAGGCCCGCGCACGGCGCCATCCTGCTGGTGAGTGTGGGCAGAGCGCGTGCCGGGCACTGCCACAGGCAGGACCGGCCAGCAGCAAAAGAGAAGTCTGTCTCCTCTCCCTGTCCTGGGCCCCTCACTCTTCTGCCCCCCATTCCCTTCAGAGCCCTGCTGGAGACCACCCAGACCCCCCGGCCTCTCAGGAAATGGGCTGGGCCTCCCAGGGCATGCCCGTGCGGGCCACGGACAGGGTCAGGCCAAGCCCCGCCCGGGCGCATCCAAGGTCGGCCCGGGGCAGCCCCTGGTCCTCAGCCGTGGGTCTCGCCACCCAAGCCCAGGCACCAACCGAGCTCCCCTCACGGACGGGCAGGCAGGGACTGGAAGTTCCGCTTCGGGCAGCGGGAACCCCTGCTCCCCGGCCCTCAATACCCGCTCACGTCTGCGGAGGTGGCTGCGGGCTGCAGATGGGCATGGGTCCATCTGTGCAGGCTGCCCCGTCACATGTCACATAGGGCCTGTGACCACCGCCCTTGGCGTTGCTCCTTAGGCCTGACAGCCGGGACCCGGGCCCGCTGGGCTTGCGCTCTGCATCGCTCACGCCCTTTGACTGATAAGGCCGCAGCGGGGTGCCGTGTGTGTGTGTGTGTGTGTGTGTGTGTGTGTGTGTGTGTGTATGCGTGCATGTATGTGTGTATGTGCGCGTATATCTGTGTGCGCGTGGGTATGTTACATGTGTGCATATGCGCGCATATCTGTGTGCATGTGTCTGAGTGTGTGCGCGCACGTGTACACGTGTCTTTGTGTGCATGTGTGCGTGCGTGTCTTTGTGTGTGTGTAGCGCTGCTCTCTCTCATCCCTCATATGGCGCGAGTGAAGTGTCCGCGCAGGCTGTGGGCCGCAGCCCTAAGCTGACCGGCCTCAGGCCCAGCTGCAGGCAGGAGGTTGGGTTCATGAAGCGCTCGTTCCAGGACAGCGACACAGGGGCCCTTTCTGCTGGGCGGTGCTGTGGCCTTGACCCGGGGCACCTTCGCTGGCTGTCTGGTGGGCAAAGCAGCCCTTCCTGTGCCTTGCCCCGTTGTTTAGGCCCCAGGACCCCGACGAGTCAGGACAGCAGGCAGGGTCGGGAGGGGAGGTCACGTGGCGCTAAGGGCTCCAGGCGTGTTGCCTTCCGCCTCCCATCCCCGAGTTTGGGTTGCCCAAGCTCCCGTGCCCTGCCTGCTCCCTGTCCCAGGGGGGGCTCCTGCCCCGTCTGCACCCCCCCATCCCTCCGTGTCGTCTCCTGCACACTAGCCCGTGTTGCTGTCCCCTGTGGCCTGTCGCACACGCATCCCCGTGCCTGGCTTCCGTGTACCGCTTACCTGTGTGCTAATTGCCTGTACGTCTGCTTATTAGCTGTGCTCCCAGGGGCGCGCCTGCAGCGCTTGGCCGGGGAGGGGTGGAGCCGCGCAGTGAGGCTCTTGCCCTGGGCTGGCGGCGGCTGATGTGTAAGAAGGGCCATGGTTGGGCGCTCACATGCCACTCTCAGCCCAAAAGAAAAAGGCTGCGGGCCCTGTGTGGGGCTCCGAGCCTGCTGCTCTGTCCCCCGGGGCGGCTGTCCTGAGGGTCCCTGAGTCCCATGGACGAACCCCAGTCCGCAGTTGCCCTTCCTCTCGCGTGGGCGTCAGAGGGCAGATGCTGAAACCCCGCACACCGAGCCTGTCAGGGCGGGCAGCAGACCGGAGCTGCCGTGGCGAGTAGGCGCCCCGAAAGGAAAGGACCCAGGATTAGCGGGGGGACACGCATGACTGTGCCTGTCTTTTCTCTTAGTTGCTTGTTCAGCTCAAGTTCTTGGGTGATGAGGACAGAGCCCAGTCCTATAAGGGAATTCCAGATTTGTGCAGGCGGGGGGGGAGGGGAGCACCTTAAAAAAAATCAACTTTTTTTTTTTTGATTCATCCACGGTGGTGCTCAGGGGTTACCTCTGGCTCTGCTCCAGGGCTGTCCCCAGCCTTGCCTGGCCTCTAGCAGACAGAGCGTGAAGTCTGCAGCCCCTCCTTTGAGCACTGATTCTCCATCTCACACAAGCAAATTTCATACCTGCTCCTTCTTTTTTTTTTTTATTTTGGTCTTTTGGGGTCACACCCAGCAATGCACAGGGGTTACTCCTGGCTCTGCACTCAGGAATTACTCCTGGCAGTGCTCGGGGGAACATATGGGATGCTGGGGATTGAACCCGGGTCGGCCGTGTGCAAGGCAGAAGCCCTATCTGCTATACTATCACTCCAGCCCCCTCATGCCTTCTTAACGTGCTTTTTGCAAGCTGCTAGAATTTGCATTTAGAACATCCCAGGGCTTACTCCTATGTTCCCTGGGAGCCTAGTTTGAGAACCACTGAAACAGTAGAGCAAGAGTCCCTCAAGCTGACCCCGCGACTCAGAATTCTGTGTCTGGGCTGGGAGGTAGAGGTGCGGGCTGGGCACAGGCTCTGCAGGGGACAGCCCAGACTTGGTCCTGCTCCACGTGCACGGTTCCTCTGAGGGGGGAACAGCCCCCCGCTGCCAAGCGCTGCGCCAGAAGCATGGCCAGTTTTGGCCTCCGGACAGAGCAGGACAACCGCAAAGAAATCTGGGTCCAGGTTGGCAGCTCGAAGGGCAAGTGCAGATGCTCTGAGCGTGGAAGCCCCAGGTTTTGATCCCCAGGACCGCATGGTACTAAGGAACCCCCGCCCCGCCAGTGTGCTTTTCTTTTAGAGCTGTGACTAGTGATGTTCGGAGAACGATCTCCCTCTCTCTCTCTTTCTCTCGGCTATATTAGTCAAGTCGAGTCAGGTTTGGGTTTGGGTTTTTCGTTTTTTATTTTTTTAAGCAAAAAAAAAAAAGTGTTTCTTGGGGCGGGCACCACAGTACAGCGGGTAGGGTGCTGACACGGGCTCTATCCTCAGCATCCCCGATGGTCCCCCCAAGCCCACAGGGTTCCTGAGTGCAGAGCCAGGAGGAACCCCAGAGCACTGCCAGGCCTGGCCCCCAAACCAGAAACGAAGCGTTTCTTCAGCTGTTCATTCCTCACGCGCTGCTGGCTCCCAGATGGCCCTGCCAAGACAGGGGCCTCTGTGGCTCACACTGCCCACAGGACCCCCCAAACAGCCACGTGTGCAGAAGCAGCGCTGGGCAGGGACACGCCTCTCCCTGGAACAGGCTCCCCGGCCCCAGCCCACCCCAGGGGTCTCTGGTCAGTTGGGGTGAGGAAGGGGGCAGGCACGTGCGTTCCGCTGCCTGACTCTCCCGCTCTCTTGCCTCCCCTCCTGCAGAACACGAACTTGACTACCCAGGAACACGAGAACATCATCGTGGTGAGTTCCGGGGCGCCGTGCCCCCCCTCCCCGCACCCCACTCCCCGCCCAGCCTGTGTTTGGAAGAGCCAGGGTCACCCCACCTTCGCAGCCGAGCACACCCGGTTTCGGCTTCTCCGTCAAGCCAGCCGAGCCTCCCTCCTGCCCGTGCGTCTCCCAGCCCTGATTGATCGGGAGGCGGTAATTAGAAGCGTGTCTCGGTCGCCTCCGCCCGCACGCGCGCCGCCACCGGGGCGGGAGATGGTGGGGACCGTCACTTATTCCGAGGCGGAACCCGACTAGCTGAAAGGTAAACGGACCCGCTCCCGCCGCGGGACAGGCCTTCTAATTAATCCACAAATAGAAGCTGACTTTACTGCCCTCCCAGTACCGCAGGTGGGAGGGTGCTTTCTGGTCTCGGCTATGATGCAAGTGTCTTTGGGGTTCAGCTTATTTCCTGAGCCGTTCTGAGCTCTGGAATGAGGCTCTCGCCAGGGAAGGGAAGAGCCGTGGGAGGATAGGCGGTTGAGGGGACTGCAGGAGTACGGAGAGGAGCTCTCGCCTGGGAGGAGCGTCCAAGGGCTGCCTGGAGGCAGTGCTCTCTGGACTGGGTTTTGAGGAATCAATAGGAGTTTGCAGGCAGTTGGTAGAAGGGGGGGGGGGGGAGCGGGGAAGTGGTATACGGCCCGTCAGAGCAGCACAGCAAAGTATGCCAGGGTATATTCTGGAGCGTGAAGCAGAAGGATGTGGAGAAGCAAGAACACAGGACTTGAAAAAGAACGGAGAGGCGGAACCTTGGGGGGCCAGCAAAGGGCGTGAAATGCTCGGCTGTGGCCCAGAATCGAGGGGGCTCCCCACCACTGCCGTGCCCCCGGCGACTAGAACTACCCGCCTGCCCCATCTTTCTAAAGAGGGCTTTGGAATAATTTTCTCTGGGCCAGAGGGACAGTCCAACAGGGAGGGCACTTGCCCTGCACGTGGGCAAGCCAGGTTCTGTCCCCGGCATCCATATGGGGGGGATCAGAGCATCACTGGTGTGGCCCCTGCCTGTCCTAGGCGGTCATTCTCATGGCAGCCTGTGGCCTTCCCCTTGGCAGGGGACAGCTGGGGGGTCCTCCCCCATGTCCCAGGGACTCACTGTTGGGGGCCACCAAGCAGGCAGGGCTGCGCTGTGAGCCTGTGCGGGCTGCCAGGGCCTCTGCAGCCAGGTCTGTGAAGGGGCCAGTGACGGGCATGGCCTGTGTCCCCAAGGACAGTTGCCTTCCTCCCATCACAGAGAGGTAGGGCTGGACAGCATAGGTTGTGGGTCTCCTGTCCCCTGCACTCGTGCCTGGCCTGGCAGATGGCATGTGGGGTCATTAGCCCTCCAGGGACAGCAGCGGGACCCTCTGGCCAGCCCTGGGGCTGCGGCATCTCCTGCTAAACCCTTGGCAGTGTGTGCACACTTTCTCCTTCTCGAGGGTCAGACCGGGAGTGCGGATCCCAGCGAGATGGCGAAGGCGGCCATCAGAAAGGGGCTTCCCCTGCACCCCACCCAGGGTGGGTCGTGGTTCCCACCCAGGACAGGCTGGGAGCGGCAGCGCGTGGGCAGGAGTGAATTGGGGAAGTGCAGCGGGCCTGGCCTGTGCAGTGCAGGGGGCGCCGGGCTTGTCCCCAGCGGATGCTGGCAGCTGGGGTGCAGGCCAGGGGGGTGCTCCGTGTCGCTCCGGCCAGGCCCACCTCCACAGTGGCAGTTGGCCTGGTGTCCGCTGTGTGGCACATTGCAGACTCCATGCGCCCCTGGGCAGGTAGGAACCGGGCTCAGAGAGAAAATTCTCCCCAAGGGTCCCCAGAGAGGACACCCCCGAACTGGGACCCTGCTCCCCACCCCCTGGGCGCCTGGCCTCTGTGACCTCTGCCTCGGAGACACGTAGATGGGCATCACGGGGTCGCGAAACCCTGAAAGTCACCTTCGCATCACCTGCGTTTCCCTTCCCGGGGATTAGCCCGGTAGCTGTCACCAGCGACCCGCACCCCAAAAGGCGGAGCCCTGGCTGCCCAACAAGTGCCCCCACCACCCCGGGCCTGCCCCTGGCGTGCTCCTGACCCCGTGGTGTCTTGCAGGCCATCGCTCCTTTGCTGGAAAACAACCACCCGCCACCAGACCTCTGTGAATTCTTCTGCAAGGTACGGACGGGCAGCGCCGTGGCTGGGCCTCGCCGGGCCAGTCCCACCACCCACCTCCTGCGTGGGCTCCGGGGCGGCAAGGGAAGCCCCGGCACCGCCCTGCAGGTGGCAGCCCTATCCCTTCCCCCGCCGGGCAGGCGTACGCGGGCACAGGCCACGGAGCAGCAGGCCGGGCGGAGCCGCCGGCTTTTCCTCGGCAAAGCTCCGTGGCCATCTGGGGAGACGCAGGCAGCAGGTTTTGTGGGCCCTGACGTCAGCGCCAGGCTATTCTTAGCCGAGGCGCCTCTGTGCTCCGGCTGGCACACAGTGGGGGCACAGCCGTGGGGCTTCCCCCGACAGGGCAGTCGGCAGCGGCTGCCAGGTGAGCCCGCAGGAGCCCGGGCACGCGGAGCCAGCCGTGGGGGAGCGCGAGGGACCAGGCCCTCTGCCGTCCACTGCCTCGCTGCCACTTCCTCCGGGACACTGTGTCGCAGGCCCTCAGCTCCTCAGGCTATGCGTCCCCTCCGCGGAGTGCCCCCAGGAGCCCCTCAGAGAGTCTGCCATGCTCTGGCCCAGCGGGCCGCAGACGCCTGCTTCTCCGTGAGGGGCTTTCCTGTCCCTTCTGACCCCGTGTCTCTGTAGGACACTCCTTCCGTTGGGCCCAGAACCGGCACCCCCTCCCCGCTCCCCCGTGGACATGTCTGACCTGGGCCCACGTGTGCAGCTGGGACCGCACATGTGTGTGTGTGAGCGAGAGAGGGGCACACCAGGGCATCTCGTGCAGAATGGGGCTTGTACCCTACTGTGTGGCCCCCGAGACTGGCGTCTCCGCGTGACCTGTGTTCACAGCCAGGTGTCAGGTCAGGTGGAGGATGTTGATTTCGCTCCGGGTTCCCTGAGTCTGCGGGCTCATGTCCCCCACCCAGGACCGGGAATACAGCGGGCCACATGCAGGCAGACACGTGGTGGGGCCCCCAAAGCCGCAGCCACTCTTGTGGGCAGGAAGGGCTTTTCCCTTCAATGCTGGAACCTCCGCAGCTATTAGAGTGCGTGGACATCCCATCTAGCTGCCTTAACTCTGGCCAGAGGTGAACCCCGGTGCCCCGTAGTGGGCTGCCCACTGCCCGGTGCTGACCGACGCTGACCGGTCCTCTCTCCTCTCTCTGCAGCACTGCAGGGAGCGGCCCCGGTCCATGGTGGTCATCGAAGTGTTCACCCCCGTGGTCCAGAGAATCCTTAAACATAACATGGTGAGTGGCCTGCCCCGCTGCCCGAGCCTGGTCCCCGCTTCTCTCCCACAGAGATCTGGGGACCCGGGTGCTTGCTCAGGAGAGACGCCTCACGCACGGCAGTGCAGGGACTAAGTTCCAGAGCGGGCCCCGGTCCCCCTGACCCTCACCCCCACCCCACGTGGCAGACATTCTCCGTCTAGCCGTGTCCGGGCCCACGTGCAGGCAGGCACCACCCCCTCGGGCCCCGTGGATTCCGTTGGCCACCCCCGGCCCGTTGGTAAATTGTTGCCTGCTCCTGAAGCCTCCTTGACTTGGGGGGTCCGTGTTTGTTTTCTGGGGCGGGGGCACCAATTCTTACTCCAGGACTAACAAAGGTACCCCCGCCGCCCCCATCCCCCCACGCTCACACAGCACCTTGGGAGAGGCGGGAGGGGCCTGGACCTGCTTTCTTCTTTCCCGGGGTTCAGCCCCGACCCCCACAAAGATGCAGACTATGCCCCTTCGCCGGGGTGGGGCAGGGGGGGAGTGGGCGCATGGAGATCTGGTGGTCCCACCCTCTCCTCGGGGTGCACGGCCACTGGCCACGGGGCACCCGCTCTCCTGTCACCCCTCCTTTTTAGAGGACTAGCAGAGCCCCACGTCCTTAGTTTGAAATCAACCAGCTACAGCCTTCTCTTCCTGCAGTGAAGTGTGTGCGTGCACGAGTGTGCATGCGGGTCCGTGCATGTGTCATGTATACCCTCACGTGTGTACCTCATGTGTATGGGGATGCGCATTGCACGCTGGTCTTGCGTGCACGTTTGTGTGTGTGCTTGCAGGCTTGGGTGGTTCCTTCCAAGCTTTCCGGGGGTGTCAGCGGGCCCGTGGGTGAGGGATTGTCAGGTGACCTGCATTCAGGCCCTGAGGGCCCAGGAGAAGCCCAGGGAAGGTGGGAGCAGCTCCGGGGGTGGCCACTCCCGAAGGTCCTGTCTGGCTTTGGTCAGCGCTGGATTCTGGTTCTGCTGAGCAGGGACCCGCAGCGGGCCAGCAGCAGGCAGCCTGGGGCCCTCGCCCGCACACGAGGCTGCCGTGTCCCAGCAGTGCTGGGTCCTCCGAGCCCTCTGCAGCGTCACCCCGCTCACCCCCGCCCCCTCTCCGCAGGACTTCGGGAAATGCCCGCGACTGAGGCTCTTCACTCAGGAGTACATCCTGGCGCTGAACGAGCTCAACGCGGGGATGGAAGTGGTGAAGAAGTTCATCCAGAGGTAGGCCGCAGGCAGACAGACACACACACACATACACAGAGCTGCTTGATCCCATGCTGTGCCCTCAGTAATGTGCCTTCCCACACACTTGTGGGCCACGGGGCCGGGTGGGTGGGGAACAGCACCCTGGTGGCCCCAACAGTCATCTTCAGGGTCCTGAAATGCCACCCCCCAAACTGGAAGAGGGTCCGATGCTCTGGTTCTTACACTCCTGTGTCCAGGGCCGGGACACAGCCCAGTGGCCAGGGATGCATGACCCTACTCCCAGCCCCGCTGGGCCCTGGGCATGGGACTGTTCCCCCGGTCGGCCACGTCTCACCAGGGATGGCCCCTGATGCTCCTTTAGGCCTCTGGTGCTCCCAGCCCGGTGCTCTCTGGGCCTTGGTGTCCCTCTGCCCGTGGCCGGGAGCTGACCAGCAGCCGCTGGTGTGGTTCTGCGTAGCTCTCCGCACTGACAGGCCAGCCACAAGCTTCCTGAACATCTTCCCTGAGACTCCCAGCGCTGCCAAGCCCAGGGCCGGCTCCTTTTGTCCAGAGCACCCGGCACGGGGGTCCCAGGTGGTCCCAGAGCAGCCCTGGAGGGCAGCGTTTTGTTCCCACCCACGGGCGAGGACACTGAGGGGCAGAGCAGGCTGCGGTCGTAGCCTCTTAGACATCAGCTGCCCAGATACCCCCGGCCAGCCGCTCACCTGCTCGCTCTCTCTCTCTCTTTCTCTCTTTCTCTCTCTCTCTCTCTCTCTCTCTCTCTCTCTCTCTCTCTCACAGCATGCACGGCCCCACTGGGCACTGCCCCCACCCCCGGGTCCTGCCCAACCTGGTGGCCGTGTGCCTGGCCGCCATCTACTCCTGCTACGAAGAGTTCATCAACAGGTCAGTCCCCCTCACCGCCCACGGGGCCGCCCCCAGGTGCCCGCGGACTCCAGGCCGCGAGGACAGAGCCCAGGAGGCCACCAGGAAAGCCAGCGGGACCCCGTGTGCTGGGCTGGGGGCCGCTGGGGGAGGAGGGCGGTCCTGTGGGCGGAGCACACATGTGCGAACAGGTGTGGAGCGTGCACATGCGTTCCCCAGCCCCTGTGGGTTGTTTGCCGTCCGGGGCTCAGGCTGCATCTCTCCAGGCAGAGTTGCCACCAGAGTGAGAGGTGTGCAAGCCGCCCACAGGGCAGGCGTGGCAGGCGGCCCTGGCAGGGAGCCAGTGGAGCCTGTGCTAACGAGCCAGTGACCGGGGCGGGCCCGTGACCCCCCACCAGGACTTCCTTGGAGACTCAGGAGCTCGACTCAGTCGCCCCTGGGGCCGTGACGCTGGTGCTTAGTCATTCCTGGGGTGCGGTGTGGCGTGTCAGCCGACGGTGTGCGCGGACTCTCTGGGCCCCTGGGGTGCGGCACAGAGAGCCTCTGGGATGGCCGCTCTGTTGTCTGGGGGCCACACTGGCAGTGCCCAGAGCTTACACCTGGCTCTGGGATGCAGGGCATCCAACCTGGGCCAGCCACGTGCTAGGCCGACACCCTCCTCGCCATCCTCTCTCCGGCCAAAGCACTTGTGTGTGTGTGTGTGTGTGTGTGTGTGTGTGTGTGTGTGTGTGTGTGCGTGTGTGTGTGTGCGCGTGCGTGGGTCCACTGGGTAGCACCGGCCTCACAGTTCAGACTGACTTCCGCCCCAGCCGTGGCACCTGCGGGGACAGGCAGGCACGAGGCACTGAGCCCTGCCCAGGTCCCGGGATGTCCTCACGAGGTGAGGAGGTGGAGACCCGCAGTGACATGGGGCCTGGCATAGAGCTGCCCCCAGGAGGGTCGCCCCCCCAGAGCTGCGTTATTGGCAGCAGTGCCCAAGTAAAAGCAGCCTCGGGCCCTGTGCCCACCCCATCCGGGAGGATCAGAGAGCTCGGATGCTCGGTGGGTTGTGGTTTTATCTCACAGAAGTAGTTTGGGGAAGGGTCTGCGGGCAGACGGCCCTGTCCCCCACAGCCTCCCACAGCGTCTGGCCCTGGGTTCTGTCGCCACGGGTCACCCCTCGGGGATGTGTGTGTGCAGGGCCCTGGGTTGTTCAATTGTGCACTGCTGGGATATCCCAACGCCCCTGCCCTCCAGAGTAAAAATGCCCACTGCCCTGCCCTCGGCTGGCGCTCCTGACCGTCCAGGTGACTCGGGGCTTTCTGGAAATATGGGCTGCGAGCAGGCAGGAGCGCCGCCTGGGGAGAGGGAGGGAGAGCGGCCAAGGCCTTGGGCTTGCCTGGGGGCTACTGGCCAGTGCAGCGCCCATCCCTAGGGGGAGGAAGCAGGAGCAGGCCCTGTGGGAGCGATGTTCGGGGGTGCCGCCTGGCACTAGAGGTCCCTGGGTCTGCTTTCTAGGCCCTGTGGGGCTCTAGGGCGGCTGTCAGAGGGCCAGGGACGCCCTAGAGGCCAAGCAGCTGCTCCTGGGCACAGGCGGTGGCCATCAGCCGGCAGGGGCGGAGTTGTCATGTCCAGGGCCCTCAGTGGCCGCTGCAGTGCCAGCACTTGCCGGCGGGGGTTGCGTAAACCCGGTGTTGGACGGGTTCTGCACCTCCCCGGGCCCCTGAGCCCAGGTGGGGGCGCCCAGGGAAGCCGTTGGGCCCCACCCCGCCCTCCCACCTGTGCCCGGCCCTGGGCAGGAAAGCTGCAAGCTGTGCGCTGGCCTGTCCACGGCCTCCCGCTGGGCACGTGATGTCCGGCCACAGCAGAGCAGACAGCTTGACCCACGTTAGCGTATCTCACCGGAGAATCACCCCCTCGGAGCCAGAGCAGCCGTGGGAACCCGCTCCGAGGAGAATGAGCCCGGGCAGGAGCGTGCCCGCCCCTCCGCTGGCCACACGCGGGCCCCGTGGTGGTGGGGTGGCCCCGCAGGTGGGAAGGGGCCCGCCGGACGGCGCAGGCCACGAGGGTGTGTGTGGAGCCCCGCCACGGCTCAGGGGACCCTAAAGGTGCAGGCCCCGGCGCAGAGACCCCGGCTCGTGTCCGGCCCGGGGGGCTCCTCGCCGCACCGCCCGCCTCACGCGTCCCGCTCCCGCTCCCCAGCCGCGACAACTCCCCGAGCCTGAAGGAGATCCGGAACGGCTGCCAGCAGCCCTGCGACCGGAAGCCCACCTTACCCCTGCGCCTTCTGCACCCCAGCCCGGACCTGGTGTCTCAGGAAGCCACGCTGTCGGAGGCGCGGCTCACGTCGGTGGTCGTGGCCTCCAGCGAGATCCACGTGGAGGTGGAGCACAGCACTGCCAAGCCGGCGCTGACGGCCAGCGCGGGCAACGACAGCGAGCCCAACCTCATCGACTGCCTCATGGTCAGCCCCGCCTGCAGCACGCTGAGCATCGAGCTGGGGCCCCAGGCCGACCGCACGCTCGGCTGCTACGTGGAGATCCTCAAGCTGCTGTGAGTGTCCCGCCCCGGGCGGCGCTGCGGGTGGGCACACACCGGTGTGCGATGGAGCGAGTGTGCACGCGCCTGCCGGGGACACGTGGTTGCAGACCCTTGAGGGCTCTTGCTGATCTGGGGGCGTCCGTGCCTCCGTGGTTCTGGGGGATATGAGTGTCTATGCGCGTAGATGAGCGTGTGGGGGGTGACTGTGTTTATGTGTGCGTGAGCATGTATGAGTGTGGGGGGTGACTTATGTATGAGTACGTTTATCTGTGTGTGCCGTGTGTGTATGTATGAGTGTGTGTCTGTGTGCTGTGCATGACTGAGTGTGTGGGTGTGTGGGGTGACCTTGTATGAGTATGTTTATCTGTGTGTGCCGTGTGTGTATATGTATGAGTGTGTGTGTCTGTGTGCCGTGTATGACTTGAGTGTGTGGATGTGTCTGTTAGGCGTGTGCAGCTGTGTCTGAGTATGTAGAAGTGTGTAGGGTGGATGGGTGTGTGCTAGTATGTGAGTGTATGTCTGTGCAGTGTGTGTGAGTGGCTATAAGCAGAATACACTCTCTCTATACACTCACAAGTGTATAGAGGTGTTTGCCAGGCTGTGACCATATGCGTGTGTGTCTGTTGTGTGTGCGACTGAGCGGATGGGTGTGTCAGTGTGTGGGACCCTAGAGTGTGCGTGTGAGCGTGCATGTGTGTGCCTGTGAATCTGGCCTTGGGCATGGGCAGGGAGGTGGGTGTAGTGTGGGTTGGGCCGCCTGGTTCTGATAACTCACTCAGGGGTCTGCGACTTAGACGGTGGCCCCGTAGTGTGGGTGCAGTGGGGCACTCAGGGGGGGTCATCCCCAAGGGGGTTTCCCTCAGGAAAGCAGCCCCCCCCCCCATGCAGATAGGCTGGCTCCTGGCAGCTCTGGAGAAGAGGTCAGGGGGCGGGGGGCCACTCTGGGGCCCCCATTCCCGGCTGGCGCCCCTGGCCCGTCCTGCCCTCTGAGCCCCTCTGTGCAGCCAGAAAGGGGGTCTCGGTCCAGGGCTTGTTTGCGCTCAGCAGTGCCGGGTCCTGGGCCAACACTCCCGGGTGCCGTGCAGGCGTCAGCCCATGTCTGGCCGCGCCCACTGTGCCATCCGTTCACTCTGTCACTGCCACAGGGGCATGGTCAGGTGGGGGGCAGTGCTGGAGGATGGGGATGTCCCACGGTGACCACCAGCAGGGAGCAGGAGATGCCCAGGGAAGTGCAGGGCAAAGCCCGCCCCCGAGGACACGCACTTCTCCAAGGCAGCGGGGCTGTCCTCGCTTTCTCTCGGCCGGGCCTCCCAGTCTGACACGGTTGCGGGACCCCCCCAGAGCTGCTGGGCCCTGCCAGAGGTGCTTCCTGGTGTGGGGGGGGTCCTGCTCTGGGGACATGCAGGCCTTGCTGGGGCAGAGCTCGTCCTTCCAGAAGCTTCTCTCTCCATGGGGGGCAGTGACTTCGCTGAGCCACCCTAACATGTCAGAGCTGCAGGCACAGGATCTGCTCGGGGCCGCAGGCCTTGTCCATTCTGCCCAGTGGCCTTTGGGCAGTGAGAGGCTGCCATGTGATGAGGGGCAGGCGGGTCACCTTCCAGCATCCACCCCGGGCACACTGGGACCATGCCAGGCTCTGGGGGACTGCGTTGCTGTGTCCTTCTGCCGGGCGAGTGAGGCACATCCTGGGAGCGTCTCTCCTCAGGGGGCCTCACCTGGCCTGGGTGCTGGTGGCTGTGGACACACTCTGGGTGCCGAGTGACGCGTCCCCTCCACAGGGAGGGTGCTGTTCGGAGGAGCGTGGCGGGGATCACGCTGAGGGCCACACAGGGAGCCTGCACGGGCTGAGGGGCTGAACACCCGAGCCCTCCCCAAGTCCCCAGCACCGGCGCCCGCCCTCCCGTCCCCACAAGGGGGGCAATGGGAGCCCCAGTCTCGGGCCCACCCTCAGGCTGCCAGGCCCCCGGGTGGGCTGGACTGCATGGGCGCCGTGACAGAGGAAGAAGGAGCAGGAAGCTCTCGCCAGGGTTTCCCTGACCTGCCAGGGGAGGCAGATGCGGGTCTCAGGGTGCAGACGCCCTGTCCCAGTGTGGGCCACACTCAGCAGATGCACAACGCACAGAGCACGGGGTCCGGAAAGCGCCGTGTGGGGGGTGGGGTGGTCAGGCCAAGACACCCCTTGAGGCCTAAGGATGGAGCCTGCGATGACGCTGTGAGAGGGCGAACCAGGGCCTGGACGCTCTCACCCCGCGGTGGCCATTCCCTGTGGGTTGCCGTCGGAGCTCTGGGTCCCCAGTGCTGTCGTGCTGACCCCACTTTGTCCTTGCAGGTCGGACTATGACGACTGGAGACCATCGCTGGCCAGCTTGCTTCAACCCATTCCATTCCCCAAAGAGTAAGTCGGCCTGGCCCCGTGCTTCTGTGACCGGGAGAAAGGCCGCAGGCGGCCAGCAGGCCTTAGCAGGGCGCAAGTCCGGGCCACACCAGGTCCAGCCGCGTCACTGGCACCATGTGGTCCCTCAGCACTAAAGAGAAGCCTCCAAGCATGACTGGATGTGGCCCTCACCCTTTTTTTTTTTAAGTGAAAAATAAAGGGGCCTGCTGGAGCGATAGCATAGGGCGCTAGGGCGTTTGCCTTGCACGCGGCCAACCCAGTTCGATTCCCAGCATCCCATATGGTCCCCTGAGCACCGCCAGGGGTGATTCCTGAGTGCAGAGCCAGGAGGAACCCCTGTGCATCCCCGGGTGTGACCCCAAAAAAGCAAAAAAATAAAATGAAGGGGCCGGAGCGATAGGACAGCAGGTAGGGGGCTGGCCGTGGCCATGTGTGTGGTCTTCCTGGTTCTTTCCCCAGCACCCCAGGTCTCCTGGACCTGCCAGGAGTGGTCCCTGAGCACTGAGCTAGGTGTCAGAAGGCAAAGCTGGGTATGGCTCAGAACCTGCCCCCTAAAGGCGGAGAACCCCCGGCCTGAGGCTTTGAGGGTTCAGTGAACCCAGCAAGCATGCCCCGGACCCTCTCCGGGGCCTCGGGTAGGCTGGCCCAGGGTCAGTCCCAACTGCACGAGGAAGCGGGTCCCTCGTACCCCCATGTCCCCCCACCCCCCCGCTCCCTCGGACTGTCCCAGGGAAGTGAGTGGCCGGCAGGCCCTGAGATGCCTGGGGTGTCTGTTTTGATCGATTTGAG
Organism: Sorex fumeus; assembly: GCF_029834395.1. Taxonomy (NCBI): domain Eukaryota; kingdom Metazoa; phylum Chordata; class Mammalia; order Eulipotyphla; family Soricidae; genus Sorex; species Sorex fumeus. Next base: position 60,202,845 of record NW_026606179.1, read on the forward strand.
GGCGCGGATCTCGGGGGGCAGCCGGGCGCGCTCTAATTAGCGAGCCGCTGTTTATGAAATGTGGCTCCCGGAGGGGGGCATTACACTCGGTAATGGCCCCATTTGCCGGCCGGGGGCCCCCCTGGGGCTGGGGCAGGAGAGATCTGACTCCCCACAGCCCCAGGGACACACGTGCGGGGCCCGTGATGCAACTGGCTGGGCGGCCCCAGGGGCCACGCATGCTGCCACTAATGAGCGCGGCTGCCCCTTAATTGTGGAACAAGCCGCAGGCACACCTGGGGCCCCGGCTGCACCTCTGTGCCAGCTATGGGGCTCGGGGCCGGGGGGCTCCACGTCCTGCGGCGCCCACTCATGGCCCCTCTCTCTCTTCCAGAGCCCTCGCACACGAGAAGTTCACCAAGTGAGTACTGGGCCCCGCCCCTCCGGCCTGCCTCACTGTCCCCCGTGCTCTCCCTGGGGAGGTCACACGCATCCAGCCCCTCTAGGCCCACCTGAGGCGAGACCCCAAACACGCTCACCTGGGCTTCATCTCTTGCAGGGAACTGAAGTACGTGATCCAGAGGTTCGCCGAAGACCCCCGACAAGAGGTAAGCCTCTCTCGCAGTGGTCTTGTGGGTCACCCCAGCAGTTGACAAAGGCCATGTTGGTGTGTCCACATGGCCCCGCACTTCCAGACCCCTGTTCAGTAGATGTGGGGGTCCCTGACCCCGAAGGTGGTCTTCACCCTGGAATTCGGTGCCCTGAGGATTGGCGGGGCGGGGTAGCTTTTGCTCCCTGGACGTGGTGCCCCGTACTGAGCCCACCGTGCTGGCCTGTGCCGCGTGGACACCACCACGGACTGGCCTTGGAGAGTCCCCACGGGCTCTGCCCAGGCTGCCCCATGTCAGTTGGGGCCGGCTGAGCTGGCAGAAAGGTGGGTGGAGGCAGGGCCCATCCTCCTCCTCTGCTCTGGATCGAGAGGACACCAGCCCGAAGGCAGCCGGACCCTCAGCCCGGGCCCCGGGGGTGGCAGGGCCACAGAGGCAGTGGTCCCAGTATCCCGGGGGGCTGTCAGTGCATTCCCTGTGGGGACTCAGCTTCACGGTGCCCCCCAGAAACAAACCCACGCTCCAAGCACCCGCTCATGAGCTGACGGTTGAACACAGGACCAGCCCTGCCCTGGACGGGACAGGGAGGAGGAAGGCCTTGTGTGCAGAGACCCCGGAACCTGATGCGAGGGCGCGTCCTCGGACACGCAGATGCACATGTATGCATGTGTACACACGCACATGCACACGCACACACACACCCCCCGCTGCCTTCCGGAGTGCGGTGCCTGTCAGAAGCTCGGCGAGCTGTGCTCATGCCCCATCCTGGCCGGGCAGAGACCTTCCCGGGAAGGGGCACGCCAGAGGGCGGGGTGCAGTGGACAGAGAGCCAGCCCGGGTGGGTGACGCCGCGTGTCCCCCCAGGTGCACTCATGCCTGCTGAGCGTGCGGGCCGGCAAGGACGGCTGGTTCCAGCTCTACAGCCCCGGAGGGGTGGCCTGTGACGACGACGGGGAGCTCTTTGCCAGCATGGTGCGTGCGGGGGCCGCGCCCGGCCAGCCGTCCCACCCCTGACACTCTTGTCCCCCACTGCGGCGTGCAGCCTGAGCACCCGGACCCCGCCGCCGCGGGTGGACACGATCCCCAAGGCCTCTCCCCGCTGTGGTGCCCTGGGACGTGGCGGCCACCACGTTCCACTGCCACCGGCCTGCTCTGTCCCCTGCCTGGCACTGCCCTGGGCCGCTGGCATGCCTCCTGTGGCTTCTTCCTGTTCCCTCCTCCGCGAAATGGGCTGATGGGCATCCCGGGGGCTTCTCTGGTCACCACGCGAGCGTGCCCCACGGAGAGGTGCCCAGCTAGGCCACACTTGGAAGGGACAGTGCGGGTCCTGCCAGCTCGGGTGGGTCTCAGCGCTCCGGGGGCTCCCCTGACGTCACAGCTTTGCCATGGCAACACCTGGGGGTCCCGTCCCCCCCGTCCCTTGAGTCTGGGACTCAGAGTGAGGTGGCACCGGCAGTTGCCCAGCCAGGAGCACACCTTTGTCTGCCGGGGTGTGCACGGGGAGCGAGGGGGACACGAGGCAGGGCCCCTGCTGGGTGGGTTTCCCGCCCTTCCTCGGCTGGCCCTGGAGGCCAGAGGGAGCAGGTGGTCACGCGTGTCCTGGGGGCTCCCGTGGCAGGCACCTCAGCACCGGCCTGGGCTGCCGTCCTCGGCTCCCCCAGTGAGGCCCGTCTGTCTGCGGGTCCATCTGTCCGTCCCCCCGGCCCTGTGCCCCCGGGGTGTGTCCCGAGGCCGTGTGCCCCGGGGCTGCCTGCCCATCCGGGAGGGGTGCCGCGCTTCCTGGGGGGGCACGCTGGGCGCGGCCCCGCGGTCCCCCCTCACCCGGACGCCCCCTCCAGGTGCACATCCTCATGGGCTCCTGTTACAAGACCAAAAAATTCCTGCTGTCCCTGGCGGAAAACAAGCTGGGGCCCTGCATGCTCCTGGCCCTGCGGGGCAACCAGACCATGGTGGAGGTGAGCGCGGGCGGGGGGCACGTCCCGGGCGGGGGGCGCGTGGGCGCAGGGGGGGGGCCCCTGCGCGGGGCGGCTGGTGAGCAGCCGAGTGCCCGCAGATCCTGTGCCTCATGCTGGAGTACAACGTCATCGACAACAACGACACGCAGCTGCAGATCATCTCCACGCTGGAGAGCACGGGCGCCGGCAAGCGCATGTACGAGCAGCTCTGCGACCGGCAGCGGGAGCTGAAGGAGCTGGTGAGCCCCCGACCCCTGGCCCCCGACCCCCGGGGGGCCCACAGCCAGACTCCTGACCCTGACCCCCGACCCCCGGGGGGCCCACAGCCAGACTCCTGACCCTGACCCCCGACCCCCGGGGGGCCCACAGCCAGACTCCTGACCCTGACCCCCGACCCCCGGGGGGCCCACAGCCAGACTCCTGACCCTGACCCCCGACCCCCGGGGGGCCCACAGCCAGACTCCTGACCCTGACCCCCGACCCCCGGGGGGCCCACAGCCAGACTCCTGACCCTGACCCCCAACCCCTGGGGGGCCCACACCCCGATCCCCGGCCCCCAAGCTCCAACCCTTGACCCCCGTGGGGCTCGTAGCTTCGACCCCTCCACCCCTGCGGGGCCCCAGTCCGACCCTCTTCCACACCCACGGGAGCCAACGTTGGCCCAGGAAGGGAGGCAGGCGTGGCAGACAGCAGTGAGGCTGCCCGCACCCTCTGGTCTGTGGGCCCGGGGGCTCCGCTCCCTCCCCGCTCACTGCGGCTGAGACCGGGCCACCCCACTAGGACGCCCCCGGGGCTGGAGTAATAGCACAGCGGGCAGGGCGTTTGCCTTGCACGCGGCCAACCGCCAACCCGGGTTCGATTCCCAGCATCCCATATGGTCCCCCAAGCACCGCCAGGAGGAATTCCTGAGTGCAGAGCCAGGAGGAACCCCTGTGCATTGCCGAGTGTGACCCAAAAAGCAAAAAAAAAAAAAAAAAGGATGCCCTGGGTCACCGCTACTAAACTCTCGGGCCACCTCAAAACACTGATTCGCCCTGTTGCCTTCTGTCCCCCAAGAACCAAACAGGGGGCCCTGGAGGTACAGGGCGCGGATACTCACTGCCCGCGTGGCCCGCCCTCGCTCCACCCCTGCCACTGTGTGACCACCCCCCACCCCCAGTGCCACCAGGAAAGGGCCCTGAGCGCTGAGTCAGCAGTGATCCCTGAGGACTGGGCGTGGGGGGAGGCGGGGGGCGCGCCGGGTCCTGACTGTGTCCTTGCCTCCGCTGCAGCAAAGGAAAGGCGGGCCCACCAGGCTGACACTGCCCTCCAAGTCCACGGTGAGTGTCCCCTCCTCGCTGTGGGCCCGGGGCGGGGGGACCGGACTTCCCGGAAGGGACCTGAAATCCATCTGACAGCAGGGCTGAGTTCTCCATCCCCAGCTCCCTGGGAACAGCTAGAGGGACTGGAGCAGTAGCGCAGGTCGGACCCAGATCGAACCTGGGTTCAATCCCCGCACCCCAGGAGGGATCCCTGAGTGCAGAGCCAGGAGTCAGCCCTGAGCACTGACACACGGAGCAGCAGTGACGCTGGCGTGCCTGGGCATCTGCCTGCCAGGACGGGCTGTGCCTCTGCCCGTCCCCCGTCCCACCGGCTCTTTGGGGGTTTCCGCGTCTCCCGTCGTGCTCTCCCGCTGTCCTTGGTGGCTGCCTCCTCCTGGTTCAGAAAGGCTGTCCCAGCTCCAGCCGTCTTATCTTCATTGCAGCCAGCAGGAAGGAGGAAGAGGCAGCTGGGGGTGCCGCTTCCTGGAAGCCCACTTAGGTCCCCTTGTTGGGCTTCGGACGTGGCCCAAGGCCCCGCCTAGTGGGGGATCCGCCCCAAAGCCGAGCCGCCGGGCAGCGGCTGAGACTCCGGGACCCTCAGGAGCTGGGAAGGGCCCCGGCCTGAGCTGCCTCGGGCTGGCGCTCGGGCACCGGTCAGTCCCCACGGGCCTCGTGTGTGCATGGCGAAGGCGGGACCAGGTGCTGCCCTCACGTGTGCGCTCACTCCCACGCATGCACACGGGGCGCGGACGCACGCACGCATATGCGCACACGGGCCCGCCGGAGGGACGTGGCCTCAGAACACCCCACTCAGCCCTGAGTCCCGGGGCCACCCCCCTCCCGGCACCCCTCCGGGCCCGGCCCGGCAGCCCCGAGACCCGCCCGCCCTCTCCACAGGACGCAGACCTGGCGCGTCTGCTGAGCTCTGGCTCCTTCGGAAACCTGGAGAACCTCAGTTTGGCCTTCACCAACGTGACCAGTGCCTGCGCCGAGCAGCTCATCAAACTGCCTTCCCTCAAGCAGCTCAACCTGTGGTCCACTCAGGTGCCCGCACCCCCTCATCGGAGCCCCCTCCCCACCGCCCGTCCCCGCCCGCTCCTCCCTGCACCCTCCTCCTTGCCTTCCTGCCTTTCCTCCCTGCCTGGTGCCTGGTTCTCGTGGCAGGTCCCCAAGCAGAGTCAGTCAGCCCCAGAGGCTCTGATTAGTTGAGCTGAGGGGTGATGCCAGGTCACTCACCCGACTCGGGGCTGGGGGTCATCCCCGACTCTGCCCTCATCCTCACAGTTTAGACAGTCGGTGGGTGGGAGGCCCCCGAGTCCGGAACCCCTGACCGATGGCAGAACCGGGCCCCGTAGCGGAAGGCGGGGCTCGGCCCGGATTCAAACCCGAGGCCTTTGAGTCTTCGGGGAGCAGCGGGAGCAGCCCAGACCCCGGGCCGGGGGTCACGGTGGCCTCTCTGCCCCCCCAGTTTGGAGACGCCGGCCTGCGGCTCCTGTCGGAACACCTCACCATGCTCCAGGTGCTGAACCTGTGTGAGACGCCCGTCACGGACGCCGGCCTGCTGGCCCTCAGCTGTGAGTGTGGCCCAGGCCGGGCACGGCAGGGGGGAAAAGGCGTGTGTGTAAGGCCTGGCCACGGGGTCACATCACAGGCCCTGAAGGGCCAAGGTCAAGGCAGGGGTGCCCTTACTTAGCTGGCCGGCCGGATCGTGGCCCCCAACCTGAGGCTAGGCAAGGCCATGGCTGAGAGGCCCACGGAGCCTCACAGTTCTCCAGGCCAGTCGCGTGCCCACACTGGGGGCCCCAGCTGGCGGGGGGAGGGGGGCTGCTTCTGCCTCTGGTGGTGCCGCACCTGGGAGGGACCGAGGGAGGCGCTGGGGCAGTGGCGGAGTCAGGACCGGCCAGGAGGCATGTTTGGCAGCGGGCCGTGTTCCACGAGTGGCCGCGGGCTCCCGCTGGCCGCTGGCTGGCCCCGGGTCCCGGCATCCGTGACCCCCTGTGTCTGTCTGTCTGTCTGTCCGCCCTGGCAGCCATGAAAAGTCTCTGCAGTTTAAACATGAACAGCACCAAGCTCTCGGCCGACACCTACGAGGATCTGAAGGTGACGAGGGTGCGGGTGTGAGGGCCGATGGGGGCCCCCGGCGGCCGCGGGGGGCGCCTGTCCGGGCCGGGGGGTGCCTGCGGGGCTGGACAGCTGCGCCCCTTGCTCCCGCAGGCCAAGCTCCCCAACCTGAAGGAGGTGGACGTGCGCTACACGGAGGCCTGGTGAAGGCGCCACGCAGCTCTGACTCCTAGACGTAGCGCCGGGCCTGGGGGTGCCCCCCGCCAGCGTCCGGCTGTGAGCTAGATGGGGGAGTCTTTCCGGGGGCAGAGGGCGGAGGGGGGAGGGGGGAGGGGGCCCGTCAGCACGCCCAGCCCCCGCCTAATTCTTGTAGCTTCGTAATGGGGAACTTCGACTTGATTCAACGGACTTGGTAGCAGCCAGCGGAGTGGCGGGCCGGGCTGGGGAGGGGGGGCGGGCGGGGAGGGGACCCTTCGTGGATTTTCTTTGCCTTTGTGTTGAATCGCCGCGCATGGCGACAGCTCCAACAGCAGCGACCATCTCGTGACCCCGATGGGCTTGGGGGCGGGGGCGCCCCGGGCTGCCCGCTTCCCCCGGGGAGGCGGCACCTGCCTTGCGACCCCCACACCCTCCGCCGCCCCGTTGGGACCAGAAGACCCAGCCGCCGGCCCGGCCCGTGTCCTCGTCGCTATGCAAAGTGATTCTCGTTGTACATAAGATGGAACTAACGCGCCTATTTAAGAAATGTCGACAGGTCCGTGGGTCTGGGACCTGTCCCTTATTTATGAAGTCTCGACCCTCGCCCGCCCCAGGCCTGTAGCACTGTCGGAACTGGTCCGCGTCTGTCTGTCTGTCTGTGGGGGTAGTGGTAGTGTTATTGTTATTTTTTTAAAAGGAAACAAGACAAAAAAAAAAAGAAAAAAAAAAGAACCAACCTCCTTGGAAAATCAATTGCTTTTTCCTAATGGATTCTGTATGCTAATGCTCTCTTGTCCTTCCGTCTGTCCGTCCGTCCGCCTGCCCGCCCCGACCTCCCGCCTCTGTGTTTCCGACGGGCCCGACGTCCCCTCCTGGGGTGTGGAGGTCAGGCGGAGGGGGGAGAGGAGGCAGCGGGTCCCCATCTGGCAGTGCTCCTCTGAGGCCCAGCCTTAGACGTTCGGAGGGGGGGTGCTAACTGTCCCCCAGGCCCCTCCCGACAGCTCCCCTCGAGACCCCCCGCCCCGGGCCCTGTGCATGCCCCACCCCGCCCCTCTGCATGGTCTCCTGGGAGGAGAGACGCCTCCCCCAGCCTGACTGTCCCCCACGCGTGTCACCGCCGCTCTGCGGGTGCCCACGCCGTCCCCGAAGATGAACCGATCTCCATTTCTTTTCTAAACAGTCGGCTTTTCCGTAAGGAGCCCTCCCTGTACAGAACAGAACCCTCCCGGCTTACTTGGGGTCCCTGCCCCCCCACCCCCCCGGCCCCATTTTTCTGTTGGTTTCGCACAAAATCCGCCCGCCCCACCCTGTCCCCTCCCCTCCCGGCACCTCGGAACCGTCCCCACCCCGCTCGCCCACCCCGTCGATGTCATTGTTTTATATCTATTTAATCTTATTCAATGGACACCGTGCTTTTGTTGTTTTATACTTTGCTAGGTAGACTTTATTACCCCCCCGACGAGGCCCTCGTTTTATAAAAAAGGAGAAAAAAAAAGAAACCCGGTTTCCGTCCCGAGCCCCTCCCCGTGCCCGTGCGTGCGTGTGCGTGTGCCCGTCCCGTCTCTCCACCCTCTCGTCGTCCTCATGGTTGGGTTCGGTTCGGTTCTCTGCCCTCGGAGCCGGAAGCCGAGACGACGCCCCCCCCCTCCCCGCCCCCGCCCCCGCCCCGCCGCTTCTCCCGATGGTGATAGTACTGTCACGTAGCCGTGTTCAGAGATGTGAAAAACTTTCAGGCAAAAATAAACTGTAAGTGACTCATCGACAGCTGGTCCGGATCGCTCTGTGGGGGCGGGGGGGGGGGGGGCGGGGGGCTCACGGCAGCGCCCGGGGCCCCTCCTCGACCTCGGTTTCCCGGCCTGGCCCCGCTGACATTCCCGCCCCCGGTACCGTCACCGCCACCCTAAACGGACCCCGCGGACGCCATGTGGAAGGGGGCAGCGTCCCCAGAACTGCCTGGATGTACCCGCCTTTGGGCCTTGAGCCAGCCCCCCCCCCCCATCCTCTGCCCCTCCCCAGGCCGCAGGGAGCCGGAGACAGCCCAGAGCCCCGGCCCAGCAGCCCCCGGAAGTGCCCGAGGGTCTTTCCACCGTGTCCCCTTGCAGAGAATGGGGTGCGGTGGCCACGGGTGGGGATGAGCAGTGACGGCCCACCTTCCCCGGCTCAGTGTGTGCCCGGCCCTGACTCAGCACCGCCCAGTACGGCCCTCGGCTCCTGGGCTGGGCGGGCTGGCAGCCATCGAGATCGGGAAGCAGAAAGGGCAGCAGAAAGGGTGTCCCCCGGCCTTGTCACCTCTCTTGCCCCTCAGCCGGCCTGGGAGGAAGCCCCTGTATGCCCCTGGGCTCTGCCACGGGTCCATGTGTCCTGTGCGCCCTGCAGTCTCGGTTCCTCGGGGCTGGGCAGCTCCCGGGGGGCCCTGCCAGGGCCCTGCTTCCTGGGGCACCTCCGAACTGGCTGCCTGAGGGTCTCGGTCGAACCATGACTCTGGAAGGCCGCTAAGAGGGACGCAGCTGACTGCGATTCAGTCCCCAGCACTGCGGGACTCCTGAGCACAGAGCCGGGAGCACCAGAAGAAAAGCTCTGAGCAGACGTGGCCCCAGGACAGACAGGAACTGGCGTGCTGCGGACAGAGGGGCAGGGGACGCCCTCCTGCACAGCACCATCCCACAGACGGGTCCTGCCCCACACCCCTTCTGGAGGGCACCCCACAGAAACCATCGGTGTGGCCGTGGTGTCTGCCCTGCCTGTGACCTCCTAGTGCCATTCCTGGGTGTGCTCCCAGGAGCACGGAATATGCCCCCTCCCGAGACCCCCGCTGCTCACGACAGCCCCTCCTGGCAGCAGCCCGGGAGCGGAACAAGCAGGGACGGGACGTGTGTGGACGGAACCCAGCTGGGCTTGGCTGTGTGGGTTGCAGGGAATAAAGCTCAAGACTGGTCACAGGGGCTGGAGCAACAGCACAGCGGGGAGGGCGTTTGCCTTGCACACAGCCGACCCGGGTTCGATTCCCAGCATCCCATATGGTCCCCTGAGCACCGCCAGGGGTGATTCCTGAGTGCAGAGCCAGGAGTAACCCCTGTGCATCGCTGGGTGTGACCAAAAAAAAAAGACCGGTCACAGACAGCGGGGGCTCGGCCCAAGGGCCAGGGCCGTGATGTGGGCACAGAGCTGGAGGGAAGCTTCTGGAAGAAGGAAAATGCGCCCACCTCCCTCCTGGGTGACGGCGGGTGTTTATGCACTTAGGGTTCCTCACGAGACACTTGCATCATCTCCCCTTCGGGGGCTGGGGGGTGCCAAGGGTTCTAACAGGGTCAGCAGCAGGGTGCTAGGCAGGAGCCCCCAGCCCCGTTTCCTTTCCCGGACCCCCCGTTATTGCATCATTTCTGTACACACTGCACACCAGTGTGTTCACAGTGGCAACCACACACAGGTCCAGGAGTGAGCGGAGAGAACTGAATGCAGACTGTGACGTGCCCCTCAGAAGGGCAGTCCTGGGAGTGTCCAGGCCTGGAGAAAGCCGGGCAGCCTCGGCCACCACACACCGGTCAGGCGATTGCACCCAAACGGGCCAAACGGGCACACATGTCATGACTGGAGAGGCAGAGCGGGAGGCCTGCACGCAGGATGAGGTTTAAGCGTTGGATCCATGAGAAACGTTGGGAATCGGAGGTGGGCAGGGGGCCCCTTGTGAATGTCCTAAACACCATGAAGTGATTTCTTTCGTGTTACATGAATTTTGTCTCGATTCAAAGCAGAGTGACATTTTAGGGGCTGGAGCGATAGATAGCCCAGCGGGTGGCGTGTTTGCCTTGCACGCCGCCGATCCAGGTATGATCCCCAGCATCCCATATGGTCCCCTGAGCACTGCCAGGAGTAATTCTTGAGTGCATGAGCCAGGAGTAACCCCTGTGCATCGCCAGGTGTGTCCCAAAAAGCTAAGTAAATAAAGCAAAGTGACGTTTTAAAACTTGGGTGGGCAGCAGGGACTGGGGAAGTCATCCAGGGGTGAGGTGCGTGCTTGCATGGGCCTCTGCCCGCCTGGATTCAATTCCCCGAGCCCCGCCGGGGTCCAGAGCCAGGAGCAAGTAAGCCCTAAGCACAGTCGGGTGTGGCCAAAAATAAAATTTTTTTAATGAAAAGATGCCTGCTTGCCTCTGCCTCCACGGGGAGCATGAATGACGCCGGCACCGCCTGGGTCGGAGCGTTTTTTTGGTGAATGGCTGGTAGATGCGTCCTCTGTGAGCTCTCTGCTGCCATCTGCCGGGCCACAGGGCCGCACACCTGGCGATGCCCACGACCGGACACAGCTGTGCAGAGTGGGACGAGGATACTGGACTCTGTCCACACAGCAGGACCGGGGCCTGCAGTGCTGGCCTGCTCCCAGGCTACCACTGGACAAAGCTGCTCTCAGCTGGCCTCTCTCCCTCTCCCTCTGGTCGTGGTCCCTGCATCAGGGTCCTCGGAACGGGCCCTCCAGAATTCTCTCCTGCGGACCCTCTAGTCCTGGCCCTGCAGGATCGGGAGACCCGCGCTGGCCGAGAGCGTCCACCCAGCGCCGGGCAAACAGACTCTGGTGTTTTTCCCACCTCCTAATTGAAGGGTAGAGGCGAGGACAAATCCGTTACCCCCACCCCTGTCCCCAGGCACGAGTAGCCTCTGGTTCGCCCAGCAGGAAAAGGGGCACGCGAGGCCCTGAGAAGTCTCAATGGGTGTGAGGGTGTCGGAGGCTTCCTGGGCTGCAGGAGACCCCCCGGAGCGGCTCGTCATCCCACCTCCACATCACCACAGGGGACTCGCAGAGACGCTTATGTTCTTATTATGTTCTTATTGGATCAGAAAGCTGCAGGGAAAGCCCTCGTGGGCCCCGCAGTGACCACCACGCGAGGCCTCCCGGAAACAAGGGAGCCACGCTGGGGACTGGACAGGGCTCCAGGAGGGGAAGGAAGAGGCGATTGTCATCCTGATGGTACCATTTCCCCCTTAGCCTAATGCAGTTTTCCTGGGTGTGTGTGTGTGTGTGTGTGTGTGTGTGTGTGTGTGTGTGTGTGTGTGTCCCACCCGAGACCACGCCCACCGGCAACCCTCAAAGGCCACGCCCTCGGGGCGGGGCGATGCTGCCTCGCGACATCACGTTGCCATGAGGACGCGTGGAGGAGGCGGGGTCACCTGCCAGTGTCCGCCTGCGGGAGGGCGGGGTGGCCCCCAGGCAGGGCCCAGACGCGGGTGTTTGAGGTTTGGGCCCACACCCAGCGTTGTGGGCAGAGCGGGGACTCCCAGGGCTCCCCGCAAGGCCCCCTGTCGACCACCCCTCTCTGCATCCTCTCCGCCCCCATGCTCCTGTCTCACGACCCCCTCTCTGCACCCCCAGCGGGGGCCGCTGATTCTGCCTCCCTGCAGCCTACCCTGAAGAGGGTTTAGCCCCCTCTGGGGGTCCCGGCCCTGGCACAGTCTGCACCCTAGTGTGGGGACCACCCGGACCAGCCCCTACCTGGGCGCCGGCTTCCACCAAGATCGCTAAGGATTTTTTAGAAAGCTGTTCAGCTCTGGGGGCTGGAGCAATAGCACAGTGGGTAGGGCGTTTGCCTTGCATGCGGCAGACCCAGGTTCGATCCCCAGCATCCCATAGGGTTCCCTGAGCACCACCAGGAGTAATTCCTGAGTGCATGAGCCAGGAGTAACCCCTGTGCATCGCCGGGTATGACCCCAAAAGAAAAATAAGTAAAAGAATGCAATAGATAAAAGCTATAAAAAATAAAGTTGTTCAGCTTTGGACGTGCGTGCACCCGAAAAACGAATGATGGGCTGGAGAGTAGAGGACTCGACCCCACCCCACCCATCCCACCCCCAAGTCTCCCTGCAGGGGCAGCTCAGAACGGGACCCAGAGGGGCGGCATGTTGGGGAAGGAGCACTGCGGGGGATAGGGGGTGGGGTCCCTGGATCCCCTCGGAGATAGCTGTCTGCTTCCTGGGACAGAGGAGGACTCCAGGGCAAGGTGAGCCCTGGGGTGCCCAGGGGCGGGGAACGGGTGCTCAGGAGGAAGCTGGACCTCTCTGTCTAGACCGGGGGTGCCGGCAGCCACAGCCCTGAGCTTTGGGGTGCGGGCGGTGGACAGTGGAGCTGTTTCCTGTCAGCCGCTGGAGGGTACGTGGGGAGGGCCGGGCCACAAACTGGCTGGGTGCGCTGGGTGCGCCGCCCGGCAGTCACCCCACTCGGAGCGTGCTTGCTTGCAGGACACACCCCCGGTGCTGGGGTGGAACCAGCCTTGCTCCCGCCACTGCGATAACTGTGCAGACACGACCTCATTCATTCGCCGTCACAGCTGCGTGATACGTGGCCTGGGTCACTTTCCGAAACTCTCAGTGCCGGGCCCCAAGCCCCCAGGACGATGGCTTTACTTCCTGGGTCTGGCTGCTTTGGTTCTGTGAGGTGATCGCTCGCGGAATCATGACTCCTGGCGCTGGTCTCCACTACACTTGCCCCCCACCCCAGTGGAGGCGGAGTATGTAGACTCAGCACAAAACTCTTCATTCAGCTCATTGCGGAGGGTCCGACCATCAACACTGGGTGCGTTTATTCCCGGTGCAGCCATCAGGAATTCCAGCTGCTGCATCATCCTAAACGGGACCTTGCAGCTGTGTCCCCCTCCCTCCCTCGTGGCGGCGGATGCCCTGCGCATCTGGCTGGTGCCTGCACGTGGATGGACGTCGGGCAGGTGTTGCAACTGCCTTCCCCGGCTGCCAGCGCAGGAAGTCACGCACCCCGTCACCGCACCTGCTCATCGACACGTGGGTGGTCCTCGTGTGGCCGTTTCAGGCCCCCCTGGCGATGCCCGTGTGCAGCATCCACCCACGGGGTGTCCACCTGGTGCTGCTCACTCCCAACTGCCCATAGGAGCAGCCGGACACACCACCCGGTCCCCACCCGCCGGGAGGCTCCAGCATCGCGGGTGTTGGTGCGACCGTTTCCTGGTCTCTGCTGCCCCCTGGTGTCCAGCTGGGAAAGTTATCCTCAGGTCCCGCCTTCAGGGGCTCCCGCCGAGCGCCCCAGATGAGGCCAGGAAGCTGGGTTTGTGATTGCCCTGCTAACCCCGGGGTCCCAGCCCCCTCTTTTCCCAGCACCTGCTCTGAGCTTTAGGGGACAGAGCAGTTGGTGGCCAACCGCCAGCTGCAGCCTCAGTTCCCCGCTTCCCCCAGAGAGCTCTGGGTGACAGGGTCCGAACCCACTTGCCCATTCGCAGGAAGCAGCTGGCCCAGAGGGGCGGCTTGAGGGAGCCCGGGGGCCTGGTCCTCCAGATGGGATTCTGTCCACAAGCTTGGGGTGTGGGGACACGAGTGCCTCACGTGGGGCGTGGGCTGGCCCCTGAGGGACTGTGTTCTGACTGCCCTGAGCCCTGGGGTGTCCTGGCTCTGGGTGCGAACCCCCCGCTGCCCCCAGCCCCAGACGCCCATCCACTCACAGGGGCAAGAGTCCTTGCAGGGAGGGCTGGTGGCGGCCGAGGGCACATCGGTGGCTTCACCCCAACCCGCCCCTCTCTACTGCCGCTACCTCCTGCCACCAGGGGGGAGCCGGTTCCCTCCCACCCAGGATCCGTGACTGTCCCCTCCCACCTCCAGGCACGAACCTCTGGCCCGTCTCCATTCACACTTGCACACGGGATGGGCTGTGGGGTGCTGGTGACACCCTCGCCCCGCCCCGCTCCGGGGACTCCCATGGCCCTGCCCAGCACAGTTCCTTTTTCTCGGGCAGGAAGAGACCCCGACTTCACAGCGAAGGGGTTTGGACAGGCCGCGGGGAGACGCCTGGCGCTGAGTGATGGGGCGGGGGGTGTGGGCGTCCGAACTTGGGGGCAGACTCGGGAGGAGGAACAGGCCCTGCGAGCCACGTGGCTCTGTCCGAAGGGCCCCAAGAGGGGCTGGAGTGACAGCGCAGTGTTGGGGGCGTTTGCTGTGCGTCTGTCCCACCCAGGTGTCATCCCCACCACTCCGCAAAGTCCCTTGATCCCCGAGCACAGAGCCAGGAGTCAGCCCTAGGCATGGCAGCATGTGACCCCCAAAGTAGACAAAGTGTCTAACTGTCCCATGGGGCAGTGCCCGCTGGACGCGTGCCCGAGTGGTCCTCCTGAAGCGTCTGCGGGTGCAGAGAGACTGAGGGGGCTGGTGGGGGTGGAAGGAAACACATCTGGGGGTAGGACACACACATTTCACCCTTTTACTGGACACTGGGCGAGCTTGGCCGGGGTGACAGGCAGGGGTCTCCCAGCCGACCCCAGGCGGACTCTGCTTCAGCCCAGCTCTGCACTAAGGGGGGCGGAGGGCGAAGGGTCTGGGGGGGAGCGTATCCCCGCTGTGCACAGCCCCCGCCTGGGTGTAAGGACTCGGCCCCACAGGCCCCACAAGCCGGACCCTCTCCCGCCCAGGTCAGGTGGGGGATGGGCCGGTCCAGCATCTCCCTGCTGAGAAACGCATCCTCTGGTCCCACCATAGGCCTTCCGGTCACCCAGGGACACCGCCTGCACCCACCCAGGCCACCCCTCCCACCACACACACACACACACACACACACACACACACCCCTACAGGTGTCCTGCAGGCACTCCTTCCTGCTTCCCTCTTCGGAGACAGGTGGCAGGACCAAGGCCGGGTTCGGCCAGGCAGAGCGCTGTGGAAGTTAGGGTTTCATCTTAATCCCCGCCCGAACTCCTGGGGAACATGGAAGGGATCTTGTCATACAGCAGAGATGTGTGGCCTTATCAGCCAGGACACCTACCAACGTTCGAAAGAGAAGGATGACTGGGGCCGGAGCGATAGCACAGCGGGTAGGGCGTTTGCCTTGCATGCGGCCGATCCGGGTTCAATTCCCAGCATCCCATATGGTCCCCTGAGCACTGCCAGGAGTAATTCCTGAGTGCAGAGCCAGGAATAACCCCTGAGCATTGCTGTCTGTGACCCAAAAAGGAAATAAATAAATAAAATTTTAAAACTTAAAAAATAAACGAAAGAGAAGGACGGCTGGAGAGAGCACAGCGGGGAGGGCACTTGCCTTGCCTACGGCTGATCCAGGTTCAATCCCAGAACCAATCCCTGAGGCTTTCCAGGGCTGAGCCCTGAGCATGGAGCTGGGCGTGATCCTGAGCGCAGAGCCAGGGGTGAGCCCTGAGCACAGAGCTGGAAGTGATTCCTGAGCACAGAGACAGGAGTGAACCCTGAGCACAGAGCTGGAAGTCAGCCCTGAGCACAGAGCCAGGAGTGATTCTTGAGCACAGAGCCGGGGTAAGCCTTGGGCAGAGCCAGGCTAAGCCCTGGGCGCACCGGGTCTGGCAGGAGCAGGCATTCAGGGGGATGTGAGCTTCAGGGCTCGGGGGAGCATTGTCGGTGACTCTCCTCCTTCCCGTGTCGCTGCTACACCTGGGCTGGCACCCTTGGGGGCGCCCCCGGGCTCTCACGTCTGGCTGTGGTGCACAGAGATCACACGCGGTGTTGCCCACCGAGGTCCGGGCTGGCCGTGCCGCCTGGCTCTCGCCCAACGCCCAGCCCCACGCCTGGGTGACGGACCTTCCCCACCTGAGCCGCACCCTGGGCGCAGATGCTGGCGTCTCCTACAAGGCCAGGTGAGGAGCACTGTGTGCAGAGTGCCGGGTTGGAGCAAACCCAAGACCCACCTGGGAACTGGGTACAGGATGACAAGGGGGAGTGGCCCTGGCGGCAGGTGCCGAGGGCCGCCTTGTCACTCACCCAGGACACCCGTGGGTGGTGTGTCCCCGCACACGCGCCGTCTATTCAAAGCCTGTCAGAAAGACGGCTTCCGGGAAAGTGCTTGTGGTCAGAAAGCCCCAGACCAGACTCCCCTGGTGCCCCACCTGCAGGCTGGAGCCCGGGGCAGGAGGGAGGAACCACAGACATTCACATCTGCCCCACAGCTGATCCCCATCAGGGCCCTGCCAGCAGGCCAGGGTTCCAGGGACCCATGTAACAGATTGGGAAAATTGAGGCTTGTCGGCAGCCCCTCTTGTCCTGTTGTGAGCTCCAGCACACGCGCACGCGTGTGTGTGTGTATGCACGTGTGTCTCTGTGTATGTCCGGGTGCATGTGTGTCTGTGTGCATGTGTGTGTGCCCTCCTGTAAATAAACCCTGTGCATGTGTGTGCACACGCGTGTGTCCCTGTATCTGCCACGTGTGCATGTGTGTGTGCCCTACTATAGATGAACTCCGTGCCTGTGTGTACACATGTGTGTGCACATATGTGTGTCTGTGTGGATGTGCATGTGTGTGTCTGTGTGCGCACGTGTGTATGCCTGTGTACCTGTATGCATGTGCACATGTGTGTGCTCACATGTGTGCTCACATGTGTATCTGTGTAGGCACCTGTGTGTCTTGTGTGTGTATATGCACGCTCACACCTGTGTGTCTGTGTGTACATGTGTGTGCATGTGCACGTACTCACGTGTCTCTGTGCATGTACACGTGTGCGTGTCTGTGTTTGCCTGTACTCGTATGTGTCTGTGTGTGTGTTGCATGTGATCACATGTGTGTCTCTGTGTGTGCATGTGTGCGTGTGTGAATGCGCACGTGTGTTGGGAGTGGGGAGGGCTTGGGGTGGTAAGAAAGGCACCCTGTGGGGGAGGGTGGCCCTGCAGCGTTGACTCCCCTGCCCCCGTTTCTGAGGCAGACCGTGGAAGGCAGCGGCCGAGGCGTCTGAGCCTGATCTGCGTGTTCATGGGCCACCGCTTGGGGGTTGACTGGGGGGCAGGAAGTGACTCCCCAGGGAGCCTCTACCCCAGCCCAGCGAGCCCAGTGCCCAGCCGGGCAGCTTTTTCTTTCTTTCCACGCCTGTGTCATCCTATACAAATGTACCCTTGGCACTGGGAAAGCTGATGTCAGAAAGGGTCTTTTTTACCAATTCAAACCTGCAAATAATTGAAGGACAATCTGGCATTTGTCAAACTTTAATTCTCTATATATGATGTGTGTGTGATCTTGCATTTGCTGTGCCAGTGTTTCTATGTGAGATGCTCATCCAAGTGCCCAGACACGTGCAAAGATGCATATTGCATCGAGAGAAGCGAAGGCAGAAACCCTCATAGGTGAAGCCCAGCTGGGGAGTGTTTCTGGGGGAGCAGAGACACAGGGAGGAGGGGCAGGACGAGAGAGAAGTTTGCTGAGTCTTTTTTTTTATTTTTGGGTCACACCTGACGATGCACAGGGGTCACTCCTGGCTCATGCACTCAGGGATTACTCCTGGCGGTGCTGCGGGACCATATGGGATGCTGGGAATCGAACCCGGGTCAGCCGCGTGCAAGGCAAACGCCCTCCCTGCTGTGCTATTGCTCCAGCCCCTGCTGAGTTTGTTGACCTCGAAAAGTTGTGTACAGTATATTGCCAAGAAAGCGAAAATTCTGTGAAACAAAGTTAACCTCCGCCCCGGTGGCCCGTGGTGGCAAGTGTCACTGTGGCACTGCTGCCGCTGCCGTGGTGAGGGGTGGCGACCGGCTTTGCTTTCAGTTGCCCGCGACTGCATTTCCTCTTGTGCGAGTTGCTAAAACGGTCTGTGTCTGGTCTTTTGACACCCCTGAGCGGAAATCCTGGCGCGGGGTCTCCGGGCAGGCCTGCCTGGGCTCCCAGCACGGCTCTCTCGGATGCTGCCTTGGGGGAGGGGGGGCGGGTTCTGGACCCATATCTGGGGCTTTGCTCCTCTTTCCGGGCTGGAGCCTCCTGGCTGGGTCCTTCTGAGCCGCGTGGACACACTTCCGGTGTGAGTTGCACGTCTGGGGCTGAGGCGTGAGAGGCAGGGCGGGGAGGGCAGAGGCCGAGGCCCTGGGAGGCAGCGGGGCCCGGATGTGACCCAGAGGAGGGTCCCGGGGCTGCCCTCGGGTCTCTGGAGCGTCCAACTGAGACTGGGAGATTCGCTTCAGGGGCCCCTGACCTTGCCCCTGAGAGTTTCCTGGTTCTCTCTGGCCTGTTCCTCGCCATCTGCCTGGACTCTGGGCCCTCATCACAATGGAAACCATTTTTTTGTTTTTGTTTTTGTTTTTCCCCTTTCAAAATATATGTTTGACGGGGCTGGAGCAATAGCACAGTGGAAAGGGCATTAGCCTTGCAGGCAGCCGACCCAGGTTTGATTCCCAGCATCCCATATGGTCCCCCGAGCACCGCCAGGAGTGATTCCTGAGTGCAAAGCCAGGAATAACCCCTGAGCATCGCCGGACGTGACCCCAAAGCCAAAAAAAAAAAAACAAAAACAACAACAAAAAACACCCCCACAAAATATATGTTTGATGTGTGTGAGACAGGGGTGGGAAGTGCTCAGGGATCACTCCCGCAGGCTCGGGAACCATGTGGGGATCTGGGGATCACACCGGTATCAGCCACGTGGAGGCCAGCGCCGTCCCCCTCTTCCAGAACAGTTCCCAGGACGGGCTGCCTCTGGTAGCTCCGCCTGGCATGGGCTTCCATGCACCAAACGGGGCGCTGGAGGCATCAGACGCCCGGCTCCGGGGGGTGCACGGGGGGGCCCAGGCCAGGCTGGACATGCAGCCCCTCAGCTGGAAGGCTGGGACCCTGTGGCGAAGGAGGGTAGGGCCCGGAGTGCGCTACTTCCTCCCTCCTCCCTCGTCCATTCTCCATGGCCTCGAAGGCCTTGGGGGCTCTTACTGGACCCTGGGCCCCCAAGTTCTAGAATGTTCCAGGGATCTCTCCCGCATTTGGGGGTGGCCGAACAGCCAGGGCTCCCCCCAGGGGCCGGCGTGTGCTGGGACACGTCCTCTCCGAGCTCTCTCCTGCACCTCTTCCTCCTGCTGCCTAGAGAGCAGGGCCGGAACGGTGCTGACCCGGGGCTGGTCACTCCCTGCAGAGCCCACCAGGGCTGACTCTGCTTCCAGAAACTTCCATGGAGGACAGGGCTCAAGTCTGGACCCCCACCCAGCGAGGCAGGAAACTACCCCTGTGAAGGAGGCGTGCAGGGCGGGCTACCTCAAGACTCTGCTGCCGGCCTCAGCTCCTTACCGAGCACTGGAGACCGAGTAAGACGCCGAGGCTGAAGCCGGTGTCCAGCAGGCGGGCGCTCACCCTGCATGTAGCAGACCTGGGCTTGACCCCCACCAGGAGTGACCCCTCAGCACCACCCGATGTGGCGGATGAACGCCCCCCTCTCCAGCCCCCCAAGAGAGAAAATAATCACGGCTGGAGCAATAGCACAGCGGGGAGGGCGTTTGCTTGCACGTGGCCGACCCGGGTTCGATTCCCAGCATCCCATAGGGTCCCCCGAGCACCGTCAGGAGTCATTCCTGAGTGCAGAGCCAGGAGTAACCCCTGAGCATCGCCGGGTGTGACCCAAAAAGCAAAAAAAAAAAAGAGAAAAGAATTAAAGAACTAGAGGCTGTTCACCCATTTGACCCCCAGGGTGGCACCCAGCAATCTCTTAATAACGCTATTGGCTGGGTGGTTGTTGTTGTTGCTGTTGTTGTTGTTTGCTGCTGCTGGAGGTGTCCAGGGCTTCCTCCTGGGCCTACGCTCAGGGAACTGTCTTGCTGGGTTCCGGGGCCATATGGGAGGCTGGGGATGGAGCCCAGGTGGGCTCGTGCAAGGCGGATGCTCTACCCACTGCACTACCTTTCGGGCCCCTGTTCTTTGTTTCTGGGCCTCTCCCAGGCAGGGGTGGGGGGGTGGGCTGCTGCTGTGTCTGTTTTGGGGGCGCTGCTCCCAGGCGTGGGCCACCCCTCAGTGCCGGAGAAAGAAGGTCCCGGGC
The DNA here is from genome assembly GCF_029834395.1 of Sorex fumeus. Taxonomy (NCBI): domain Eukaryota; kingdom Metazoa; phylum Chordata; class Mammalia; order Eulipotyphla; family Soricidae; genus Sorex; species Sorex fumeus. Next base: position 60,222,686 of record NW_026606179.1, read on the forward strand.
ACTGGACACTGTGCACGGGGCGATGCCCCAGGGGGCGGTAGGGACCAGCTCTGGGCCGAGATGAGTCAGTGGGCCCCGGGGTCTCACCGTGTCATCACTCAGTCCCTTCAGGACTGCCCAGGGCGCCCCCCAGAACTGACCCAACCAACACGACCCAGGTAACGGCAGGCGGCCCGCCTCAGGCGTGCCAGTCAGTCACAAGGGCTTCTGACTCTGGTTTACAGGGAAGGGCCTGGGTGGGGGCCGGGAGACCCCTCCACTCCCCCGTGCACCCCCGGGCCCCAGGCCGCCATCAGGTGTGGCCAAAGAAGGGAAAGGAAAAGGTTCTGGAAGCTTTTGCCTTCCCAAGTGAGCCCCCCGGGGCCTACAGGACCATGGTTTGGGGTGCAGAGGAAAGGCCGGGGGTGGGCCAGGGGCTGCCCCTAGACTCAGCGCAGCGGGGGCACGTGGTGGAGACAGGGCCAGGGACGGAAACGCACCCCCCCCACACACACACAAGAGACGCACTCGAGAGGTCTGCACTGCCCCTGCCCCCATGTCTGATGCTCTGGGACTCGCACCCGGCTAGACTCAGCCCTGGGCGCCTTCCGCGCCAGGCCCTGCCTCCTCCTTGGGCCCCCCGTGCCCACATATCTCCTCGACGAGGGTCTGTCATCCCTGTTCCAGCACAAGAGCCGCGGCGGGGGTGATTGTTTGGAGGGGGAGGGGCACCCCGCCTGGCACCCGCCTGGCATCCAGCAGGGCACCTCGGGCTTCAGCCCCACTACACGCGGCAGGTGCTTCGTGCCGCTCGACGCTGCTGTCTGGGCCCTGGGGCTGGTGCCCGCCACCCCCTCCGGCCCTCCTGCTGCCCACAGGGACTATCCAGCAGCCGAGCTCTGCCCAGGCAGTGCCCAGCTGCGAGAAGTCCCACTGCCTTGGCAAGACTGAGCCAGCCCCGGAGAGGGAGCCCGGCCCTCCTGCCTGACCCTGGCCACAGCCTCTACCTGGTGCCGCCCCCGAGCCAGCCGAGCCGCACCCAGGCCTGCGTCATCCCTGCACTTCCCGCAGCCTGGCCTCCCGCCCTGCCCCTCCCTCAGCTGGCATTTCTGCCCATTGCTAGCTCACTGGGGCATCTCCTCCAGGAAGCCTTCCTGACTGTCTTGGCTCAGTCAGCGTTCATGATGTCCTCTGCCTCAACTCGCCCCTGGGGCCTGGATCCTAATGACCGTTTGTTTTGGTTCTGTTTGGGGTCAGGGTTGATTCCAGGATCACTGGCGGCAGCGCTGGGGAGACCCTCTGTGGTTTCAGGGATTGAGCTGGCCTTGGCCGGGTGTAGCCAGGCCCCTTCCCGCCTGTCTCCGCAGAAGGCGTTTTCCTAAACGCTCCATGCTCACTGCCCGGCCAGTCCAGGACAGGATGCCCAGGAGAAACGCAGCCGTGCCCCAGGCAAACACGTGCACTGACTGACGCTAGGCGCTTTCCCTAGTCCTGGAAGCTGAAAGGCACCGAGCGCCTCTTGCCGGGAGAGGAGAGACCGCTCAGGGCACGGGTTTGGGCCGCTCAGCGATCTCTCCCCCAGCCCCGTCCAAGCCGCTGCACCCCAACGCGAGAGGCGCGCTCAGGACATTGCACGGTTCAGTGTGTTCCAGGGACCCCAACGTGCCGGCAGCCCGTCAGAGACGGAAGCCGCCTCCCGCGCCCCTTCCAGGCTGACATAGTCCCGACCCTGCTTCGAAGCGGGCCGGTGTTTGCTGTGTGAGTCGTGTCTGTTTTTGTCGCTCAGACATACCTGGGCTGCACGGGTAGAAAGCACAGAAAACTGAGCACTGCAAACTGAGCACTGCAGCGAGAGCAGGGCTGCTGACACGCGCCAGCCTCCATGGAGCCACGGGGGCTAACAGCGGGGCAAACTTGGGGGCACGGCATGCCCGCAGCTCTCCGAGCTTGTCCCTGGCGCTCCTGGAGAGTCCTCACGGGCCCCCAGACCCTGGCCCGAGGCCTCTGAGAAGCCCCAGAGCCCTTGGCCGACCCCTCTCACTCGGCTGTGGCTGAATGCCTCCCCCACTGGGTCCCCGGGAGCAGCAAAGGGGCCGACCTACTGGTCTCAGGTGAGGGCGAGCTTGACCTGCACCCCCGTAGTTGCTTCCGGCCCCCTGTGAACGAGACCCTGGTTGGAAATAGGCTTTGCAGATTCGATGAAGGTTCTCGAGCCCCTGGGGCTGGAGCGATAGCACAGCGGGGAGGGCGTTTGCCTTGCACGCAGCTGACCCAGGTTCGATTCCCGGCATCCCATAGGGTCCCCCGAGCACCGCCAGGAGTGACTTCTGAGTGCATGAACCAGGAGTAACTCCTGTGCATCGCCGGGTGTGACCCAAAAAGCAAAAAAAAAAAAAAGGTTCTCAAGCCCCTGCTGGGGTGGGTGAGTGGGTGGGTGGGGTCTAAGCCAGTGACCGGCTCCCTTAGCGGAGATGCCAGGAAGGTGGCAGGGAGAGGGATTCCCGCGGGTGGAGGCAGGGATGGGAGAGGGGCGGCGGCAGCCCAGGCTGGGCCACGAGCCAGCAACCGAGCCAGGAGGCAGCACGGGTCCGAGCATCCAGAGGGAATTGCACGGCTACAGACGCCGGTCTTGGATCTGGCCTGCGGTCCTGGGGCAGAGCTGCCCGGGTGAGAGGTTTGCCCCTTTTGCAGGGATTGGCCGCGCTGCCCGGGACACTGCCGGCCGGGCGCTGCGCTGAGCAGGGCTGCAGGCTCATGGGGTGGCTGAGCAGGGTGTGGGCCTGGCAGCAGGGAGGTCTCGGTGCTTCCCTTCCGGGCTGGCCACGTCCTGTGGCTTGGTGACAAGTGCGGGACCGCAGGGACTGTCCCCGTGACCCCCTTTCCCCAACCCTGCTACTAGTCACCCTGTCACATACCCACAGGCGCCCTCACCTGAGCTGGGGAGGCCGAGCCCGGCCCTGCACGCAGACATGGAGCCACTTCCTGGGGCAGCGGGCTGTGGCCACCGGGGCGGGGACCGGGGCAGCGTCTGTCTGGGCACTCTTCTCACGGGGCTCCCCCTTTCAGGCCCAGTGGCCGGCAGTCGTGGACACAGAGCCCTTGTCGCGTCCACAGACCGGGGCTTCTGCAGACCCTGGTGCCGTGAGATGCCCGTGGCTTTCGTTTTCCCCGATCGTGGTGCTGGGGCTCGGACCCAGGACCGAGAGGGGTTTTGAAATGAGTTTGGGGTGTGGAGTCAGTCCTGGCTGGGTGTTGGGAGATGGTCCTGGCGGTGCCCAGCGGCCTGGGCCTGTGCTGTGGGGCTGACCCAGTCCTCCTGCACGCCAAGCCTGGGCCCTCCAGGAAGAGACTGAGGGGGCGTGTCGCCCATCTGTCCTGGCCCTGACCTGTCTCCCACAGACTGGAGCAGCCACCGGAGAGACACAGCGCCCGTGTCCAGCCAGCAGAGCTTCACACATTTTCTTTTTCTTTTCTGGTGTGTGTCTGTGTGTGTCTGTGTTTGTGTGCCTGCATGTGTGTATGTGTGTGTGTGTGTGTGTGTGTGTCTGTGGGTGTATACACACTTGGTGACATTCAGAGGCTGTTCCCCACTGTGCTCAGGAGTGACTTCTAGTGGTGCTCGGGGGCCACTGTGTGGTACCCGGGATTCAGCCTGGGGTCTGTGGCATATCCGGCCTCATCTCCGGTGCCCGCTCTCGGCCCTACGCAGTTTCCAGGGTGCAGAAACACCCCGAGGCCGTGGAGGCTGCAGTGTCCATGCGGGTGGCGCAATGCCAGGACTAGGACAGCCCTCGGGGGGCGTGAGGGAGCTGGAGGCCGAGGCGCTCAGGGGAGAAGCTGGTCGGTGTGACAGGCCTTTCCTGCTGCTGCCCCCAGACACCCCCATTCCTCTGAGCCCCGAAGCAGAGCCCAGAAAGAGGGGTGCGGGCGTGGGGTGCGAGGGTCTGTGCGAGGCATCCTAGGGATGTGTGGGCAGTGCGGCCTGTGGTTCACAGCACTGTGAGCACGCTTAGGGACAGCAGGGAGCTCAGCACACACACACACACACACATGCACACACCACAGACACACACGCACACAGAAGCATGCACACACTCACAGACACGTGGGCAGACATGCACACACAGACACACACACAAACCCATGCAAACCCACAGACACGTGCACACACATGCATACATACCCACACACATGCGTGCACACTGACACATGCATACACTCCCAGACATGCACACACAAACACACACACATGCATGCACACACAGGTATGAGAAGAGTCTTTAGCACACACATGCACACATACATGTAGACACATAGGTAAGAGAAAGGTGCTCAGCACACATGTGCAGACACACATATATACACATGTGCACATGTAGGCGTGAGAAGGGTGCTCAGCACACAGGTGCACACATGTGCACACGTGCATGGACAGACACGCACACAGAAGCATGCACACACACAAGCACAGACGCACAGACACACGGGCAGACATGCACACACACACAGACACACACACAAACCCATGCAAACCCACAGACACATGCACACACAGGCATACACACGCAGACACGCACGCACACACAGGTACACAAGCACATGCACATGCAGACACGTGCACACACTCACAGACACATGCACACACACGCGCGAGCACACAGAGATGTGAGAAGGGTCTTTCGCACACACATGCACACATGCATGTAGTATATGTGTATAGGTGCGAGAAAGGTGCCCAGCACACACACACATGCAACACCTGTGCAGACAGACACACATATCTACAATGTGCACACGCAGGTGTGAGAGGGGTGCTCAGCACACACACAAGCACATACGGAAGCACACACATGTAGACCGTTGGATGTGAGAAGGGTGTCCAGCACACACGCACGCACACATGCACACACTTCGATGCAAGAAGTGCTGAGCACACACCTAGGCATACACTGACATGGAGAAGAGTGCATGTATACACACGTGCACGCATGCATGGACAGACATACACACACACGCATGCACACAGGTGTGAGAAGGGGGTTCAGCACACAGGCAACCCACCCCGGGACCTTCGCTCCTCCTCCCCCTTCCCGAGGGCGACGCTGAGAAGACCCTGGGAAGGCCTACGTGCTGGGGCAGGGGGTGGGCGCCTTTGTCTTCCTTTTGGCTTGGGGCCCCTTGGCAGAGCCTGGGAGCACTCTGGGCTCGCTGCTGGGGAAAGGGTCCCTCCCCGAGTGCTGTGGGCCCGGGTGGTCTGGGGGTGGAATCAGGGTGTCCCACAGGCAGAGCTCCGACTCCAGCCCTCACCCTCCAGCAGGGCAGTGGTGGGCACGAGTCTACCCCCATGATCTCACCGGGGAAGTAGCTATAATCACGCCCGTTTCTCAGAGCAAAACTGAGGCTTGGGTCTGAAGGCACCGAGGCTCGTGGTGAGTGCTCGAGGGCTTTGGGGGACACGCTGGCACCTTGAGGCCTGGCTGGGGAGAGGGACGGGGAGGGGGCAGCCCCCTCCAGCCACCTGCCTGCCCGGCACCTCTGGGTGGGGCCCAGCCCCCCAAAGAAAAAGAAGCCGCCCTGGCGGGTTTTCTTTCAGTTTATTTGACACGCCCCCGCCCCCACCCTTCTTTCTTTTTATATGAAAAGGAAAGAAAGTCCCCTCCACCCTGAGGTCACTTCCTGGCCCGGCCCTCACTGCCCTCCCCTGCCCCAAGGGGGTGCTGTGGGTGGGCTGGGCCCGGGGAGGGACGCCCACCCCGGCTCGATTCCACTTCCCGCCTGCGCCCCCCGCCCAGGCCGGGGGTCCTGCCTGGGCACGTAGCTGGGAGGGGCCGAGGTGCGGGCCCGACTTGCACGGGCGACCCCTCCCGCGCCCGGCCCCTGGTCACCCTGAGCGGCCCCTGCAGGTGCCCGGGAGGGAGGCGGGGAGGCCCGGGCCGGGGCGGGGGGTGGGCGCCCGGGGGTGGGCGCGGGGGCGGGGAGGGCGTGGCACGAGGCGTCCCCGCGCGCCCCCACGCACCCCTGGCGGCCCCGGCCCCGACCCCGGCCCTTACGCGGCCCCGGGCGCCCCCTGGCGGGCGGCCGCGGGACTGCAGGCGGCGCGTCGGGCCGGGCGGCCCCGGCGTCACGTGGCGCGGCCGAAGCAGAAGTGGCCGCGGGCGGGCAGGGAGTGTCCGGCGGCCGGACGGGCCGGGCCGCGGCAAAGCGGTGAGTGCGCGGCGGGGGCGCGCGGGGTCGGGCGCGGGGGGCGGGGGCGGGCGGGGGCGGCGTCGCTCTGCCCGTCCTGCCCCGCCGGGCGCAGGTGCCGCGGGGGGGGGGCCCGAGGGTCGGCGGCGCCGGGCGGGGGAGCGGCTGTGCGGGTCCGCGCGCGAGTGTGTGTGCGTGCAAGCGTGCGAGTGTGAGTGTGGGTGCGCGCGCGTGAGAGTGTGTGCGAGCGCGTGTGAGTGTGTGTGTGTGAGAGTAAACGTGTGTGCATGTGTGTGTTCACTTGTGTGTGTGTGTGTGCGTGAGTGTCCGCGTGCGTGTGTGTGCGTGTGTTGTCTGGCATGTGTGTGTGTGCATGTGTGTACGCTTGTGTGTGCGGGTGTGTGCGCGCTGAGTGTGTGTGTGTGTGCGAGTGCATGTGTGTATCTACACTTGTGTGTGCGTGTGTGCCTGAGTGTGTGTGTGTGCATGTGAGTGTGGGTGTCCGTGTGGGTGTGTGCTTATGTGTGTGTGTATCTGAGTGTGCGTGCCTGTGCATGTGTGAGTGTGCGCACATGTGTGTATGTCCGTGTGGGTGTGTGCATGTATGAGTGTGCGTGTGCATGTGTGTGCTTGCAATCGTGTGCATGTGTGTGTATGTGTGCATGTGTGTGTATAAGTGTGTGTGCATGTGTATGTGTGCATGTAGGGGTGTGTGTGTGTGTGCATGTGCACACTGGGGAGGGGGTTTGGGGTCCCACACCCCATCAGCACTCGCATGTCTGCATAACTGTACGCGGTGCATTTATATGATCACGTGTACATGGTATATTTACCTGCCCACTGCACTTCCCTGCCAGTGCTTGGCATCCCAGGGAGGAGGGAGGGAGACGAGAGAGACAGGGAGTGAGCAGCAGAGAGAGAGACAGCAAGAGAGAGACAGAGACAGAGAGAGAGAGAGAGAGAGGGAAAGGGAGGGGTGGGGAGGAGGGGGAGAGGACAGGGAGAGACAGAGGGAGGAGAGGGCTTGGCCCGGTGACTGAGTGAGTGCCTGGGTTGAGTGGGGCGGGGAGGGGTGACTGAACTGGGGTGCGGGGCCTGGCTTGGGGGGGTGGGCTGCCCCTTGGGAAGCAGGCGACCCTCCTTTCATTTGATGTCACCCCCAGCGGTGTGACCCTGGGCACTTGGAGGAGCCTCAGTTTCTCCCCAGACCGTGGGTGCCCGCACCCTAGGGCCCGTAGCGGGGTTCCCGGCTGGCTCCGGGCCTCTAGTTCAGGGCCCCCCCTGGGGCCTGACCATCATCCTCTCCCGGGGCTGCTCGGGTCCCAGTGCTCCTGGGGCGAGGTCTGGCACCTGGGCGGCATCTGGCTCCCCCGCTCACCCCAGTTAGGGCCCCACCCGGGTGTGTGCCCGGGGCCAGCCTGGGGCCAGCTCTCCGCCTCCTCCGTACCCGCCAGCTGGCAGAGGTGCTGGCTGGGCGCACCCTGAGTCTCCCCGCCTCTGGGCGGAGTCGCGGGGGTGAACGGCCAACAAGGAAGCCGCGAGACCCTGGGGGATGGGGGGGGCACCCGCCACCTGGCATCCCCCCCTCGGCCCTGACTGCTGTGATCCCCGCATTGGGGGGCTCGCTGGTCCATCTCAGGCTTCTCAGGCCGCGCTTAAGAGGGGCCCCTGCATGGCTGGGGGCTCCCGGGCTCCCGCCCGCCTCCGAGAGCTGCTGCTCCCATCTCAGTGCTCGGGACACCTCTGCGTCTCCGGCCCCACAGACCGCGTACTCCGCCCTCAGGGCTGTCTGTGGCCCTCCAGGAGTGACCTTTGCTATGCCGGCCCTGCAGTTATTAAGGGGCCAACATCCCCCCCTGCAGGAACCGGTGTTTCCTGTGCCCCTCCCCCACGACGAACGTCTGGAGTTTCTGGCTACACGTTTGTGGCTGCCAGTGCAGAACGTCCACATTTGACACTCAACAGTGACGGTGGTGTCGCTCCCTGGGTGGCTCTGGCCCCGCCCAGGGTGCCGGCGCCGGCCAGCAGATTCAGCCCCTTGCTGCCGGCAGGCGGGCCGAGCTGGTGTGACGGGAGGGTTGTTGGCCTTCTGCGGGCAACCCGCTGGCGCCCAAGCGCGTCGCAGACGTCCGGGGCTCAGGCCCTTCTCCACGGAGGATGGAGAAGCAGACACGGCCAGACCCCTCGTTGAATCGGCCCGTCCCCGTGCCCGCCCGTCATTTTATGGCGTGCCCGGGCGGGCCAGAGAAACAGGAACGAGAGAGGATTTCGGGTTTTTTTATTTTCATGAAAGCAGAAGCAGCAGGGAGCGCCCTCACCCCCCCCCCCCCGCCCCAGGGGTCACGGCCTGCAGACCCCTGTCTGCTCCCCCGGGTCACGGTCTGGGGACCCCCCAACCCACGGGAACTCTGGTGTCTGCCCCCCAGATCTCAGCCTGGAGCCCCCCCCCACACCGAAACCCCCTGGGGTCACAGCCTGGGGCCTTGTGCCTGCCCCCCAGGACACGTCCTGGTGACCTCCATGCCCATTACCCCTGGGGTCTCAGTCTGGAGACCCCATGCTGGGGCGGCTCTCGGAAGGAATCTCGGGGGTCTCTGGTCAGGGGTGTGAGGCAGCTGTTTTGGGGCAGGGGCAGCCCTCAGGGTTAGCTGGAGTCCCCAGGGGCCAAGTTCAGGCCGTCACTGCACCCGGTGGTGGCCTTTGACCTTTTTTTTTTTTCTTTTTGGGTCATACCCTGCCATGCACAGGGGTTCCTCCTGGCTCTTCACTCAGGAATTACTCCTGGTGGTGCTCGAGGGACCATGTGGGATGCCGGTGATAAAACCCAGATTGCTTCAGCCCCAGTGGCCTTTGACCCTTGACCCTGGCCTTTGACCCTCGCCCTGCTGCTGCTCCTGTCTGGGGGGGAGGGGGGGCCTGGGGCGGGGGCTGTGGGCTGCAGCAGGCCCTGAGGAGCCCCTGGACCGTGCAAGGCCCTGAGGGGCAGGTGTGGGGGTGAGCCCGGGCATGGGGGGGCCCTGGGGCTCCCCTTGGCCTCCTGGGTGCCCAGGAACTGCCATCTGGGCAGTCTCTGCACCCTGAACGCTCCGGGCCCTCCCCCCTTCCCCTCCCTTCCCCTCCCCTCATGCTGATTTGGGGCCCCTCCCCACAGCCCCTGGCCCAGACCCCCAGATGGCCCCGGCAGGCCCCCGCCCGGTCTGGCCGAGAGCAGGCTGCTCCCGTGTGTCTCCGCCAGAGACACGCTGGCCAGGTCGTGCCAGGCAGGGGTGGTGCGCACCCCCCCCTCCTGCAACCCTGCGCCCTCCCGCCCCGCTGGATGTCGGGGTTCTCGGCTGAGGCCAGGTCCCCCCTGTGCGGGGTGGGGTGGGGTTGGGGTCTCTGCTGGTCTCCCAGCCCCCTCCAGGCCAGCAGTGGCCCTGGGGACCCTCGGGGGAGGGGTGGCTGGAGGGTTTTGAGTTTTGCTTTGGTGCGTCTGCTCGGGGCCACGCCCAGCTGTGCTCGGGGCTTGCTCCTGTCCCTGTGCTCAGGGCCAACTGGGACGTGGCCACGTGTTTGGGTCTGGGTTTTCGGGCCACTGTCCACGGCGCTCGGGGCTGGGGAGGCCCCACGGGGCAGGGGCTGAGGCCCAGCTGCACGCGGGTCCCTCTGTCCGCCTCTCACCCGGACCCCACAACCCCGCCGGCTTCTGCTCTGGGTGGCCAGAACGACCCGGGGCCAGTAAGTGGGGAGCTGGGGCTGGCTTGTGCCCTGGGCTGCTGGAATGGGCGCGAGAGGCCAGGCAGGGGGGGTGCAGGAGCTGGTGCCCGGCGTGTGTGTGTGGCGAGTGGGTTCCCCCTGGCAGCTGAGCAGGGGCCCTCATGCAGCAGCGGCCAGCAGGTGGCCCTGGGCGGGCCGTGGGGGCTGGCGCAGCCCAGAGGTGCCCGCGGCACGTGGCTGGGCAGTTCTCTCTCTCTCTCCCGCTGACGCTGGCTGCTGGCCGTCAGGTGGGAGGGGCCGGGCCGGGCCTCTGGCCCTCGGCTATTCAAATATTACCCACAGCACCCAAGTGGGTGGGGAGGTAGGGTCCCCGGAGCGGAGCCGGGGAGATTTGGTTATTCAAAGGCGGGATAACGGTTGGGCCGGGAGGTGGGGGCTCCTCCCACACGCGGACTCCCTTTTAAGCCCTCGTGCGTGCTCCCAGGGCGTCGGAGGGGCCAATGTTCCCCCACTGCCAGAACCTTCTGGAACTCCTCCCAGGGCCCCCGGGTCGGGATTCGGGCTCTCCCAGCCCGGGCTCCGTCCACTGAGGGCGACCCGCTTCTCCTTCCTGCCCGTCTGTCCAGACTCCTCGTCCTCCACCCCCTCGGGCTCCCCCGCGGCGGCCTGGCCAGCCATGGCCGCCCCGGTCAACGTGGACACACTCCCAGAGTACGAGAAGAGCCAGATCAAGAGGGCGCTGGAGCTGGGCGCCGTGATGACCGTGTACAGCGCCCGCAGGTCCACGCCGGAGCGCAGGACCGTCCAGGTGATCATGGAGACGCGCCAGGTGGCCTGGAGCAAGACGGCCGACAAGATCGAGGGCGTCCGTGAGTAGCGGGTGGCCGCGGCCGGGGCTTCTCGCTTCCTGCCGCCGCTGCCTGTCCTGCCCCTGCTGTGGCTCCTTCTGAAACTGAAAGCGGGGCCCAGGCTGGGCCCAGGCTGGTCTCTCCGGGCCTCTGGGGGGAGTGACAGCGGGGGAGGGGCGGCCCGGCGGCGGGGAGCAGGAAGAGGGGGTGTGCGGGGCTGGCGGGTCCCGGGTCCCCTCCCCTGTCGGCCTGGCTGCCCTCTTGAGGGCTCTGTGGCCCGAACTAGCAGAAACTCCTCGCTCTAGCCGCACTGTTACCTTTTGTTGCAAACCACGGAGCCGGCCAGGCCAAAGGTCTGCGGGCGGGTGGCCTTGGGGCCTCTGTCCAGGGCTTCACTGGAGCATCCGGAACAGATGCAGTGCCACCGGGCTGGTCTTGTATGACTGAAGCATCAGGAATAGATGCAGTACTACTGGGCTTCTTAAATAATAAAGCATCAGAAACAGATTCAGTGCCACTGGGCTGGTCTTGTATAATGAAGCATCAGGAACAGATTCAGTGCCACTGGATTGGTCTTGTATTACTGGAGCATCAGGAATAGATGCAGTGCCATGGGGCTGGTCTTGTATTACTGGAGAATCAGGAACAGATTCAGTGCTACTGGTCTGGTCTCTATAATGAAGTATCAGAAACAGATGCAATATCATTGGGCTGGTCTTGTATTACTGGAGCATCAGGAACAGATGCAGTGCGACTGGGCTGGTCTTGTATTACTGGAGCATCAGGAACAGGTGCAGTGCCACTGGGCTGGTTTTGTATTACTGGAGCATCAGGAACAGATGCAGTACTACCCTTCGCTGGTCTCGTGTTACTTAATGGAGAAATGACAGGGTGTCCTGGGAGGAGGGCCGGTGACAGGAGAGCGTGCCTCTGCCCAACCCCTGCCCTGTATTTGTCCCCGAGATCAGTTCGTTGTTCTTGTTTGGGGGCCACTCCCAGCCCTGTGCTCCGGGACCACTCTGGGACCCTCTGGGTTGCCTGGTTTTGAACCCGGGTCAGCAGGTGCAAGGTGAGCGCCGTCCTGAGCAGTGTGTCTTGTTCTCAGGCCAGGGGCGGTGTGTCTGGTGTCTGGCACGGGGGTGGGGGGCGGGGGACTGTGGCCTGCGGTCCTCAGCGCCCTCCTTCACCCCTGTCTGAGGGCCGGGATGTGGCCGTGTCGAGAGCACTCAAGGGCTGAGTTTGGACCTGGCGCAGCAAGAGCCCCGAGTGCCCCTGGCAGAGCCCCCGTGGGCCCGCGGCATTGCCCGGTGTGGCCTCCACAGAGAAAGAAAAATCTCGGGCCTGGAGCCAGGGCACAGCGGGGAGGGCGCTCGCCTTGCCCACAGCCACCTGCTTCGACCCCCGTACCCCATAGGCTCCCTGAGCACCGCCAGGAGTGGTCCCGGAGCGCCGAGCCAGGAGGAAGCCCTGGCACCGCCGGGTGGGACCCAGACACAAAGCCAGGAGCTGATGCCACAGGCTGGAGCGATAGCACAGCGGTAGGGCGTTTGCCTTGCACGCGGCCCACGCGGCCGACCCGGGTTCGATTCCTCCGCCCCTCTCGGAGAGCCCGGCAAGCTACCGAGAGTATCTCGCCCGCACGCAGAGCCTGGCAAGCTCCCCGTGACGTACTCGATACGCGAAACACAGTAACAATCGTCACAATGGAGACGTTACTGGGCCCGCTCGAGCAAATCGATGAGCAACGGGAGGACAGTGACAGGACAGTGACAGTGATCCCACAGGGATTCGTGCCCCTTCACTGCCAGGAGCTGGAGGGGGCATGGCTGGCAGCTCCTCCCGCCGCCCAAGGGTGGCCAGTGACACGCTGGACTTGGGGCACTTTGGATCTTGGATTAATCTCTGGGCGCTGCACATCCAGAGACCACTGACCACTGCCCAGTTCTCCACACACTCAGTCTGGGATCATCACCCCCAGTGTAAGAAGCTGCGAGCGGGTCCCACCAGCCCCTTGGGTGGGCCCCAGCATCCCTGCGGGCTCTCCTGCCGTCCTAGCAGACAGTCCCCACGGAGGGTCCCCGCAGACGGTCCCTGTGGATGGTCCCCGGCCACCCTTGCCGTTTCCCCCTCAGCTTTGCTGCCAGAGAAACCAGGCGGCCTCAGCAGCCACTTCTCTGCTTCCTATCTTGGAGAGCTCCCTGCATGACCCCTCGGGGGATCCTGTGCCAGGGGCTTCCTCACGGCCCACAGCGCCTTCTGGGCTCCCGCGAGCACCAGGCTGGCTTTCCTGTCACTTATCTACTGTGGCGCGGGGGTCCAGCCGGGGTCTGCCCCACGCTAGCCTGCCCCTGCCACTCAGCTGCCCGCTGGCCCTTTTCCTTTTTTTCTGGCTCAGTAATAGTCCACCGCGGGGCAACCTGTCGCCTGCCCTGGCCCCGGGGCGGTTGAGGCGGGAGCTGCTGAGCGTGCCGCTTGCGGCTGGAGTCACTGATGTTGGGGCGTGTCCTGGCTCCCGTGCTCTCTCCGCGGGCTCTTTCCGAGGGGCCGTTGCCTGGGCTTTCCCGCCTGGTGTTCCTTCGCACTTTTCTCTTCTGCTCCATGGCTGCGTGTGTGCTGCCGGGGTCCAGCCCAGCTTTGCACGTGTGAGGCAAGTGCTGTGTCCCGGGCGACGTCTGGGCTAAGGGCTTCTTGCCGCACCCGAGAGCACTCAGCGCTTCCTTCGGCTCTGTCTGTGCTCAGGGATCACGCCTGCCACAACATGGGTGCTGGGGATGAACTTGGGTCCGCTGTAAAGTACATGCCCCGGGGTCCATTTTTATTTTCATTCCGTTTTTTTGGCCACACCCGGCGATGCTCAGGGATTCCTCCTGGCTCTGTATTCAGGAATTACTGCTGGCAGTGCTGGGGGACCAGATGGGATGCGGGGATCGAACCCGGGCTGGCCGCGGGCAAGGCAAATGCCCTCCCCACTGGACTATCACTTCGGCTCCCCCGTGAATACAGTTTTAATAGCACTGTCCTCCCGTTGTTCATCAATTTGCTCGAGCGGACCCAGTAACGTCTCCATCGTGAGACTTGTTGTTACTGCGTTTGGCGTATCGAGTACGTCACAGGGAGCTTGTAAATAAAATTAAAAATAGGGCCTTCCCACAATTCCAAGGGGGGCAGGTTGTTCCTGCTGGGGCCCAACAGGTGGGCCGACGGTCGCTGTGGGGACACGGTGCCCACGTGGTGCCAGGATGGAGCTGGGGCCTGCCGCAGAAGGGGCCTGGACTCTACCCCTTGAGCCAAAACCTCTGGCCAGACAGCTGGACTTGAGCTGACACGAGACGGCCTGTCCCTGCGTCCTTGGCTGCACTGGCCAGTTCTGAGCCACCCCGGGGGCGGGCACGGGGCTCCTGGGGCTCCCAGGGCGTCCTCTGGCCGGTGGGCGCCTGATGGGCAGAGGTGGCGCCTCTGTTTGCGTTGGCAACACTGAACCCCGCAGGTGCCCGGAAGCCCGGGCAGGGGCCGGGTGGGCCCACCCCAGGGTAAATACAGGTGGTGCGCCCGTCCTCTTCCGGACTGACCGCCCGTGCTGGCTGCCCGTCAGAGGCTGGGGGTTTCCAGGCCTGGAACCTTCTGTGAAGCCGGTTCCGACGGGCCTGCGGCGGGGTGTTCTGCATGCTCGCCCTCCTCGGCCCCGCTCCGAAAACTGAAAACAAACCCGCCTTCCTTCCTCCCTCCCACCCTCCCTTCCTTCCTTTCTTCTCCCTCCCTGGTGGGTGTGACACGGCCTCACAGCTGAGTCACTTAAGACCCAGCCCAGGGCGTGCTGGTGACCAGCCAGGACCCGCTGCTCTGTAGGGCCCCCCTCCTGTTCCGTCACCCCTGCCCCACCACCCATCGACCCCGCCCGTCCATCTGTCTGTCCGTCCGTGCATTCATCCATCCGTCTGTCCATCCATCCGTTCATTCATCCTCTGTCCGAGCATCCTTTCATTCATCCGTCTGTCCACCCATCCATACATTTATCCATTCATCCGTCCATCTGTCCTTCCATTCTTTCGTCCATCGTCCATCCATCCGATGTCCATCCATCCATCCATCCATCCATTCATCTGTCTATCCATCCATCTGTTCATCCGTCCGTCTGTCCATCCATTCTTTCATCCATCCATCCATCCATCCATCCATTCATCCATCTGTCTATTCTATCCATCCATCTGTTCATCTGTCCATCTGTCTATCTGTTCTTTCATCCATCATCCATCCATCCATCCATCTGTCATCTATCCATCCATCCATCCATCCATCCGTCTGTCCGTCCATTCATCTGTCCATCTGTCCATCCGTTCTTTCATCTATTGTCCATCCATCCATCTGTCCGAACATCCATTCATTCATCTGTCTGCCTCTGCATCCATCTGTCTTTCTGCCTGCCCATCCGTCGTCTGTCCTTTCTTCCTTCCTCTCGTCCCTCACCTGCCCACCCACCTGCCTCCCTTCCGTCCGTGTGTCCCTCCATGTCCACATGTTTGCGCTACGTGACACTCGTCCGGGAGCTGGAGACTCGGCAGTGAGCAGACTCACCCAGTTCCTCAGGGAGCCGCTGGTCTATTCAGCACTGCGTCGTGGCTCGTGGCTTTGCGCCCGTTTGGTGGCTCTGCACTGTGACTGGGCGCGCAGCGTGGCCCCTCTGAGATTTCACTCTTGCAGGAGGAAGGGGCTCACGCTGGTCTCCACCCAGGACGGGGAGCAGGGCGTGCTGCGGCCTTTGCCTACGTGTGTGCTCCCTGGTTTCCTCCTGGCCCGGTGCTTGGGGGTCAGTCCTGGCCGAGGAGGGTGCGGGGATGCACTGGGGTTGCCCTGTGGCCCCCGCCCCGCCCTGGCCCCGTCCTCACCCCATCAGGGATCTGCTTCCTGCTAAAAATCGGTTCTTAGTTCCTGGGGCCTCGGGGGTGGGGGGGATTTGCTATTCCCTTATGTTTTTTTCTACCCCACATACGAGGGCGACCGTCCTGTGTCTGTCACTCTCCTGACCAATGTCACTCGGTGACACTCAGGGCCACCCACGTAGCAGCAGCCCACATGATTCCGCCTCAGAGCTGAGCAGTACTGCGTGGGGGACACGTGTCAGTTTCTCACCCTACTCCTCTGTTTGTGCACGTGGGTTTCCAGATTCTGGGTTCTTTTTTTTTTCTTCTTCTTCTTTTTGGGTCACACCTCACAATGCTCAGTTACTCCTGGCCGTGCATGGAGGGACAGTGCTGGGGATCGAACCTGGGTCAGCCGCGTGCAAGGCAAGAGCCCTCCTCACTGTTGTACTATGACTCCACTCCTTTTTTTTTTGGCTGTTTCCAGATTCTGGCCATTGTGACTAGTGCTGCTGTGAGGACGGGAGTGCAGATGTCTTTTCAGAAGAGAGTGTTTGGGCCCCCGGTTCCCAGAAGTGGGTCTTGCTGGATCGCGTGGGAGATGATGGGTTCCTATGTTCCGAAAAGGGCCCATATTGTTTGCCCAAAGGGGCCAGCCGCCATCCCCAGGGGTGAGGGCTCCTTCCCCGCCGTGATCTCTGGGGGTGAGGTGCTCCCTCTCCGCTTCGATCTGTCTTCCCGATGCTGAGAGATGCTGAGTGTCGATGCTGGCCGTCGTGTCTCTGGGCCACTTCCTGACCCTCTCCCCCCGACCCAGTTTTGACGGGCTTGTTTTGGATGGATGGAGCAGCTGCTGTCGCCGAGACGGGCTTCCTCCCGCTCGCTCCCTGGGTGGCCACCCACCCTCTCGGGCACCACCCCGCTTTGGAGGGGCCAGGGCCGGGACTGACCGCTTTGTCCTTGGCCTTCTAGGGGAGCACGTGGTTTCCGGGTGGCTCTGGGCCGACGGTCACGAGCATCCTGATGTCGCCGTCGTCCCCCGCATGTAGACCAGGTGGAGGGGACAGGGTGGAGGCTGGAGGAGCGTGTGGCCTTGGGGGAAGAATGAGGCCAGACACGCCATCTGGGCACTGGGCTGACGAGCCTGCAGGGAAAGGCGCCCGGGGGTGCCCAGTGCGGGCTGGGATGGGGGGCAGGAAGGGGGGCGCAGCTCTGGGGGAGCGTCCAGGCTCCGGGGGGGAGCGGGGTCCATGCAGGGCTGGTTCCTGTGCTCCCGGGAGGCCCTGTGGTGCTTGGGGACTACTCCCGGCTTGGTGCTCGGTATCGTGTGCACGGCTGGGCTGGGCCTGTGTTCCCAGCGCCTTTGGCTTCCCAGCCCGCAGACCCTCCTCTCTGCGCCTCCTCTGCAGGCTGGAGAAACGGGAGGGCCGGCATCATGGGCCAGGGGTCGCCCGTAAAGTCTCCCCGTCTCCCAGAACATCTCCGCCCCCTGCCCCTCTCGCTTCTGCTCCAGGAGGACCCGGCACTGATCCGCTTCTGGGGTCCGTGCTCTGCTGCCTTTGCCATGGCGTGGGGACGTGGCTTTTTTTTTTGATAGAAAGATTTGTTAATCAAAACAAGTTTCCATGTTGACACTTACGGCTTCACTCTAATGTATCCGTCGAAATTTAAAGTGTAAGGACTAAACGAGTAATGAGTAACAGCAAGAATTTCCTCACATCACTGGGCCCTCGTTCCATTGTGAGACCTCTGAAAGGCAAAACTTGGACTGTAGAGGTCAGGCATACAGGGCATCCCACACGCACAACACTGCATTAACGAAGCCTGTATTCGTAGTTTCAAAGGTAGGAGTGTCATTGAAAACCACAACTGACCTAATATTTAAAAGGTAAAGGCAAGGTAAAGGCAAATACTTAAATATTCAAAAAATATTTTCAAATGTTCTTAATTACCTTTGAATTTTGTTTTATTTTTATTTACTTATTTATTTATTTTTGCCTTTTGGGTCACACCCGGCGATGCACAGGGATCACTCCTGGCTCTGCACTCAGCAATTACTTCTGGCGGTGCTCAGGGGACCTTATGGGACGCTGGGAATCGAACACCGGATTGGCTGTATGCAAGGAAAACGCCCTCCCCTCTATGCTATCGCTCCAGCCCCTGAATTTTTTTTTTTTTTTTTTTTGCTTTTTGGGTCGCACCCAGTGATGCACAGGGGTTACTCCTGGCGCATGCACTCAGGAATTGCTCCTGGCGGTGCTCAGGGGACCATATGGGATGCTGGGAATCGAACCTGGGTCAAGTCCATGTTGGCTGCGTGCAAGGCAAACGCCCTTACCCGCTGTGCTATTGCTCCAACCCCTGAATTTTGTTTTAAACCTTGTTTTCCTGATTGAGTCCCTCCCAATACAGAATATTGACAGCTGTAATTTACATGTGGGGGAAATCCAGTTTTGGAGATGTTAAATTGCCTTTCGAAACATTGTAGCATATTTTCAATTAGTGTGTGTCTGTTACTGTGTTAATGAGAGTAGGGATGTGGCTTTTCCAGTCCGGCTTTTGGGAAACTGAGGTGGGGGGAGGAGAGAAGACGCGGCCTGGGGGTGCAGAGCAGGTGGGGGGGGAGTGCACCCCCACCCACAACTGCAGCCAGAGGCTCCCGGGCACGGACGGGGTCTGCGGCAGGTCAGGGCGCCAGGGGGTGAGTCCTGGGGGGCCCACACGGACCCAGCTTGCCCTGTGTGTACCAGCTACCTTGCCCTGCCCTGGCCTGGCCTGTCCCCCCCAGATGGCCCCACCCTGGCCCATCCACCCAGGCCCTTAGGATCCCGGGGGCTGTTTTCTCACGGGAGTTGGGGCACCGGTGCAGCTGTTTCTGTTCACTTTAGGACACGTGGCACACGTGTGGCCTGTGAGCGTCCTCCTTGGGGCACGTGGCACACATGTGGCGTGTGTTCGCCTTAGAGCATGTGGCGCCCGTGGGTCTGCGTCTGCTCCCCGTGGCCTCTGTGTGTCAGGAGGGGCCGGGCTGCCCCCTCCTGCTGGCCGCCCCGCCGGGGTGAAGGGCCCCTGCCTCGAGGGGCCGCCCCTGTCCCTCCCGTGAGGCCTGCCCAGAGCGCTGGGCCAGGAGAGGCCGGCAGGGCTGGCAGGGGCCAGCCTCAGGACGGGGCGTCCCCACGGGCCTGTGTGCGGGTGCTGTGGCTGGACAAAGCCAGGTCTGGGGGCCGGAGAGTGCTGGGGGCTTAGTGGTCAAGACAGCGCTGAGAGGGCCAGAGAGAGCTCGGTGGGCCCTGCCCACCCATCCGGCATGCCGGCAACTGGGTCTGACCCCCAGCATCCCATAGGGTCCCCCAAGTCTGCCAGGAGTGATCCCTGAGCACTGCTGGGTGTGGCCTCACCACTGAACACTGGGAGCTGGCTCCGTAACACAGCAGGTAGGGCGTTTGCCTTGCATGTGGCCGACCCGGGTTCGATTCCCAGAATCCCACATGGTCCCCTGAGCACCTCTAGGAGTAAAAATTCCCGAGTGCAGAGCCAGGAGTAACCCCTGTGCATTGCCGGTTTTGACCCAAAAAAGTAAAACAAAAAAAACAAAAAAACAAAACCCAAACTGAAAACTGGGGAAAAAAAAAAAAGAAATAAACGATGTAGCACTGTAGCACTGTCCTCCCGTTGTTCATTGATTTGCTCGAGCGGGCACCAGTAACGTCTCCATTGTGAGACTTGTTGTTACTGTGTTTGGCATATCGAATACGCCACGGGGAGCTTGCCAGGCTCTGGGGATACTTTCAATAGCTTGCCGGCCTCTCCGAGAGGGATGGAGGAATCGAACCCGGGTCGGCTCCATGCAAGGCAAATGCCCTACCTGCTGTGCTAAATAAATTTTAAAAAGTGCCCAGAAGGTGCTGGCGTGGTGCACAGCGGAGCTTGTTCCCATCCCGGGCTGGATGTGGCCCCCTGAGGAGGGATCCCCGCTGACTTCTCAGGGTCCCAGCCCTCCCTGCCCCTCATGTTGTATTTCTCCTCCTGCCTGTGACCCCCACGTCTGTCTCCTTGAAGAACGTGCATCTGTTACTGGAAAGAGTTTTCAGCGCCTCTGGGTGGGGGCAGGGGGGCGCCCGCGGGGTGCCCCGAATTTCTGCACAGACGCGTGTTTCTGTAGTGAAACCCTTTCCTAACACGCCTCCGTGTGTGACGCCTGTGACCGTGACAAGTGGTTCAGTGGTCGCAGGGCTATGGGGACGCTCTGAGGACCCGCGTGGACCCCCAGGGAGCCACCAGCTGGGTGCAAGCCTCGCTTAGTGCCACTGAGGAAGTTGGCGAGGCCAACACGTTCCTGCTGCCGGTGAGGCTGCCGCGCTGGGGGACTTGAGGCTAGCTAGCGGTGGTCACTTCGCACCTTTCAGGTGGACTAGCCAGCTGCGGTCACTCCACGCAAGCCTGAGACTTCGCAGAGGTGACTTAGCAAAGGGTCTGACCTGGCGTGTTGCTGGATGTCTCTATGCTTCTGAGTGGCAGGTAAAGTGGGGCTCCCGGCAGGGAGAGGGGGTCCCGCCCCTGGCTTCTAGTCAGTAAGCTAAAAATTCATGTTGTTTTTAGCTGCTAAGGTTTTTTGTTTGTTTGTTTGTTTCTGGGTCATACCCAGCAGTGCTCAGGGGTTGCTCCTGGCTCTGCACTCAGGATTTACTCCTGGTGGTGGTGCCCGGGGGATCTTACGGGATGCCGGGTGGGTGGTGTGTAAGGCCAACGCCCTCCCTGCTGTGCTCTCGCTCTGGCCCCGTCGGCCGCTAAGGTTAGAGCCCTCTGTTCCAGCAGCTGTAGGGAATTAACAAGCTCCTAACCAGCTCAGACCAAAATAGTTGCTTTGCATCCTTTCAAAAATCCGAAGATCATTTGGGTCGGTTGGGGGGTTGTGTGGCTCCCTGGGAGGGCTTAGTAGGGCCCTGGTGGTCACTCCTGGTGCTCGGCCAACCAGGCGTAGGCCAGTGGGGCGGGTGCCGGTCCCAGCAGTGCTCGGGGGCTTTGAGGGGAGGCGGGACCCAACCCCGCCCTCAGCTCGCTCACCTGAGCCCTTTCTGATTTATCTGTTTATTTATTCATTTATTTTTTGCTTTTTGGGTCACACCCAGGGGTGACTCCTGGCTCTGCACTCAGGAGTCACTCCTGGCGGTGGTGCTCAGGGGACCATATGGGATGGCGGGAATCGAACCCGGATCGGGCGCGTGCAAGGCAAACGCCCTCCCCGCTGTGCTCTCTCTCCAGCCCCTGATTTATTTATGAAGTTTTGGTCATGGACCACACCTGGCGGTGCTCGGGGCCTAGTCCTGGCTCTGTGCTCAGGGATGGTTCCGGGCAGGGCTCGAGGGACCCGGCTGGCCGTGTGCAAGGCCAGCGCCCTCCCCGCCGTCCTGTCTCTCCAGCCCCTTGTCTCTCCAGCATCAGGGCCGGGGACGGGGAGGGGCTCGTTCTACTGCTCTGTGCCTGGTGCTCACCGTGGACCTGTCTCGTTTGACGACATCGCCTTGGGGTCCAGGTCCCCCCCCCTTTCCGCGAGGTGGTGAACGGGACCCCTCCCCCTGGAGAGAGAGTGCTGGTCTTGCCTTCATCTGGTGCATTTATGGGTGTTTTCACTTCGAGGGGTCTGAGGGGGCTCAGCTACACTCTGCGGTGTTTGGGGGGGGGCCATTCCCAGCGGTGGGCAGTGACTTGAACCCGGGTCTCCTGCAGGCCCCATTGGGCCACCCAGTCCCTGACATCCCATGTGTTGTCCTCTGGGCGCCGTGCCCTCTGCCCCGGCTTCCCGGCCCTGGTGTCGCGACTGGGCACCTGCCCTGCCATAAATGTAGGCGAAAGTTTCACGCTCTCGGCGTGGACTCTGACCCTTGTGGCCGTGACTGCTGGCCGCGTCCAGAACCGTAATCTACAATCGCTGCTTCTGCTTTTGAGGGAACAAAGGTCCATTGGAAGGTGGTGCCCAGTCTTCGTTTCTGGGTAAATGTTTGTTCCCACAGGCGCTGGCGGGTGGGGCCCAGCTTCCGGGTCATGTCCAGGTGATGTGCCCGCATGGGCCAGGCCCCAGCGGGGCGGGCTGGGGTGTGACGGGGTCGCGTCCATATGCACGGTCCTTTCAGAGAACCTAGAGATGCTACCTCACACCCTCACGGCCGGGTGGAATCGGGGTTCCCACGTGGGAGGGGGGTGTGTTCTCCAAAGCAGGGACTCGGGGCCTGGAGCCGGCACACTGCGGGGTGGGCGTATGCCTTGCCCACAGCCAACTCGGGCTGGACCCCAGCTCCCCAGGAGTGAGCCACGAGCATCACCGGGTGTGGCCCCCTGGTGGGGAAGCTCAGTGAGCAGCGCGTTGACTGGCTTGCCCCGCTGGCTCCCGGGTTCAAACCCTGCATGGTGGGGCCCCTCTAGGAGAGACCCCTGACCGCTGCCGGGTGGGAAGCCAGGGGCCAGGCACTGGCGCTGCCTGCCCAGTGACTCTCCAAGGGGGGGGGGATCCCGCACGTCACACCTTTGCCTGCGTGGCCAGGCTTCCCTGTGTCAGACTCGGGGGTCTCCCGTGCATTGCTCTGGGGGCCACCCTGGTTACTCAGTGTCTGGGCCCCACCGTCCATACGACACCCGGAGACGTGGTGCTGGGGGTGGATGGAGGGGGGGCCCTCGCATGTGCCAGGCCTGTCCCCTCGGCCACCGGGCCGTCTCCCTGGTCCCGACCAAGCCTTTTTGAGGTGCTTTTACCTGGCCGGTTTGGCCCAGTCCCTGCTGCTATAAAAACTCCAGGTTAAGAGGTTGCAAAGATGAGTCCCCGACGGAAGAACGTGTTTGCAAAACACACAGCGAAGGAGAACGGCTTGTTTCCAAAACAGACGGAGGATCCGGCCAGCCCCGCCGCTGGGCTGCCCCTGGTCACGCCGTGAAGGGAAGCCCAGGGCTGGGGCCTCTGTCAGGGGGGCCGGGGTTGGTTAGGGGGCACACCTGGCCATGCTGGGGGTGCCCTGTGGGTCTGGGCTCCCCTGGGCTCTCCTCCAAACGGAGTCTCTGTCCTGGGAGCCTCGTCCCAGGGCCCTGAAATGGGGAGTTTTTGATGTATCACAGGAATGCGGGGAAGGAAAGGGTGAAAAGAATTGCGACTTAAAAAAATAATAATAACAATACCCAAAGTGTGGTCTGAGCCTGTATAGCGTCGAGTTATCAACGAGTCTTACCTGCTTGGCTTGTGAGTCATTTTCAGACATCCTGTGTGGGATTTTGATTGTTTAGCCTTTGGGGGCCACTCTCAGCCGTGCTCAGGGGGTCCTCCTGGCCCTGTGCTCAGAAGCACTCCTGAGGGTGCTGGGACCAACCAGGGATCGAGCTGGGGTGGGTTGCTGCAGGCTAGTGCGTCTCCCTCGCCTGTGCCCTCTCCAGCCGGGGTGGGGGTGGGTTCTCCACATATATCTCGGTCAGGCGATTCACTCTTTCATTTTTCATTTTTTGGTGTTTGGGTCACTCCTGGCTCTGCACTCAGGAATCACTCCTGGCAGTACTCGGGGGAACGCATGGGATGCTGGGAATCGAATCCGGGTCAGCCGCGTGCAAGGCCAACGCCCAACCGGCCAGTCGGTCAGTAGGGTTCCCGGGCTGGCCTCCCCCCCTCCTCCCGTGTGACCCACTTCCCGTCACTCCCGTCCCTCTGCCTTCCCAGAGTGAACAAGCTCCTGCTGCTGCCCTGAGGGTCGGCAGGACTGTGCTGGGTCCCCGCCGAGCACTGGACAGTGGAGTCCTGCGTGCGTGTCTGTTGGCGGGGCTGGCTTCCCAGAGCCCTGTCCTGGGTTTGTGGGGGTCCCTGGGTGCTGGGCCGGGAGACTGGTCCCTCTGTGGCGGGCAGCCTGACAGGAGTGGGGGTCTCTGGTCAGCTGTGGGCAGGGGTCTGTCTGCTGGGGACTGGCCAGAGTGGGGCGGGGAGCAGGCGCCTGGGAGGTGGCGCCCGGCCGCTGTCTGCCCCTCCCAGGCCCCGCGCCCCACCCACCGCACTGGCCTGAGCTGTGGGCAGGGCTGACGCCCCCTCAGGCGGCTGAGGCCCACCCCCCATGACCCGCTCGGTGTCAGCCCCTCAGCTGCCCCCACACCTGCCCTGACCGACCCGGGTGATTCCGGGGCCCCTCCCAGACCTGCCCTGACCTGCACCCCGGACTCCAGGGGGACCTGGGCGAGAGACCCCCTGAGTCCCAGTGAGGAAGGTGGGCGGCCACCCTGGAGCACACGTGGTGCTCTGTGCACGTGGCAGTGTGGGTGTGCGTGTCACTGTGTGTGTGTCCCGGTGTATGCGTGTCCCTGTGTGTGTCCTTGTGTGTGTCCTTTGTCTGTGTGTGTATCCTTGTGTGTGCGTGTCCTTGTGTGTGTGTCCCTGTGTGTGTGTGTCCTTGTCTATGTGCATGTCCTTGTGTGTGTGGCCTTATCCGTGTGTGTGTCCTTGTCTGCGTGCGTGTTCTTTTGTATGCATGTCCTTATGTGTGAATGTCCTTGTGTGTGTGTGTCCTTGTGTGTGCATGTTCCTGTGTGTGTGTCCTTGTCCGTGTGTGTGTCCTTGTGTGTACATGTTCCTGTGTGTGTCCTTGTCCATGTGTGTGTCCTTGTGTGTGTGTGTCCCTGTGTGTGCGTGTCCTTGTCTATGTGCATGTCCTTGTGTGCGTGTCCGTGTGTGCGTGATCCTGTGTGTGTCCTTGTTCGTGTGCGTGTCCTTGTGTGTGTGTGTCCCTGTGTGTGCGTGTCCTTGTCTATGTGCATGTCCTTGTGTGCGTGGCCTTGTCTGTGTGTGTGTCCTTGTCCGCGTACGTGTTCTTTTGTATGCGTGTCCTTAAGTGTGAGTGTCCTTGTGTGTGCATGTCCTTGTGTGTGCATGTTCCTGTGTGTATGTCCTTGTCCGTGTGTGTGTCCCTGTGTGGGCGTGTCCTTGTCCGTGTGCATGTCCTTGCATGTCTGAATGTGTGCATGTCCTTGTATGTGTGTGTGTGTGTGTTGTGTGTGTGTTGTGTGTGGCTGTGTGAGTGTGTCACCTGCTTCCTGTTCTTGCCTCTGGTGGCCCAGTTTCCTGTCACCTGGACCTGGACCTGGGGAGATTGTGACCCAGTGCCCTTTGCCGCCCACAGCGGGTCCTTTGGTCTGTGAGGGTCAGGCGTGAGGGGGTCAGAGACGTGTAGGGGCTGTGGGGCTGAGGCCAGGGAACGGGGCAGCCGGGGGACAGCACGGGGACAAGGACACGCACACGGGAGGCCTGGGGACACACGGATCAGGACGGGGGAGCCCTGGGGGCGGGTTTCTTTCTGCTCTTCAAGCGCCTCCTTCCGGCGGCCAGTGCCCTGCTGACAGCAGCCCCTGTGCGTCGGCTGGGACCCCTGTTCCGGACCCCTTGGCCGCACGCTCTCCCCATTGGTCTGTGGCCGTGGGCGGGGGTCCTGGGAGCCCCCGCTGTTCTCCTGGCCGCCGTGACTCCTGCCTCCCGCTCGCTCTCGGCACCCGCTCTCTCGTTTCTGTCTTGTTGGGATTTTTTTTTTTTGCTTTTTTTGGGTCACACCCGGTAATGCAGAGGGGTTCCTCCTGGCTCTGCACTCAGGAGTTACTCCTGGTGGTGCTCAGGGGACCATATGGGATGCTGGGAGTCGAACCCGGGTCGGCCGCGTGCAAGGCAGATGCCTTACCCGCTGTGCTATTGCTCCAGCCCCTGTCCTGTTGGGATCCTGCGGTCGAAGCGGCCCCAGTGCCTGCACCATGGGATCGGCTGGGCTGAGGGGGGAGGCGGCTCCAAGGAACAGCCGGGGGTCGCCCCCGGACCCCTGGGCTTGGGGCCCCAGTTGGGGCGTCTTGCGTGCATAGCGGCAGGAGTGAAGCTCAGAGATGCGGACGCAGGAGAGGCCCTCGCGTGTGGCTGACCCAGCTCCAGCGCTTGGTCCCCGAGCACTGCTGACTGAGCACCCCACACCCTCAGCCCTTGCGTGAACCACTGGCCTAGCTGACAAGGATGGCCAGGAGGGGCCCCTGACCCCCAGCAGCCACCCTGGAGCCATCCCTCCCCCCCCAGGGAGAAGAAGCAGGTGTCCGTCAAAGGGGTTCCCCAGAAGATGTGCGAAATGCGAGCCTGTATGGATCGGCCCTGGAGACTCAGGGTGAGGGGCAGGGTCACAGCCCCACACGGGGGGGCGTTCAGGGTGGACTGACTCAGGCTCAGACTGTAACGACCAGGCGCTCTCTCTCTCTCTCTCTCTCTCTCTCTCTCTCTCTCTTTCTCTCTCTCTTTCTCTCACACATACACACACACCCCTTATCTCACTCTCTCTCTCACACACCTCATCACTCTGTCTCTCTCACACACACTTCATCTTTCTCTCTCACAACCACACATCCCTCATCTTCTCTCTTTCACACACACACACACACACACACACACACACACCTCTCATCTCCCTCATACACACACCCCTTATCTCTCTCTCACCCATACACACACCTCATCTCTCTCTCACACACACCTCATCACTCTGTCTCTCACACACACCTCATCTCTTTCACACACCTCATCTCTCTCATACCCACACACCCCTCCTCTCTCTCACACACACAGACACACACACCTCATCTCTCTCTCACACACCTCATCTCTCTCTCTCTCACACACACACACAGACACACACATACCTCATCTCTCTCGCTTTCTTATACACACACACCTGGTATGTCTCACACCCACACACAAACACACACTCACACACCCCTCATCTCTTTCTCTCTCTCTCTCTCTCTCTCTCTCTCACACACACACACACCAGGCATCACCAGACATACCTGGCATCTCTTTCTCTCCACGGTCTCTCATACCTGGTCTCTCTGTTTCTCTCACACACAGCCCAGTCTGTCTGTCTGTCTCTCTCTTTCACACACACACGTACACTCGCACGCACACACACCAGTTTATGCCCTATTGCTGTTTTGTTGCGCTGTCACAGACCGTATCACGCACAGCCCCTCAGCGCGACTTCTTGGCTCAGGAGAAGGGGGGTGGGGGAGGCTCAGTGCTTTCCCGGCCGTGCTGGGTGAACTCAGCGGGACAGAGAGACATGGACAAAGTCACAAAGTGTGGGGGGCAAAGAAACAGAGCGGGCCGGCGGATGGCCCAGGGCCCAGAGTGGAGAGCAGGTCGCAGAGCCCCCCCTACTTGGGGCGGGCTGGGGCAGGGTCCCTGGCCTCTGGGGGCGCGTGGACACTCTGGGGGGGAGGGTGTTGGGAGACCATCTGCTGCTTCGAATCAAAAAATATCGAAAACGAGGCTTTCATTCATTCAGACTCTGCTCACCGTCGTGGTCTCACCCAGCGGTGCTCACGTTACTCCTGACTCTGTGCTCAGAGGCTGTCTGGGGCGCTAGGGACGAATCTGGGTCAGCCGCCTGCAAGGCTGCGCCCTGCCCGCTGTCCGGGCTCTGGGCCCATGGGCCCCCTCGCTCGCGGCCACACCCAGAGTGTCCCTGGGCCCCAGACGCAGCCTCTGAGACCGCGGGTCTGTGTGTGTGTGGGGTCCCGGGGCGTTGGGCTGCTGCCTCGCTGGGGCCGCAGGAAGTGGCCTCTAGAAGAAAGAACGCGGGCGGCGGCGAGCCTCAGCCCAGAGCGCGGGTCAGCCGAGCGCAGAGGCCCAGAATAGCAGGGCGAAAGTTTGCATAATTTCCTACCGGCGGAGGCGTTTCTGACGGAACATTTGGGACCGAAAATTAAAAAAAAAAAAAAAAAAGAAAACATCTCCCAAAGATCCAAGTTTTCTTGTTGTTGTTGCTTTAAAGCGAAACCCAGTTGGGCTGGAGAGATAGCACAGTGGGGAGGGCGTTTGCCTTGCACGCGGCCGACCCGGGTTCGATTCCCAGCATCCCATATGGCCCCCTGAGCACCGCCAGGAGTAATTCCTGAGTGCAGAGCCAGGAGGAACCCCTGTGCATCGCCGGGTGTGACCCAGAAAGCAAAAAAAAGAAATAAAGCGAAGCCCAGAATCAGAGGCAGAGCGGGGTCAGCACAGACCCAGACCACCCTCCTGGGCAGCGTGACCCGGGCCCAGTCCCTTTCTTTAAAAAGATTTTATTTTTTTATCGAATCACTGTGAGATACACAGAGCTGTTCATGATTGGGTTTCGGTCATTCAATGTTCCAGCACCACCAAAGTCCCAGTTTCCCTCCTGCCACCCCTGCCTGGGCCCGGCCTGTCTCAGTGGACACTTCTTTTTTTTTTTTTCTCTCTGTCTCCCTTTCATGCTCCCTCTCTCTCTGTCTCCCTCCCCCTCTCTCCCCCTCTCTCCTTCTCTCTCCCTCTCTCTCCATCTCTCCCTCTCTCTCTTCCTCCCACCCTCTCTCTCTGTCTCTGTCTCTCTCCTTCTGGCCCTTGTGGTTTGCAGCACAGGCCCTCACAGGTCATCGTGCCCATCCCTTCCCCTTTGAGCACTCAGCTCTTGTCCAGAGTGACCGTTTCCAGCTACCGTTGTCCTCACGGACCCTTCTCCATCCTAACTGCCTTCTCCCGCCTTTCCACTGTGACGAACTTTCTCTGAGGACAGTCCTGCCGACACTGGCTCCTTAGACTCTGGGCCTCAGAGTTCCCGGGAGCCCGTGAGTGGGGGTCTGGCCCGTGCAGGGGGCTCTGAGCTGTGCCCAAGGGAACCCCAGGGGCGGGGTCACGTGGGAGAGTCTCTGGAGGAGAAAGGAGGGACCCAGCATCTCAGGGCGGGCTGTGGGCAGGAGGAGTGCAGAGGGCAGAGGTCAGCCTCTGGTGGGGACCCCTATTTCCCGGGGGCCTAGAGGGCCCTTTCCGGCCACGTCTTGATCTGGGCGCCCTTTGGACACAGCTCCTTCCGGCGGCCACTGGAAACCTGTCCAGTCACGTCCCTCTGTCCGGCCTGGGCACTGGGCTGCTCGGGCATCCCTCGGGAGGATACAGTTCCTCTCTTCCTCCCGGAGCAGGAAACGCTGTGGGCAGTGGCGCAGGGGCCCGGCTTCCTGTGCATGTCCAGGCGGGCCCGGCCAGGGCCCCGGGGAGAGCTCCTCCCCACCGCCGGGACCCTGTTTGCAGCATCTCCTTTAGGGTTCGGTTTCTGGCTCGGGGCTGCACCTGGGGAGACACAGGCGTCACTCCTGGTGGGCTCGGGGGAGCAGTCGGGGTGCTGGGGTTCGAACCCAGGGCCCAGCCGTGTGTAAGGCCAGCACAGTGCGGCTCTGTTGACTCTCTGGCCTGCGTCCAGCCGTCTCGGGCTGTCTGGCCTTGTTCCGCCAACACCCCCTTTGTAATGGGCTCAACCATTCAGCTCCCGTGATTGACTGTTCTCTTGGGACAACCCCGGGGCTGGGGAGTATCTCTTGGGTGTCCTTTGCCCTGCTGAGAGGTGACTCCTGGCTCTTCACTCAGGAATTACTCCTGGCGGTGCTCAGGGGACCCTATGGGATGCTGGGAATCGAACCCGGGTCGGCCGCGTGCAAGGCAAACGTCTGACCCTCTGTGCTGTCGCTCCAGCCCCGAGCCTTATTTTCTTGAGTTATGGTTTATTCATGCCAATAGTGTTCCCCTCTCCTGGGTTGGCCAGCGAAGGGTCCCCCCTGGCTCTCGGACCCCAAGGAATGTCACCTGGCATCCCCAGAGGGACTTAGCTCTGGGGACTGCTGCCAGCCTTTCTTTGGAGCGTAGACAATCTGGGCATCTTGTCCTTTCTTTTTCTCTTATTTGCTCGAGTCTAGTCAGTGAATGTGGTGGGACAGGCCCGCAGACCCGTCTCCAGCAAACAGCCGTTCTGTGCGGCTGGCGTTTCCTTTCTCTTTCTACTGTTTTGGTGCTGGAGTGGGGCCACACCCAGCGATGCTCAGGGGTCACTCCTGCCTCTGTGCTCAGGAATCACTCCTGGCCGTGCTTGCGGGACCATTGGGATGCCGGGGATCAAACCCGGGTCACCGCGTGCAAGACAAGTGCCCTCCCCTCTGAGTTATCGCTTTTGGCCTCTAAACTTTCTACTCTTGATGCACCCAGAGCCATGATTAGTACCTTTTCGACAAGTCATCGCCGTTTGTAATGTAGCGTGACAACATTTTGCAGCTATTTTTCTGGTGGGGCGTTTTTTGAGAAGTAAAAAAACTCTGGTTTTGGAATCCTTTCTCTCTGTAGCAGGGATGGTGAGAACGCCCGTCCCCACTCCTTCGGGGCAGGTGAATTGGTCCAAGCCAGGAACTTCGGGTGGGTCCCTGACTGTTTCGTGTTTTGTTCCCTTTGGGGGGTCCTGTGCCATACCCCCTTCGCCCTCCCAGGATTCCGGAGCTGCTCCTGGCTCTCTGCGTGGGGTGGGGGTTGAGCTGGGCTTGGCTGCCTGCAAGGCATGTGCCTCAGTCCCTGGACATCTCTCTGGCCACTGGCCTGTGGGTAGTAACCAGGCTCCACACTCTAGATGTTGATGGTTTTCCCACTAACATGCTTTTCTTCCAGGATTCATCCAGCAAACCTTATTTTATTTTTGTTAACAAGTTTATTATTGATTTATTTATTTGCTTTTTGGGTCACACCCAGCGATGCTCAGGGGTTCCTCCTGGCTCTTCACTCAGGAATTACTCCTGGCGGTGCTCAGGGGACCATATGGGATGCTGGGAATCGAACCCGGGTCGGCCGTGTGCAAGGCAAACGTCCGACCTGCTGTGCTGTCGCTCCAGCCCTGAGCCTTATTTTCTTGAGTTATGGTTTATTCATGCCAATAGTTTTCCCCTCTCTCTCTCCTCTTTCTTTCTTTCTTTCTTTCTTTCTTTCTTTCCTTCCTTCCTTCCTTCCTTCCTTCCTTCCTTCCTTCCTTCCTTTCTCTCTTTCACATCTGGCTGTGCTTCAAGCTTACCTCTGGCTCTGCTCAGGGATCACTCCTGGTAGGGCCGTGTGTGTGTATGTATAACAGATGTAGCAGGTATGTACGCCGTGTGCATGTGGGGTGTGGTCTGTATAATAGCTTTTGTGTGGTCTGTGTGTTCTATGTGTAGAGTGTATGTGGTCTGTGCGTAGAATGCATGTGGCGTGTGGTCCATTATAGGTAGCATGTATATTGTCTGTGTGGAGTATGGTATAGAGTGTACGTGGTATGCATGTGGTCTGTATGTGACATGTGGGGGGAAAGCATGTGGCCTGCATACAGTGTGCCCGTAGCATGTTTGTGGTCTGTGTACGGCGTGTAAAGTGTAAGTGGTCTGAATGTAGCCTGTATGTGGTGTGTGGTCTGTATGTGGCATGCATGTGGTCTGCATGTAGAGTGTGTGTGGCATGCGTGTGTGTGTGTGTGTGTGTGAGTGGGGGGGGGGATGGAGCCGCAGTCTGCTGTGGGCCAGGCCAGCCCCTGCCCTGCGATGCTCCCTGTCGGCCCACGTCTGTGTCCCAGTGATCCGGGCTCCTGAGGTGGGGGGATGGGCGCCCCCAGGGCTGTGCGTTTCCAGCGGCGGGAGGAGGTGTCTGGGGGGGTGGGTAGTTAGTTGTGGCACAGTCTGTGCTCCCGGAAGGGAGAAGGGCCTAACAGGTGACCGCAGCGCCACCTGCGAGGGATGGTGGGGGGAGGGTTTGCGGAACTGGCCTGGTCCAAAGGGCCGGGCGGGGGAGGGCAGGCCCGGGCCAGCCCTCGGCTCCTCCTGCTCCTTCGCCCGCACGCCTCAGACTTTCTCGAACCTCTGCACTTCTTCTGTACTTACTCCATTTGCGATAGTCTAGCCCTAGATCTCGGCACGGCTCTGCCATGCTCGGGCCTCCGTTGCGGACACTTCCTCCAGGGTGGCCTTGGGGGTCAACCATCACATTGACCACCTCTGGGGTCCCTGGCCCCTCCCATTGGTGGAATTCTCTGAGCAGGGAGCGTTCCAGATGGGATTGTGGTGGGTGAACTTTCACGCAGACCCCCGCAGCCGTGCCCGGGGTCTGTGGGCCTCCAGCCCCCACGTCCTGGGTTCCTGACACTCGAAGAAGCTCTGCGGTACCTCCAGAGTGGGCAGGGGGCCAGCCCGGGTCCCTGCAAATGCTGGGGTGGTACTGGGCTCAGCCCCCCAAGGCCAGGGGTGCTTCTGGGGACTCCAACCCGCGTTCTCTGAGAGGGAAGGACCTTCCTTTCACCTCCTCCGTCTTGCTGACAGGAACTGCCTGGAACCCAGGCCCCCCCAGGGCTTTGCAAAACCCAGAGCTGGTGGGGAAATCAGGCCCAGCCCCGCTCACCACAACACAGCGGCCTCATTTGCAAAGGCAAAGCGACTCGGGGGTTAGCAGAGCGTGGGGGGTGAGGGGCGCCCCTGGGGTCACTGTCCCAGCAGAGCAGGGGGCACCCCTGGGTCACTGTCTGCAGAGCTGGGGCACGGCGGCCAGCGGGGGCTTTCTAGTCGTTTCTGTGGGTGGGAGTGGCCCCAGCAGGGAGCTATGTGGAGGCTGCTCGCGCCCATGCTGGCCCCCTCCAAACACGGGTGGGGGGCACCTTAAGCCGTTCTTAAGGCGGGGAGGGGCTGCCCTGGCCCTTTGCCCGGTGACCCCGCAGCCTGGTGACCGCTCCTCTGAGGGACCGTCCAGCCCGGCCGCGGGGGTACGGAGTAGCTCTTGTGCACGCCTGGCACCCTGCTGGGGGCGGGACTGGCCATTTTTTTGTCCCCGTGGTGAGAAGTGTCATTTCCGTGGGCAGAGGGCGTGGTCCCGGCTGCTGCCTTGCGGAGGCCGGTGCGGAGGCCCGAGTGCCCAGTGGGCAGCGCTGGGGCCGTGCTCGCTCTCTCGCGTGCTGGCTGGGTGCAGCTGCAGCCCTGTGGGCGCGCTGTCGGGGAGGCAGAAAGGGGAAATGCAGAAGAGGAAGGGGGCGCCCTGGGGGGCTGAGCGCTCCTTCCGGCCCTGAGCGCGTGCTCGCTGGGGCTGCCGGGGCCCAGGAGGAGGGTGGGTGGGAGCTGGGGGCCGGCACGGCGGGCGGGGAGGGCGCGCGCCTTGCACACGGCTGACCCGGGGTCCAGGGTCCAGTGCTGGCCCCCGTGTGGTCCCCAGAGCCCGCCAGGAGAGACCCGTGAGCGTAGAATGAGCTCCGAGGTCCCCAGCCAAGGCCCCCAAACTAGCAGGAGTCCGGGAAGGCGAGCAGGGCCTCAGAGACAGCTCAGGCGTGTGGCCACTTGCCTGCACACGGCCGACGGCAGGTCGGGCCCCGCACCGCATGCTGTGCCTCTAGCCCTGCCAGGAGTGAGCCCTGTGTGCTGAGCCAGTGGTGAGCCCTGAGCTGCGTCAGGAGTGAGCCCTGAGCACCATCAGGAGTGAGCCCGGAGCACCACTAGGAGTGAGGCCTGAGCACTCAGGAGTGAGCCCTGAGCACCACCAGGAGTGAGCCCTGAGCACTGCCAAGAGTGAGCCCTGAGCACCACCAGGAGTGAGGTCTGAGCACTCAGGAGTGAGCCCTGAGCACCGTCAGGAGTGAGCCCTGAGCACTGCCAAGAGTGAGCCCTGAGCACCACCAGGAGTGAGGTCTGAGCACTCAGGAGTGAGCCCGGAGCACCGCCAGGAGTGAGGCCTGAGCACTCAGGAATGAGCCCTGAGCACCACCAGGAGTGAGGCCTGAGCACTCAGGAGTGAGCCCTGAGACTGCCAGGAGTGAGGCCTGAGCACCACCAGGAGTGAGCCCTGAGCACCACCAGGAGTGAGGTCTGAGCACTCAGGAGTGAGGCCTGAGCACCACCAGGAGTGAACCCTGAGCACCGTCAGGAGTGAGCCCTGAGCACTGCCAGGAGTGAGGCCTGAGCACCACCAGGAGTGAGGTCTGAGCACTCAGGAGTGAGCCCTGAGCACCATCAGGAGTGAGCCCTGAGCACTGCCAGGAGTGAGCCCTGACACCTCCAGGAGTGAGCCCTGAGCACCGCCAGGAGTGAGGCCTGAGCACTCAGGAGTGAGCCCTGAGACTGCCAGGAGTGAGGCCTGAGCACCGTCAGGAGTGAGCCCTGAGCACTGCCAGGAGTGAGGCCTGAGCACCACCAGGAGTGAGGCCTGAGCACTCAGGAGTGAGCCCTGAGCACCGCCAGGAGTGAGCCCTGAGTGTTAGGACGCGGATCGTGATCTCCCTTTAACGACAAAGAGACTCCAGAGACTGCAAACAGCAAGCAGGGCTTATCGTAAGACCGGCCAGCCCGGGTCGAGCCGCCGATGCGGACACGCAGGTCCGGCAGGTTGGGCAAGAGCCCGAGCGTCTCCAAAGGGGATCTTCTATGGGCCTTACAGCAGAGCCCGCGCTTTCCATGGCCAGTAGATTCGTAACAACATTCACTTTCTTAACCAATCCATTTATTTATTTTGTTTTGCTTTTTGGGTCACACCCGGCAATGCACAGGGGTTCCTCCTGGCTCTGCACTCAGGAATCACTCCTGGCGGTGCTCGGGGGACCATATGGGGCGCTGGGAATTGAACCCGGGTTGGCCACGTGCAAGGCAAACACCCTACCAGCTGTGCTATCGCTCCAGCCCCCAGCCCCACTTAACGAATCCATTTAAAAGTACATCACTCCTTAGCCTATAGAATCAAAGGCTAGCATTTGCTTGTGGGGTCGTTGTGGCTAGCGGTATCTCCTAACTCGTCTCTCGTCTCTCGTCACAGACATCTGATTATCTTCTATGTCTTCCCGGCTCCCCGTGATTTACAGCTCAGGGCTCTACTAGGGAGGTGCAGAAAAGGAAGAGTGGACAGACCAGGCAGGATTTACACCTCAAGGCTTTTCTAGGGAGGGGGCAGGTAAGGAAGAGTTACTGACTAACAGAGCTTATCTCTGGAATTTCCCTCGGGGTCCCATTGGACTTTACACTGAGCACCGCCAGGAGGGAGCCCTGAGCACTGCCAGGAGTGAGCCCTGAGCTCAGAGCCAGGACTAAACACTGAGCACTGCCAGGAGTGATCCCTGTGCCCAGAGCCAGGTCTCAGCCCTGAGCACCTCCAGGAGTGATCCCTGAGCACCGCCAGGACTGATCCCTGAGCACAGAGCCAGGACTAGACCCTGAGCACTGCCAGGAGTGATCCCTGAGCTCAGAGCCAGGACTCAGCCCTGAGCATCTCCAGGAGTGATCCCTGAGTTCAGAGCCAGGACTCAGCCCTGAGCACCTCCAGGAGTGATCCCTGAGCATAGAGCCAGGACTCAGCCCTGAGCACCGTCAGGAGGGAGCCCTGAGCACCACCAGGAGGGAGCCCTGAGCACTATCAGGGTGAGGCCTGACCCAGCCAGGGTGATCCCTGAGTACCGCTAAGCCCAGAACAATGAAGGAGAAGGCTGTGCTTCTCAGGGGTCTCCTGGAAGTGGGGGCTCACCTCAGCTCGGAGTCTGCGGGCTCCTGGGCCCAGGCCTCTCCCGGCCCTGCCCTGGCCCACACGCCTGGGAGTGGGAGGGCCCGACGGGGCAGCTTCTGGAACAGGGTATTTCCGGCGTCTTCTAGGAACTGGATCTACTGGGCAGTGGGGTGGGGGGGTGGGGGTGGTCTCTCCTGCCTTGGGGGTTTTCCTGAAGTCAGATTCGAACCCGTCTCCCCAGGGCCTCCTGACGGGCCTCTGGGAGCAGGAAGCAGGAGAAGGACGAGGGTCTCGGGAGAGGCGTCCCCGCTCTGCCGGGCACCTTGGACTCATTGACCCCGGCCGATGACTTCACCTTCCGGAGGCGACACAGAAAATGGGGCTTTTGTTCCTAACTCGGAGGCCGGGCCAGGGGCCGGCGGGTCCATGTCTGCACCTCATAAATATTTCTCCAGGCGGCGGCCTGCCCTCGGCCACCCCACCCAGCTCTGCTCCAATGGGCAGCTGGCGGGTGGCAGGTGGGTCCCCCCCCCCCAGCGCAGGGCCACGGGGCACGGGTGACCATCCACAGCCCCCCCCCCCCAGTCCCAGGGCTGTCCCCGCGTGCACCCCAGGGGGTGGCAGGACCTAGCAGGAACGCCAGCCAGGTCTGAGTTGCGCGGGAGGCCTTTGGAACAGGGCCTGGGGGCCAGCACAGCCATCCTGAGTCAAACCCTGAGAGGAGCCGCTTCTGTCTGCCTGAAGTCCGTTGCCTGGGAGCTCACGACTTTTGCTCCGTGGGATTTTTTTCCCCGACCCCTGAGTGCACATACGGGTCAG
The DNA here is from genome assembly GCF_029834395.1 of Sorex fumeus. Lineage (NCBI taxonomy): Eukaryota > Metazoa > Chordata > Mammalia > Eulipotyphla > Soricidae > Sorex > Sorex fumeus. Next base: position 60,258,364 of record NW_026606179.1, read on the forward strand.
GACCCCCGGTCCTTGCCTGGCGGAGCTGTTGCTGAAGGGTCTTCCTTCCCCTCTCCCCCGTCTCCAACGCCCGGGGATTTGCAGTGGGGACCCCAGTTTGCCATGAAAGGGCACTGCGTGAGTCAGCCCAGAGTCCTCTGAGCGGTTGGACTCATTGTCTGTTTTCTCGTTCCTTTCGTGCAAGGCAACAGCCCCGGCCTCCCCTCCCCCTAAGAAAATGGAACAGGCCCAACTCCAAACCAGACTCCCCATCGTCACTCCAGGAACGAGCTTGTGGACGTGGGTTTTGTTGGCTTTGGGGTTGGTCTGTTTGGTTTTGTTTTCTGGGCCTCACCCCGTGGTGCTCAGGGCTGACTCCTGGCTCTGTTCAGGGATCACTTCCGGTGGGGCTCGGGGGACCTTCGGGGGGTCCTGAGGGTGGGACCCAGTGGCCTGCCCGCTGGGCTGTCGCTCTTGCCCTTTCTTATTTTGGCGGGAGCGTGTGGAGAATGGCCTGTGAGGGTTGCAGGGAGCCCGAGAGGACATGACCCTGCTGCGGCGATGGTGTCCACTGTGAGGGTTCAGAACCCTCCGCCTCCTGGTGGACGGTCAGAGAAACTGCCTGTCTCAGCCCTTGGCAAGTGTGTGTATGTGTGTGTGTGTGTGGGGGGGGGGAATGCGCCGGGCCCCCCGCGGGCACTTCCTGCCGGGTTCAGTGGGGCTTATCAGGCGTTTGCATGTGCGTCTATTTCTGGCTGGAAGTAGGAGGCCTGTGGGGGAGGTGGGGACTCAGCTCGGGGAGGGGCAAGGAGCTGTCTGGGGCCCAGGGGACCCCACGGGGGTCAGCAGCCGAGCCCAAGCACGGTTTGCATCATGAGGGAGTCCCCGCGCCGCCAGCCTCTTGGTCATGCCCAGGAAACAGGGGCCACGTGCACCAGGTCCTCCTCTTTCTCTTTTCTTGTTTGGGTGTTTAGGCTGCTCCTGGCGGTGCTCAGGGTTGAGTCCTGGCTCTGGGCACAGGGATCACTCTTGACAGTGCTCAGGGCTGAATCCTGGCTCTGGGCACGGGGATCACTCCTGATAGTGCTCAGGGTTTAGTCCTGGCTCTGGGCTCAGGGATCACTCCTGGAGGTGCTCAGGGCTGATTCCTGGCTCAGTGCTCAGGGATCACTCCTGGAGGTGCTCAGGGTTTAGTCCTGGCTCTGGGCTCAGGCATCACTCCTGGCAGTGCTCAGGGTTTAGTCCTGGCTCTGTGCTCCGGGATCACTCCTGGCGGTGCTCAGAGCTGAGTCCTGGTTCTGGGCTCAGGCATCACTCCTGGCAGTGCTCAGGGCACACTCCTGGCTCTGGTCTCAGGGATCACTCCTTGTGGTGCTCAGGACTGAGTCCTGGCTTAGTGCTCAGGGATCACTCCTGGTTGACCTTGGGAAACTGTTGGTGTTGGGGTGGGACTCAGGCCGGCTCTGTGCAAGGCCAGCGCCCTCCCTGCTGTGCCGTCGTTTCATGTTTGTTGTCCTCATACTGTCATAAGGGACGTCCTGCGACGCGGGGGGCCGAGAGCAGGACGTTGGCCTGGAGTCGGGCTGTCCCCGTGGCTGTGCTCAGGCCTCCCAGCCCTCCCCGGCCCTCCCCGGCCCTCCCCTCTTGAGTGTGTGCGCGTGTTTCCTTCTGGGCAGTTTGAACAACTGTCGGCGTCTGTGCCCAGCACCGCCGAGACACACAACGGCCCCGTCCACACAAGGTGGCCAGTGGGTCCCGGGTCCATGCCCGTCCTGGCCTCCTTATCCAGAGTTCGCTTGTGTCTTTACACCCACCTTTTTGCGGAACGCGCGTGTGTGACTGAAACACAGACCCGGGCCCTGGCCCGGCTCGTGTGGGATCAGCCACGTGCGCCACTGTCACCGGGACCCTGGGCCCCACGAGCACTTACTGGGAGGCCCCCAGATCAGGAAATTAAACTCAGAAATGCAGCAGCACACAATCGTGCTTGCGTGTACCTCTCTGCTGCTGCCCCGGTTGGGACCCGAGGCTGCCCCCGGCCCAGCCTGGTTCCGTCTGCGCTGTGCGAGGCCCAGCGTGTCTCCCGTCCCCGCGGCTTGCCTTCATTGCCAGGGCCGACGGCACCACATCTCCCAGTGGACACACGCATCTCTTCTTGCCAAAGACATGGACTCCCTCGGACACGCCTCTTCCAGGGCGGCTGCGTGCCAGCCCCTTCTCGGCTGTCCCGGGAAGCATCTCGTCTGCCGACACGATGCGTTGGAGCTGGTCCAGTGCATGTGGGCCCTCCCCAGGCCCCAGACTAGGCAACCCCAGTCCCATGGGGGAAGTAATAATCTCCTTTCTGGGGTGAGGGCTGCTCTATGATTTATTTTTCCTTTTTGGGTCACACCTGGCGATGCTCACGGGTTCCTTCTGGCTCTGCACTCAGGAATTACTCCTGGTGGTGCTCGGGGGACCATCTGGGATGCTGGGGATCGAACCCGGGTTGGCAGTATGCAAGGCAAATGCCCTCCCCGCTGTGTTATTGCTTCAGCCCCTGCTCTGTGATCTTGTGGTGCTGCTGGTTAAAGCAAAACAGATGAAAATCGTCATGGTTCGTATATAAAGGAAGCAAGTCCTTTCTTGGGGGGTTCCCAGGCATTGCTCTGAGGGTGCCGAGGTCACCTCCTGCACCCCTGTGTGTGTGTGTGTGTGGGTGCCCAAGGGAAAAATCTGTTTCTCTGGCACCCCTTAGGCCCTCCACCCCCATAGAAGGACCAACAGACGATTTTCACGGGAGCACGTTCCGGGCTGTGCCCACGCTGTCCCTTCCAGGCTGGGCTCAGCACTCCCTAATCCCTCTGTCTCTTCAGTGGAGGGGGGAAGGGCAGCCCCTGGCTGCAGGCTCCGGGCTCCCAGTGGACACGCATTAGCAAAGTGGCCTGTAGTGGCTGAGTTTACCAGGTTCTTTTTCTTTTTTTATTAATGAAACACCATGAGGTACAGTTATAGACTTACAGATTTTTGTGCTTGGGTTTCAGCTATACAACGATCGAGTACCCATCCCTCCACCAGTGCCCATTCTCCACCACCACCAGTCCCAGTATCCCTCCCACCCCCCACCCTCCATCCCACCCTGCCTCTGTGCATCCCTCCCATGCCTCAGGGCATTCCCTTTTGCTCTCTCTCCCCTTTTGGGTCCTGTGATTTGCAAAAGAGGCATTGAGTGGCAATCATGTTCGGTCTATAGTCTACTTTCAGCATGCTTCTCCCATCCTGGGAGGATCCTCCCAACACCCTTTACTTGGTGCTCCCTTCTCTATCTGAGCTGCCTTTTCCCCCTAGCATGTGTGGCTGGCCTCCAAGCTATGGAGTGAACCTCCTGGGACTTCTCATGGCTATTCTTGGGTGTCAGTCTTACCAGGTTCTTATGGGCGCGTCTCCCCTTGGGTATTTGCAGAAATGGGAAATGCAGGGGCTGAGCCACCCTGCGCTGACCCTCCGTGTCACTTAGGAGAGAGAGTACGCAGGGACATGGGCCTGGGGTCTGGGGCCTGGGGCCTGGGGTCGTGCGAGGCCAGGCGCATGCCAAGCCAGCGCCCAGCCCTGTTTGAGTTCCGGTGCCACGTGGTCTCCTGGGCACGGCCAGGTGCAGCCCTGGGGTTGCCCAGCACCGCTCGGGGGCCCAAGTGACCCCTGGAGTGACAAGGACGAGCCAACATCAGGCTCTTGCCCTGACCTGCCGGCCTGGCAGTCCGAGCGTCACGGGAACCCCGCCCCACCCTCCCGAGGGGCCAGGGTCTGCCTGTGGGCTGGGTCCTGCAGCCCCCCGGGTGCAGCTGGATGTCAGGGGCCGCCTCCACCACGACGAGCAGCCTCGGCTCCTCCAGGTCTGTCCGAGACGGCAGCGCTGAGACAGAGCGAAACCAGGTAGCGGGGCTGTGGTCGAGAGGTGCCGTGTGAGCGCGCTCCCGGGAGCTGCGCCGAGGGACTGTGTCCACGGGGCCTGACCGTCCAGCGTGCGTCGCTGGGCCCAGCCCAAGGGAACCGGGAACGGAAACCCCGCTGGCCCCGCTACTGGGTAGCACTGAGTGCCGTGTCCGTGACCGAGCTTGTCCTCACAGGCCTGGGGTCCGTGCTGGAAGGGGGGGCGACCGTGGGGAGGGGTCCGCGCGGGGGGTGTCCTGGTCCCCTGGGCTTCCCGGAAGCTGCTCTGTAAAGCCTGGTGTCAGGAGAGTCCCCTGGGACTGAGCGTGGGGCTGGACAAGGGGCCTTGGAGCCGGGGGAGTCACAGGCATTGGGGGGGCAGCAGCCAGAGAACCCCAGAACCACTTGGGGGAGGCGGGAGGAGGAGGGGGAGGAGTTTCAGGGCCAAGGGGGGCTGCCGAGTGGGCGGCTGAAAGTTCACAAGTTCACAAGTGCCAGTTTCGGGGGGTGGGGAGGGGGGTTCTGGGAAGGGGCCGGGCTGCCGAGCAGAGCGGGGCGACCTTAGGAGCTGTTTCCTCACCCCTCCGAAACGCCCCCGTCTGAGCCCACCACACGGGCCTGCCGGGGCCCAGTGAAACACCAGCGGCGCCGGGCCGGCCCCCCAGACCGTCTGCGGCCCCCTGCCCGCCCGCCTGTAACTCTGGTCAGCCGGCGGGTGGGCACCCCTTGCCCCTTCACTCGTGTGTGTGTGTGTGTGTGTGTGTGTGTGTGTGTGTGTGTGTGCAGGCTTGGCCCACAGCAGAGTTGGGGGGCGGGGATGGGGGTGCTCCTTTGGGGAGCCAGAGCGCACGCCTCTGCCTGCAAACGGGGCCGCGCGGCCAGCTGATCTCCCGCACCCCGAACATCGAGGGGACGGTCGCCCCCAGCCCACTCCGCACCCCCAGAGGCAGCCCTGGGCCTGGAACCGCAGGACCGAGACCCTGTGTCCAGTGCCTTCTGGCTCTCGCTCCCGGGTGCCTCTGTGGGCACAGGGCCTCTCCAGGGGACTACTCCAACTCCATGAGGCCCTGGGGTGCTGGGCGGGACCCGGGGCTTCTCACTGGCCCTGGGCCTCTCGCCCTGGATCTGTTTCTGTTCTCTCAGTCGGCGTTTCTTTTTTTTTTGTTTGTTTTTGTTTTTTGGGGGGTCACACCCGGCGATGCTCAGGGGTTTCTCCTGGCTCTGCACTCAGGAATCACTCCTGGCGGTGCTCGGGGGACCACATGGGATGCCCAGGACCGAACCCCGGTGGGCTGTGTGCAAGGCAAACGCCCTCCCTGCTGTGCTATCGCTCCGCCCCTCATTCGGCTTGTCTTTCATTTTCTTTTTTCTTTTTGGGTCACAGTCAGTGATGTTCAGGGGTTCCTCCTGGCTCTGCACTCAGGAATCACTCCTGGCGGTGCTAGGGGGGCCCTAGGGGATGCTGGGAATCGAACCCGGGTCGGCTGGGTGCAAGGCAAACGCCCTACCCGCCGTACTATCTCTCCGGCCCCATATTTGGTGTTTCTTTTTAATTCTGGGTCATACCCGACAATACACAGGGGTTATTCCGGGCTCTGCTCTCAGGAATCGCTCCTGGCAGTGCTCGGGGGACCATATGGGATGCTGGGAATCGAACCCAGGTCGGCCGCAATGCCCTCCCCGCCCTCCCGGCTGTGCTATTGCTCCCGTCCTCCTTTGGCATCCCAAGAGGTGAAAATTGCCTGGGGGCAGGCTCCGGGCGGATGTGAGTCTGGAGGGGCCTTGGCTGGAGAAGCTGACCAACGGCCGCGTCTAGGAAGGACAGCGAGAGTCCGTGGGAGGTGCCACAGCTGCCCTCCACTCACTCCGGCTCGCTGTGCTGGGGGAGGACGTGCGGAGCCCTCGAGGGCCGGGCGGGGCTGGGCAGGTGGCTGGGTGGACACAGGCCGGGTGCAGGGCCCTGCGCTCCCTCTCTGGCCCCTGGACGTCTTGAGCAACAAACCGTTTGTATGTTCCACAGAGAAAGAGGCAGGTGGTGAGAATCCAAATTGCGACAGCTGTGATCTATCCTGCAGGCATGTGGCCACGTGTGTTGGACACATGTGCTCATGGTCCACACCCCATCTTTAGTGAGGAGAGCCACACCTGCTCCCCATAGTGCTCCCACGTTGTTCCTACAGTGCTCCCTGGAGTGCTTTCCAATAGTGCTCCCCGGAGTGCTCCCCAAGAGTGCTCCTTGGAGTGCTTTCCACAGTGCTCCACAATGCTCCTGGCGGAACTCTCCTCAATGCTCCCCACAGCGCTCCACACAGTGCTCCCTACAGTGCTCCCACAATGCTCTCTGACAGTGCCCCCGAAACTGCTCCCGACAGTGTTCCCACAATTCACCTAACAGTATTCCCCAATAATGCTCCCTCAATGCTCTCCATACTGCTCCCTGACAGTGCTCCCCAAAAATGCTTTCTGGAGTGCTCCCCACAGTGCTCTCACAATGCTCCCGGACAGTGTCCCCGAAAGTGTTCCCAATAGTGCTCTCGATGGTGTTCCCCAATAGTGCTCCCATAGTGCTCCCCATACTGCTCTCTGACAGTGTTCCACAGGATTCCCCCCATTGATGCCCTCAACTACCACGGAGCAAAGGTTTTTGTCTCGGTGATGTGGCAAAGGCTTAGCTTGACTTTGGCCGCTCACACAACTCTCTTGTGCAAGCCGCCGAATTGTGTGTGTGCCAGGTGGGTGACGTGGCTGACGTGTGACTGTCCTTTTGGAGATGTTCGGTGAAATGCAGCCTTGCGTTGTCACCAGGAGGCGATGTGTCGTGGGGGCTGGTGCCCGGACACCAGGCTTGAAAGTGGGAGGGTCCCACAACCCACGTTCATGAGTGAAGACTCCGTGTGCCTCGTCTTCCCGCCCAGACCCCAGTCAGTCACTCTGCTGAATGAGCCTGGAGCCATCATGATCTCAGTCACTTTTCAGTACCCCTGTCACATTCAGGTTTTTGCTGGAAGAAAGATGATGTAATTCTGTCTTGGAGATAGAGTGGAGGGGGAGGACGGTCAGAGAAGCGTCGTGAGATTTGTGTGTGTGTGTGTGTGTGTGTGTGTGTGTGTGTGTGTGTGTCTGTAGATGTGTTTTACGGCACCATGTTCTCCCGGGAGCTTGGCTGGACCACTTCTCTCCTGGAAGCAGGTGGACTCTGGCCTCAGCGAGGGGCTACTTCTGTCTGGGGAGGGGGCCCCCACCAGTCAGTTCTCAGGGTGTGCTTCCGGGTCACCAGGGGTCACTCCTGGTCATGTGCTCAGGGACCGCATGCTGTGCCAGGCATAGTGGCCGGTGGGCTGCAGCAAGACCAGCTCCTTCCTGCTGTCCTCTCTCTCCGGCCCCCAGAGGAGGCGCCTGGTGGGCAGCGGGAGGAGGGGACTGACTGGCCCCCTCCCTGGCTCCTGCCGCCTCATCGGCCATCGCAGGGCTGGGGTTGACCCTGGAGGCCAGCCGGGGAGGGGGAGGGTCGCTTTGGGTCAGGTGCGAGTCTGTGGCGGCTCTGGGCGCGGTGCCCGGCCTCTGACGGGCCTCTGCTCCTCCTCCCGTAGTGGACATCCTGGAGATCAAGGAGGTGCGCCCCGGGAAGAACTGCAAGGACTTCGAGCGCGCCAAGGCTGTGCGCCAGAGGGACGACTGCTGCTTCACCATCCTCTACGGCACACAGTTCGTGCTCAGCACGCTCAGCCTGGCCGGTGAGTGCTCCCCGCTCCTCCCGCCGTGCTCTGGCTGCCACGGTCTTGGAGAGGAGCAGAGCCCCCGGGCACTTCCACGGTCCGGAGCTGAGAGCAGAGAGCCGAGCCCAGTCCTGTCCTTGGTCCGCGGGGCCTTCATGCAGCTGAACGAGCTGTAGGGCATCAGGACAGGCACACACATGTGCACACGCATGCCCACGCACACACACGCACACACATGTACACACACAGGCACACACGTGTGTGTACACATGTGTTCACACACACATACACAGGCACACATACACACACACAGAGCTTGCACTCACCAAACAGGAGAGGCAGAAGCGCCGCAGAGCCACCCAGGCTGGTCCCAGGCTGGTGCTGTGGTGAGTGCCCAGAGGAGGTGAGTCCCAGCCTCAGCGTGGGCACGGTGAGCAGACTGGCACCCAGCTCATGTCTGGGGCCTGTGTGTGATGGCCACGGTGAGGCCGGGGCAGGAGAGGAACCCTGGGGCCTCCCTGCTGTTCGCTTAGTTCAGGGCAGGCTGGGCCTGGCTGCTGTGGTTGGCTGAGGGGTGGTGAGTGCCCAGCTGGCCAGTCCTGCCCCTGTCCTGAGTCCTGGGGCTCAGCCTCAGGTGGAGAGCTGGGCATGGTCCATCCCCGTGATAGCTCCCTGGGCGGGCCCGGTGCCCTCGCGTGGGGCTGCGCAGGCCGGAAGGAGTTTGCAGGCAGCTCCTTTCTCCAACAAGGGAAGGCGGTGTGGTGGGACTCAGGCACCAGCTAAGCGTGGTACAGCCCCGGGTCACAGCTTGGGCCCCTCCCTGGGGCCAGACTCCGCGGGTGGGCGCTTGGGGCCGGAGCTCTGATGCCAGGCTCTCGGGAGAATGACGGAAATTGGACAGGGACGAGCCTCCTGGCATGGGGCTGACCTGCCTCGCTCCCGCCCTGGGGGCCCAGACGGGGTCTCCCGCAGGGACCAACCCGCTCTCCTCTCCGCCCCACCCAGCTGACTCCAAGGAAGATGCCGCGCGGTGGCTGTCGGGCCTGAAGATCCTTCTGAAGGAGGTGGCGTCCGCGTCCACGCCCACCATGATCGAGAGGTACGTGGGCGGTGCCCACTCAGCGCGCGGTAGGGCCGGCTCCCCTCGGCCAGCGCGGGGTGGACAGGCGCGCGCGAGTCACACCTTCCGAGGGACACGGTGTCCCTCACCGCTTTGGGGGGCTCGCAGATGGCAGCAGAGGGAACCCCCTTTCCACCCGCTGTGGGGGGTCAGATAGCTCGAGTTGCAAAGGTGGGAAACTTCCTCGGACCCTCCACCTGGAACCCCCATGGACTGGGGCAAGTGCCAACATTCTCCTCCTTCTCTTCCCAGCTGGCTGCGAAAACAGATTTATTCTGTGGATCAAACCAGAAGAAACAGGTAAGGTTCATATACACCTGATTCTCTCAGACCCCGCTTTTATTCTGGTTTTTTTTTTCTTTAATTAAAACATTTTTTTATTGATTTAAGGATGGCATGAGGCAGAGCCCTGCCTGTGTGAGACCCCAAGTCCGGTCATCCTGGCTCCCACCAATATCAGGGCAGTGGCCTCCTGTCCCCACCCCGCAGTCGGGTCCCTGCCCTGTCGCAGGAAGGCACCGTTGAAACCCACAGACAGCCCAGAGAGACGGGACAGCGGGTGGGTTGGGCATTTACTGGCCTGCACCGGGCCATCCTGGACGTCGTGTGCGTGTGTGTGCGTGAGTGTATGAGTATGAGAGTGTGTGTGTCTGTGTATGTGTGTGTGAGTGTATGTTTGAGTGTGCGTGTCTGCGTGGTGTGTGTCTGTTTATGTGTGTGTATATGAGTGTGTGTGTCTGCGTGTGTCTTTGTGTGTGGGGTGTGTGTGTCTGTTTATGTGTGTGTATGAGTGTGTGGATATGTGTGTGTCTATGTGTGGTGTGTGTGTCTGTGTGTGTGTGCATTTGTGTGGTGTGCAGACAGTGCCGTCTCGGCCAGGCTGTGAGCTGTGAGTGTTGGACTCGACCACCACTACACGGTCGGGGTCTCCCAGCCCCTTTCTTCTTCTTCTTTTTAAAATTAATCTAATTATACTTTTATAAAGTTCACAAGAATTTGTTAACACTTAACATTCCAACACCAAACCTGCCACTATTACACCTTCCACCACCGTGTTTAGAATGTTTCCACCCTGACCCCCAAACCCTGCCCCCAAAGCACGACCTAAGTAATTTATTTTGTGTGACTTGTTACAAATAACCCACGAAAAATGACCCCAAGAAGCTTCCTTCGAGGAAGTGTGTGACTGGTTGTCCTTCACCCTGCAGCCATTCAGCCCTTGTCTTGGTACGTCAGCGATGTAGAGCATGAGATGTCGGAATTCTAAAATTCTAAATACAGCGATGCAGCTGAGGTTAATTTAATTTTTTTTTAACTGGACGGTGACTTTGGGGGTCCGGAGGCATCTCTGCGGCGTGATGCTCTTGTGTTGCTCTCTTCCGAGAGATTTGTTTGTGAGTCTCTGGGTCATGGCCGTAATGAGCTTACACGACACCAGAGGCAGTTTGTGGGCGTGACTGCCAGGCTCCCAGGAGCATGGGGAGATGTCGCCCACTCCCGACTCTGTGAGCCTAGAGATCTGGGTCACAAAACCTGCATCCCTGAGCCCCTTTCTTGTGTGTGATCCTGCTGTGGAGGCTGGGGGCTGTCTGTGTGTGGATGGATGTTTGCCAGCCCTGGGTGGTCCAGCCCTGGGTTGCTCCAGCCTTAGGGTGCTCCAGCCCTGGGTGCTCCAAAACAGGGTGCTCCAGCCCTGCGTGCTCCAACCTGGGCTGCTCCAGCCCTGGGGTGCGCCAGCTCCGGGGTGCTGCAGGCTTGGGTGCACAGAGGCGACTACGCCAGGTGTTTCTGAATCAGAAACTTCCGTTCATCTTTCAGCCCCACTTGGGGACCGGCCGCTCCCCGCTGTCCAGACCTGCGAGGTGCAGGCCATGGAGCTGGGCTTCCTGGGCGCTGGCTTTGACCTTGGGGGTGGCAGGCCGAGGGCACCTGCTGGTCTTTTGCTTAGATTTGCATTTCCGGGTGGTGCCCCTCACGTGTCCCAAGGCCAGCTGGCCCTTCGGACCCTCCCGCCCGCCCCAGGCCTTTCCCCTCAAGTAACTGCTTCCTGCCTGCTCTCCACTGAGCTGGTCACTGGCCTCCAGGGGCAGCGGCCTGCACTGCCCAGTGTGCCCGGGGGCCGTCGGGGCCTCCTCCCTCCAAGTCGGAGGGTGGGGGGGATGTGGTCCTGAGTGGGCACAGGTGGACGCTGGTGGCGGCCGGCTCACTGCCCCCTCCCTGACCTGTCCCCTCCTGGGGGGTGGGGGTCTGTCCACCTTGGGGTGCTGCCACCACGGGCGTTTCTGTTCTCATGCTGGGGCGGCCCTGGCTGGTGCTGGCATGGCGTGGGCTCACGACCTCCCTAGGCCCCTCTCGGGACACTGCACCAGCCCCTGCGCTCCATGGCCAAGATGTGTGCGGCCCGGCCCTCTTGGGGGTGTGGCCCCCCGGACCCCCTTCCTGCTGCCCCCAGCGAGCGCCTGTTTCCTGCCCGCCCTCTGCCCCGTCTTCTGCCTCCCCCGCACCGTCCATGAGCGGGAAGTCCCCTTTCCCGCGGCCCTGGTGGGGGCCATGCAGAAGGGGGTGTTGGCCCAGGTGCTGGGCAGCGGCGTGACCCGGCCTCGTTTCCTGTGGGGACACACCGAAGCCGCCGAGACCCGGGTGCTGGTGCTGCCAGCCGGTCCCTTCCTTGGCCAGAGCTGTTCACTTCCTGCGTCCCTGCGGGGCCCCTGTGCTGGGCATGGGACCCTCCCGGGGAGCCTCAGGGTGCCTAGCCCGTGTCCAGAGCCCGGGATACTCACCTTCCCGTTCCCAGTTGGTCTCTAGCCGGATGCACCTGGGCAGCCTTCCTGCCTCCCCCCTGCCCGCCGATGGATGACACGGGGCCCAGCTGGGTTTGGGGGTGCCGCGTCCACCCTCACCCCTCGGGGGGATGCAGTGCTTGGTCATGGGCTGCAGCCATCCCCCCACCCCAGCATCACGGCGCTTCCCGTGGCCAGAGCATCTGTTGCCATGGTGCCCACGAGCAGAAGGTGTTACTGCCCGGAATGCGTCCGTCCCTCTCCTGCCAGAGATAGGGAGCTCCATTAGCCCCTCCCGCCCTCCCTCTCTCCGGCCATCAGTGACCTCTGTCATGTCCCCTCTAGTGCCCGAGGTCACGGCCTGGTTGTGGACACCATGTCCTGCCCCCTCCCCGAGGCGCCTGGCCACAGCCGGCCCTGGAGTGGGGAGACGCCGTCGCCCCCGCAAGCTCCCTGTGGTCAGGGCTGCCAGGAGGGTCCCCGAGGAGGGCAGCGGGTGGGCCCCCGGCTGACCGTGTCCATCCTACAGCATCAGCCTCCGGGAGCTGAAGACCATCTTACCCCTGGTCAACTTCAAAGTCGGCAGCGCCAAGCAACTCCGAGACAAGTTCGCGGTGAGTCTCGCCAACGGCAGCGCTGGGGTCCCCGGAGGCCTGCCTGGAGGTGGCGAGCTGTCTCTCCCTCCTGGTCCCTTCCTTCTGGAAATGCACGTGGGCGTCCTCCTTGTGGAGGACCAAGAGAGAAGTGTCCTCCCTGTCATCCCTGTCCTCCCACCCCATCACCTGGCGTCCTTGGGTCACCCAGGGTGGGTCAGCCCAGGTGGTCGGGGACTGGGCCAAATGTTCAGGGGCGGGGATGCCCTGTCCAGTGGCCAGCGGGGCTCAGGGGGCTGCATCAGTCACCCCCGTCCTCGGACCCTGGGCCTCGAGTTCAGCCATCTGCTGATCTGCGCCCCCTGCGGCCACTCGCAGACCCCTGCCCTGGGGGTGGCAGGCGTCTCCGCTTCAGCCTGGCAGGGACTAGTGCTCCCCCAGGGCCGAGGACACGAGGGTCTGAAAAGGTCCAGGAAATGACCCGAGACCCTTGCACAACCGAGTTTTGGGGGAGGGGGGCTCTGAAGGGTGTGAGTTTGTCTCACCTCACGTCGGGGTTCTGGAGCCTGAGGGAGGCCCGTAGGGCTGGGGAGGGCAGCAACTGCTCCAGGTTCGAGCCTTGGCAGCCCCGGGTGTGCGTGTGGCACCCCCCAGCTCCACCGGGGCCGAGCACTGACAGGATAGACGAACCTTACATACGTGACCTGCCGGCGTCTGGGGACCTCTGTGTCCCCGCCTGGGAGTTCTGCACTCTGACCCTCGAGTTTGGCCCCCACTCGGGTCCTGTGGGGCTCCAGGCTCTCACCCGGGGTGGAGGGGGGTCCCCGGCACGTCCTTCCAGGGGCCCCGGAGGAGGACACGCGGGCCCAGGTCCCCCGTGGGGTGGGGGCAGGTCCCGTGGCGCTCACGTGTCCCCCCTGCAGGAGATGGGCGCGGTCAAGGATGAGCTCAGCTTCGAGCAGCTGCACCTCTTCTACAAGAAGCTCATGTTCGAGCAGCAGAGATCGGTGAGGCCACGGGGGGGGGGGGGGCTTCCCTGTCTGCTCCCCACCCCCACCCGCGTGCGAGGGAGCCCCGGGCCCTGGGTGGACCCACAGCTTTGCAGGAAAGAGCAGAGAGAGAGAGGATGGATGAGGCAGCAGGGTTAGCTGCTGTTTGTCCCCTGGGAGAGGTGGATGGGCCCCCCAGGTGGCTTGAAAGGTGCGTTCTCAGGCCCGGCGCCCAGCCGGCAGCCCTGATTCCGTCCCAGGTCTGCACTGTTCCGAGCAGCACCAGGTGTGAGCCCCGAGCACAGAGCCAGTGTGGCCCCCAAACGAAGCAGAGGTGCCTTCCGGAGGGCAACGTGTCCGTCACGGGGTGGGGGGTGGGGGGCCTCTCTGGGGGAGGGAGGGCGTCTCTTCCTCGTTTGTCCTTTCATCCATGTTTTGTGAGACTTTATTCGATGAAGGGAATGGGCCATTCTGAAAGTCCGAGGGGCTGGTGGTTTGCCCCTCGGGATGGGTCCTGGGCCCCGAGGGGCCGGAGTCCCAGGCGGCTGCGGTGGGCGGCCCGTAGCCCTCTTTCCCGCCACTGTGCAGCCACGGAGGCCGCGTGTGGGGGACCCCTGGGGTGCAGGGCCTTGCGTCAGGAGACCCCCAGGGCCTTAGATTGGGAGACCCCTGGGTCTGGGCACAGCTTCTGGGGAAAGCCCGCGGCACACAGGGGATGAGCTTAGCAAGAGGATAAGAGTGTGTGAATGTGTGAGTATGTGTGCGTGTGTGAGCGTGTGTGTGTGTGTGTGTGTGTGTGTGTGTGTGTGTGAGAATGTGTCTGCAGACACTCATTCTTTTTCTTCTTGGCTTTTTCTTTTCTTTTTTTTTTTTTTTTAATTGAACCACCTTGACACAGTTACAAAGATGTTCATGGTTGGGTTTCAGTCCTATAATGTTCCAGCACCTTCCCTTCACCAGGGCACATTTCCCACCACCAGTGTCCCAGTTTCCCTCCAGCCTGCTCCAGCCAGTCTCGGTGGCAGGCACTTTTCTTCTCCCTCTCTCCCTCCCTGTCTCTCCACCCATCTCTCTCTCCATCCATCTCTCTCCCGTTACCTCCCTTAAGCACTCAGTTCCTGTCCAGAGTGACCATTCCCAGCTGTCACGGTCACAGTGGCCCTCTCTGTGCTAACTGCCTGCTCCCCCCGTGACATTCATCACTTTTCCCTTCAATATTTTCATCCGATTCCCCTTCCTGACGGCTCTTTGCTACCTTCTCACCAAACCTGGGCACCCCTGGGTTGGTGGAGCCCAGGTGGCGTGGGGTGGGGGCAGTGTTTGGGGCGTGCCTGGTGGTGCTCAGGGTTTCCTGTTGGTTCTGCACTCGGGGGTCACTCCTGGAGGGACTCGGGGACCCTCTGCGGTGTGGGGACCGGAGCTGGCCGGCCAGGGGCAAGTCCAGGCCACTCTGAGTAGGGCCACTGGCAGAGGGACACCCCGTCCCCTGCCATGGGGTCACCCAGTCGAGCAGGCTGGGACCCGGTGGACAGCGTCCAGCCCTGCCCGCCCAGGGGCAGCTGCACAGCCAGGCCAGGAGGGTTCAGACTCGGTTCCCACAACTCTGCAGCTGCACTGGTCTGGCTGAGAGCATCGGGGCCACGGGAGCGGCAGCTGGAGGTGGCACTGTGGCCTCCCGGGGGGTTGGAGGGTCACGGCAGCGGCCACCCCCAATTCAGGGCCGAGAGACCCAGAGGCCAGGTGGCTAGGGGCAGCCGCAGAGAGCAGGAAGTGAGGCGGCGGGGACCCCTGAGGACCCTCTGGAGGGAGGGCCGGGTCCTAGGACTGCCCAGGCCTCGGGCCCCCTCCCGGGACAGGCCAAGGTGGGCTGACTCTCTGCGTCACCTGACGCGCCCCCTCCCCCGCGAAACCCGCTTTGGTCCTCGGGAGAAGCTGCCGGCGACTCACGCGAGTTTCCCTTCTGTTTCTCTTCCAGATTCTTGATGAGTTCAAAAAAGACTCTTCCGTGTTTATCCTGGGGTGAGGCCCCTCTCCCCTGTCAGCCTTCGGGGGGGCAGTGTCGGGCTCTCTGCGCCCATCCGGCCAGCTGGGGGTCAGCCGAGGGGCCGGGAGCACGTGTGACTGCCCGGGGCCGCAGAGGTCCGTGGTGGTGGCCCCGGGCTGCGGGGAGGTCTGGCCACTCGGACCCGGGAGTTGGCGCTGGTGGCTGCACTGCAGGCCCGTTGGGTGCGGGGAGGGCGTCTCACCCGTGCGCTGAGCGTGCTGGGTGTGTGCTTACCTGGGCCCGCCTTCCCGAACCTTCTCGGATGAGGCGTCCGCATCTGGGCGCCCGCCCTTCCCAAGGGCAGGAAACGTCCCTGAGCTTCCTGTGAGGCCGGGGAAGGGGAGGGTGAGGTCGGGGGCCAGCGAGGGGCCTCCCTGTCACCCCGGGGAGAAGGTGCTCGTCCTGGGCAGCTCAGACAGGGACCCCAGCACCCTGGTGACTCGGTGGCTCTGGGCTTGCTCCTTGGCCCCTTCCTGGCTGTCTGTGGGGGTCTGCTGGCCGAGGGGAGCCCCCCACCCAGGGCCTGGGGTTGGTGCCGACTCCCCTCCTCCTCAGGCCTTTCCCCAAGACCCCCCAGTTGCTGCATTCCCTGGGGGCTTGCTCCTCCCAGGGTCCCCATTTCGTAGCTTCCCGGTTTCTCTCACCCCACAGAGGCCCCAGGGCAGGCAGGCGGGTAGTGAGGACGGAAGCGGGGGCCCAGGCAGGTGGGTCAGGGCCAGGACGTCCCTCGGCCCCCCGATGCCCAGCACGGAGAGGGGTGTGACAGGCTGGGGGTGGGGGCTGCCGTCGCGGCCTCTCTGCTGACCGGGCCTTTGCACGTGCCGCAGCAACACTGACCGGCCGGACGCCTCCGCCGTCCACCTGCATGACTTCCAGCGCTTTCTGATCCACGAGCAGCAGGTGAGGGGGCCGTGGGGGCTGTGGGGGCCGTGGGGAGGGGAGGAGGGGCCAGCAGGGAGGGTCCCCCACAGCTCTGGTCGCCCCTCAGGATACTCATTGCTCAGGGGCAGCAGCGTGATGTCGAATGCCACAGACTCTGTGTTGGCAGATGGTCCTGGGGGGCCCTGCGGTTCCCCATGAGTTGGACCCACCCAGCCCCACCCGTGCTCCGACCAGCTGTTCCCCCCACCCCCGCTGTGCACCCCGTTCCCACCCCTTCCTTGCGTATTTGTGCATGTATGTTTTGCGTTGGGGGACACGGATGCGGGGCAGGGACATCTCCAGGGGCAGTGTGGGGTCTTTCCTGGCAGTGCCCGGAGGCCAGGCAGTGCCGGCCTCTGCCCGAGCTTCCCCCGACCCCCTGAGCTCACTCTCGGGCCACGAGCTCCCAGGCTGCGGCGGGCGAAGCGTCTGGGTACCAGGCTCCCCGCACAGTCCACGTTGGGCACCAAGATATGTCGCACAAAAGGGGATTTTCCACTCGGTGCCACTGGGCTCTTGATTGAGCACTGCATTCGAGATTGTTCTGCAGAGCTCAGAAGACCGGAAGTTAGGGGAGTTGACCATACAGTTAAAGTCGATGGGTTTAAGTCCCTTCCCAGATGTCCAGGCCTCCCCTGTACATGTGTATGATGTCACCAGTCCTGTCCCTGATGCTGCCCTGGCTGTGAACACCCCCCCACCCCGCCACTGCCTGACCTTATGCAGCTACTCGACCCTGGTGAGGTCCCATCCCTGCATCACTGTCCCTCAGTCTCCGGCCGTGGCCCGTGTGTAGGTGGGACTCCTGTGTGCAGGACCTGGGCCCTCTCTGGGTGTCTGCGCCACTCTCTCGAGCCCTGGGCCTGAGGCCTCCTGTACTGGCCGTTGGTCCTGCCCTGGACTCTGTGCAGAGAGGGAGACGCGGGCCCACAAAGTTACTGCATCAGAGTTGTGTTTGGGCGTCTCCTTGGGTGTTTGCTCGCATTATTTACTGTGGGGCGGGGCCCCGACCAGGGCCAAGGCCGCCCGGTTTTCTTGGTCACTCCCGGATGAGGTCAGGCCCCTGGGGACAGTCTCCCGAGAGCTGGGAGCTCCCCTCCCCCTTCATCCAGGGGGCGTCTGCACTGGCCCCTGGCCCCTGTGCTGGCCCCTGCTGGGCCTGGGGAGGTGAGGTTGTATCCGGGCAGCGCGGCCCCCTTGGGTGGGCATCAGCAGGTGTGAAGTGGGCAGGAGCCTTCGGCCCTGTGCTCTGGGGTGTCCTGGCTGGCTGGTGGCACCGACGTCCGTGGTGAGGGCTTCACATCGGAGGCGACGGCACAGTGCCTGTGTGTGCGTAAGCAGCGCACATGGCCGGGGCAGTGACCAGGGGCCCCGTGCTGTGGCCTGGAGTTCCGCGTCAGTGGGTAGGGGCTGTCGCAGCCTCTTTCCCCTCACGGTGCCACCACAGCGTCCTGGGACAGGCTGGGGACAGCCAGGGTGCGGGCACAGACAGGTGGCACAGAGTGGGGGGCGATATAGACCAGCTCCCCGCTCTGGTCTCAGGCCTCAGTTTCCCCTTTCACACCCCTATTACCCAGAAACTGACTTTTTGTTTTGTTTTCAGTCACACCTGACGATGCTCAGGGCTTCCTCCTGGCTCTGCGCTCAGGAATCACCCCTGGTGGGGCTCGGGGGTGGGGGTGGGGTGGACCATATGGGACGGCAGGGATAGAACCCAGGTCGGCCGCGTGCAAGGCCCTCCCCTCTGTGCCAGGGCTCCAGGCTCTGTCTCCCAGGATGTCTCCCGGAGACCCCCGCGGCCCCCCTCGCCGTCCTCGTGTTGGGGGCTGCAGCTGTGAGGGGCAGAGTCCCGGCCCGGTGGTTCCCGCGGGTCCTCAGGCTGTCGTGTTCTGAATCGTTGGGGCCGGAGGTTTCTCTGTTCCAGTCCCGGGTGATGGGGGAGGGGGGCTCAGTTCTGTAAAAGGAAGGAGGAAGTGGGGTGGGCACCTCTCCCGTAGTGAGTTTGCATTGGAAGTAGCTGCACTGTGTTCTGGGCCAGATTCTCCTTCCCCGGAGTCAAATGAGCCTGGCCTGGCTTCTTTGTTCCCTTATCTGAGAGATATGCAGCCCGGCCTCCCCTCCGCCACCTCTTTTGTCTTCAGCTTCCTGCTCTGAGCCTCCCTTGCCACCACACACACACACACACACACACACACACACACACTCACACACATACACACAAATGCACACACTCACACATACACACTCATACACATACTCACACACACACACACACACACACACACACCCTTGTGCCTGAGGACAGTGTTAGGTTTGGCCAGGAAAGCAGTCAGGTGACCGGCGTGTCCTGTTGGTAACGAGCTTTTGGGTCCCTCCGACTGCCCGGGAGCTGCCCGTGGCCATGTTGGGCCTCTCAACACGGTTTCCAGCTATTTGGCTCCTTTTGGGTGGGTCCTTTGGGGTGGGGTGGCATTTCCCAGGCAGTGCTCAGGGTAGCGACACGGACCCACCTCCTTGGTTGCCCAGTGCCGAGGCCTGAGGTGGCGTCTCTGCTCAGACCCTTTGGTGTTGGCAGTGGCCCCTCCGGGCTGCAGTGATGCCCAGGCTGGGATGGGACCCGGCTGGGACCCTCCTGGCCCCTTGGCCAGAGCGCTGTGGAGAGGTCACGTGTCTGCTCTGCCTGTTGCCCAGAATTGGTGATTTGGACCCTATCCTGCCACTCCCTGCTGTGTGACCTTGGGGTGGTCCTGCCGTGTCTGGGCCTTTGTCCTTGGCTGAAAGTGCCTTAGGATCTGGGGGCAGGAAGGCGCCAGGCCGGCTTAAGCACTTCCTGTAGGTCAGACACTGGCGCAAGTGCAGGGCCTTACCTGGTATAACCCGTCACAGGACCTGCAGAATTCAGTCCTCTGGGGTGGACAGGGCAGAACTGGCCCAAGGCCGGCTGGGAAGAAACTCTGTGCTTGGCTGAACTACCTGCCCCCATCTCATGCCCACAGAGTCAGGGATAGAGCAGCGTCGAATCTGGCCCCTGATTTATGTTTGTGAATAAAGTTTTATTGGCACGCACCTGCCCCCACCTGTGTGCTTTGTGTGTGTCTCCTCTTGGGCAAGCGCCTGAGTCGGGTGGGGGTGTGGCAGAGGCCTCGTGGCCTGCTCAGCATGGGGCTGGCTGCTGGCCACGGCCTCCCGGGACCTAGAGGCTGATGTCGGGACCCTTCTCGGGAGCTGAGCCCTGGAGGCGAAGGCTCTCACCTGCCCTCGCTGACTCCGGCTTCTCTCCCTCACGCCCAGGAGCACTGGGCTCAGGATCTGAGCAAGGTCCGGGAGCGGATGACCAAGTTCATCGACGACACCATGAGGGAGACGGCCGAGCCCTTCCTGTTCATTGACGAGGTGAGCTTCGGGGGTCTGCCCCCGGGTGCGGTTCTGGGCTCGCCCAGCAGAGGGCGTCTCCCCCGGTACTGCAGCTTTCTGGGCACCCACGGGGGTTGGTTTGGCCCTGGGTAAGGTGAGGGGGGGGTAGTGGGCTGACCTGTGAGGTGGGGAGAGGGGCCCTGCCCTTGAGATGGGCAGTGACGTCACCCTGTCTCCCGGGCCGTGGGCTCACTGATGTCAGTGCTCTGAATCAGACACGGGAGCACGTGCAGAGCGCGTGTGAAGAGAAAGGGACAGTGTTGGAATCGAGGCGACAGCGTGTGCTCCAGGCACTTGCCTTGCACACGACCAGCCCCAGTTTAATCCTCAGCACAAAGTATGATTCCCCACCTTAGAGCTAGGAGTGATTCCTGAGCACAGAGCCAGGAGCGATCCTGGAGCACAGAGCCAGGAGCGATCCTTGAGCAAAGAGCCAGGAGTGATCCCGGAGCTCAGAGCCAGGAGTGAGCCCCAAGCTGGGAGTGAGCCCTGAGCACAGAGCCAAGAGTCAGCCCTGAGCACTGAGCCTGGAATGATTCCCGAGCACAGAACTGGGAGTGAGCCCTGAGCATAGAGCCGGGAGTCAGCCCCAAGCACAGAGTCAGGAGCAAGCCCTGAGCACAGAGCCGGGAGTGAGTCCTGAGCACTAAGCCTGGAGTGATCCCCGAGCACAGAACTGGGAGTGAGCTCTGAGCACAGAGCCGGGAGTTGGCCCCAAGCACAGAGTCAGGAGTCAGCCCTGAGCACAGAGCTGGGAGTGATCCCTGAGCACTGAGCTGGGAGTAAGCCCTGATCACCCAGACTCCCCAAGCCCCTGGTGTTCTGGGAGCACCCTGGCCACACGCCTGTGGCCGCCTGACTTTCTGTCTGACCGGAGCTTCCCGGGGCCTGGACGGGCGCCGAGGAGGGAGGGCGGGCGGGCCGGGCGAGCCGTCTCTGTGTCTCCCGCCTAGTTCCTGACCTACCTGTTCTCGCGGGAGAACAGCATCTGGGACGAGAAGCACAGTGCGGTGGACATGCAGGAGATGAACAACCCGCTGTCACACTACTGGATCTCCTCGTCACACAACACGTGAGTGTCCCTGGGTTGCGGGCAGCGCTGCCCACAGGGGCCCAGGGTGTGGGCGGGCCCGGCTGCTCAGATCCCACAGAGAGAAGCTTTTGTTTGAGTTTTGTTTCCTGATGGGTGGGGGGGGGGGGGCCCACACCCCGCAGTGCCCAGGGCTGACTCCGGGTTCAGTGCCCAGGAATCCCTCCTGTGGGGACTCTGGGCGCCATACCGGGTCCCCGGGGTTGGACGTGGGCTCACCACACACAAGGCAAGCGAGCGCGCTACCCACTGTACTACCTCTCTGGCCCCTGGGAGCTTCTGGATGGGGACTGCGCCCCCCCCCCCGCGCCCCCCCGCTGGTGTCACAGCAAGAATCTTTTTGTTGTGGCGAGTAGGTGAAGCTGTCGCCCATCTGGGCCTCTGGGAAGGGGGGTTGGGCCCGTCTGAGGCACGTGAGGGGGTGCCCATCCCCAGGGCAGAATGCGTCCTGACACACGCGAGGTCCCGGGTCTGCTCCCCGTGTGGCCCCCAGGCCTGCATCAGGGGCTGACTCTGAGCACGGGGACCTCACCCCCTGCCTGCCCAGGGACAGGGCACGGAAACCGCCTCGGACCGTGCTGGTGGACACGGCGGCCACCTCGTGAGCCCTCGGGGCTGTTGGTCCGTGTGGACCCAGCTCTGCCCAGTGGAGGCCGGGCGGGTGGGACCTCTTGCCCGAGCCCCTGTCCGAGGTCCCTCTGCGGGACGCTCGCGGGCCCTGCGGTGGTCGCCTCCCCGTGCTGAGCTCAGGTCTTTGGGGAGGAGGAGGAGGAGGAGGAGGAGGAGGAGGAGGAGGAAGAAGAGGAGGAGGAGGAGGAGGAGGAGGAGGAGGAGGAAGAGGAGGAGGAGGAGGAGGACGAGCGCTTGGGTGTGGGCTGAGCTGCCGCCTGCCCCCAGGTACCTCACAGGGGACCAGCTGCGGAGCGAGTCGTCCACGGAAGCCTACGTCCGCTGCCTGCGCCTGGGCTGCCGCTGCATCGAGCGTGAGTGGCCCCCGGCCCACGCCGGGCCCCCACATCGTCTGTGTCTCCTGCCGACCTTTGCTCAGATCTTTATGGCGCTTCTTTCTGCTCTCTCTGTCCATCCCGGGCGCGAGGACGTGCCGTGGTCTCCTGGGCACAGGGCGTGGCCGGCCTGGTTCCGTCCTTGACACACGTGGCCCCTGCGCCAGGCCGGCAGCCTGGAGCCGTCCCCTGCCCGGCCCCAGCACCTGGGGGCCAGGCAGCTCCTCCGCCTCAGCCCTGATTGGGGAGGACTGCTGGGGGCCCCCGGTCCTGAGTTCCCCAGGAGAGATGGCCGGGCGCAGCTGGCACGGGCGGGGGGAGCCCGGCCGACTCCGGAGCCGTCGGCTAAGCAGTGGCCCCGGCGGCTGGTGAGGAGGAACCTGAGGGACGGACTCGAGGCTGCCGCTGTCCCCACAGTGGACTGCTGGGACGGCCCCGACGGGAAGCCCATCATCTACCACGGCTGGACCCGCACCACCAAGATCAAGTTTGACGACGTCGTGCAGGCCATCAGGGACCACGCCTTCGTCACCTCCAGGTGTGCGGGGCCGCGGGACGCCAGAGGGACACGCGCAGGGAGGGGTGAGCGCACGCGCCCCCCCATACACAGTCACACACACCCATATACAACAACCTCCACTTACAACCGTACACACACACACATAGACACACACACACACCTGTACACGCAGTTATACACACACCCCCACACACAACCCCCACATACAACCATAACACCCACACACATAGCCACACACACCCATACACACCCATACATACACCCACACACCTGTACATACTCCCATATACACACCCGTACACACACCCATACACCCATGCACACACCCACAAACACACACACACACACGCACCCACACACTCATATACACACACCAGCCCCCACATAAAACCATACACACATCCATACACACACACACCCCCATACACACAACCACCCAACGTACAACTGTATATACACCCCCAGACATAGCCACACCCACCCACCCACACACATACATATAGGAGGAGCGCTTGGGTGTGGGCTGAGCGGCCACCTGCCCCCACAGCCCACACCCTGCACACCCGAACACCCATACAACCATACACCCACACCCCCACAACCATACAGCCCTATACCTAAACACCCACCCCACCCACACCCCACCCCGCACACATCCATACACTCACATTCTTCCCTATTCTGCCCCTGAGCCTGTCATAGCCTTGTCTTCAGCTGAGTATAGGACACACACACACACACACACACACACACACATGCGCGCGCACGCACACACCTTAGTGTCTGCTGGGTGTTGGCGCCCCCTGCAGGCTGGAAGTGCCAGTGGCTCTGGCTCCCAGAGGAGGAGGAGCGGGAGCCTGGGGCAGCCCCGGGACCCTGCCACCTGCTGCACTGCCTGTGGACAGGCACACACGGGGTCCCGGCCCCCGGTCAGGAGGCACCGGGGGTCCCCAGCCTGCAGCCGCCCCCTGCTGAGCTGCCTCCCACCCCCGGCAGCTTCCCCGTGATCCTGTCCATCGAGGAGCACTGTAGTGTGGAGCAGCAGCGCTACATGGCCCGGGTGTTCAAGGAGGTGCTGGGCGACCTGCTGCTGACCAAGCCCACGGAGGCCAGCGCTGACCAGCTGCCCTCGCCCAGCCAGCTGCGGGAGAAGATCATCATCAAGGTGGGGCCCGGCACCTCCTCTGACAGGGCGCCCGCCGGTGGCCACCAGAACCAGGGGCCTGGCGAGGGGCGCGGGACCATGATTGCAGTGAGCTGAGACGCACCTGCCTGGGGCCACAGTGCTCAGGGGAGCAGAGCACAGGGGCACCGGGGCCTGGCACAGCCTGCCCGCCGAGGCTGCAGGCCGAGGCTGACTCTCCGGGCTCTCCCCTGCGTCCTCGCCCGGGTGTTCTGAGCCAGTACCGGGCCAGCAGTCACGGGGAGGGACGGAGCAAGGGCCCAGCCGTCCGGGCTTTGGGAGCTGGAGAAGACTGTCTCCCGCTCTGTGCTCCAGGGGTGCAGGATGGCCGGGTCAGGGCGGCTGCCCTGGGGAGGCTCCGGGGAGCAGGGGGCGCCGTGCTGGCCCCCGCAGGCCTGGATCTGGGAACCCGGGCGTGTCTCTCCCCTCAGCACAAGAAGCTGGGCCCCCGCGGCGACGTGGACGTCAACATGGAGGACAAGAAGGAGGAACACAAGCAGCAGGGCGAGTTGTACATGTGGGACCCCATCGACCAGGTGCGCCCGCGGCTCGGGGACAGGAGCGGGTTGGCGCCAGAGCCCCTGCTCAGTGCTCTCTCTGTTCCCGTGCACACCCCCCCCACATGGACACACATGCACACACATACACGCACACATGCACACACACGTGCACACACCCACACACGTGGACACACATGCACACACACGCACACACGTGTACATGCACATGCACGCACACAATGGACATACACGCACACACACGCACACATGCGTACATGCATGCACACATGCACACACGTGTACACGCGCACACCCACACGCGCACACACCCACACACATGGACACACATGCACACACGTGTACATGCACATGACGCACACAATGGACATACATGCACACGCATGCACACACGTGTACATGTGCGCACAATGGACATGCATGCACATACATGCACACACGTGTACATGCGCACACCCACACGTGCACACACCCACACACATGGACACACACGCACACACATGCACACACGTGTACATGCACATGCACACACAATGGACATACATGCACACACATGCACACACGTGTACATGCGTGCACACATGGACATACATGCACACACGCACACATGTGTACATGCGCACACCCACACGCGCACACCCCAACACACATGGACATACATGCACACACATGCACACACGTGTACATGCACACATGCACACACAAACACATGGACACACGCACACGCATACACGTGTACACATGCACACGTGCACACGTGCCCACGCGCACACACACACACACCCCTGGTTTCAGTCGTCCCAAGAAGCCCTCTGCTCGGAATCACTACCCCTCACTCTTCGTAGATCTGCACTGAAGCTGCAGATGCGTTGGGCGGTAGATCACATCCTGTTCTGTGTCCTAGTGATCACTGGCACGTGACCGAGGGTTAAGTAGAAGAAGAAGTCACGGATGGCGATGAAAGGGTTTCTTCTTGACAAACAGAAATCCTGAAAGTCTTGGAGAATGAAACACACAAACAAAAAAGATAGGCGTGAGAGCCCACAAGGATCCCGCCACTCTCCAGAGGCTGGATATTAGGAAACACACCACAGACATCTGATCAGACCTGCCAGTTAGAAAAGCCTTAAAGACTCCAAAGAACCCACATGCTTACACTAAAGTGTGTGCGCGCGCGTGTGTGTGTGTGTGTGTGTGTGTGCGTGCACCCATCTGTCTGTGTCTCTGTCCATGGGGCTATGTGGATTTGGGGACAGTCTTAGTAACGCCTGTGAACTCGGTGAACTCTGGGTTATCCCGGGCAGGGTCTCTGGGGCAGAGCTCATGCCACTTTGCTTTCTAGAAATGGACTCGGCACTACTGCGCCATTGCCGACGCCAAGCTGTCCTTCAGCGATGACATTGAGCAGACCGGGGAGGAGGAGCCGGCCCAGGTAGGCAATACCCCCTGCCGCCCCACAACCTCCAGCTGCTCCTGGGTACCAAGGCCAGGCAGGCTTTTCCCTGATTGGTTGGCTGGTCCAGGGGCTTGGCCAATGAGGTTCGAGTTTCTTTCCCGCTCTCTGGAGGGCTGGGCATTTGACGCTTCCCCACTTTCCTGCCCTGTCCCCTGGGGATCGCGGGCGAGACCCCCGTGTTCTCTCTGCGGCGCCCAGGATACACCCCCCACGGAACTGCACTTTGGGGAGAAGTGGTTTCACAAGAAGGTGGAGAAGAGGACGAGCGCCGAGAAGCTGCTGCAGGAGTACTGCGCCGAGACCGGGGGCAAGGACGGCACCTTCCTGGTCCGGGAGAGCGAGACCTTCCCCAACGACTACACCCTGTCCTTCTGGTAAAGCCCCCGCGCCAGCCACAGGGCAGAGCCGAGGCCGGACACTGGCAGGCCTGAACCAGAGCCCCAGACTTCACCCTGCGCCTGAACGGGGGGGCGTGACCTGTGACCCCGGGCAGCTCACTCAGCCACCCGGGACCCTCTTGGGATTCCACAGGTGGCCTGGGGAGGTGTTGTGAGCATGAGCACATGGTCTAGTCACCCACCCACTCAGTCACCTGCTCGTTCACCCACCCACCCACTCAATCAGCTACTCACTGGCTTACGCACCCACCCACTCAAATCACTCACCCACCCAGCAGCTCACTCACACACCCACCGTTCACTCACTCAGTTGTTCTCTGGGTAGGATCCTGGGCGCTGGCTCTGGGGGCTCGTGATGCCCGGTGGGCAGACAGGGTCTCTGCTCTCATGGGCTGGGCAGATGGATACTTAACAAGTCACCGTGGGAATGACCTTCCCGGCCCCTTAATGACCTCCATCCCTGATGGCCGGGATGGCCGCAATGAGGAGCGTCGGTGTGGAGAGCTGCCGAGGGCCGTCTGGGAGGCCCGGAGGAACTTTCTGGGAGCAGGTTTCCGGGAGGCCCGAGGCAGGGGCCTACAGTGACCGGCCAGCTCTGGGCGCTCCTCCAGGCCATCCCAGCTGCTCTCCTTGTCCTCGAGGGAAGCCCAGGGCCCCAGGGGACAGGTGTCTGAGTCAGGACTGCAACCCAGCTGCCTGGGTCCGGGGGAGGGGTTCTGTGGGGAAGAGGGGGCTGTGGGTGGGGGAAGCAGGTGGAATGTCCTGGAACCCGGCGGAGGAGCAGCCTGGCTCGGACTCTGGCCTGTTCTAAGAGCAGAGGCAGGTCTGGGTGGGCTCACGGGGTGTCCGCCCGCAGCGCTAGCCTGGCTGGTGGCCGCGGACCCCTGGGTGCGGGGGCCGCGGCCTGGTCCCCACGCCCTCGTCCCCTCCTGCAGGCGGTCGGGCCGCGTCCAGCACTGCCGGATCCGTTCCACCATGGACGGCGGGACCACAAAGTACTACCTGACGGACAACCTCATGTTCACCAGCATCTATGCCCTCATCCAGCACTACCGCGAGACCCACCTGCGCTGCGCCGAGTTCGAGCTGCGGCTCACCGACCCCGTGCCCAACCCCAACCCCCACGAGTCGAAGCCGTAGGTGGCCCCTGGCGCCCCTCCCCGCCCCGTCGCGCCTAGCGCTGCCCCCCTGCGCCTAGCACCGCCCCTTCCCGCCTAGCCCCGCCCCTCCGCGCCTAGCCCCGCCCCCGCGTGCACCCCCGCAAGTCCCCCCCACGTAGCCTCGCCCTTCCGTGCCGAGCCCCGCCCCTTTGCTCATAGCCTCTCGCCCCGCCCCTCTCTCCACCTCCTCTGCCCCTCACCACGCCACTCTACCTCCCTACGCCCCTTCTGCCCCTTGCCCCGCCCTCTCCGCTCCGCCCCTCCCCTCCTCTCCCTGCCCCATCCTCCTTGCCCCGCCCCTCCACCCCTAGCCCCGCCCATCTCCACCAAGCCCCGCCCCTATCCACCTAGTCCCGCCACTCCGCGCCGAGCCCCGCCCCTTTGCTCAGCCTCTCGCCCCGCCCCTCTCTCCACCTCCTCTGCCCCTCACCACGCCACTTTACCTCCCTACGCCCCTTCTGCCCCCCCTCTGCCCTCTCCACTCCGCCCCTCCCCTCCGCCCCTCTCCCTGCCCCATACGCCCTGCCCCGCCCCTCCGCCCCAGCTCTGCCCCTCTGCATCTAGCCCCGCCCCTCCGCGCAGAGTCCCGCCCCTTTGCTCATAGCCTCTCGCCCCGCCCCTCTCTCCACCTCCTCTGCCCCTCACCACGCCACTCTACCTCCCTAAGCCCCTTCTGCCCCTTGCCCCACTCTCTCCGCTCCGCCCCTCCCCTACGCCCCTCTCCCTGCCCCATCCTCCCTACCCCGCCCCTCCGCCCCTAGCTTTGCCCCTCTGCGCCTAGCCCCGCCCCCTGCACCAAGCCCCGCCCCCTGGGCCTAGCCCCGCCCCTCCGCGACGAGCCCTTCCCCTCTCCGCCTAGCCCCGCCCTTCTGTGCCTAGCCCTGCTCCTCTGCGCTTAGTCCTGCCCCATCTGCCCCTAGCCCCGCCCCTCCGCGCCTAGCCCCGCCCCTCTGCGCCTAACCCCGCCCCTCTGCGCTTAGCCCCGCCCCTCTGCGCCTAGCCTGGCTCCTATGCGTCTAGCCCCGCCCCTCCGTGCCTAGCCCCGCCCACCTGCACCTAGCCCCGCCCCTCTGCGCCTCTCCCCCTCCCCTTAGCGCCCTCACCCCGCCCCTCCGCTCCGCCCCGCCCCCACGGCTCTCCCTGCCTCCGCCCGTGGGTGCTCCCTGGCTTGCGAAGTCGGCTGTGAAAGGCGCTCTGGGCGGGCCGGGCCGGGGCTCCCCCGGGCCGGTCACCGCGGTCAGCCCGTCACCCCCGCGTCCCGCGCTCCCCCGCAGGTGGTACTACGACGGGCTGAGCCGCGGGGAGGCCGAGGACATGCTGATGCGGGTGCCCCGGGACGGCGCCTTCCTCATCCGCCGGCGGGAGGGCACCGACTCCTACGCCATCACCTTCAGGTGGGACCCCCGCGCCCGCCTGTGTCCGGGGGAGGGGCCCCGGGGCCTGTGTCCTCCTGTATCCTGGGGAGGGGTCTCGGGCCCTGCGCCTGCCTGTGCCCCGAGGAGGGGTCCCAGAGCCTGCGCCCGTCTGTGTCCAGGGGAGGGGTCCCAGGGCCTGTGTCCTCCTGTATCCTGGGGAGGGGTCTCGGGCCCTGTGCCTGCCTGTGCCCCGAGGAGGGGGTCCCAGAGCCTGCGCCCGTCTGTGTCCAGGGGAGGGGCCCCGGGGCCTGTGTCCTCCTGTATCCTGGGGAGGGGTCTCGGGCCCTGTGCCTGCCTGTGCCCCGAGGAGGGGGTCCCAGAGCCTGCGCCCGTCTGTGTCCAGGGGAGGGGCCCCGGGGCCTGTGTCCTCCTGTATCCTGGGGAGGGGTCTCGGGCCCTGTGCCTGCCTGTGCCCCGAGGAGGGGGTCCCAGAGCCTGCGCCCGTCTGTGTCCAGGGGAGGGGTCCCAGGGCCTGTGTCCTCCTGTATCCTGGGGAGGGGTCTTGGGCCCTGCGCCCGCCTGTGCCCCGGTAGGGGTCTCGGGCCCTGTGCCTGTCTGTGCTCTGGGGAGGGGTCCCAGGCCCTGCGCCCGCCTGTGCTTGGGTGTATCTAGCCCCAGGGCACCCACACCCGGCTCAGGGGTCCCCCTGGGTGAATTCCCTGGGAGAGAAGCTGCAAACCTTAGCGCCGGGGGTGGGGAAACTGAGGCAGAAGGAGCCGAAAGCTGACTGGTGCCCTGAGGCTCGACACAGCAAGCGGCCCGCTCCCCAACCCTGTCCGTTTACTGCCTTCACTAAGGCACTGTGGTGAGGGTCGCGGGGGTCCTACTTCTCTGGCCGGGAGTGGTAGGTGTCTCCCAGGCTTCGGACCCGAGCTGTGTGTGTTGGCTCCCGGCAGGAGAGGGCACGTGTGTGCTCTGTCCTGTTTTTGTGAAACACAGATGGGGCGTGATCCAGTGTCTTTCTTTCTCAACCTGTGTTTCTACTCAGCAGTGTTTTTAAAACGTAAATATTTAATTTAATGAAATACTGCTGCAAAGAGGCGACCACGGCAGACTTTGCCAGCATCTGTTTCCACGGGGCCGAGCAGGAGGGGCTTCAAGGAGCCGTGAGAGTCTGAAGTGCAGCCTGTTGGTCTTGGCTCTGGGCCCACACCTGCCAGGCTGGAGGCTGCCAACCCTGTGCCGGGGGCCGGGCAGTGCTGGGCATGAAAGTGGGCTCCTGGTGTGGGCTCGGCCACTGGGCTCTCTCTCTGGCCCCTGGGACCGGTCGGCTAGACCCCCCATGCCTGCAGACAGTTCTTGGCTCTCAAGTTAAGGTTGGAACCTCTTTTTTTTTTTCTTTTGGATCACACCCGGCGATGCACAGGGGTGACTCCTGGCTCTCAACTCAGGAATCATGCCTGGCAGTTCTCGGGGGACCCTATGGGATGCTGGGAATCGAACCGGGGTCTTCTACGTGCAAGGCAAACATGCCCTCCCCACTCTGGTATTGCTCCGGCCCCGAGGTTGGACGTTCTCTCCCTCCGATGTTTCTGTTCTTACTGGTAAAGGCCAGTCAGGGGAGAAGTCTGTTCCAGTTTGGATTGTTCCGCCTCTTGTTTGAAACAGATGAGGACAGAATAGATATGTCCTCATTTTTTGGGGAGGGGGGAATTCTATTGTTAGACTGGTGGGATCATTGAAGATGATCAGGGGTCTGGGCACAACCCCCCAGGACTGCAGCCGAGGCATTTTCTGCAAAGGACCAGAGAGGGTGAGGATTCTCCTGCAGAGGCTCCGTACCCCGTCACACTGCCGTAGCAGTGGTGCCATAGGAGAGCGGTCATGTGCAGTACAGCCACGAGTGAACGTTACTGGGTTTCGGTAGAAATGTACTTACAAAAACAGGTGGTGGGCCAGACTTGGCTGGCCTCCCCCGAGCCGGCCCTGTGGTCAGAGGGGAGAGAGAGGGTGAAAGGGTCGTGTGTGGAGCCCTCGCGGTGCTCTGAGCCTCATCCCGCGTCCCCTGGAGAGTCTGGGGAAGTCACGTTCCAGCAGGATGATTCCTAACAGCCGTTGCCTCGTGAGCTGCTGGCCCATGAGAGTTAAGTTCGCAGCATCACCAGACTTCCTAATCAGGACCCAAAACCTTTTATTTATTTATTTATTTTTATTTATTTATTTTTTATTAGTGAAACACCATGAGGTCCAGTTGTAGACTTACAAATTATTTTTTTTTTAAGACAACAAACATTTATTCTGTCACATAGTTTTGGAGGGTCAAGAATTTGAGAGTGGGCTAGCTTCGTGGTTCTGAGTCAAGGTCTCTCTAGCTCAGCAGTCAGCAAAACTGTGGTCATCAGCAGACTTACAAATTTTTGTGCTTGGGTTTCAATTATATAATGAGCAAATACCCATCCTTCCACCAGTGCCCATCCTCCACCACCACGGGTCCCAGCATCCCTCCCACCCCCCAGCCCCCCATCCCACCCTGCCTCTGTGACAGGACACTCCCTTTTGTTCTATCTCTCCTTTTGGGTGCTGTTGTTTTCCAAAAGAGGAATTGAGTGGCAATCATGTTTGGTCTATAGTCTACTTTCAGCATGCTTCTCGCACCCTGGGAGGATCCTCCCAACACCCTTTCTTTGGTGCTCCCTTCTCTATCTGAGCTCCCTTCCCTCCTAGCATGTGTGGCTGGCCTCCAACCCATGGAGCAAAATTCCTGGTACTAATCTCGGCCACTCCTGGGTGTTAGTCTCCCATTTTGTTACTACATGTCCCCCAGATGAATGCAATCTTTCTGTGTCTATCCCGCTCTTTCTGACTCATTTCGCTCAGCATGATACTTTCCATGTAAAGACCCAAAACCTTTTAACACGGAACCGCCATTTGAATCCATTCGTTTTCCAGGCCACTTACCTGCTCCATTTGGTTCCGTCACGGAGCACATGACACACACATATGTACATGCACACACATGCACACATGCACACACGTGTACCCAGACACGTGTACACACGTGCACACACCACACACACTGTAATGCTGACACCGCACATCTCTGATGGTGGAGGACACGGATCCCAGGGTAAACCCACATAGACACGTCTGCTCAGTTCCTCCCGCTGGGCCCCACCTGGGCTCTGTCCTGGTCGGTGCCTTCTCCCTTGTCGCCGTTACAGTGTCGTGAGAGTGACGTGACGTTGGGAAGCGCTGGGCCCCACAGGCCGCTGCCTCCCACTCGTCTCCCACAGGCTGTCCCGAAGGACAGCGCGGGGCTTCCCGAGGCCCTGGCCTGGGTGCCGGGACCCCCGCGTGCCCACCCCGTGCGCTCCTTCCCCGCAGGGCCAAGGGCAAGGTGAAGCACTGTCGCATCAACCGGGACGGCCGGCACCTGGTGCTGGGCACCTCGGCCTACTTCGAGAGCCTGGTGGAGCTGGTGAGCTACTACGAGAAGCACGCGCTCTACCGGAAGATGAAACTGCGCTACCCCCGTCACCCCCGAGCTGCTGGAGCGCTACAACATGGTAGGCGCCCGGCTCGCGCACCCTTGCCTCCCCGCCGCCCCGCTCCTCAGCTCCCGCCTCGTCCCCCGCGGGGGCGGCAGCAGCGACCCCAGTCCAGGCTCTGACCTCCGGCGGGCGTCAGGGGGCCCGAGAACTGCGGAGGGAGGCAGTGGAGAGTGGAGAGAGAAACGGTGACTTGAGGGAGTCGTGGCGTTGTGGGGGTGGGGAAAGGCCGTGTGTGCAAAGGGCCTGGGGTGACCGGGATTGCAGACCCGGAGGCATGTAGAAGCTGGTGCTGGGGCAGGTACGTGTGTGTGTGGGGGGGGGGGGGGGGCGGGGGTGAGAGATAGGTAAGGATGGGGGTTCAGACACGGCGTCATCTGAGCTGACAGCCTCTGACTCCATCCGATTGCCCTCTTTCCGCTCCGGCCCTGGAGACTCTGTGATTCGCTGGGGTGTGTTTTGCCCTGGAATCTGCCCGGCATCACTCAGAGGGCTGAGGGTGCTGCCCCCTGCTGGCCCTGACTGTGGTGCCTGACCTGGTGCTGTCGCAGGTTGAGCGAGGTGCTTGTGTCCCTCTGGTCTGGGCTTCCCGCCGAGCTCAGCTGGGAGGAGCCCCATTTGTTTGGGGATGAAGCCTCCGTGTGTGCAGATACTTTGCCAGGCGGTGGGCTCTCTCCTCTGTTTCTGAGTCCCAGCACCCGGACCCCTGGTTCTCAGAGGAGTCCAGATAGCCTGGCCATTGGTCACTCTCTGTTCTTCCTCAGGAAAGAGACATCAACTCCCTCTACGATGTCAGCAGAATGTACGTGGACCCCAGCGAGATCAACCCCTCCATGGTACGATGTCCCCGAAGGCCCGGCCTCCCCCCGCCCCATGCCCTGCCCCATGGCGGGCAACGTCCACCTGACCTCACTGTCCTGTGCTGGCCTCGGGCAGTGCTCAGGGCTTCCCATGAGCCCTGGCCAGCTGTGCTGTCTGGTCGTGTGCAGCCCGGGCCACTGCCAGCCCGGGGCCTTGTGTTTGCGGGGTGACAGACTCCCACCGGAGCTCTCCTGGGCTGCCCCAATTCTGTTTTAGTTTTTTGAGAAGAAATGGTTGACAGTGAGCTCTGGTTCTGGAGGGAAGGTCACCGGGTCCCATCCCGAGGTGGCCTGCCTGGCCAGAGTCCTGAGCTCGGGCAACCGCCGTGGGCTCCTGTCTTATGACCCTTCCTTGTTGATAGCGGTGCCCAGACCCCGTGATTTCTAGATCCTTCCTGAGCTCTCTGGCCCAGACGTGGTAACACAGGAAATGCTGCCTGCCCACGTTGAGTTGTGGTCCACCATCTCCTCTGTAGTAGCTATGACTCCCATGTCACTGAGGGGGAAACTGAGGCAGAGCAGACACCTGTGTGCAGCCGTCAGGTGCCCAGAGGAGAGGTCTGCTTCCTGGTCACCTCCCGTCTCCTTTGCGGGGCCAGGGCGCATCTGGGTTTGAAGGTGTTGAAGTGGGAGCACTGGCTGGTGCCTCTGTAGGGAGAGGGGGCGTCTGGGCTGTACTAGATGGGGGCGTCCTGCGGGCCTGTGTTGGGGACCTCAGTCCCTAGGGCCCCAAGTATGGACTGGGGCTGCAGCTCCTGGCAGTGCTGTGCCCTGGCCAGTAGGTGGTGCCGCCGGCCCCCCCTGACCGTCGCTTTCCGTTTCCCGAAAGCCCCAGAGGACGGTGAAGGCTCTGTACGACTACAAGGCCAAGCAGGCCGACGAGCTGAGCTTCTGCCGGGGCGCCCTCATCCACAACGTCTCCAAGGAGGCGGGGGGCTGGTAAGAAGCCGACGCGGCGCCCCCTGCCCTTCCTGACCCTGCCCGCATTGACCAGGGGCACCTCCTGGACGAGAGAGGTGACACGCGTCTCGGGCAGCCCACACAGCTCTCACAGGCAGTCACAGTCACACAGTCATAATCACAGTCACACCGTCACATACAGTTACACAGTCACACAGTTGCAATCACTGTCAGTCACACAGTCACATAAAGTCATGCAGTCATATATAGTCACAGTCAGTCACAATCACAGTCACGCAGTCACCTCTAGTCACAGCCATAGCCACAGTCCCTCAGTCACACAGTCAGTCACACAGTCACACAGTCAGTCACACCTTTACACAGTCACAGTCACACACACAGCCAGTCAGTTACAACCACACACAGCCTTAGCCATACCATCACAATCACAGTCAGTCACACAGTCGTATACAGTCACACAGTCACAGCCACACTTTTGCACAGTCACAGTCACAGTGAGTCACAGTCACAGTCACAAACACAGAGTAACAGTCAGTTAGTCACATACACAGCCACAGTCACAGTCAGTCACAGTCACACATAGTCAGTCACACTCACACAGTCACATTCACACTTTTACACAATCACACACAGTCATAGTCATATACAGTCACAGCACACAATCACAACCACAGTTTACGCAGTCACATACAGCCACATAATCACACACAGTCACAATCACAGTCACATACAGTCAGTCACAATCACAGCCACACAGTCACACAGTCACAGTCACGCAGTCACATACAGCCAGACAGTCACAGTCATACACAGTCACATACAGTCACACACAGTCACATGTAGTCACAGCCACATACAGACACACAATCACAGTCACTCACAGTCACAGTCTGACTCCAGGGCTTGGACTTGGGGGTGAGTTGGGGGGTGCCTGGCATGGTGAGGAGACACCAGCAGAGGAGGGGCCCAGCCTGACTGGCGGGAAAAGGCACCAGGCCCTGTGGGAGTGACAGGAGCCAGCCCCGCGGAGGGCTGTCACCCCATGCCGGAGGGACTCCGACTGCCCACATGTCCCTGGCAGGGAGTGGGCAGGGGCCTGCGTGGCTGGTCGGGAGCCTGGCCAGGAACCCCGTGGGGGCGTCGGTCTGATGCTGGGGTCACGGCCCTGCCCCTGGCTGCCACTGCTGGTGGACAGAAACCGCCAGTGCACCCCGTGCCCACGCCGCCCCTCCTGCCCCGGGGCCGGCCGCCTGCTGACGCCCGCTGCCCCCAGGTGGAAAGGCGACTACGGCACCCGGGTCCAGCAGTACTTCCCCTCCAACTACGTCGAGGACATTTCGACTGCTGACGTGGAGGAGATGGAGAAGCAGGTGAGTGCCGCCTGCCCCTGGCTCCCTGCTCCTGCATCTCAGGCAGGGGCGCAGTGACCCCCCCCCCCCCAAAACCCCCTGCCCACTCCCTTGCATGCTCAGGTCCTGCTCAAAACCAAGGAATTCTCTCAAGGCAGAAGTGGCAGTCTGGGAAGGCTGCACAGAAGAAAGGGCCTGGCATCCTGGAAGTCAAGTTAGCGGGTTGGGAGAGAACATAGTGCTTAGGGGGCTTGCCCTGGGGAACCCCACCACCTCCAGGATGGTCCAGGGAATTCCCAGCAGCACTGCAGCCGCAGGCCCTGGTGTCGAACCAGTGGCCTAGTTGGCAGAGAAGTGCCGGGATCCTGAGCACTGCTTGGGAGCACCCATCATAGTGCCCAGCAGCAGGGGTGGCCCGAGGTGCGCGTGTCAGGCACACCCGGCCTGCAGCAGGCACTCCTGGTTGTGGTGGTCTTCACAGCCCACCCTGTGGTCGGCAGGAGCCTGCATCCGACAGGGCCTGGAAAGCAGGTGGTGGGGGTGGGTGTTGCCTGTGATGACCCCCCCTTGTTGCTGCTCAGGGGGGGCAGGGGGGGCAGGGTCAGACCCGGGGCCCCGGGGAGCCTGGCATGTCTCCATCCCTAACCCCAGAAGCGTCTCCGGAGCAACCTGGCACTGAGGCATCTGCGGGAAGCGTCTGGGATGGATTTTCCTTCCAGTACTTTGGCCACACCTGGGGATGCTCAGAGCTCGGGGGTCTTCGCCCTGGTGCTGGGCACCACATGGGGGCAGGGGTCAGCCACAAGGAGCCTGCCCTCAGCCCTGGGCCCTCTCGGGTCCTGGAGGGGTTTTGCTCCGGAATTCACAGCCCGGACCCAGGCGCCTGCCGCCCACCTTGGCCCCAGCCCCTGCTTCTGACTCTGTTCTCTGCCCGTGGACGGGCCCAGGAGGGAAGCGCACCTGAGCCGCTCCCCGTCAGGACTCACGGGGGGGCCCGTCTGTTTCTCTGCAGATCATCGAAGACAACCCCTTGGGCTCTCTCTGCCGGGGCATCCTGGACCTCAACACCTATAACGTAGGTGCGTGTCGGGTCCGGCCGCTCGGCCACACGGTGTCGGGCCGGTGGTTCTCGTCTGCGTTTCACTCTGCCCGTCTGGGTCTGGGGTCAGGTCTTCCCGGCCCTGCCAGCGGCCGGCCTGGTGCCCTGTGCACCCCACCCCATGGGGCCGAGCTCCTGGCCGGGTTCTTGCCCCGTGTGCAGCATGGTCTCTGCAAGCCCAGGCGTGTCCCTTGGCCGGGGACTGTGGTTGCCCCATGGGGCAGGGGCTGCAGAGGCCTGGCCAGGCATACACGGGTCAGCAGGGGTGGGCAAGGCTACCCAGGACCTTGGGCTGCCTTTAGCAGCGGGGCCTTGTGGCTGGTGGCAGGAGGGGGACACGGGCCTTTCTCTTGGGCATGATGCCTCGGTCAGCTGGGCCAGCTCCTCGCGTGACCCTCCTGCTCGGCCCTGCCCTGTGGGGGCGTGAGGGTCTCCCGTCCAGGGCCAACACCAGGCTCGCCACGCAGCGGGGGTAGGGAGGTGGGAGCCGGGTCCGTGCCTCTGAATGGCGGGAAACTGTCCCCCACGGGACGGCTGGCCGTGCCCACAGCCTGGCGCCCAGCAGAGGTGGGTGAGGGGCGGGGGGCCGTGGGTGGGGCTCAGGGCACTGCGGTGGGGCCCGGGGTGCCAGGGCCGAAGGCTGCTCTGGGGGCCCTTGGGGAGGCTCACTCCCGCGTCTCGCTTTAGTGAAAGCCCCCC
Source organism: Sorex fumeus (assembly GCF_029834395.1). Lineage (NCBI taxonomy): Eukaryota > Metazoa > Chordata > Mammalia > Eulipotyphla > Soricidae > Sorex > Sorex fumeus. The sequence continues at coordinate 60,294,989 of NW_026606179.1, forward strand.
AGGGCAAGAACCAGAAGCCGTTCGTCTTCATCCTGGAGCCCAAGAAGCAGGGAGACCCCCCCGTGGAGTTCGCGACGGACCGCGTGGAGGAGCTGTTCGAGTGGTTTCAGAGTGTCCGTGAGATCACCTGGAAGATGGACGCCAAGGTGGGCGCTGTGGGCGGGTGGCCGTCGAGGGGGGGGTGTCGGGCAGTGCGGGTGAGGGTGGGCGGCATCTCCCCATCTCCCAGCCCCCGTGTCCTGACCAGCGGGTCCGGCCCCCTGCAGCGTCCCTCCTGTCCGGCCCTGGGCATCTGCTCATCGGGGATGCGTTTCCCATATTTTCCCGGGGGAGTTTTTCGAGTGGACTCGGGCTCTGGGGCAGGGGCGGGGCGTGTCTGAGGGCGTTTGGCTGGACCCGCTTTGGGCTGAGGAACAGGGCAGCTGCGCTGGCCTGGGGCCCGTCACATGCCCCTCTGGGCCTTGGTGGCCCTGGCGCAGAACGGCCCCGAGCACTGAGGGCTGAGGCCCAGCGCCCTCCCCTGGGCTGGAAGGGGAGGACACTCACTCGGGTTCCAGCTGCCCGAGTGCGAGGGGGAGCTCACTCCTGCGTGTCACCCAGACTGGGGGTCCCGCAGGTTGCTCCCTGAGGGTCTGTTGCTGGAACCGCGGGTGGTACAGACCAGGGTTAGCAGGACGGGCTGCGTGCCAGAGCTCCTGACCCGAGGGGGAGGGCATGGGGCTCCCTGGACGGCTGGTGCCCGGGGCAGCGGCACACAGTGGGCTCAGGGCCAGGACTAGCAGCCTGGACCCCACCTGGAGCCCTGGTAACAGGGGCGGGGATCTCGCAGGCCACGGCAGGAAACCCAACGGACTGTGCTCGGGCCTCACAGGCTGGGGTGGTCGTTCGCCTCTGCAGTGTGGGTGCTGTGAGAGCAGATCGCCCCGTTGCCCCCTCCCAGCCCCTGTCCACCTCTCTCTTTCTCATTCTGTGTGTGTGTGTGTGGGGGGGAGATGGGGTGCTCCGGGAGTGACTGCCAGTGCAGTACCTCACTGAGGCACAAGGAGGCGCCACCTTCCTGGGTTTATCGGAACCTTCCGTTTCCTGACCGTGTTCTGGGTGCGTCCTCTCTCTCTTCCGGGCTTCTCTGCCCGCCCAGTCGAGCCGTGAGTCCCTGGCACGGGAGCACTGGTGAGGAGGCACTCGGCCCCTGCTCCCACAGTGGGAGCCTGGGGGCCCAGGTTGCCTCTAAGTCTGGGGCTCCGAGGGGTGCAGGCAGGATGAGGACCAGCCCCCCCTTACCCCCACCACCTGCTTTGTCCTGGAGCTTGACACGTCTCTGTCTCTGTCTCTGTGTGTCTCTCTCTGTTTCTTTCTCTGTATCTCTACCTCTCTCTGTCCCTGTCTCTGTGTCTCTCTGTGTCTCTGTCTCTCCTCTCTGTCTCTCTGTCTCTGTCTTGCTCTCTCTCTCTCTCTCTGTCTCTGTCTCACTCTGTCTCTCTCTATCTCTGTGTCTCTGTCTGTTTCTCTGTCTCTCTGTCTCTGTCTCCGTTTCTCTGTGTTTCTTTCTCTGTATCTCTGCCTCTCTGCCTCTCTGTCTCTGTGTCTGTCTCTGTTTCTCTGTCTCTCCTCTGTCTCTCTGTCTCTGTCTTGCTTTCTCTCTGTCTCTGTGTCTCTCTGTGTCTCTGTCTCTGTTTCTCTGCCTCTTCGCTCTCTGTCTCTGTCTTTGTCTCTCTCTGTCTCTGTTTCTTTCTGTCTCTCTCCCTCTCTCTGTCTTTCTCCCCTCTCTCTGTCTCTGTCTCTGTCTGTCTGTCTGTCTCTGTCTCTCTCTCTCTGGTGGTGGCAGCTGGGGTTTGGGGCCACACCCAGCAGTGCTCAGAGGCTACTCCTGGCTCTGTGCTCCGTGCAGGGGACGTAGGCGCCTTCTCCCGTGCTGGCCTACGGTCTCTGCTTTTCTCCGGGGCCTGGGACTTGCCGTGCAGGAAGTTCTCCCGCACGAGGGTGCTGGAGGTGCCGGTTCTGCCCACGCCGAGGCCCTTCTCTGCCCTGATCTGCCCCCTGGGTGGGCTCGTGTGTGTGCCAGGGCTCAGGAGGGAGACTGTTTTCTTGTGCTCACGCGTGAAGAGGGGGGCCCGGAGTCCCTGGTCAGCTGAGGCCCTTCTGTCCTTGACCTGTCCAGTCGGCGGGTCAGAGTCTGACACCGTCTTCCCGGGCCCTCACCGTGCTGTTCCCAGCAGCGGCTGGTAGTCCCTCTCCACTCGTGCCCGTCTATGTGGACAGAGCCTGCCCTGCAGGGCCGAGCGTGGCTCTGTGTCCTGGAAGCCGTCCTTGTGCTTGCCAGGGCTTCCTTCCCAGACCATGGGGTCCGGAGCCAGCGCAGTGGGCAGGGCACTGGCCTGGGGTCCTGCCCCCTGGTCTCCTGGGCCCACCGGAAGTGCTCCCCGAGCACAGAGCCCTGAGCTCTGCTGGACAGAAATGGGAGAGTCAAGCGTATGTGAGGACCAGGAGGACCCCAGGCAGTCGGCTCACGCCCCTGCCCATCCCACCCCTCCCCGTCTCCCCTCTGGCCTCGCGCTGGGCTCTGTGACCCAGGAGGTCATCTGTGCCCCCTCTAGCCACTAAGAGCCACTGGCTTGACCCGGCCCGGCCCGTGCACGACTATTTCTTTGCGAAGCACAGACTGAGTCTGCTCCGGCTCTGGAAATGGTGTGGTGGGGAAGGCGTTTGCCTTGTAAATCGCCCCCAGTTGACTCCCCGAGCACTGGCGGAGTGATTCCCCAAGTGCAGAGCCAGGACTAAGCCCTGAGCACCACCGGGCAAGCCTTCAACCACACCCCAGTTCTCTGGTGGACAGCGTGTGGTGCCTGGCGCTAAGACCCCCAGAGAGTGACCACTGCCCCCACTGTCCTCCTCTCAAGGGACCAAGATGAACAGTTGGCGAGGCCAGGGACGGGTCACCCTGGCGGAGGGGGACGGGTTCCGTGGACAGTGTCGCCTCTGCGTCCTGACCTGGTGGCTGACTCGGTTCAATCCCCGACACCTCGTCGGGTCCCCTGAGCACCGCCAGGAGGGGGCCCTGGGCGCAGAGCCAGGAGGAACCCCTGAGCGCTGTTGGGTGGGCCCTGAAAGAAAACTGAAAAAAAAAAAAGAACCGGGGTGGGGGGGCAACAGGGAGAGGTCGGGGGTCAGGGACAGGCGGTGGCCGTGTGTGTCGCTGAGCGGGTCCAAGCTCCCGCACCCTACGTGGCCCCCAGAACCCCGTGAGGAGTGATCCCCGAGCACTGCTGGGTGTGGCCCCAAAACTACAAAGTGAGAACAAGAAGGAAAAGGACCTGGGGTGGGAAGCGGAGGGGCTGAGGGGTGGGGGGGGCGGGGGGCAGGGAGAGGGGAGGGGGCAGGGCTTAGGGGAGTGCAGGGCTAAGGCGGCAGGGCCAAGAGGGAGGGGGCGGGGGAGGGGGAGGGTAGGGCCGAGGGGGAGAGGGGGAGGGGGCTGGGGGGGAGGGGGAGGACAGGGCCGAGGGGGAAGGGGGAGGGGAAGCGGAGGGGAGGGCCGAGGGGGGTCAGGGGCTGCTGGACTCAGGCGCGGCTCCCGCAGGAGAACAGCATGAAGTACTGGGAGAAGAACCAGTCCATCGCCATCGAGCTCTCGGACCTGGTGGTCTACTGCAAGCCCACGAGCAAGACCAAGGACAACCTCGGTACCGTGGCTCCCGGGCACGGCCCCCCCGCACCCCCCACCCCCACCCCGGGCCCCCTGCACCTCAGGAGCAAACGTCCCCAAGACAGCGATTTCCGCTGGGGGCTGAGACCCACACCTGGAGTCAGGCTGAGGCTCGGGGCTGGGGACCCCGCCCGCCCCACAGTCCGGGGGTCTGTCCTGCAGCGCCGGCATTCTGGGGTGACCCGGGTCCTCCAGTCTCTGCTCCACCTCTAGAAGGTTCCATGTGTTGTTAGGTCTAGGGTCAGATCAACCCGCCCCGTTTCAGGCAGAGCCACTGTGGCCATCTCAGGTGACATTCCTGACCCCAGGTGACACTCTTGACCCCAGGTAACACACCTGACCCCAGGTGACACTCCTGACCCCAGGTAATGCACCTGACCCCATGACACTCCTGACCCCAGGTAACACACCTGACCCCAGGTAAACTCCACCTGGTTCCAGGGCCATTGCTAAGCCTGCACAGAGGCCGGCAGTGGCTCTGATCAGACTCTCCAGCTGAGAAAGTCCTGTGCTGTCTCAGAGCGGCCTGTGGTCTCAGAGTGGCCCCTGGTCTCAGCGTGGCCCCTGGTCTCAGCGTGGCCATGGGCCGCTGGTCTCTGCGTGATGAGTGGGGCTCCCCCCAGGGCCCCCGCACTCTGTCTGCTGGGAGGTAGTGAACCCAGGGCCTGACTGGACCCCCCACCTTGTTCTGGGCGCCCTGCCCGACTGCATCCCCACCCCCACACCTCGCCCTGCCTCCCCCTTCCCCGGTCCAGCAGCCCCCGTGGTCCTCCCCAACGGCTGGGGCGTGAGCGGGTTTTATAGGGCTCTTGAACGACTTTCTAATCCCACAGTGCAGGGGCTCAGGGTCAGCCTGGGCTCGACTTTCCCGCCTCCTCCTGGGGGCCCAAGGGCCGCCCTCTGCATCTGCTGCTCCCCTGGGTGCTTGCCCTCCGCACGCTCAGTCCCCACGGGTGCTGGTGTGCGCGGGGAGGGCCGTGGTGCTGGGCCCTGGCGTTGGGCACGCTGCACCCCGAGGGTGGGCCGGGCCAGCAGCCCCGCGTGCGGCGGGAAGGGGCGCGGGGCGGCAGGTGAACGTGCCTCCCCCGCAGAGAACCCCGACTTCCGAGAGATCCGCTCCTTCGTGGAGACCAAGGCCGACAGCGTGACCCGGCAGAGGCCCGTGGACCTGCTGAGGTACAACCAGAAGGGCCTGACGCGCGTCTACCCCAAGGGCCAGCGCGTGGACTCGTCCAACTACGACCCCTTCCGCCTCTGGCTGTGCGGCGCCCAGATGGTGGCACTCAACTTCCAGACGGCAGGTGCGCGCGGGGCGGGCACGACCGGCCCGGGGGAGGGGGCGGAGCGCCGGGGCCGGGTCCAGGCACTGCCCAGACAGGCAGCGGGCACGTCCCCGTGACCGGGGCGGCTTCAGTGCGGCACCAGCCCAGACACCCGGCCCTGCAGTACCTCCCCGTCTCCTCCTGCCCTTCTTAAGCTTCCGCGTTTCCTGCCTGGAAAGTGTTTCCCACTTGGCGTCTTCACAATCGCCTGGTACAGGGGAGCAGGCACCTGCCTGGCCGCGGCTGACCCTGGCTCCATACTGGGCGCCGCGTGGGCCCCGGACACTGCTGGGTGGCCCCTCAGTGTCCCTGGGTGCGGCCCCAACCTACAAAGGATAGAGGGGGCTGCAGACGGAGCTCAGCGGCCTGGGTACTTTGTATGGGGGCAACGCACGGTCCCCTGAGCCCGTCAACAGTGGGCCCTGAGACAGAGCCGGGAGCATCACTGGGTGCGGCCCCAAGCCAAGGCGGTAGATACAATGCCGTAGTTTTTCCCAGCAAAGACCATTTATTTATTTATTTACTTATTTTTGCTTTTTGGGTCACACCCAGCGATGCACAGGGGTTACTCCTGGCTCTGCACTCAGGAGTTACTCCCGGCGGTGCTTAGGGGTCCCTATGGGATTCTGGGAATCGAACCCGGGTTCGCTGCGTGCAAGGCAAACACTCTACCTGATATCTCTCCAGCCTCCACAGCAAAGACCATTTCTAAGGGTTATCTTTAATCCCCTTTTTCTTTCCTTCCTTCCTTCCTTCCTTCCTTCCTTCCTTCCTTCCTTCCTTCCTTCCTACCTCCCTCCCTTCCTTCTTTTTTTCTTCCCTCCCTTCCTTCCTTCCTTCCTTCCTTCCTTCCTTCCTTCCTTCCTTCCTTCCTCCTTTTCTCCCTCCCTCCCTCCCTCCCTCCCTTCCTTCCTTCCTTCCTTCCTTCCTTCCTTCCTTCCTTCCTTCCTCCTTTTCTCCCTCCCTCCCTCCCTCCCTCCCTCCCTCCCTCCCTCCCTCCCTCCCTCCCTCCCTTCCTTCCTTCCTTCTCCCTTCTTCCCTCCCTCCCGCTCTGCCCCCAGGGATGTCTCTGGCAGGCTGGGGGCCCCTCTGGGCCTGGCGAGACCCTCCTTGCTCTGTCGCCCCGCGGGTTCGGTGAAGCCCCCCGCCTGACCCCCCTCCCCTCCCCAGACAAGTTCATGCAGATGAACCACGCCCTGTTCTCCCTCAACGGGCGGACGGGCTACGTGCTGCAGCCCGAGAGCATGCGGTCGGAGAAGTACGAGCCCGCGCTGCCCGAGAGCCAGCGGAAGATCCAGATGACGCTCACGGTCAAGGTGGGGCCCGGCCCTTCTGTCTGGTCACCTCTCCTGTCCCGTGTGTGTGTGTGTGTGTGTGTGTGTAGGGCTCGTCCTGTTCCGCATCTCCCAGGCCCCGTGTCAGGTTGGCTTCTGACCCAGCAGAGCACTGGGGCGGGAAACGGCCCCTGGGGACAGGAGGGGGCATCCCCGGCGTGGGCATCCCATGGGGTGGATCCGGAAGCTTCCGGGGAATGTGCTGTTGCACGTCTTTGTTCACTCGCCTCCTGTGGGAGCTCGGGAAGGCGGGCGAGTGGATTTTCCGAGCGGGAGGAGGGATGAGCCCAGCCGTGGGCTGAGGGGCTTGTTTGGCCCAGTGTGGCCCCCCGCCCCGCTGTAAAAAAGGGGAGAGAAGAAGAGGAAGTTCGGGGGCCAGAGAGATAGTTCAATGGGTAGGGCGTTTGCCTCCTCTGCGGCAACCCAGGTTCGACCCCGGCATCCCGTGTGGCTCCTGAGCCGCCCAGGAGGGATTCCTGAGCCCAGAGCCGGGAGTCGGCCCGGGAGCGGAGCAGAAAGGAGGGGGCTGGGGGCCAGGGGCTGGGGGAGCCGATCGCGAGGGCAAGGCGTTCCTGTTCTCTGTGTCTGCCGCGCGTGATGCACTCGGCCTCTTTGACCTTCAGCTTTAAGGTGGCGGGTGCTGGGGTCTGAGGGGGCATGTGGGGTCTGAGGGCCCCGGTTCTGGGGAACCCAGCGCTGGCCTCGGTTCCGCAGGTCCTGGGGGCTCGCCACCTGCCCAAGCTCGGCCGGAGCATCACCTGCCCCTTCGTGGAGGTGGAGATCTGCGGCGCAGAGTACGACAACAACAAGTTCAAGACGACGGTCGTGAGTAAGTGCCCGGGCGCCCGCAGGGTGGGATCGGGACCCGCTTCTGGGGTCTCACCCCGTCCAGTCCTTCCCGCGTCCCTCCTTCCTTCCTCCCTTCCTTCCTTCCTTCCTTCCTTCCTTCCTTCCTTCCTTCCTTCCTTCCTCCCTTCTTTCCTTCCTTCCTTCCCTCCCTCCCTTCCTTCCTTCCTTCCTTCCTTCCTTCCTTCCTTCCTCCCTTCTTTCCCTCCCTCCCTCCCTCCCTCCCTCCCTTCCTTCCTTCCTTCCTTCCTTCCTTCCTTCCTTCCTTCCTTCCTTCCCTCCCTCCTTCCTTCCGCTGCAGTTCAGCCCGGAAGCAAGTCACTGTCTGCCTGGTCCCGGGTCGGGTCGGGGTGCTGGCCGGGCTCTGCCTCCTTCTGTGTGAAAACGGGGGAGGGGGGGTTCCACAGCCCCCCAGGCCCAGGGCAGAGCCCCCCTGCTTGGCCCGCTGCCCGTAGAGACAGAGTCGGCGCCCACACCCCTGTCTCCCCTGACCCAACCTCCTGGCCTGTCCTGGACAGGGGGCCTGGCAGTGCCCCCTCCCCGGCTCTCCCAGTGCCGACAGCCCCCCTGAGAGGGAAGGAGGGTCTGGGGGGGCCACCCAGGACCAGCCCTGTTGAGCCCCCACCTCCTTGCAGATGACAATGGCCTGAGTCCTGTGTGGGCGCCAGCGCAGGAGAAGGTGACCTTCGAGATCTACGACCCGAACCTGGCCTTCCTGCGCTTCGCGGTCTACGAGGAGGACATGTTCAGTGACCCCAACTTCCTGGCGCACGCCACCTACCCCATCAGGGGCATCAAGTCAGGTGCGGGTGGACGCGTGTCCCGGCGGGCCCCGGGCGAGCTCGGGGACAGCGAGCTGGGTGGTCGAGAGCCAAGAGCTGGACCCTCGTTCGCCTGAGCACTGAGACGTCGGCTGCAGCCGGGCAGGACCCGCAGCCCCTGTGCCCCGGGCGGCCAGGACGCCCTCGGCTGCGTCTCTGAGCCACTGGTCAAACCCTCTTGCTCTTCTTCCTGCTCTGGTGCTTTGGGTGCCCCGGAACCATCCGAACACCCCCGAGGTCACGGCTCCCCTGTCTGCTCAGGGTCACGTCACAAGAGAAAAAGGCAATTTTACGGATTTGGGCCATGCAGACACGAGTCGAGTCTTTTCTCTGATGTGGCGTGAGGAGTTCTTTTGCAATTTTTTTTGGTCCACGCCCTGAAGTGCTCTGGTTTGCTCCTGGCTCTGCACTCAGGGATGACACCGGGGGCGGGGATCGAACCCGGGTCGGGCATGTGCACATGTCAGATGTCCTACCTGCTGTGCTCTCTCTCTGGCCCAAGAAGTCCTGTTTTCTTACTTTCCCAATATAGAACATAGCAGGCCTTTCCAGTGAGCTCCGACCTCTCCCGGGATGGTCAGTCTGAGCGTTCCTGCCCTCAGCACCACCTGAGTCGACCAGGAGGAGGCTCTGGGGTGGGGCCCAGCTGCTCCCAGGCCAGGAAGCGCCCAGGTGTCCTGGGATGGCACCTGGAGAAAACGGGGCTAGACTGAGCAGCCTTCTTATTGAGAAACGTTTTCATCAACTGCTTCTTTAAATCATTTGAATTTTTTTTTGGCTTTTTGGGTCACACCAGTGATGCTCAGGGATTACTCCTGGCTCTGCACTCAGGAATCACTCCTGGCAGTGCTGGGGGACCATACGGGGTGCTGGGAATCAAACCCGGGTCGGCTGCGTGCAAGGCAAACGCCCTGCCTGCTGTACTATCAGCCCCCTATCATTTGACATTTTAAGCTAAATATCCACCGCCTTGTAATATAATAAATGATTAGCCATAGCACAGCATTAGGGCGTTTGCCTTGCATGCAGCCAGCCCGGCCGAGCCGGGTTCAATTCCTCCGCCCCTCTCGGAGAGCCCGGCAAGCTACCGAGAGTATCTCGCCCGCACAGCAGAGCCTGGGAAGCTCCCCGTGACGTATCTGATATGCCAGACACAGTAACAACAAAGTCTCCAATGGAGACGTTACTGGGCCCGCTCGAGCAAATCGATGAACAACGGGAGGACAGTGTTACAGTGCTATAAATATGCAAGTCCCTGAAATTTCAGGGGCCTGAAATTTGGCATACCTTCCCTTTCCGGGCCACCGTGCCCCTCAACTAAGTAAGGCTCAGGACTAGTTTTGTGGGGGGGGGGGGAAGGGTCACGCCCAGCAGTGCTCAGGGCTTCCTCCTGGCCCTATGCTCGGGGGTCGCTCCTGGGCGGGGTGTGGGGATGGACCCCCAGCGCCCTGCCCCCGTGCAGTCTCCCCAGGGCTGTTCACAGTAATGGTGCCCTCCCCCTCCCCCACTCCCCCCCGCTCCCACCCTCTGCTGCTTGGTCCCGGGGCTGGGGGGCTGCTTCCCAGCGCACGTAAGTGGGAACTGGCCTCTCGCTGACCAGCCGCAGGGTGTCCGTGTGTCCGTGCTGGTTGAACACGCCTGGTCTTCGGTGGGAGATTTCGAATGCAAAGACAGAACCCTCGAGGGCACTGCCTGCCACGTCCCTGTTCACTGAAGGCGTGAAATAAAGCGAATAACCCCCTTTGTGCAGAAGACGTGGGGCCTTCGGGATCCAAAAATAAACTAACCCCCCTCGGCCCCCCAGTTACAGGGCTGCGGCGCTTAAGCCTTTGAGGCAGCTGGAGCCCAGCCGGAGGGGGCCCAGATCAGACTGTTCCGAGGGCTCCAGCCCCCTCCTGCCTCAACCCTCCCAGCAGTGCCGCTCGCTCCTGCAGACCAGGCCGGAGTGTGGGTCTGGCGTCCAGAAGGTCCCCCTGCCCTTGGGGACACACGGAACCCAGCAGAGCAGAGTCACAAAGGCCGTGCAGGGCCCCCGCCGTGAGGCCCCCCGCCAGGCCCGGCTCCTGATCTGCCCTTGGGCTTCTTGTCATTTCTTTGGTCCATCCTCCCATCAGGGTTTCGGGCCGTGCCCCTGAAGAACGGGTACAGCGAGGACATCGAGCTGGCGTCCCTCCTGGTGTTCTGCGAGCTGCGGCCGGTTCTGGTGAGCAGAGAAACTCCTTGGGGGGCCGTGAGGTGGGGGGGACTTCCTCCCCCCACCGAGGGCTGTGGGCGTCCCCGCGGACTTGCCCCGCCGGTAATGCCTCAGCGTCCCCTGGCTGCCTCGGTTTACCCTCCCATCCACACGCCTAGCTCTCGAGCGTCCGTGGGACTGCAGAGCGAAGCCCTTTGGCAGTTCCTTGAGGCCTCCCCGTGCTGCCGGCGGGACCCGCCCGTTAGCGCGGGGTGGCGGGGGGGCCGCCCCCCCCCCCCCCGGGGAATTTGGCGACGGCCGGATGTTTCCGAACATGCCGAGACCAGCTGTGTCTGGAGTCTCGGAGTTGCCGCCAGCATGCGCCCTGTGGCCCTCCTCGGGCACCAACTGAGGGTTCCTGCTTGGTGCCTCCGAGGTGTTCTCCGCTCTGCTGTTGACACCTCCAAGGCAGCCCCGTCCTGTGTCCTCTGGCAGTTGCCCGGGGGGTGAGGGGGTGGGGTGGAGGCTGGCACTCCCTTCCTAGCTGAGGCCTTGAAGGGACAGTCCGTCCTGACGGTCCCCATCTCTGTGGGTGCGGGGGAGAGGTCAGGCCTCCGGAACCAGGAGCCTTCAGGGGTGGAAAGGCCGCTCCTAGGCCTGGGCCTGCTGGCGAGTCTCGACTCCAGCACCCTCCCCCCCCGCCCAGTTGCCTCCCCGGACCCTCTTGGGGGGCCCTTCCTCCTCCTCCGGCTGGCTCGGGGCCTGCTTCCGTGGTGTGCATACTTTCCCAAGCGCCCCCCCGCCCCCCTTTCGCCACCCCAAGGGGCAGAGTTTTCCCTTATGACTAAGAGTTTCATAGAACATTTTTAATGAAGAGCTGTTTCCTGGGGCGAGACTGGTAATGGGATCGTACATCAAAGCGGGAGAAAGACTGACGCGTCCCCCGACGGATACAGCTTGCTTCCCCCGAGCTGCTAGCAGCGGCCACCCCTCGCTGGACAGACCTTGCGTGGAGGATTTCACTCGTGGGACGGCGGAGAGGCGAAGCGTGTTGGGGGCAGGTGTGAGGCGGGGGATACGGCCGAGTGGCCGTCCTCACTGTCCCCAGGGGCAACCGGCAGGGTCTGGAGGGTGCTCCAGAGCTGGGAATCTGCTGGGGCCCAGCAGGCAGGATTCTGACTCATCCCCCGGGTTTCCGGGGCCCGCTCTGTGCCCTGCCACCTGGTTTGCTCCTGGCCGGCCCCAAAGTGCAGAGAGGGACGTCATGACTGCAAGCCCACGGTGTCTTCTCACGGCTGCGTCCACAGCCAGGACTGTGCTGGGAACTAGCACGAGCTCCCGGCCAGGCTGACCCGGGCCCCGGCGGCCAGGAGTGGACATCGGGAAACCACAACTGAGAACCTTTCGGCCATGTGTCTGCCTGGGACTCAGACTGGAAGAACACTTGGGGCCTGTCTCCAGGAGACCCGCCTTAGCCATGCTCAGGACAGCGTGGGAGGGACATCCGGGGACAACGTCACCCCAGGAGTCGGGGCCAGGGTGGGAGGTTCAGGTGGAGATGCCGGCGAGTCCGGGTCCCCCCAGCTGCCAGGAAGGAGCCCGCTCGCCAGACACGTCTCCCGGATTGGCTGCCAGTGAGCTCTTGGCTCAGAGAGATGAGAAGATCAGTGAGCCCGGGTCCCAGTCGGGCAGGGTCAATGGAAACTTCCGGTTCTGAGGATCAGTGAAGCACCGTCAGACGCACAGCAGACAGCCCAGAGCTCTGCCTCCAAAGTCTCCCTCTCGGCACTGCCCCAGGATGGAGCACTGGAGAGCGGGCAGTGGCGGGGCGCCTGCCCAGGCCAGTCCTCGCCCGCCCCCCCCGCAGCTGGTCCCCTGAGCATCAGGTCAGAGAATAAGCCCTGACCACTGTCAGGCGACCCCCACACCAAAACCGGATCAAGGCACAAGAAGAAAGCAGATGAGTCACATAGTCCAGTGGCCAGCGGCTTGCAGGCCAGCAGGATGTCCAGCACGCAGCATCGTCCACTCCAGAGAAATTCCCCCACAGGGAGACAGAGAGTTCACGAACGTGCGTTCTGCAACTCGGTTGCCCTCCACAGCACAATGGGGATCTGATTAAAGTTTGGCGATGCCAGTACCTAGTAAGTAAGGGTCCTTGGAACATAATGCGCTGTAAATAAAGTTCCATACTAGTGTGGAACAGAAAATAATCAAGTATTAGTAAAACCTAGGAACTGAGAGGTGAAAATGAAGGTGTCTTAAGAATTTCAGCTTTGATTGGAGTGTGGGCGGCGGGGACGGGGAAGGGGATGAATTAGGCTTTCGGGCCTTTTGCAGGGAGGGTTAATGTTGCCGTTTTGATGTCAAAAGAAAACGTTGACTAGGAGGGTTTAGAAAAGAGAAAGTAACCAGGATCGAAAAGCAGAGGAGAATAAGGGAGGAAAAAGGGAGAGAAAAACTCGAGCAAGAGAGTAAGAGTTGGCGATAGGGGATAAAGGAAGAAATTAACAACGGAGAATCAAATTAGTAATTAAGACGGAATATCAAAACAAAGCAACTTTATTCAGGAGCTGAGTTCTTCTAGTTAGGAAACAAAGGCTCAGAAATCCAAGATTGAAAAAAAAAAAAAAAACAAGTAGCTGGAGACTTACAAAAGTTGGGAAGGAAAAGTTACCAGCACAATAGAATTTAGCATGAAAATGAGGAAAAAAAGCATTGAGAGGCACAATAAATACTGCCGCAATCTTATTAAAGACAGATGAAAGGGGCAGGGAATTTCCAAGGGCTGGAGCATGTGCTTTAAAAAAAAAAAATTTATTAGTGAGACACCATGAGGTACAGTTGTAAACTTAGAAATTTTGTGCTTGGGTCTCAATTATACCACGATCAAATACCCCTCCCTCCACCAGAGCCCATTTCCCACCACCACGGATCCCAGTATCCCTCCCGCCCCCCATCCCCCCCATCCCACCTGCCTCTGTGGCAGGGCATTCCCTTCTGTTCTCTCTCTCCTTTTGGGTGCTGTGGTCTGCAAAAGAGGCATTGAGTGGCAGTCATGTTCGGTCTAGAGTCTACTTTCAGCATGCATCTCCCACCCTGGGAGGATCCTCCCAACACCAAAAATACGGAATGCTTCACGAATTTGCGTGTCATCCTTGCGCAGGGGCCAGGAGCATGTGCTTTGCACATGTGAACCTCCCACCTCCAATCCTTCCCCCCGACCCCCACCCAATCACAAAGAGGCACAGGAGCCCGTCTCGGTGCTAAGTAGGGGAGCGGCGTGCCGAAGCGTGCGGCGTGCAGAGGGCCGGCCAAGGCTCGGAGGCAAACTCGCTTTGACTCTCCGGCTTGATTCAAACAGCGCACAAGCTGGCGTAGGTACACAACACGCTGTCCTGCTTGTCAGAAGTTTCATAAGCCCGACTGCATGCTTCGTCGTGAAGAGAACCAGAAAGTATGAAAAGGAACACTGATGTGTCTCATCAGGCGTTGTCGGCCTGTTACCCCATAAAATCCAGAAGACGACAGACATGGACAAAAACGTTTACGCCTCGGGAGGAACAGATTTCTCAAAAGAGCAAAACATGACGCAGGCAGGAGTCATCTATCCCTACCGGGACTGCACAGAAGACTGACAACCGGAGAAACATCAGCTCTGGAATCTCTTGGCACCAGAAGCAGCCAAACCAGAGGGGCGGGTGGGGTGAGATGCCGGCTGGCTGGGGAGGCAGGAGGGCGGCTGCTCACTGGCCCTGGGGCTCAGAGCTCAGGGCACGCGGCCCCCGCTGCGCTGGCCGGGCCCGCTGGGGGGCTTCCCGGTCCCCACAGCCAGTGGAGCCCCCAAAGACTAAAGGAACAAAGTGGGCTGGAGCGGGAGTTGAGTGGGAGGGTGCTTCCGTGTGCTCTCTTGACTTGGGTTCCGTCCCCGGCACCCGTCTGGTCCCTGAGCACCTGTGGGAGTGAATCCTGAGCACGGAGCTGGGAGTCAGCCCTGAGCACAGAGCCGGGAGTGAGCCTTGAGCACAGCTCCAGGAGTGAGTCCTGAGCACAGAGCTGGGAGTCATCCCTGAGCACAGAGCCGGGAGTGAGCCCTGAGAACAGAGCCGGGAGTCTGCTCTGAGCACTAGCCGGAGTCAGCCCTGAGCACAGAGGTGGGAGTCAGCCCTGAGCACAGACCCAGAAGTGATCCCTGAGCACCGAGCCGGGAGTGAGTCCTGAGCACAGAGTCGGGAGTCATCCCTGAGTACAGAGTTGGGAGTGAGCCCTGAGCACAGAGCCATGAGTCAGCCCTGAGCATGGAGCCGGGAGTGAGCTCTGAGCACAGAGCTGGGAGTCAGCCCTGAGCACAGAACTGGGAGTCATCCCTGAGCACAGAGTCGGGAGTGAGCCCTGAGCACAGAGCCACGAGTCAGCCCTGAGCATGGAGCCAGGGGTGAGCCCTGAGCACAGAGTCAGGAGTGATCCCTGAGCACAGAGCCGGGAGTGAGTCCTGAGCATGGAGCCAGGAGTCAGCCCTGAGCACAGAGCCAGGAGTGAGCCTTGAGCACAGCTCCAGGAGTGAGTCCTGAGCACAGAGGTGGGAGTCATCCCTGAGCACAGAGCTGGGAGTCAGCCCTGAGGGTAGAGCCTGGAGTGAGCCCTGAGCACAGAGCTGGGTGTGAGCCCTGAGCACCGCTGGGCAGGGCCCTCTCCCCTTCCCACAAACAAGTAAAGGAACTATTACAAGTAAGGGAAAACAGAGACCAGAAGCTGGCATGGGGCCCTGCACAGTTCCACCGCCAGCCGCCACTTGTGGGCCCCCTAACAAGAACAGACATTGAACAGGAGGAAGAATCCCGTGAATAAACGTGCATTTGAAAAACTTGAGCCCGTGAGGGATCGCTCTGAGGAAGGTAAATGGAACAACATCGTTTCTAGAACAGCGGAAAGCTTGAGCTGGATTCTCCAGAAGATCCCAAAACGGCCTCCAGCTGAATCTCCGCCGAAGAACTGAAGTTCCAGATTCCAGACTTACTCCCTGTCCCGCAGAAGGAAAATAGAAATGGTCCCGCTGATGTCTGGGCGTTTATGGAACTTTTGTATCAAAATGGCCATCGCTGCCACTTGTCAATGCAGAGATTAAAATTATTTTTAAGAGCCAGCAGGCCATCTCCAGCCGGCGACTGGGAGAGAGTGCATTAGACACGGGTTTATTCCCTCATGCAAGGTCGTTTTCATAATAGCAGTTAGCAGTTCATTTTTTTTTTTCGTCGATTGCCTCGAGCAGGCCCCAGTAACGTCTCTTTCATCCTAGCCCTGAGATTATATTCAAGGCTCTTTAGGAGAACGAGACCCATCATTGTTACTGGTATTTGGCATATTGGGTATGCCACGGGGAGTTTGCCAGACTCTGCCATGTGGGCAGGCTACATTCGATAGCCTGCAAGTTTGTTAGCAGTTCATTTGTGAAAAAAGAAAAAAAAAGGGGGGGGGAACCACCAGATATCACATAGATAATCGAACTAGCGACAGAAGCAGTCCAAGTTTGTCTACCTTACAAGAATTCTCAATTTGATTTTGGGCCACACCCGGCTGTGCTTGGGGCTTACTCCTGGCTCCTGGCTCTGTGAGCGGGGACCCTGTGGGGTGCCGGGCTGACACCCGGGTCTGGCACGAGCAAGGCAGGCACCTGTATGCTGGACTATCTCTCTGGCCTCAGATTCCAGTGTCTGGGGTGGGTTGAGCGTCTTCCAGTGTCAAGGCTGCCCCTGGCTTGTGCTGGGCTGTGTGTGGGGGTGGAGTGGGGGCACTGGTTAACCACAGGCCGAGGAAGACCCTCTAGGCCTGCCCTCCCACTCTGGCCCGAGATTCCAGTTTTAAAGAAACCCACTTCTGTTTGTCATATTTATTACAGAAATAATAACTTTATTCTAGAAATGGTGTTGGGGGGCTGGAGAGATAGCACAGTGGGGAGGGCACTTGCCTTGCACGCGGCCGACCCGGGTTCGATTCCCAGCATCCCATATGGCCCCCTGAGCACTGCCAGAGGTAATTCCTGAGTGTAGAGCCAGGAGGAACCCCTGTGCGACCCAAAAAGCAAAAAAAAAAAAAAAATAGAAAGAGCTGTTGGAACTGTGGAGCGTGGGGCAGGTTCAGAAGGGAATTCATTCATGACACTGATGGAAAGTTTGACAAAATAGCTCATTAGGAGACATTGAAATAAGGAAGGCACAGGACTCAAACAACTGGCAAATCTTAACGGGAGACATAAAGCAACCAGCAAGCAAGAGGTATTCCCCGAATCAGTGTCTGATGGGAGACGGGGTATTAGCCAGCCACCCATCCCGCCTGCAGCCTGGAAGATTCTGGTCTCTGCACATATCCTGACTCCATCCCCCGAGAGGACCTCGGACCAATGACACGCTCACGGTGGTTCACCAGCAAGGCCGACGCACCCGGGTGTCCCTGAGTCCCCATCGCCAGTAACAGAAACCAGAGGCCCCTTGACAAGTGCTTCCGGCTCCCGGCCCAGGGGGCCGGAACAAGCCTCGCCACGCGCCGAGGCCGGGTCCTAGCCGGAGAATGCAGGGTCCCATCCGTGGGCACGTGGGCAGTGGGAAGACCCCAGGGCACGTCCTCCCCGAAGCATCCCAGCTGCTGTGAAGGAAATGAGGGGAGCAAGACCAGCATCACACCACAGAGGGCATCGCCGCAGGCCAGACGGTGGGTGGAGGTCCCGCCCGGTTAGAGGAGGAGAAGCCGGTGTTTGCAGAGTCAGCCACCGTCCTCCCAGAAACGGGGGCTTGGAAGAGGGCAGACCCCCAGCCCAGCATAAGCGGAGATCCGCTTGACTGCCAGGAACAAGATGTGCTGACGCTTCTGGGGTCGGAGCCACCAGGCAGACCCCCACTGGGCCATTAGACACAGGCCCGGCCAGCTGTCTCCAGAGGTGCCTCAGGCCGGGCTTTGGAGCCCAGAGGAGACACACGTGTGGCCACTTTCCGGGCTGCCGGTCAGAACTGTCATTTTCTCGCGGGGCTGACTGACCCTTGGAGTGTAATGGATAACGTTCTTAACAGGAAGCATGTGGGTCCTATTCTGCACTGGAGACATCGCCTTGTGCCAATTAAGTGCAAATACACATTCTTTCCTTTCTGGGCCATCTCGGTTTGCCTTTCCGGCCCCCCATTCCTCCTCCTCGGGGCCTGGGGCCTGGCCCTGCATCCTGGCTTTCACGTGTCCCCCCTTTTCACGGCCTCCCTGCGGGTTTTGTGTTGAGTCCCTGCAAAGCCATCAGGCCCTTGCTTGTGCTTAATGTGCGTGTGCACGTTTTGGGCCCCAGCCTCACCACTTCTCTGTTTATCTTTCCTGATCGCGTCTGCCTCCCTTTGGTGCTGTGTCTGGCTCCCATGTCGGGACGACCCAGCGTAGCTCCGATCAGTTCTGTGTGCGAATGCAGCGGCCACCGAGACCCACCAGCCCATGACCAGGGGAGACGGGCTTCACACTGGAAACAGCCTCGGGCGGGGTAGGGGGAGACACACTGAACCCGTGCCCAGTGCCGTGGCTGGGCCCCTGGCCAGAGTCTTGGCTCACAGTGGCCCCAGGAACCCAAAGCTACCCGGGGACAGAGGACACGGCGGGGTTGCAAGCCCTGCAAGGTTCTCAAAGAAGGAGATGAACAGGAACTGGAAATTCGTGTTTGGGTGTCAGAGCAAACGTAGGAGATGGGAGGAGACGAGATAGACCGTGGGCTGGCACTCGCCCACCTGTGGCCGACCCGTGCTCAATTCCTGCAGAGGGTCCCCTGCGCCCCACCAGGAGGAAGCCCTGAGCACAGCCAGGGGTGGCCTAAGCACAAAAAAACAAAAGCCCCCCCAAATGGAAGAGCCAGTAGGACGTTCTCAGGCGAGATCTTTGCAGACTTATTTCCCACCTAGACCTCTGATACTGCTTAGACCTGCGCGCCTCTGGGTTCTAATCTTCACTGAACTCTTTATTTATTTATTTATTTATTGGGGTTGGGTCACACCCAGCGGGCCCCAGGGCCTATGCCTGACTCTGTGCTCGGGGCTCCCAAGGTGGTAGCAGGCATCACACTAGGGTTGGTCACTGCCAGGCACGCAGCCCTGCGCTCTCTCTAGCCCAGCACTTTCTTTAAGAAATTTAATTAGGAATGGTTTATTATTGGGGCTGGAGAGATAGCACAGAGGGTAGGGCGTTTGCCTTGCACACGGCCGACCCGGGTTCGATTCCCAGCATCCCATATGGTCCCCTGAGCACCGCCGGGAGTAACTCCTGAGTGCAGAGCCAGGGGTAACCCCTGTGCATCGCCAGGTGTGACCCAAAATGCCAAAAAAAAAAAAAAGTTTATTGTCTCATGTTACATACACGTTTCCTTTGTTGTTTCTGTTTTGGGACCATACCTGGAGACACTCGGGGCTTATTCCTGGCTCTGTGCTCAGGAATTACTCCTGCTGGTGCTTGGGGGACCATCTGGGATGCCGGGAATCGAACCCGGACTGACCTCACGCGAGGCAGGCGCCCTGCCCATTGTACTATCTGTCCAGCCTGTAAATGTTCACTTTTGCCTAAATTTTTTTTTTTAAGTGAGTCCAGGCAGGGTAGGTAGTGTCACTGGGGAATCTGGCACCCCACCGATGGACGCCAGACACTTTGCTGGTCCTGCCCGCAGAGAGCCCTTTAGAACATCCCTGGAGGGAAACCACAGCATATAAATTCAGGGGCGGGGAGAAGTCTTCCCTTTCCAGATGATCTCACGCATTGGAACTTCCAAGCATGCAAGGGAAATTATGTTACTATAATGAACAAATGTGAAAGCAAGAGAATTCAACTCATGAATCTGAAAATAATTTGGAAAACTCGTTTTTTTTTGGGGGGTGGGGGTGCTCTACTGCAGATCGTATCACCAGCTTAGAATATATAGGGGTTTTTTTTGGTAACAGAAAAAAATGAATGAATGCATACATTTTAATAAGAACAAACCGTCTCTTAATCAAGGGCATCTAAGAATCATTAAAAATAAAAGTCAGAATTCTGGAAATGTTATTAGAAAAGAAATCTTGATTCTTTTAAAGTAAAACTGCTAGTGCAAGCTCAAAGACTGAGCTAGGAAAACATTGTTATTAATTCCGCGTTCGGGCTTTCTGAGCCAAACTGGCCGGAGGGAGCAAAGAATCTCAAATGAGAAATGCTGGAGCGTCGGCTTTGAACACAGCGAGGCAAAATATGAAAAGGGTTTTTAAAAATATTTGATGCCTGCGAATTCTTCCAGCATCAAAGAGGCTGAAATCTTTTGACTCTAACCCTGGCCGTGCAGGCGAGGAGGGAAGCAGAGAGACAGTCTGCGGAATCAGCAGGACACCAGGGCAGAGAGGAAATGTGAAAAGAGGCAGGCGGAGGTGACAAGTGACACAGTGACAGAGTGACAGTCCCCCATCCCTCCGGTCTAACGGCTAGCGCAGCCTACAGACTTGGGGCGCCCCAGGGTGCTCAGGACACGGCGGTCTCACCCTCTGTCCCCGACTGTGGCCCTTCCCACCTCGTTCCCTCCCCGGCCCCTAGTCCTGTCCCATGGTCCCTCCATTATGTCATCTCACCTGTGACCCCCTTGGAATGCCCTGGGGGAGGGCCACAGGGGCCCAGGCTGAGAGACGCCTCAGTGGGGGGCACAGCGGGAGACGAGGGGCCCCTGGGAGGAAACGTGACAGAAGGGCCAAATGAGAGAAAGACCGAGACACCCGGACCGGCCTGCAAGCCTCCGAGCCTGGCACGGAAGGGAGGCGGCGGGTGTTGGTGCTGAGAAAGCTCCCCTGGGCAGTGGCGGGCCAAGAGGCCACGAGTGTGTGTGTGTGTGTGTAATACCAATCTCAGACCACTGCTGTACGTGCAGGGGATGATGCTGTACGTTCAGTGGGGGATGCTGGCCTCAGCCCAGTGCTGTGTGTGTGTGTGTGTATCGCAGGGGGGGGTGGGGGGTGGGGGGGTTGGCCTCAGCCCAGTGCTGTTTCTGCAGTGGCATGTGTGTATGTGTGTGTGTGTGCGTGTGTGTATCGCGGGGGATGGGTGACCTCAGCCCAGTGCTGTGTGTGCAGTGGTGTGTGTGTGTGTGTGTGTATGTATTGTGGGGGCGTGGCCTCAGCTCAGTGCTGTGTGTGCAGCGGCGTGTGTGTGTGTGTGTGTGTGTGTGTATCGCGGGGGATGGGTGACCTCAGCCCAGTGCTGTGTGTGCAGTGGTGTGTGTGTGTGTGTGTATCGTAGGGGGGTGGCCTCAGCCCAGCGCTGTGTGTGCAGTGGTGTGTGTGTGTGTGTGTGTATCGCGGGGGCGTGGCCTCAGCTCAGTGCTGTGTGTGCAGTGGTGTGTGTGTGTATGTGTGTGTGTGTGTGTGTATTGTGGGGGAATGCTGGCCTCAGCCTAGCGCTGTGTGTGCAGTGATGTGTGTGTGTGTGTGTGTGTGTGTGTGCGCGTGTATATGTGTGTGTGTGGGTGGGGGGCTCAGCCCAGGCCTGTGTGTCTGTTTTTCCCCTTCCCTCCCTTCGCTGCTGCCCCCCCAGCGCTGAGTGCTCCCACCTGCCCCTCCCCAGACCCCCCCCACACGTGCTTTGCCAGGAGTTGCCCTTGGGGCCCGTTCCCACAGGTGAGCTGGGTCATGTGCTGTGTTCTGGGCCCTGGACGGCGGGAGCCCAACTCCTGGGTGGGAGGCACCGGGGCGCGAGGGCTCAGACCACGAGGGTCCCGGCAGCCACTGGGCCCGCCCCGGGCACTCGCCTGGCCTCCCAGCAGGGGCAGGGAAGCTTCGTTCCGCCAAAGGCCATTTGGATGCCTGTAGCAGCGTTGGCGGGCCATGGGCCAGGCAGCCCTCCAGGAGCGTGGCTCCATTCCGGCCATGTGATGGTGGGCTTTGTAGGATGTGGGCGGGAAATGCGTCTAGATCGGGCAGCTCCTCCGGTGTCCCTTTGTGTCCCCATTCGACTGCTCACTGTCACCTGCCCTGTCCCACGGCCAGAGGCCCTGGGCAAGATAGACTTGGCTAAGGAAAGGGATCGGCGGGCAGGGAGGGGCATGGGGGGAAGGGAAGGGCGTTGGGGGGGAAGGGAAGGGCATCGGCGGGCATTATAGGGCGTCGGCGGGCTGGGCGCCTGTGACTCCGGCTTAGACAATGAGCCCCCCCGAGGTACCTCGCCCATTGGGGGCCCGCGTCTCCCGGGGCCCTGCCGGCTTCCCGAGGGCCCGGGCGGGCCGTGTGCCCGCTCACGCCGCCGTGTGCCCGCAGGAGAGCGAGGAGGAGCTGTACACGTCGTGCCGGCAGCTGCGCAGACGCCAGGAGGAACTCAACAACCAGCTCTTCCTCTACGACACGCAGCAGAACCTGCGCGGCGCCACGCGGGACGCCTTGGTCAGGGAGTTCCACGTCAACGAGAACCAGCTGCACCTGTACCAGGAGAAGTGCAACCGCAGGTGGGTGGGCCGCACCCACCACCCCAGCGCTCGGCCGCGCCCTGCGCGCACATGCCCCGTGCTCCCTCCATCCACCCCGGGCTGGGCACCGTCCCGTGCCAGCCCCTGATGGTGTCCCGGGGGCCCGGGGTGCCAGCGTCCGACACGCCCGGCTTCGTGCTCTAACAAACAGGGAGCCAGTAAGGGCCCCACGTGGGCTGCCCCCATCCCGGGCTCCCTGCCCACCTTCATCCTCTTTCCTGTCTTCTCTGAGTCATGGCGAGTCCCCTCCCCGCCCTCATTCGAGGGAACAGAGCCTCGGCCAGGAGAGGGCTGCTTGGCTCGGCTCTCCTGGGGCAGGGGTGGGTGTGAGGCCCCCCGGGGCCCGGCTGACGGGATCTTGTTTTTTTTTTTTTTGATTTTGCTTTTTGGGTCACACCTGGCGATGCACAGGGGTTCCTCCTGGCTCCGCACTCAGGAATTACCCCTGGCGGTGCTCAGGGGATCATATGGGATGCTGGGAGTCGAACCCAGGTTGGCCGCATGCAAGGCAAACGCCCTCCCCTCTGTGCTCTTGCTCCAGCCCCCCGGCTGACGGGATCTTCCGTTGCAGGTTGCGAGAGAAGAGAGTGAGCAACAGCAAGTTCTACTCCTGAAGCCGGGACGCGTCCCTGGAGGGTGCCCGTCGGACCCTGGGTGCCCGCTCCGGGGGCGGGACCTCTCCAGCCTTCCGCCCGGATGCTGCATCCGGGACCTCCTCCGCGCGAGGTTTGGGGCGGCGACCCCCTGTGTGCGTTTTTTTTTTTTTAATTTTCCCTCCTGGACAGTCTCTTAACTTATATTCCCCCATCGAGGACCCCCCTCCCGCCAGCGTGCCCCCCACTCCTGTCCCGAGCCTCACTGAATAAAGAAAGAGCCTTGAACCTCGCGCCCGGCTGAGGGACCGCCCCCAGGACGCGGAGCCCACACGGAAGGGGGGACGCGCCCTCGAGGCTGAGGCGGATTTTTATTAAGGGCCAACGGTCCGACCACGCACGGGAGCCTCGGGGGTCTCCTGATCTCCGAGGGCCACTTGTCCCCAGGTCACGGTCAGTTGGGGTGATCTGGGAGCTGGGCGGGGGGATCAGCTGGGGCTGACCTGTGCCATAACCGGGGCCCCTGGGGCCCAGGGGCTGGACGTTTTTGACCTCTGACCTCCCTCCTGCCCTCTCTGCAGCCTGCTGCCTCCTCCTGCTGGGGCGGGCCTGGCCTGCCGCTCTTTGGACATGGGGGTGGCCACTGCCCAGGAGGGGATGAGGGCGATGCAGGGGGCGTCTCTCATCATCCCCCCGAGTCTCGGAGCAGGAGGCCTCGGGGGAAGCCCAGCTGTAGGGCCCCGGGCAGGAGAGCATGCCCCCGGCTGCTGGGTGCTGAGGGGGCTCAGTGCATGGCGTGGCCAGGAGCATGTGGCCGGGGCAGGGGTGGGCGTTCAGCTGGGAACGCAGGTGACTGCGGCGGGGGCTGACCTCAGGGGCGGTCAAGCTGGGGCTTCCCATGGCGGGAACTAGATCCGGGTCCCCGCCCAGCCCCCCACCCGAAGGCCAGTCTTGCCTGTTTCACCGGTCAGTGCAGCCAGGCCCGGATGGAGACTCACCCCGGAGCAGAGCCACGGTCAGAGCCGAGGTTGGGGGCCCAGGCGATCAAATGCCAAGTACGGCCGCTGTCCTCAGAGGACAGACAGACAGACCGTGTGCGTACCCGAAGTGTGTCCTGGAGCGGGGAGTGCGGGGTACGGGGGGTGCCGGGCATCCCCCCGACTGGCAGCCAAAGGCAGGGTCGCAGAGAGCCAGGTGCCACCTCTGCCCCCGACCTCCGCCGCGGCGGCTGCCGAGTAGAGCTCAGCTCAGAGCCTCTGTCTCCAAGACACACGCACCCACCAACTTCCTCTTCTTCGTATTCCCGGCGGGAGGGACACCTGGAGGTGCTCTGGGTGGGGGGTGGGGGTGACTCCTGGCTCAGTGCTCGGGGGCCACATTGCATCTGCGCCTTTGCTCTCTGACCTCACGGCCCTGCTCCCGGACCTGAGACGCAGAGGCCCACCTTCCCTGCAGCTTGTTCCTGTTGGGGCTGTCGGGTCAGAGCAATCGAGGGACGGGGCTGTCGAAGGCACGGTCTCCTTTCTCAGCGGCTGCCAAGTTTGAAAACGGTCGCGCCACACAGGACAGAGGAAGAACAGGGCTGGGTGTGTGTGTGTGTGTGTGTGAGAGAGAGAGAGAGAGAGAGAGAGAGAGAGAGAGAGAGAGAGAGAGAGAGAGAGAGAGAGAGAGATGGGAGAGAGAGGAGAGTGAAGTTTGTGGGGGCCTTCCCGATGGCCTGCTCTCTGAATCTCCGTGTGCTCCATCTTCACCCCCAAGCCTGGGACTCTGGCTTCAGTGCTCGGCCTCCCTGGCGCGGTTCATCAGAGCCAGTAAGGAACACACAGGCGCGGGCCACTTAGGGGCGATTCCCATCTCCTACATCCCCCAGATTCCTGTTTCCTCTCTCAAGTCTCTGCCCGTGGTCTTCCGAGAGCGCGGGGTACGGCCACAGCTTTCGCTCGCTCCACAGACGTTTGAAGGCGCGAACTCAAGCCAGCTGCCACGCTTCCTCGTGCAGTTCCAACGGTTTCCCGTTCCCTCAGTACAGCGGAAGTAGCACCCCGAGACTCTGAGCATGTTCCCGGGAAGCTTCCATCGTTCTGAAGGAGTTGGGAGAACTCACAGTCCTCCCGCTCACATTCTGCTCCTCCATCCATGTGCGAGGGAACCGCCAGCCTCCCGCGCAGGGCCGGGGAGAGAGAGAGAAAGTTCTGGCGAGGGAATGTTGGTTGGACAAAGTTCCTTTCATCCTCCCCACAAAGAGAGGGCGGTGGGGAAATCCCTATGCAGGGAGCCATTGTCAAGGATATTGTACTTGCTTATTAAAATCCGCTACTAGAATGTTTTCTGTGTTTGTTCATTGGTCCAAGAAGAAGAAGATAAACGATTTTCAACGAAGGCAACATAGGAGGTGCCGGTACACCATTAGGGGAACATGGTTCGGATTCTGGAAGGAGAGGAAAGGCGGCAAGCTTGGGCTGGCGTAGGAAGGAAAAGGAGCCGAGACCCCAGCCCCGCCCCCCACCCCAATCTGAGTGGGAGACACTTCCCGACCCAGGACACCTGCAGTTCCAAGACACTGTCATCCCATTGTTCAACGATTTACTCGAGTGGGGACTAGTAACATCTCACAACAAATTGTGAGGCTTGTCACTGGTTTTTGGCATATTGAATATGTCACGGGGAGCTTGCCAGGCTTTGCCATGTGGGCGAGATACTCTCGGTAGCTTGCCAGGCTCTCCGAGGGGGTGGAGGAATTGAACCTGACTGACCACACCAGCTGGATGCAAGACAAATGCCCCACCGCTGTGCTATCGCTCCAGCCCTTAACACCAAGACACACGGCAATCAAAGTGCCACAAAGCAGAGGCAGACTTTTAAGGGCAGCGAGGGAAGGGAAGACGCTCACAGGGAATCGTCAGAAGATACACATGGGATTTCCCATGTAACGAGAGAAGGGACTGGCATGATGCATTTGAATTGGAAATGAAAAGAACAAAGTTTGAAACGCCAACTGCAGTTCAAGCGCCCAAGGGATGCACGATTTTTGAAGTTTGCTTGAGTTGTCTGGGCTCAGACTTGGGGGGTCGTCACTGAGACGCTTAGTAGTGACTCATACTTGGCAATGAAGATAGCTGAAGGGACCTTGGTCCTTTCAACCTTTCAAAGGCTGAAAGTCAACTTTTTTAAAGACCGAAGCATTTGGAGACAGCTCTCGGTGCCACACTAACCCACGGCGTGTTAATGATTAAAGAAACACGGAGCATTACATAGTAGGCATCTGAAAAATACTCTGACTTCTTCAGGCTTTTAATTTTCTTCATGAAGAGCCAGATTCCAAAGAAATTCTGCCTTGGAGATTTAAAAAAAAATTTTTTTTAAATAGGCTTAAAAAGTTGCAACTGTAAACAAGTTTCATTATTAAAGCTTTTTTTATATATATAGTTGTGCTTATGTGTACATAGAGAATCATGTGAATGAGTCACAGAACTGTTGGTTCTTCTTAATGTGGAAATTAAATGACTATCACATTAAAAAAATAAAAATTTGGTTTGAATGAATACGGTTTCCCAGACTTTGAAAATGCTATTCACCTTTTTTTTCCCTCCCACCTAGTACATGCTTCAGCCACTACATACAGTTAAAAGTTTTGTATGTGTTTTTTTAATATTAATAATTATTTATTATTATTATTTTTGCTTTTTGGGTCATACCCAGTGGTGCACAGGGGTTACTCCTGGTTCTGCACTCAGGAATTACCCCTGGTGGTGTTCAGGGGACCATATGGGATGCTGGGAATCGAACCTGGGTCGGCCACGTGCAAGGCAAACGCCCTACCTGCTGTGCTATCGCTCCAGCCCCTTGTGTGTGTTTTTCAAAACCTCTGTTACACTTTTTTTTTTTTAGGTTACTGGCCTGTCTTTTTTTTTTTTTTTTTTTTTTTTTTTTTTGCTTTTTGGGTCACAGCCGGCAATGCACAGGGGTTACTCCTGGCTCTACACTCAGGAGTTACTCCTGGCGGTGCTCAGGGAACCATATGGGATGCTGGGTATCAAACCCGGGTCAGCCACGTGCAAGGCAAACGCTCTACCCGCTGTGCTATCGCTCCAGCCCCACTGGCCTGTCTTTTAGCAGATTATATAATCAACACTTGCCTGATTCCTGCAAGCTTCGGGAAGATTTGGTGCCAGCAGAGCCAAGAGCTTATCTGGTTCACGTAATGGGTCATGGCAGTGTTGGCATCCCTCCTGTTTGATTGCCAGTGTGTGTCCTAAGACTATTGTTCCCAGTAAACTCTCAATGCAGGGGGGGGTTCTTAATGCAGCCCCCCCCCTCCACCCATGACCCTCCTGTGACCGGGTACAAAAGCTTAAAAAGATGAACAGGGAGGGGTGGGGGGATGGAAACAAAGACGGGATTAGGACTGCTGGAAGGTAACTCACAGATGGAGAGAGTCCGTTTTCAAAGTAAACATGCATTCAGTGCACTCATTCAGGATGGAGCCAGGAGAGGGTTAAAACTGGCTGCAAAGAGAATTCAAAGAACAATACACAGAGAAGCTCTCAGCTGTTCACACTCCACCTTTCACTGACTGATCCAGATGGCTCTTGCCCAGAGAGACGCACATCATGTCTGGGGAAGAGTTAGTGGAAGGGATTAGGTGTAGAGATGGTCCTGGAAGGGATAAATCCTCCACCCGCACAAAGGTGATCGGCTGTGCCCTGGGAGTCTGGCATATGAGGGGCCTGAGCGATAGTACAGCAGGCAGGGTGTTTGCCTTGCAGTTGGCTGACCCAGGTTCGATCCTCGGAATCCCATATGGACCCAGCACCTCCAGGAGTAATTCCTGAGCGCAGAGCCGGGAGTAACCCCTGAGCGTTGCCGGTGTGACCTCAAAAGCAATAAAACAAAATAACAGAAAACACGAAAAATAAAATCAGTTTATTTCACTTCTTTTTTTGCGACTGAGTTTTTGACCTCTCTTCAGTGGTTTATCTATCAACCCTTCGGAGCTTGTTTGCCAGTGTTTTCCCCAGTTCTTGGGTCTGCTGGCCACTTCCTTTGACGCACAGTTTGGTTTCATGTACAGGATTTGTTTAGTTTGGTGTGGTCCCAGCTTGCTTTTGTTGTCTATGCTTTGGTATTCTCCGCACGCTAAGGCCAGTGCCGGGAAGCTTTCTGCCTAGGTTTTCTTAAAGAAGTTTCGCAATGTCGGGTCTTATGTTGAAGCCTTTAATCTATTGTGAGTTGATTTCCGTGTATGGAGAAGAAAAGAATCCAATTTCTTGCTTTTGCACCTGGATATCTAGTTTTACCCCAAACCACTGGGGATGAGACTCTACCACCCCATCCGTGTTCTTGGCAGGCCTGTGAAGGATCGGGTGACTGTGTACACAGGCGTTGTTTCTGTGGCGTGATTCTGTTGATCCCTTGTCTACCTTGTGCCAAGACCGTTCTGCTGGTACTGCCAGAGCATTTTAATAAATTAAGAAATCAGGAAGTGTAAAGTTTCCAGTTTGGTTTTTTTCTTTCTCCAGATCATTTTGGCTGTTAGGGAATCCTTTGCGCTTCCACATAAATTTAAGTATTTTTTGTTTGTTTGTTTCACAGTAGGATAAATAAGAACTTTAAGGTGCTTAGAATAAACCACCCACCCCCGAAGCTCAAGATTTTAATATTGAAAACTATTGCCTTTTGCATAAAGAAAGAAAATATGAATTATACCATATTTTGCAGGAAACATCTCCCTCCAATTATCAGTTGTCTCTATAATATTAAAACAAATACAGTAAAAACAACTCAAGATTTTCATGGAACTTTATAAGCTGATTTAAACTCACGTGGATTGTTGTCACTGTCCTGCGGTGGTCTGTGCCGATAAACATCCCCACGGCAGGTGGGTGAAGGGTCAGGACTCAGGCTGGTGACCAGTGGAGGTTTATTCAAATCAGAATTATTATAGAGAAACTGAAGGATTGGGGGCAGCATTTACAATTAGGTGTGGTTGAACATTGTCATAAGCAAGAACAGATGTAAAGCCCTTCCTTCAGGGAAATTCTTCGAGGAGACCCACCCAAGGGCAGAATTCCATCTAGGGGCTGGGCACTCCAGATTCCTACTAGGAGATCCTTCTAGAAGATGCAGTCCATCTAAGCGCACATTGCTTTCTCCTTTCCTAGTAATCCATTTAAACGACCATATTAAATTTATTTCTTAATAGTCATTTTATATAAATAAACACAATATTTTGTCTTCCTTCTACGAGAGAAAAAATCCGGACTTCCGACATCCGTCGACGATCAAGAATCAGGGACGCTGTCTCATTTGCCAAGGTGTCGAAAATCAGATGGGCTCGTCACGTAATGAGATTTAAAGACGACCGCTGGACTAGAGCTGTTACCGACTGGATTCCACAGGATGTCAAAAGACCACGCGGCCGCCCACCTACCAGATGGTCAGACTTCTTCATCAAGATCATGAACGATCGGTTTGAGGGTCTTCATGTTCCCAGAGCGAACAGATGCCATTGGGCTACACTAGCACACGACAGGGACAAATGGAGACGTTACTGGCGCCCGCTCGAGCAAATCGACGACTAACGGGAAGTTAAGTGATTAAGTGAAGTGATTAAACACAATATGAGATATAGGCTTTTATCTATACCCTAGATTAAACTTACAGGGCAGCTCTTCCTGGGGGCATCTTGCTATATTTCTCAGACTACAGTTCTTGGCCTAGGTTAGTTTTTCCTTACCCCAACAGGAGCCCTATTCAGCTACTTTTTTTTTTTTAGTTTTCAAAAAAATTCTGAATGTTAGTTTTATTTTATGATTTTGTTATTATCCCCCCCCCCCTTTATTTGATTCCCCGTGAGATACAGTTACAAAGCCTTAATGTTTGAGCTTCAGTCATACAGCCATCAAACACCCATCCCTTCACAGGGCACACTTTCCAGCACCAAAATCCCCAGTATTCCCCCCACCCCCATTCCAACCCTTCCCCTGCCTGTGTGGCAGACAATTTCCCCCATACTCTCTCTCTACTTTGGTTATATTCGATATTTCGACACGTCTCACCACCACTCAAACCTGCCTAAAAGGCAATGCTAGATGATTTGTTCTGTATTGCTTGTTATGGATGGAATATAACGTCCAGGAAATTCTGTGTTGTTCTTTTCTGGGAACTTTGGTTGGTAGTCTCTGCATCTTGGCTGTTGATGATATATATTACATGGCGCCGGGACTGGCAAGCTACTGGAAAACTGGGGACCTGGGGGGTGGAGGCCCAGTCCCCATCCCAGCGGGCCTGGAGATCTCAGTCACGGGTTTCCACCTACCTCTGCACTACAGGCCCTAACTGCATCTTTTGATTTCTTTCGAGATTTATGAAATAAGGTCAATAAATGAGTTTATATAGCTGAGCCAGAGGTGGTTTTTGGGTGTGTCTCCCACATACCTAACTTTTGTCCATTTAATTTCTTGGTAATTCTTGGGGTCTGGTCAAAGGCACAGAAGCAATTTGGGGGTATCTGGAAGTCTGAGGGCACAATCAGGCTGCGGATGCACTCCCCCCACAGGTACAGGTTGACCTGCCCTCAGTTACTTCTTTTTTGGATCATATCAGAGTTTTTTTTTTTCTTTTTCTGTGACCGTGCTTTTTGCTTATCATACTTCTTATGTTGCTGGGCTGTCCCATGTCAAAATCAGGGTAGTTTATGGTTTGGTCTGTCCAATCCCTTGGCAGGACCCACGTTTTACGGTGTTAGAGATTAAGGTCAATCTAAGGGTAACTGAGGCTTAATTCAGGTCAATATCACAGACGCCCAGGAGGAAATATTTCAGAGTCATTCACAAAAGCAAAGCATTAACTGTCCTCCTGTGTCTATACAAAAGGACGTTGCTCTAAAGTAAAATTATGCAAAGGACATAAAGGAAAGAGAAAAGCAGTATTTCACTTACATATACAAAAAGCCAGAGCTGGGGTTGGAGCAATAGCACAGCGGGTAGGGCGTTTGCCTTGCACGCGGCCGACCCGGGTTCAATTCCCAGCATCCCATTGGGTCCCCTGAGCACCACCAGGAGTAATTCCTGAGTACAGAGCCAGGAGTAACCCCTTGCATTGCCAGGTGTGACCCAAAAAGCAAAAAAAAAAAAAAAAAAGAAGTTCAGAGCCACCAGAAGGTTGACTTTATAAGTTACCATGTCTGATTTGGAGATACTTGTGACCAACAGGTAGGGGAAGAAGAGCACAGAGGAGCAGTAACAGATAAGCACAGAGGACTGGGAGTGCCCCAGTGGAATTGGGTGTACTTCGGGAGCACTGTGGTGAGAGTATCTCAATTAACTTCAGCTCCCTGTGTGAGGAGAGAGGACAGCCCAATGTTCAACCCAAAATGCATGGAATTAATTCAACAATGGATCATGGATAGTCGGCAATTTCAGAAAGAAATTAGAAGGGGGACTTAGGTCTAGCAGGTAGAAAAGATCTTATAAATGTTTGATAGTGGAAACTGTCTTAGAGTTACAGTAAAGGATATAAATAGCTCAACTTAGGGGGATGACGGGAGACAGGGAGGCGGGGAGGCGGGTCGAGGGGAGAGGCAGCTGGGAGGCAGGGAAGGGGGGCAGTGGGAAGAGCACAGGCGCTTGAGTTTAGAGGGATGAGTAATCCAATCACTGTGAAAATCACACTCAACATAGCAAGCCCCGAGTTAGAAACTTGACTCACATAATTTACTATAAATACTATATACACGAGATGGGTTAAGGAACAGAAACTTGAAATTATTTTCTAAGATATTCAGGAACGGGCCAGAGTGCTATAGCACAGTGGGCAGGGCCTTGCATGTGGACCACCTGATTTGATTTCTGGTGCCCCGTATGGTCCCCCGAGTCCCACCTGGAGTGACCCCTGAATGCCAAGCCAGGAGTCAGCTCTGAGTACTGCTTGTCATGGCCCCTTCCAAAAACAAACCCTACAAAAAATGCTCAATAGTTTTCCTCTTCTGAATGATAAAGACTTTCATAAGTAGCCAAAGAAAAAATGAACAAGCAGAGATGAACTGGACATCAAAATGAAAAGCCCCGTGTACTTAAAAGGATAATCAAAACAACATCAAAAGGCAAGAAAGACAGAAACTGCTATTGTCTCATGAGATAAGAGATAAAATCCAGAATTACGTCCTGCAAATTCAAAGATGAAAAATTCGAGAGAGAAGTTGCTGACCTTAGTAGCAATGACAAAAGTGTAATATATATATATATATATATATATATATATATATATATATATATATATATCCCGGGCTGGAACGATAGCATATCAGTCACAGTCACAGTCCTCCCGTTATTCATCGATTTGTTCGAGCGGGCCCAGTAACATCTCCATAGTGAGACTTGTTGTTACTGTATTTGGCATATTGAATACGTCACAAGTAGCTTGCCAGGCTTTGCTGTGCGGGCGAAATATTCTCGGTAGCATGCCAGGCTCTCAGAGGGGCGGAGGAATCGAACCCGGCTCAGCCAGGCCAGCTGCATGCAAGGCAAACACCCTATCGCTGTGCTATTGCTCCAGCCCATATATATATAACATATATATGTGTGTATATATATATATATAAAACAATTCAGTTTTTACACTGAGACCAGCTTTTAGAATTTGGATGGCAAAGATTTAAATGTGGGGAAGATCTGGCAGTGGAATGAAGCCCGGGCACTCTTGTGGAAGGATGAATCTGTCCTGTCACCATGGAAAGGGAAGGACTTGGGTCAAGCAGACCCTACCCAGAATTCCCCTCTCCACCTCCCACGCTGGGGCTGAGGTGGGCTGGGATTCTGTTCTGGCCAATGGTCAGACCCAAGAGCTTCGGGGCTCAGGGGCCACCAGGGCTTGACCCGCAGTGGTAGAGGGAAGCGTGTGGTGCCAGGGATCACCCCCAGACCTTACACACATCATGGACGAACTCTACACTTGAGCCACCTCCAGGCCCCCCAGGTAGACTGGAGAAGAAACTGAATTTCCCTCTGGCTTTGTCTTCCCTCTCTTCACACTGTAATGAGGCCTCGGCAGTCAGTCACCTTCTCAGGACCATCTGAGGACAAAGGACTGTCTGTGCCATGCCAGGCGGGGCCCCGATGCCGCCACCCTCGACCGCATCTCTGGTACCCTGGTCACGAGAACAATGATGCCAGCGTTCCTTAAGCCTCTCTGAGGCGATGTGATTCACATGAGCAGTTGGGTGTCTGTCTGACACAGTCTATCCTATTAACTATTTTGTTGGTGGTGGGTTACACGTTGCGCTGTTCAGGACTTGCTTCTGACTGTCCACTAAGGGATCGCTTCTGGCAGGGCACCTTACGACTATACTCTCTCTATCCTCCCTACTAACCTTATGTTTCTACTTCTGGTCCTTGACCGTGGGGATATCTTTGCCAGTGTTTCCAAGGAGGGATGTCTAAGAACATGCCCGAAGAACATGCTGTTTGGTCAAGTGTAAAAATAGAAGCCTTGGAATCAACACCAGCTTAACTGATGATGGGATGTTTCCCATGTGGAATACTATGCGGTTGTTAAAAAGGGAATTAGGTAGAGCTACCTTATTCTGATGATCGCAAATGGGACACCCTCCATGCCATCACCATAGGGACCAATCCCATGGTCCTGGATTGACAGGGCGAGATCTAAGGTTTGAGGTTACCCTGGCAGCTAGGCTGCAGGTCACATGTGTTCCCAGGATATGGAACAGGAAGGGAGTTCAGAAGTTGGCAGTGCAGCACAGAACTCACTGTGGGATGGAGGTGAATCTTACAGGGACCCTGAGAGACAGGACAAGGGGGACTGCATAGCCAGAGATGGACAACACACTTGGGGCTTCTGACAGGGCAGAGGGCCAGCGCCCCCCTTGGTCTCGGCTCTGCTCCTGAGGGCTGGCATGCCTGGCTGTCCTGAGGCTCATTTTACGAAGGACCGTGCAGCGTTTGATGGTCAATTACAAGGAGAATTACCAATGCTCAGGCAGCGCAGACGGCTTT
Source organism: Sorex fumeus (assembly GCF_029834395.1). Taxonomy (NCBI): domain Eukaryota; kingdom Metazoa; phylum Chordata; class Mammalia; order Eulipotyphla; family Soricidae; genus Sorex; species Sorex fumeus. The sequence continues at coordinate 60,328,272 of NW_026606179.1, forward strand.
TAAAATTTTGAGAAAACGAAGAGTAAAACGTTTATGATGCATTTTACAAATCCTTTTGGATGCGTGCTACTCTATTTACGGAAATACCAAGTTCCGTTTGAGTTCATCGAAATGCTTTCTTGTTGCTTGAACACGACAGTATTGTCACATAAAATAAATATAGTTTATTTTACTGTGCTCCTGAGGTTGGCATTGGAATTCTTTCAAGGATATTAATGTACTGCATAATTGGTACTAATATTTACTGAAATCTTTCTTTTCCACGTGCTCAGTGGTTGCTGTCAGAGGGATACACTCAGATGCATTAGTTTGCTGTGAGGCTCTACTAATTCTGACTGATGTTTGCTTTATTTTGCCTGCATGGGGCCGGGGACGGCTTTGGCCCCATCTGAAACGGTCTTGTTTTCTGATTGTCCCGCTGTGGGCAGCATGCGACATGCAGGGAAGCGCCTGCTTGCTCTAATGACACTCTTCCTTCCTTTCCACGGCAGAAATGTGCGCGCTTGCAGAAAAGGGTAGCTGAGTGCCCCCTCAACACACACACACACACACACACACACACACACGCACACAGCGTCTTCTTTGCCGAGGTCACCTTTCATGCTGATATGGTAGGGCTCAGAACACATTGCTACTCACTCAGAAAAATAATAATCAGTTAAAAAAAATCTCTCCTAGTCTCTCTGGTTCAGGAACATACAACGGTTGGGCACAATAAAAGTTCCTCAACCTAGAGCCATCGCGGGTTTCATTTGAGCTGGTGACCATGTGCTAAAGGTAACCGGGTCTAACCAGGTGGGTCGCAAAGGGGCCTGTTCAGCTGTGGTGAGGGGTGGGCTGTAGGCGTCAGTGTCGGGGGCAGCACAGCCGTCAGCCCTCAGACTGCAGAGGCATTCCCGGGAGTTCCTGTGTCCCGTCCTCGTCCCTCCCCGGCCCTTGATTCACACAGGCATACTGAGCACCTGCTATCGGAGTGCTGGGCGGGCTGAAGGCTGAAGGTGAGCTCTCCCGACGGCTCGGTTGGAGGCAGGGACATGTGGGCTCAGACTCCCGGCCGCGCGGAGCCTGGGTTCTGCGTGGTGGTTCTGCTGGAGCTGGACCCCAGCATTCCCGCCTTCGGTGCGGGCCGATGCCTCCCCTCAGGAATGTGTGTTCCTTCGTGAGCAGGGCTTCAGGTGGTGGTCTGGTGGGCATATAGCCGTGCTTGTGCCTCCGGGCGCCCTCAGGAACGCAGCCTCGGGCCACACCCGGTGGTGCTCAGGGCTCTCTCCTGGCTCTGGACTCAGGGATCACGACTGGCTCCAGGCTCCGGGGACCAAAGGGGATGCAGGAGACTGAGCCCCAGGGGGATGTGTGCAAGGCAAGGAACCTGCCCTCTGCACTATCTCTCCGGCCCCGGCATCTATGAGATGTACATCTTTCGAGGGCAATTCTGGGTGACGCATGCAGTGACGCCGTGGCCATAGCTGTCGATGCTGCCGTGCATTGACCGCCGTGTTTCTGGCTTGTCTTTAGAGGGGGCTCACGCCCAGGGTCCCAGCAGGCTCTGGGAGCTCAGGATCACGGGAACAGGAGGGAATTGGAGTGCCCTTTGGTGCTGACCAGAGCTGACCCTGCTTCCAGGGGTGCTGGGCAGTGCTAATGCGCCTCTGAACACTTCCTCTGAGAGGCTCCCAGGAAGTGCTCCGGGAACCCCAGGCTGCTCCCAGTGATGCTCTGCCAAGCCAGCAAAGGCTCAGAGCTGAGAGCGAAGGGGGCTGGAGTGATCGCACAGTGGGCATACGCCTGACACGCAGACAGCCCAGCTTCTATCGCCAGCCCCCCACAAGGTCCCCTGAGCCTGCTGGGAGTGACCCCTGGAAGCCCTGAGCACCTCCAGGTGTGCCCACCCCAAACAGAACTAAGCTAAGGCTGGGGGACGCGGAAGTTGCTCTGCCCTGAGGCAACTGCCCCTCTTGGAGAGCCCAGCAAGCTATCTCACCCACGTGGCAATGCCAAACACAGTACCAAGTCTCAAAATGGAGACGTTACTGGGCCTGCTCGAGCAAATCGACGAACAACAGGAGGACAGTGTTTGTTTTTTGTTTGTTTGAGGCAGGGACCATCAGGGCCTGGGCAAGGGGTTGGTTCAGGGGCTTGCCATGACCTCTGCCCTATCCCCTGGCCAACCTAAGAGCCACAAAAGCCTCCGCCCAGGTCACATGAGGCCCGGAAGTGGCCCCTTCAGCTTCACCCTAGATGATGGTGGGTGGGGCCCGCTGACCGAGTGAGTGACCCTAGTGAGAGCCCCAGGTAAGCCACACTCGGACCCTTGACTCACAAGACAGGATGTGGCTGGCGTTTTTGTCTCAGGGCAATTCGCTGTGCCACACCAGGGTATCGATACAAGAACAAGTCCTGAAGCATGTGAGGTGTGAAGTGGGCATGAGCTTCCTGAGGGTGGGCAGGTGTCTGGGGGATGGGCTGGTGTCTGGGGGGTGGTGGGCAGCTGTCTAGAGGGCATGAGCAGCTGTGTCCTGACCTGTGGAGCTTGGCAATAGGTACCAGATCAGATAAGATCTGTCTCTGCATAGAGATCCAGTACGGAGTGTCTTGGTACATCTGACAAGTACCAGGTATCTGGCCTTGAGTCTCACCTAACCCCCCCTAAGAATTGTCATTTATTTATTTTTTTTGTAGTTATTTTTTTATTAAATTTTTTTTTAATAGTGAGGCATTGTGAGGTACAGTTGCAGACTTACACATTTTTGTGCTTGGGTTTCAATTATACAATGATCAAATACCCATCCCTCCACTGGTGCCCATTTCCCACCACCATGGATCCCAATATCCCTCCCACCCCCCATTCCCCCATCCCACCCTGCCTCTGTGGCAGGGCATTCCCTTTTGTTCTCTCTCTCTTATTGGGTGCTGTGGTCTGCAAAAGAGGCATTGAGTGGTGATCATGTTCGGTCTAGAGTCTACTTTCCGCATGCTTCTCCCATCCTGGGAGGATCCTCCCAACACCTTCATAAGAATTGTCCTTTAACTGCAGCATCTAGGCCTAATGGGGATTGAACTGGGGCAAAGCAGAGTCGCAAAGGTGATAGGCCAATAATGCTGAACTTCATGTGATTGGATCATCCCCTTCGGCCGAGACCCTCCATAGAATATGTGTGTATTTGGCAATAAAGCGAGCAGCCACCCTCTGTCTCCCGGAGTGATTTCTCTGCACGCCCGTCCCACGCCTTCATCCCACTTCTGCCCGGACCCGGTGCGTGACATATCCTGGGCACGTTGGGGGTTAAAACCTTTCCCCAACACTGACCTGTGTCTGTGGATGCTTCTCACGGTGATGGTGAGTAAGGCAGATGCTGACCCCGAGTTTCAGGGGGACAGATGTCTTTTTTTTTTCTCCTCTTGGTGTCCGGGTCACGCCCAGGTGCTTACACCTAGCACAGGGATCACACTGGCAGGCTTGAGGGATCATATGGGGTGCAGGGATTGAACCCGGGTCAGCCTCACGCAAGGAAAGCGCCCTCCCTGTTGTACCATCACTCCAGTCCCTCGTTTTAGGGTTCTGATTGTGGAGAGCAGAAATAAAACCTTCAGCGCCTGGCACGTTTGCAGGAAGAATCCTGAGAAGTGCTCCTCACTTTCATACTCACACCATCATAACCCACCTGGGCTTGGTGTTAGTTTGGGGCCTCGCCCGGCGGTGCTCAGGGCTTCCTCTTGGCTCTGTGCTCAGGGATCCCTCCTGGTGAAGCTCAGGGATCCCTTTGTGGTGTTGAACCCTTGCTCGAGCCCTGAAGGGCCACATACAAGGCACGTGGCCTCCCTGCTATACTATCTCGCTGGACCCCAAGTCAATCTTGGACCACCCAAACCAAAGCTTCTGCCGATATAAAGGACCCCCAGAGAGTTTACCCAGAAGAATTGCTACCCCCACCTCCTATTTATGCTGAAATTTACTTTTCTGATGGACTTTCTTTTTTCTTTTTTTGCTTTTTGGGTCATACCTGGTGATGCTCAGTGGTTACTCCTGGCTTTGCGCTCAGGAATTACTCCTGGCGGTGCTCGGGGGACCATGTGGGATGCTGGGAATTGAACCTGGGTCAGTCGCGTGCAAGGCAAACGCCCTACCCGCTATGCTATCGCTCCAGCCCTCTGATGGACTTTCAGAAAAGACATCTTATTTTATGCTTACAAGTAAACCCGTGAGCTGGTTTAGGCGGGTTGACAGAAATGACAAATCTAGTCACTTCTATTTCCCAAGCGAGGACAGCAAGGCCTGCAAAGGTATCAGCAAAGTGAAGGTCACAGGGACTAGCCATGGTGGCAGCTCTCTGGTATCCACTGGACACTTTTCCTGAAACCTCCAGGAGCCGTTCACCAAGGACCATCTACCCAGCAGCCTCCCAAGGACAGTGTTCTCTGAACAGCAGTGACCTGACTCCCCATGAAAATCCAGCTTCCATCCATGTTCAAGATGCCCCTCTGGGGCTGGACGCCTGGGCCGCTCCCTTTGTCTCCCGTCCACCCTGGTCCCTAGGTCACAGTACAACTGGGTGCCAGTCCCAGCTGTCACTCTGGTGGTGAGCCAATGCTGCCATTGTCTAGAATATTCCTCACTGAACTCTGCCTTCCAAGAACCAAGATTCTTCCTGGAAGAAAACCATCTCACAGAACGGCGTCATTTTCTTAATTACAAATGACCTCCTTGTTGACCATCTGTTTTCACCATCAGACCCTTAGCTGTTTCTTGAACTTCAACCCCTCCTCTGAGACAGAAATTTTATAAACCGAGTACATTCCAGCGCTTATTACTGGCTTTGAGGTCACAGCATAGAGACATTCCAAAAACTTTGGCAGCAACAGCTCCTTTTAAATAGAACACCATGTGTAAAAATACTCTCACTAGGAAATCTAGTAAATCTAGTAATAAAAATAATAGCTTGCGTGTGTTGAGTGACACTTTATCCGTGGTGGCTAACTTGAGCCTCTAAGGCATTCTGCAAGAGAAAGTTCTGTCTGTTTAAACATCAAACATTGCCATGCGAGTCCCCGGGGTGGACGGGGGGGGGGGGGGGGGGGGGCAAGCTGGTATCATGTCCTTATGCCCTTGTGCCACAAAGGATGAAAACTAGTTTCTAGAACTCAGGCTGCAATTGCTAATTCCGCACTTTTCCCCTCAAGGACTGTCTGTGGGACCCTGACCCAGTTGTGGTGTTTTTCTCTTTGTTTCGAGGCTAGAGTGTGTCGTTCTGTCCGTCTGTGGTGAAAGCAATTGAAAGACAGTTGCGGGCCGCTGAGCCCTGGGGATACCTTCTGAGCACTGTGTCCAGAGGCAATTTCTTTTTGCGCAGATATGAAGTGAATCACTCAAGTCTCTTGTGCCCCAGACTCGGGTGCCACGGGCTTTGAGAGCCACTGTTATATAAAATATGGGGCCAGAATGTTGGGAAGCCGGGGGCTGGAGAGATAGCACAGCGGGTAGGGCGTTTGCCTTGCACGTGGCCGACCCAGGTTCGATTCCCAGCATCCCATATGGTCCCCTGAGCACCGCCAGGAGTAACCCCTGTGCATTCCCGCATGTGACCTAAAAAAAGCAAAAAAAAAAAAAAAGAATGTTGGGAAGCCATGTGTGAGCTATAGAACAGAAGGGCCTGGAAACAACTCTATTCTGAACAATCATGCTGTCTCAATAAACGTTCCTGGAAGACAAAAGAAACAAAAGGGGTGCCCTGGCTTGGCTTTTGGGAAATTCAAGGAGACATTTCCCACTTAAACTGAGCTCTTTGGAACCAGCACGATTTCTCCTGCATCCTTCTAAAGCAGGACACAAGAAATCAAGTTTTAAATTTCTTTGCTTCTCTTTTTCCTACGATCAATGCAAGGAGCTAAGAAATAAAATTAATAAAATTAAACAGGTTTAATCCAAGAATTGATTCTTTCTCTTCTTAGCATTAGTTTATTCTTTTAAAGGTGTTATTAGAGGCACTGGAGCAATAGCAGAGTGGGCAGGGCATTTACACTGCATGCAGCTGACCTGGGTTCGATCCTCGGCATCCTGTATGGTCCCCTGAGCATCTCCAGGCGTAATTCCTGAGTGCATGAGCCAGGAGTAACCCCTGAGCATGGCAAATAAAAACCAACCAAAACCAATTAAGCAAAAAGTGTTGTTCGATCCTCGATAACCTGCCGGTACCTATATTGCAGACCATAATGCCCAGAAGGAAAGAGAGAGCAAGAGAAAGAGAGAAAGAAGGAAAGTGGGGAGGGGGCAGAGCAGTGGGGGCATGGGGGAGGGAAACTGAGGACATTGGTGGTGGGAAATGTACACTGATGAAGGGGCGGGTGTTGAAACATCATATGACTGAAACCTAATTATGAACAATCATATTTATTATTGAATCTCACAGTGATTCAATAAGACAAAGAAACAAAATTAGATCAATCAGAGTCAATTTGTGTTTTTTTTTTCTTTTTGGGTCACACCCAGCGATGCTCAGGGGTTACTCCTGGTTCTGCACTCAGGAATTACTCCTGGCGGTGCTTGGGGGACCATAGGGGATGCCGGGACTCGAACCCAGGTCAGCCAACCCAGGTCGGCCTCGTGCAAGGCAAGCGCCCTACCCGCTGTGCTATCACTCCAGCCCCTCAATTTGTGATTTTAAAAATGTGTCGTTAGAGTTAAAGTAACGTGTTTACGCAGTGTGACATTCATGAACTTGGTTTCCCAAGGTAGCAACTGGAGGAGTCAAAATTGAGCACCAGATATCATTCTATCGGCATATGTATCTATGCATCGTAAAAAAATACTGCAAAAACCGTTTCTCTTGAAGGCCGTCTCAGCAAGGGCGTCAGCTCGGCCCTCGTGGCCCTCTCTCCACGGTGCCAGCCTCACAGGAGGAGGCAGGCGAGGCCCGCCACCAGCAGAAGGAGGAGAAGCAGCAGCCAGTGGCAGACACACTCCTCAGCCCCGTCCCCTGGACTCCGGCCGTGACCGCGGACTCGGAACCAGGCCACCACGTCCTGGAGGTCACGCGGCTGCGCCTCGTAGCCCAGCTCCTTCCTGGCCTTCTCCAGGCTGAAGTAATGTGTGACGCCGGTTTTGTAGACCTCCGTGCAGGTGAGGAAGGGCTGGAAGTTATAGAGCCCACCCAGGGTGGAGTGGGCCCACTCGGTGAGGACGGCCAGGCCGTAGACCAGGGCCAGAGGCAGGCGCACGGACGGGAACGGGTAGCCCAGTCCTTCCACCAGCGGCCGGAAGAACTCGAAGTTGTTGACGGGGCGGCCGTCGGAGATGAAGTAGGCCTGGCCGGCGGCGACGTGGCCCTTGCGGTCAGTCAGGGCCTCGGCGGCCAGGATGTGGGCTCGCACCAGGTTGTCCACGTGGACAAACTCAACCAGGCTCTCGGGGTCCCCGTACACGAACCTGAACAGGCCCCTCTCGAGGTAGCTCACGATTCTGGGGAGGTGTCGCTGCTCCCCGGGGCCGTAGATGCCCGCCGGGCGCAGGGCGCAGGTCCTCAGAGTCTCCCCGTTGGCTGCCAGCACCTTCCTCTCGGCCACCGACTTGGTCCGCGAGTAGTGGTCGGGGTGGAGGTGAAGAGGGAGGTAAGGGAGGGACTCGTCGCCGTTCCTGATCACCTGGCCGCCGAAGACGACATTGAAAGTGCTGGTGTAGACCAGCCTGGGCACCCCATGTCGCCGACAGGCCCGGAGGACGTTGTCAGTGCCGGCCACGTTCACGTCCTCGATCAGCTTTGGGTTCAGCTGCTCACGGCCTGACATCCCGTAGGAGGCGGCATGGAAGACACAGCTGATACCGCGGTCCCCAAAGGCTGCCTCGACGTCAGAGAGACGGCGAATGTCCCCCTGGACAAACTCGACTCCCTCCAGGAGCGGGGCAGGGGGGCTGCAGATGTCAAAGAGAATCACCGGGATGCCCATCTGCTTCAGAGCACAGCCCAGGCTGGGGTGGCAAAGGGCACGGTTAGAGCAGCACCCGCCAAGCCCAACAGAGCCAACATGCGCCAGACGCCCACTGTGGGGCTGACTCGGGGTCCCGCCCTCTGACTTTACACACCCATTGGTTCAAATCTCACTCGTGCAAATAACCCAAAGATGAGAGTTCTCACATGTACTTGGTCATAGCGGCTTGAGCCTGAAAGACAGAGGTATCTACGTATCACACTGTCCTAGTGCCCGGCGTGGATGTTCTAGAATATTCTGGCATGGTCACTTGGGAAGAATACCCAAGAACACCTTTCTGGTCCCCTAACCCCCCTCCCCAGTGGAATGGCCTTGTAAAGAATTTCTCTCGAGGTGGAATATATCCACAGATCTCAATTTCAACATCCAGGCAGAGGATATGGAATACGAGGGTGTTCAATACCTGAGCCTTCTTCCAGGGTTAACACCACACAAACAAGCAAAAGTCAACCCTGGATGGATGTCAAAGTTGATTGTTTTATTTATTTATTTATTTTTTTGCTTTTTGTGTCACACCCAGTGATGCTCAGGGGTTCCTCCTGGCTCATGCACTCAGGAATTACTCCTGGCGCTGCTTGGGGGACCCTATGGGGTGCTGGGAATCAAACCCGGGTTGGCCGCGTGCAAGGCAAACGCCCTACCCGCTGTGCTATTGCTCCAGCCCCGGATGTCGAAGTTGAAACTCCCAATTTCTAGAAACAATCACCAAAATATCAACATAGTTGGTAGATCCACTGACCGAAAACCGAAATAGCCACCTCCTCCTGTAATGAGGACCGCTTCCTTCGGGGAGTCCTGGGGGTCCATTGGGGGCAGCCAGAAAACAGCTGGGCCTGTGGGAAAGAAGCGCATAGCACAGTGATGACGCAGAGGCCAGGCCACAAGAGCAACGGATTCTACTAGGAGGAAAAGGTCAGTGGCTGGACTTCTCCCACGCCGGGACGTTACTGCTCCTTTCCCCTGTTCCTCTACTTCCTGGGCTTCGAAGTTCTTCCTCCGTCATGCAGGGACAGTAATATTTTCCCTCCACACAGGCCAATAAGAAGCTTAAGTAAGAACGTAGCTGGGAGTGTTTTGAAAACCACATTCGTTTCTCTTCTCTGGCCCTGGGGGGCGGCCAACCTAGGTCTCTGGCTTACGGCTGTGAATCTCAGAATTTTCTTCCAGACACAGCAGCCATTAGAAATGACACGGTTCCGAAGAATCTCAGAATGTCTAAAGTATTCGAATTAATCATTGGGGAAAAAAATGAGTCTTTGAATAAGGAATTCATTCAAATCTGGTAGGACAAAGCTTTTTCCCCTGCACCAGGGGAGAATCAAGGCCAGACTCCAGAGAATGCAATCAACATCTTTTGTGTAAATATTGTAGTGCTGTAACACTGTCCTCCCATTGTTCATCCATTTGCTTGAGTGGGCACCAGTAACATCTCCATTGTGAGACTTCTTATTGTTTTTGGTATATCGAATACGTCCGGGGGAGCTTGCCAGGCTTTGCCATATAGGTGGAATACTCTGGGTAGCTTGCCAGGCTCTCCGAGAGGGGTGGAGGAATCAAACCCGGGTTGGCCGTGTGCAAGGCAAACGCCCTACCCGCTATGCTATCACTCCAGCCCGTAAATATTGTACTGCCTAATAATTTAATACTGGTGTTTTATTAATCCCATATGTAAAAAGAAAACAAAAAAGAGGGTCAACACTTCCTTAATGTAGCAAATGCATGAAATCTGGTAAATTCTGTTTTTGCTCGGTAATGATAAGACGCTTGCTTCTCTCTCTCCTCTTTTATTCCAATAATCGATAATAATATTGTTTTTGTCAAGGCTTTCAGATCCCTTTCTCCCCAGAACAAGACAAAACAGCTGAAGGTGGGCCCGCCAGCTTTTTCTGCCTAAGCACGGATGGAGGGGTCAGGTTCTAAAATACGGAACAGGGGGCTGGAACGATAGCACAGCGGTAGGGCGTTTGCCTTGCACGCGGCCGACCTGGGTTCGATCCCCGGCATCCCATATGGTCCCCCAAGCACCGCCAGGAGTAATTCCTGAGTGCAGAGCCAGGAATAACCCCTGAGTATCGCTGAGTGTGACCCAAAAAGCAAAAAATAAAATAAATAAATGAATAGAATAAAATACGGAACACATAGGGTCCCACCTCACGTTCTCGTCAATTCACCTCTTCCCCCACTTTGCTCCTTTCCAAGGCCTCGTGGCCCCCCATGAAAGTTCCTTCCACGCTGGCCCTGAGCCGCACCCGACCTCCCCGGCCTCTGAGCCAACGCTTTTATCTGCCCCAGCGACACTCACTCCAGTCAGCCTCTCTCTGGCCACGCGGCTGTGTCCAGCCCAGGGTCGGCCCCTGGAGTTGCTTTGCTCCTGCCGAGCTCTTGCTCACCCTCTGACAGGACGAGAAAGGGTCGCTGTCCCTCAGGTGTCCTTGTCCGAGCCTTCGGCATACGCCGGATACGCAACAGAAGTCACACATGACCCTAGACACCAAACAATACCGGACCTGGTCAAGCCAGTAGGGGTAGACACGTCACAAGTCTGTTCAAAAGTCCCTGTTCTATCTGCCAGTGAGGTCGTGCCAGCTGAACTTCACTCTTAGAAAGTTCTAGAACAAATTTGACCCAGAGCTCAATGAGACAGAATTTCTACTCCCTGGAGTCGGCAGTGAAAGGGGGGGTTTGTGCTGGTCTGGACTCGAGGCTGCCGGCCCGTAAGGCAGTTAGAAGAGGCAGTGGTGCGGTGAGGGGGTGAGGGGAGCGGAGATGCGGGCTGCAGCCCCAAGGCCCTGGAGGCAAGACCCCACCCCCGAGGTAGGTGCAGGCTGATCGGAAGCGTGTGGAAAAGCGACGGGACCAGGGAAGGCTCAGACCCACCCGCTCGGGCACGTCCTGCTCTGCATCCCCAGCCGGCCGGGTGCTTGGCAGAAGCCTCCGTGGGCGGCTCACAGACGTTCCCTTTAGCCCTTGCAGTGATGAGCTGAGTGAGTGAGGGGGAGCCTGCGCCCTACAAGGGGCCAGGAAAGGGAGGAGAGACCCGGTCGGGGGTTCTGGGAGAGGGTGAGGTGCCCGGGTGCCCCTCTGAACCCAGGGAGACAGCAGGTGAGTGCATGGGGCGGCCTCAGGCTGTGTGCAGGTGTGTGTGCACTTGTGTGCATGTCTGTGGATGTGGCGTGTTTGTACATGCATGTGTGTGCGTGTGTGTGGTGTACGCGTGCGTGTGTGCATGCATGTGTGCATATGTGTGCATGTCTGGCTGTGGTGTGTTTGTACACACATGTGTGTGCATGTGTGTGATGTGCGTGAATGTGTGTGCCTGTTCAGCGTGTACCTGCATGTGTACGTATGTGTGCATTTCTGTGCGTGTGTGTGCGTGTGCGTGATGTGCGTGTGTGTGCTTTTACGTGTGTGTGATGTGCACAAGTGTATGTGTGTGCATGTAATGATGTGCGTGTGCTTTTGCACGTGTGTGACGTGCACACAAGTGTGTGCTTGTGTGTGCGTGTGTGTGCATGTATGTGCATGTGTGTATGTGTGTGCATGTAATGATGTGCGTGTGTGTGCTTTTGCGTGTGTGTGGTGTGCACAAGTGTGTGTGCATGTGTGTGCGTGTGCATGATGTGTGTGTCTGCATGTGCCTAGCGTGGGGAGTCCAGGAAGGTGGAATCTGCATGTCCTTGGCACATGGGGTTGTGTTGGTTCTGTCCTGTGAGGGAGGGGGGGCAGAGGCCAAAGTTCAACATCCTCCTGAGTCTCCAGCACAAGCTGCCCCTGGGGAGAGAGAAAATGGTGGAGGCCCCAGAGAGCTCAAGGAAGCAAGACTCTGTCCGAAACGCCTGCCTGTGTTGAATTATTCTGCTCACAAAATAGCACATTCCACTCGCCAGCTGCAAGGAACCATCACATCACGCAATTTGCTGCGACCTGGTTTGAATTGGAAGATAATCGTGTTGAGCGGAGTGAGCCAGAAGGAGAGAGACACACGGCGTGATCTCACTTGCCCGTGGTACAGGGGACTGGCTACGGAAACAGGATGTCGTCAGCATGCAGGGAGAAGGACCGAGAAGGAAGGAAATCCGGGCGGGGGGGGGGGGGGGAGGAAGCGAGAAAGGGAAGTAACGGGGGAACAGGGGTTGGGGCTCAGTTATGCGGGGTTGTGAGAGAGCGGCACAGCCATGCACCCACACACAGACTCAACTGCAATGAAAACATGAGCGCCAAGCTGCGACCACCCAACTCTGCAACGTGCCTGCAAGGTGGATGGTTGGGGGGGAGGGGAGGGGAGAGGGGGGTGGGCAGGGGGCTGGAATATGGGTCAATGGTGGAGGGAAATTGACACTGGTGGTGGGATGGGTGTTGAAGTATTATACGCCTAAAACTCAACCACTAATAACTTTGTACATCATGATCACGATCACGACCATCCTGTTGTCTGTCGATTGCCTCGAGCAGGCCCCAGTAACGTCTCCTTCGTGCTAGCCCTGAGATTTTTTAAATAAGTGCCATATTCAAGGCTCTATCAGGGTTAGAAGAATGAGACCCATCATTGTTACTGGTATTTGGCATATTGGGTACGCCACGGGGAGTTTGCCAGACTCTGCCCTGTGGGCAGGCTACATTCGATAGCCTGCAAGTTTGTCCAAAGCAAGAACGAGATAATAAGATGTCGCGCAGCCGTAAATGTGGCCGTGTGCTTCCGGGAGCTGGGTTTTATAGTCTCTGTACATCATGGTGTTTTAAAAAAAATTTTTTTTGACTTTACCCCTGGAGTGTGCGACTGGCCTCTAAGCCCTATGGACCGAACATGATTGCCACCCAATGCCTCTTCTGCAAACCACAGCACCCAAAAGGAGAGAACAAAAGGGAGTCCCCTGCCACAGAGGCAGGGTGGGATGGGGGATGGGGGTGGGAGGGATACTGGGATTGGTGGGGGTGGAGAATGGGCACCAGTGGTGCGATGTGTACTCGATCATTGTATAACTGAAACCCAAGCACAACTTGTAAGTCTACAACTGTACCTCATGGTGTTTCACAAAAAAAAAAAATTTCAAAATTTCAAAATCGTACAGCCACTACTGCAGCCACGCGACATCATATGTTATTCATAACCAGAAATAGAAAACAAATTATCTACTGTTGCCATTTCGGCAGATCTGAGTGTTGGGGTAAAATCTCAAATAATAATGGTGGGTCTGGTGTCAAAATAGTGAATGTGATCAAAGTAGAGAGAGAGAGTAATGTGGAGATCATCTGCCCCACAGGTAGTGGGATGGTGTGGGATGGGGGTACACTGGGGTTTTTGGTGGTGGAGAATGGGCACTGGTGAAGGGATGGGTGTTTCATTGTATGACCGAGACTTAAACCCGAAAGCTTTGTAACTGCCCTCACGGTGATTCAATAAATAAAATGATAAAAAATGAAAAAAAAATTAAAAAAAAAATACAACCAGCCACGGGTCTCCTCGTCAGTCCGAGCTCAGGGACTCAGTCACGGTGCCCAGACGCACACGCACCAATGATGAGTGCTTCTGAGTGTCTACCAGGCCTGTTCGGGCTACTTCTCAGTACCTTCCAGCCAATTCCAGAATTACTGTCTGACTGATCTGCTTAGGGCAGTCCGACCAGAAAGATGGTAGGAGAAAGGAAATTCTAAAAATTCAGCAAAGCAAGCAGACATAAAAGGCCCATCCAGCAGAGGAGTCGAATCTTCAGGGCTGTCCAGCCAGCCAGAGAGCCTCTGGGGTCACCTGCTCCCAGCCCACCTTCCCCCTCAGCAAGCACAAGAAAAGTTGTTGCAGAAAAGCACAGAAAATTCCCATGAATGCTCAGCTAGAGGGAGAAAAAACCCAGACATAGTTTTTTGTTTTTCATCAAACAGCTGCCTGATCTTTATATATTTCAGGGCTTGTGTTTTATTAATTAGTTTCCATCTGATTCTTCTTAGGGCAACAGCATCGGGAAAAACCACAGTCGCTTTGAGGCGCTTCCAAAAGGCGGCTTTGTTCCCTAATTGCTTTCCTCCGGGACACATGTGGCCGGAGCAGCCAGGGGATCCAGGTTAGAGTCCAGGATAAGAAAAGGAATCTTAATTGACTCCAGGAAAAATCAAATCTAAAATCTGCCTGACCTCTTGATGATACTGAAATAAACGGAGGGTAATAAAATGGGCTTCTCACAGGGAAGTTAGAAGGAGAAACTCATAAAAGCGACTCGGAGCGCTTCAGATGAGCAGAGACCTAATTAAATGCTTCGGATCAAGACCAAGAACCTTAGATCATACGCAGTGTCTTCATCCTGAGTTGAGGAGTACAAATCTACTACCCGCTGGCATTATGCAACATGCAAGCCCCGGGACCCTGAGACACAGCTGAAGAACTGCGTTCATAAAAATAAAAATATGGGGGCTGGAGCGATAGCACAGTGGGTAGGGCATTTGCCTTGCACGCGGCCAACCCAGTTTCGATTCCCAGCATCCCATAGGGTCTCCTGAGCACCTCCAGGAGTAATTCCTGAGTGCAGAGCCAGGAGTAACCCCTGAGCATCGCTTTGGGTGTGACCCAAAAAAGCAAAAAAATAAATAAATAAATAAAATAAAAATATGCCGGGGCCTCAGGAGTGAGCCCTGGATGCAGAACCAGGAGTAGGCCCTGGGCACCGCCAGTGTGGCCCCTCGAACGACCAAACGAACAAATCATTTAAAATGTGCTCTATCCCTTGTTTGTTCGTTGCAGCACTCTTTACAATAGCCAGAATCTGGAAAAAACGTGAGTGCCCGAGAACAGATGACTGGTTAAAGAAACTTTGGTACATCTACACAATGGAGTACTATGTAGCTGTTAGAAAAGATGAAGTCATGAAATTTACATACAAGTGGTACTACATGGAAAGTATCATGCTAAGCGAAATGAGTCAGAAAGAGAGGGATAGACATAGAAAGATTGCATTCATCTGGGGGATATAAAGTAACAAAATAGGAGATTAATACCCAAGAATAGCTGAGATCAACACCAGGAGGATTACTCCATAGCTTAGAGGCCAGCCGGGCATTCTAGGGGAAAGGGCATTTCAGAGAGAGAAGGGAGCACCAAATAAAGGGTGTTGGGAGGATCCTCCCAGGATGGGAGAAGCATGCTGAAAGTAGACTATAGACCAAACATGATTGCCACTCAATGCCTCTTTTGCTAACCACAGCACCCAAAAGGAGAGAGAGAACAAAAGGGAATGCCCTGCCACAGAGGCAGGGTGGGACAGGGGGTATGGGGGATGGGAGGGATGCTGGGACCCGTGGTGGTGGGAAATGGGCACTGGTGGAGGGATGGGTATTTGACCATTGTATAATTGAAACCCAAGCACAAAAACGTGTAAGTCTAAAAAACAATGTGCTCTATCTGCATTCAGGGTGATAAAAATATTTCCAGGTAGTTTATTTCAATGATGGTGTGTTTAAATTTCTGCCCAGGTACTCAATGAACATAAGAACGAACTGCAAACTGCAAGGGAGTGAGCTATAGTCCAGCGGGAAGGGCGCTTACCGGCATGAGGCAGACCCTGCTCAGTCCTCCCATCCCGCATGATCCCACAAACCTGCTAGGAGTGATCCTGGAGTGCAGAGTAAGCCCAGGGAATTTTGCCCAAAACAAAATCGAACCAACGAACTGTGCCCTTCCTCTCTGAGATCGGAGAGCGACACTGGAAAGAGCATTTATGAACCGCGGCGATTCCAGAGAGAGCTTCATAGAAAGCAGCGTCAGGAGTACAGAACCTAGGGAGTCTACGGAGAGGGACCCCGATGCTCACCCTGATGGGATGGAGGTGGAGCTCCCAAGGCCAGCCACACATGGGGAGGAGGGACACAGAGTGAGCGGGTGGAAGAGGGAGGAGGCAGGGTCTGCACATAGCCACGGCAGCAGGGCCCCCCCGAGATGTGGGTGTACCCCGTTTCCTTACCCCGACACCCCTGAAACTCCTTTCACCCAGATACGTGTGTCTTCACGACACATATGACAAGCAGAATTAAGTCACTTGGTGACCTTCCATCTGCTCACCAGACCCGCCCACGCCCACAGCCCCTTCCCCAGGGAGAGGCTTGAGATCCGGTCCGTCTCGGGGATGGCCCAGTCCCTCCCAGTCCGTCCGAGACAGTGAGTGCTTCCACTCTGCCTGCAAGCATTCACCCCGGGCCAGGCCCATTCTGGCACGTTCCAAACAACTGAGACCAGAACGACTTCAGAACAGCTGCAGAGACTTCCAGGGACCCATCACCAGTAGCCACAGGTAGACAATGGCAGAGCCAGACTCATGCTCAGTGGGCCCCGGGCGTCCACTCCCTGGTGCCTGAGTCCACTTCCAGGCCTGGTGGGCCGCAGGGGCGTCTCATGGGCCCACAGCTTCTCCTCCACCTGCAGCTAAGCTGCAGCGCTGCTCAAACGCCCCTGCCCACCCAGCCCAGCTGTGTCTGATTCACAGGAGCATGTCAGGGTCCTGCTGTTCCTGCCTTCCAATTCCAGCCCTTCAGCTGCCTCCTCGGGGGCTCCTGGGACCCCCGCGAGGCGACCTGGCATCCGCGGGCCCCCCCGCCTGTTTCCTGGGTTATCTGTGCCCCCACAGCTCATCTCCTCTCTCCGCTGCTCGGTGAGAGTAATCGTGTGCAAATTTAAATATCGATATTCTGGGCTGGAGCGATAGCACAGCGGGTAGGGTGTGTGCCTTGCATGTGGCCGACCCGGCCAACCCGAGTTCGATTTCTCCGCCCCTCTCGGAGAGTCTAGCAAGCTACTGAGGGTATCTCGCCTTCACGGCAAAGCCTGGCAAGCTCCCCGTGACTTATTTGATATGCCAAACACAGCAACAATTGTCACAATGGAGACGT
This sequence comes from Sorex fumeus, assembly GCF_029834395.1. Taxonomy (NCBI): domain Eukaryota; kingdom Metazoa; phylum Chordata; class Mammalia; order Eulipotyphla; family Soricidae; genus Sorex; species Sorex fumeus. The sequence goes on from NW_026606179.1 coordinate 60,345,120, forward strand.
TACTGGGCCCGCTCGAGCAAATCGATGAACAACGGGAGGATAGTGACAGTGAAAAAGTCTTGTACCACTGAGGGCTCTTAAAATCAAAGCACGTGTGTTTTGAAGGAAAATAAAAACTCCACAAGTGCTTCCTTAACTTCTGTAGCACGGTGAGACTTGTTACTGTGTTTGACATATTGAAGACATCACAGGGAGCTTGCCAGGCTTTGCCGTGCGGGCGAGATACTCTCGGTAGCTCGCCGGGCTCTCTGAGAGGGGCAGAGGAATCGAACCCAGGTCGCCTCGCGTGCAAGGCAAATGCCCTACCCGCTGTGCTATCGCTTCCGTAGCTTCTACAGCGATGAAATGAGTTGATTCTGTAAGCTACGAACAAGAACACGAAGGCAGATCCATCAGAGAAAGAAAATACCCTTCGTGTGTGTTTATATGTTAATGCTTTTCAACTTTTCCCTCCGATAACATATCCAGACTGTGGGTGCAATTTTTCAGGCAGATCAATTTGCAGCTGTAATTTCCCACAGGTACATAGTGCTTTACCAAGCCCGTCCACACCTATTAGCTCACCACAGTTAGAGTATTCGTTCAGGTTCTTGGGGTTCCAAGTACTAACTCTAGTCAGTTTAAGTGGGGGGAAAAATAGAATCTTTAGAATCTCAGAAACAGTGGAAGAATGAGGGCTGGAGCTATAGCACAGCGGAGTGGGCGTTTGCCATGCAGGCGGCCGACCTGGGTTCCATTCCCAGCATCCCACATGGCGCCCCTGAGTACCGCCAGGAGTAATTCTGAGTGCATGAGCCAGGAGTAACCCCTGTGCATCGTGGGCTGTGACCCCCCCCCAAAAAAAAAGAGTGGAGCAAGGTATGTAGTTATGGGTATTGGTGCCAGCTTCTTTGATGGGTAACTGCAGAATCTCTCCGGTTTCATGTAAGAAAATCTCCTTTGCTGCTCTCTGCAGAGCTCATTGTGCAGGGAAGGGGAGGGAGGACAGGGCTCAGTCAGAGGGACCCAGACTTCTGGCCACTGCCTTCAACACTGTCTCCAATCTCCCCGATTAAAGGCAGCAGCGCGCGTGGGGCTGGAGCAATAGCACAGCGGGGAGGGCGTTTGCCTTGCATGCGGCCAACCTGGGTTTGATTCCCAGCATCCCATAGGGTCCCCTGAGCACTGCCAGGGGTGATTCCTGAGCGCAGAGCCAGGAGTAACCACTGTGCATTGCCGGGTGTGACCCAAAAAGCAAAAAATAAAAATAAATTTAAAAAATAATAAAGGCAGCAGCGCTCAGCTCTCCCTAAACGGTCTCGGGAAGCAAGGCCTCTGGAAGCACTGCTCCCTTCCCAGTGCTCAGCAACTCTGGAAGGAGCTTGTGTAGAGTAAGAGGAGCTAGAACCTCTAGAAGAGAGAGAGAGAGAGAGAGAGAGAGAGAGAGAGAGAGAGAGAGAGAGAGAGAGAAGGTAGAGTGTAGACAGGAATGGATAAATACAGAAAGGACAGAGGTCAGTATAGTTGCAGGCAGAGTGCAAGCAGAGGGGAGGGTGGGCTGCGGACAGCTCCCCACAGCACTCGGGGGACAGCGTGCTCCCGCGCCCCCCGGGGGACTCTCAGCCCTGCAGCATTGGTCTTGTACACGCTGGATGAACGAGTAAGTGGAGAAACGACACGTTTCCACAGTCTCCATCCCAAACTCCGGATTTGCCAGGCGAGAACGTCCTCCGTCCTGCCGGAGCAAACCCCTCTCTGACCAGCTCTAGAGACGGGAGAAGTTCAGTGAGCTTGAAGAGACCCTCAGACACTGCTAGTCCAGAGTGCCACGCCCGCATCGCCCGGAGCTTGTGAAAAGAGGCTGAGTGCCCGACTGCCTGCTCCAAACCCAGCAAGAAGATGCATTTGTGCAAACCCCCCAGAAGTTCCGTGCACAGTGAGGGCTGGGAGATCCCCCCTCACGCTGCTCAGCACATCAGCTCTGGGACGGCGAGAGAGTCCGTGGAATGTCCCCCCACCCCTGGAAGGCAAGTGAGGCAAAGTGGCTTGTGACAGGTGACAGCACTAGCCGGTGACAGAGACGGGTCCAAAGTAGGCAAAGTCAGTCTCTGACCCCACACCTCCCCCACCCACTCCCAGTGATTCCCCTAGGCTGGTCTCCCTGGCCTCATCCCAAGCTCCTCCATGGCGGAGGAAACGGAAGGACAGGAATAGACAGATCACGCGGAGCGAGTTGCTTTGCGATGGTGGTTAATGGTTTCAAGAATTGATTTGTTGGGGCTGGAGCAATAGCACAGCGGGGAGGGCATTGCCTTGCACGCGGCCAACCCGGGTTCGATTCCCAGCATCCCATATGGTCCCCTGAGCACCGCCAGGAGTAACTCCTGAGTGCATGAGCCAGGAGTAGCCCCTGTGCATTGCTGGGTGTGACCAAAAACCAAAAACAAAACAAAAAAAAAAAAAGAATTCATTTGTTTCTGGAAAGGAAAAAAGCATTTATAGCTGACTACCATGCATTGGAGAAAACGTTCCCCACCCCATCATTACATATCTGAGGCTCTTCAGATAACATAATGAATGTTTATCTTTCACTTATTTAGCAATTAAGCATTTGAACTTTTTTCTTTTTGCTTTTTTGGGTCACACCCGGCGATGCACAGGGGTTCCTCCTAGCTCTGCACTCAGGAGTTACTCCTGGCGGTGCTCAGAGGATCCTATGGGATGCTGGGAACTGAACCCAGGTCTGCCGCGTGCAAGGCAAACGGCCTACCCGCTGTGCTATCTCTCCAGCCCTGAACTTTTTTTTTTTACAAGTACTGATCCAGAATTATCCAGCATCCTATTTGGGTCCGTGTTGTTTTATTTTTTCCCTTTAAAAATATACCCCCAAAAATAAAAATAAAAATATATCAAAAGTTCTCCTTATTATTACCCCTGCCTCTATCAGTAGTTAAATTAAGTGTTTAAACAGTGCTAATTGAAATATGTGATTTGGAGTATCCCGCCCAAGGCTTTCTGTTGGAGAGAAAGCATCTGGGGCTCCCTGGAAGGCCGCGAAGGGTCCCCTGGGGAGACCCTGGTTCCAGCCTCTCCCTCTGAGTCTCATTCTTCACATAAACACACCCATGGCTTCTAAAGCTTCTTTTTTTGGGGGGGGTCACACCTGGCAATGCACAGGGGTTCCTCCTGGCTCTGCACTCAGGAATTACTGCCGGTGGTGCTCAGGGGACCCTATGGGATGCTGGGGATCGAACCTGGGTCGGCCGCGTGCAAGGCAAACGCCCTCCCCACTGTGCTATTGCTCCAGCCCCCCGCTTCTGGAGCTTCTGCAGAGACTCCCAAGTCAGAAGCCTTGCTCAGAGCTTTGTGTGATCCTCCCCTTCCTCCTCCCCCCATCCCTCCCATCCCTCCATCCCCCCATCCCTCCCATCCCCCCATTCCCCCATCATTTCACTAGGAAGCCCCAATTCCGGCTGTTTTGTCGTCAGCTAGGAGGTGTCAGGACCCACAATCCTGAACTAGTGCTGGCGGCAAAGTGATGTTATCTCATCTTCCAACTCCTTAGGAAACACGGCAGAAGACAGGAAGCAAGGTTTGGCGTCTGTCTGCACCGAGGGGTCTAGACAGGCTGGGCGAGATAAGGCCTGTGAGCCCCTACGCCCCACCCCACCCCGGAGGCTCCTGTTTCAGCCACACCTGTCCACGCACCTGGGAAGGCCACACCTACAGGACTTCTTATGTGCCCGTAGCAGAAACAGGCCTCACAGGCCGGAGTGTTAGTGCCAGGGACTGGGGGGTGGGGGGGGGGGGGAGTTGCCTTGCACGTGGCTGACCTGGGTTAGATCCCCGACCCCCGACATCTCATAGGGTTCCCACCCCACCCCCAGCATAGCCAGGAGCGAACCCTGAGCATTGCTGGGTGTGGCCCAAAAACAAAGGGGGAAAAAAATGAAACAAGCCTCACGTCCGTCAACAGTTGAAGGGTGGAGAAATGAACTGGGCTCTGTCCACTGAAGCGTGTGCCCTTGGAGCCGACTCTGCCGAGTCGGGGAACCGGAAAGCAAGAAACCTTGTACTTCCGGTCGCTCTGTTGTTTGTGTGGATTTGGGGCAGTGCTCAGGAGTGCCCTCTGGTGTGCCAGTCAGATTAAACTGGAGTCAGCCTCATGCCAGGCCAACACCTTAGCCTCTGTCCAATGTCTCCGGTCCCCTATATTTCGTGTGTGTGTGTGTGTGTGTGTGTGTGTGTGTGTTTTGTTTTTTTTGGGTCACACCCAGCGATGCTCAGGGGTTACTCCTGGCTCTGCACTCAGGAATTACTCCTGGCGGTGCTTGGGGGACCATATGGGATGCCGGGGATCGAACCTGGGTCGGGCTCTTGCAAGGCAAACGCCCTCCCTGCTGTGCTATCACTCGGGCCCCCACTCCTTTTATCAGATGGTTTCAGAAGCCCGTCACAAGAGAGCTCCGATGCCTGTGGTCCTTGACCCAAAGGGGCCAAGTCCATAGAGACAGGAAGGGCCTTGGAGGTGACCAGCGCCTGGAGCATTCGGGGCCTGGTTGGGAGCAAGTGACAGTGTATCCACACAGAACAACTCAGGGGATTATGAAATGAGATGCATTTCCCATTTTGCAAACTAGGACCCCTCGGTATGGGGGAGGTGAACAATCTCTGAAGAGCACCTCAGCGGAGCACTTGATCACTTGAATTCCCGTTAACAGGCGATTTGCTAGAGTGGGCGCCAGTAATGTCTCCATTTGTCCCTGTCTCATGCTAGTGTGGCCCAATGGCGTCTGTTCATTCCAAGAACACGAAGAGCCTCAAACCGATCGGTCAGGGTCTTGATGAAGAAGTCTGACCATCTGGTAGGTGGGCGGCCACGCGGTCTTTTGACATCCCGTGGAATCCAGTCGGTAACGGCTCTACTCCAGCGGTCGTCTCCAAATCTCATTACGTGTCCAGCCCATCTGATGACCTCAGTGAAGCACTTCCAAGGAACATCGCAGTGGGGCAGTGGGTGACACCCAACAGCCTCCCCCTCTCCCACCCAGGAGTGTGGCCTGGGTGGCTGTCTCTGTACACTAGGGGCTGAAGCGGAGACGAAGCGGAGAACCCATCACCTTAGCAAAGCAAGCCCAGATCCCAGCCCCCAACTCAGTCTGCAGACGTGGCCTTGGGACTCTCCACACTCTTCCTCAGGGCAAGGAGGAGAGAAGGACCAAGCCAGGAGGGAAGATGCAGCTGGAATAACAGGCGGTTTCCAATTAGCTGTGCTGAAAATTGAGAGTCGACCTGTATTTATTTTCCAGATCAAATTACTTCGTTTCTCTTCTCCCGGCGGCGAGGGCCATTCTCTGCCAGGGTCATGTTAGTCGCTGTAGTGATGCCTCAGGATTTAGCGGGTGTTTCCCGAGCCCCCCGCCCCCTCCCTCAGAGGCTGTGTCCTCCTCTGCCGGTGACAAAGAGATGTCTTTGCTCATCCACCCGTCCTTGTTGGGAGCGCTCTGGCCGGGCTTCTGGGAGCTGCAGCCCGTGAGGGAGGGCCCCTTCCGGGTGCCGCCCACCTTGTTCGGGGGCAGATGTGGCATTGGGGACACGGTTGTCCACACAAAAGAGAAGCCGCCATTTGTTCCGACTTTGCTTCCGCCTTTCCTTTTCCTCTCCCAGGGATTTCTCTGTCTCTGATAGCACAGCGGGCTGGAGTGATAGCACAGCGGTAGGGCGTTTGCCTTGCACGCAGCCAGCCCGACTGAGCCGGGTTCAATTCCTTCGCCCCTCTCGGGGAGCCTGGCAAGCTGCCAAGCACAGTAACAAAAGGTCTCACAATGGAGATGTTACTGGGCCCGCTTGAGCAAATCGATGAATAATGGGAGGACAGTGATAGTGGACAGTGTGACAACGGGATCAGTGGCTCCTCCCCTGAGGAGCCCCTTCCCCTAAGGCTTGCACCCCTGTCCATGCTCTTAGTGAGTCTTCCTCCTCCCCTCCCCCCTTCCTGCGGCTCCTTCCCTCCCTCCGTCCTCCCCTCCACTCCCCTCCCTCCTCCAACCGGCTCCCTCGCTCCTCCTCTTTCTTCTTCTAGACTCCTTCTCTTCTTTCATCCGAGGAAGCCAGGATCCCGCTTCACCCCCTTCTCTCCTGTGTCTCCGTCTGTTGCTTCCATTGTAAGTGAGTGGCTGATGCTGAAGGGGCACCAGGTTCAAGCTGAGAGTCCATTCGTCCTCTCTAAGTGCCCAGAAGTCAGAAATCCGCCCTTCTTCAGACATCCTGGCTGTGCCATTTTTTTTTTTGCTTTTTGGGTCACACCTGGCGATGCACAGGGGTTACTCCTGGCTCTGCACTTAGGAGTTACTCCTGGCGGTGCTCAGGGGACCATATGGGATGCTGGGAATCGAACCCGGGTCAGCCGCGTGCAAGGCAAACACCCTACCCGCTGTTTTGGGTCACTCCCAGCGATGCACAGGGGTCACTCCTGGTTCATGCACTCAGGAATTACTCCTGGTGGTGCTCGGGGACTATATGGGATACCGGGAATCGAACCCGGGTGGGCCACATGCAAGGCAAACGCCCTACCCTCTGAGCTATCGCTCCAGCCCCTGGCCACGCCATTCGGACACCTGCCTTCTTACCTTCCGTTCTCAGTAGTTTGATTTTGCCTGGAAAAATCTCTTGGGCTCCTTTTGCCTTCCAGGCCTTCTGCTTCCCTCTGCTGAGGGCCTCCTACCCAGCTCACTCCCGAAGGTCAGCAAGCTAACTGTCTGCACGCTTCCATCCTCTCTCATTAGTTCATTAATAGCACTGTAGCACTGTCCTCCCGTTGTTCATCGATTTGCTCGAGCGGGCCCAGTAACGTCTCCATTGTGAGACTTATTGTTACTGTGTTTGGCATATCAAATACGCCACGGGAAGCTTGCCACGCCTTGCCGTGCGGGCGAGATACTCTCAGTAGCTTGCCAGGCTCTCTGAGTTCATTAATAATTAGGATCTTTTGTTTGAGGGCCACACGCAGCAGTGCTCAGGGCTTACTCCTGGTTCTGCACTCAGTGGGCCCCCCTGGCAGGCTTGGAGGACCATTTGGGACGCCAGGGATTGAACCCAGGTCGGAACTACCTGCCGTGCTGCCTCTCTGGCCCTCCATCATCTCTTAGACCTGACCGAGGCTGTCCCCTAGTGCTGCTGCTGCTCCTTTTTCTACTTCCGGGATCTCTGTGCCAGACCCCAAAGTCCTGTGTGAGGAGATGCAGCTGAGAGAGTCTGAGGGAAGCGGCCCAGGGCATCGGGGGACCCACAGCATGGCCAGCGGGTGGGGCTGTGTAGGGCGAGAGGTGCTCTGCTGGCGAAGTGCTCTGTGCCCCCATGACCCCTCCCTCCCTCTTTCCCTCCCCCTCCCCCCTCCTCCCACCCTCTGTCCCTCTTCGGGACCTTGCTCGCGTCCATATGAATACAGGATGGTGAATGCAATAGTTCTCCTAAAATACGGTTGTTTTTTTGCTTTTTGGGTCACACCCGGCGATGCTCAGGGGTTACTCCTGGCTTTGCACTCAGGAATCACTCCTGGTGGTGCTCGGGGGACCCTATGGGATGCTGGGAATCGAACCCAGGTCGGCCGCGTGCAAGGCAAATGCCCTACCCGCTGTGCTACTGCTCCAGCCCCCTCCTAAAATACTTTTATCTTACTATGAGTCTTGATTGCATTTGATTCATTCAATATTTTTGTTGAGGCAGGTTTGGCTCGCGGCATTGTATATAGTTTAGGATCACAGCAACACACGTCTTCCCATGTGTGCTACCTTGCTGGTCAACCATATTCTAAAGCAACTTTGTAAGGGAAGGTCGACCTCATTTGTAGATGCTTCGCATCCTGTGATCAGTGGAGTCAATCCACATGGTCAGATCAATCAGAGCGAGGCGCTATTTTAGTTACTTCACTTGATCACTTGACATCCCGTTACTCATCGATTTGCTCGAGCAGGTGCCAGTAACGTCTCCATTCGTCCCTGTCGTGTGCCAGTGGAGCCCAATGGCGTCTGCTCCTTCTAGGAACATGAAGAGCCTCAAGGGTCTTGATGAAGAAGTCTGACCATCTTGTAGGTGGGTGGCCACATGATCTTTTGATGTCCCGTGGAATCCAGTCGGTAACGGCTCTGGTCCAGCGGTCAACTCCAAATCTCTTTACGTGTCCAGCCCATCTGATTTTCGACGCTTTGGCAAATGAGACAGCGTCCCTGATTCTTGATCGTCGATGGAGGTCGGAACTCCAGATTCTTTCTCTCATTTCAGTGAAGCGTGATACTCCAAGCATAGCTCTTTCGATTCCTCTTTGGGAGACCCAAATAGCGTTCTCATCTTATTTTCGTAGGGCCCAGGTCTCTGAGGCGTATCTTAATGCAGGAAGAACAGTGGAATCGAAGAGAGGTGTCCAAATTTAAATTTAAATTTACATTTCCCAAATTTATATTTAATGATCAGTGGTTGAAAAGTGATTTCAGGACCAGAGAGTTGATATACAGGGGTTCAGGTGATGGCTTCCCTGGAGCCAGCCTGGTTAAAGTCCCAGATCCACGTGGTCCCCAGAGCACTACTCAGAGTGGTGCTTGTTACTTGGTGCTTGGTATTGATGTCTACCTGCTTACACAGTGGGTCTGACATAGAGACTTGCTATGCCCACATGAAGGCTACGGGAGCACATAGCCTTTATATGCAGACACAATGACGGTTGTCAGAAGCGTACATACAAACGTGGATCTGGAGGCGTGTCTCTCCACGCCTCCACACTTAGATGCGGGTCTGCCTCCGGGGAGCCTGCTGACGTGTCTGGCTGAGTTGGGGGAGGCTGTGTGCGGGGGTGGAGGCAGTTTGATGCACGTGCGGTGGGAGGTGGAACGGGCTGGGAGTCGCTGACTGTGTAGTGGGGTGACGGGAGAGTTGGGAACGGGACAGTTGGGGAAGGACGAAGAGGAGGGGTGAGGCACCAGGGAGAGGAGTCCCACGAGGTGCCTAGAGGGGAGGGCGGGATGTGGGGGTCCCGAGTCCCTTTCCTGGGAGAACCACCTCCTTTCCGAGGACTTCCCTAACAAGTCCCAAATGGACTACGTGCCCACACACTCCAGGTCCACATGTCCCACATGCAGCTGACCCAGGTCATGTTCCCCTGCAGGCCCCAGGAACGAAGCCTTCCTGGCCTTCTCGGGCGCGCCCTGCTCAGGGCTCTGGGACTGTGTCCTCACAGCCCTGGACCCCGGTCTCCCTTTTCCTCCTGGCCTTGAGAAGGAGATCCAAGCTTGACACAAGGTCCCAGCTTCACCCGAAGAGTCTCGTCCAGTGAGGCTCGACTTACATCTGCTAAAACCTTTTTTTTTTTTTTTTTTTTTTTTTTTTGCCAAATACAGTTGAGGCACGAGTGCTTAAAGGCACAGCTGGAAGTGCACTACTGAGCCCATTTTGGGAGAAAAATACTCCATCTTCTCATCGCTCCCACCCCAGTCCTCCCGCTGCTAAAAATGGAAAAATATATATAAAAAAAAAACCAACTCCATTTGCAAATAGACGGAAGAGGTTGTGTTTCATGTAAGTTCAGAGTGGGAGAGAGAAACAGGAATGGAGACGCCACAGGAGGAATTGACCGAGGAGGAATCAGCAAGGCTTGACGTCCTCAGACTATGGAATTGGAAATTCAAGACTTTTTTTTTTTTTTGCTGCAGTATGCTGGAGTGATAGCACAGCGGTAAGGCATTTGCCTTGTGTGCAGCCAGCCTGGCTGAGTCGGGTTCGATTCCTTCGCACTCCCAGCAAGCTACCGAGAGTATCTCGCCCGCACGGCAAAGCCTGGCAAGCTACTCGTGATGTATTCAATATGCCAAACACAGTAACAACAAGTCTCAAAATGGAGATGTTACTGGGCCCGCTCGAGCAAATCGATGAACAACGGGAAGACAGTGTTTGTTTGTTTGTTTTTTGGCGGTGGAGTTTTGGGCACTCAAAGGGGAAGCACCCAATTTTCTCAGGGCTTTCTTCTGACTGTGCACTCAGGAACAACTCCTGGTGGGACTCGGGAGATCACATGGGGTGCCGGGCATCTCCCCGGGGTCAGCCACATGCAAGGCAAGCTCCCTACCCACTGTGCTGCTGCTTCAGCCCTGGAAAATTGAGTGAGTCTTATTTGGTTCCCAGAATTACGGAAGATTCATCTGATAACTGGGTTATAATGTTGTGCGATGTTGTACAATCTTTTTTTTTTTTCACCAGTAGAATGTTTATTGAGTGTCCGCATGTGCACAGCTTTGAACTTGGCGATCACAGAACGAAAGGGGGGAGGAAAGCAAGGGATCAGGTAAGGGGGGTGTCCCCTGGGGTTCATAAGAAAGGTAGTGTCCCTGCTGGAGCCGCCAGTCGCGTCTCTCTGCAGGAGTTATAAGCAGGGGTGGAATTAAAGCCAGGCATCACGATGGCAGTGGGGTGCAGTCACTAGGGAAACATGCGGATTCTGGGGGAAGTGTCCCTCCACTTCCTGGCTCCAGCCTGGCCAGGTGGCAACCAGGGGAACAAGGATCAGATGCTCAGGTCTACCTTTTTGGTAACCTGATCTCCTTGCAAAAAAAAAAAAATACTGCACCATTTTCGTAAGTCTTTAAATATCTCTCACCAACATGACTTTTAATGGCCATACCGCAGTCCGTCAACCGAACATGCCCTAATTTATACAACAGATCGTTGACGGTAAGTCGATTAGGCTGTTTCTACATTTTACACATGAGAAGTTACACAGAAACGAACAACTTTCTCTATAAATCATCATGCACAATCTTGATTAGTTTCAGATGGCTCATTTTAAATAACTACGAACAGTTTTGCACCAGCAATTTCTGCTCATTGCTTTCTTTATGAAGTGAAACTTTTCCTTTAGGCAAAAAAAAAAAAATTTTGGAAAAGAAGTTCATGGAACATCTGGCTTACGGAGTGATTTACTTTTGGTATTCAACTCTAAAAGGTAAGGTAAAGGCCCTCCCGTTGATCGTCGATTTGCTCGAGCGGGCCCAGTAACGTCTCCATTGGAGACTTTGTTGTTACTGTGTCTGGCATATCGAATACTCTCGGTAGCTTGCCGGGCTCTCCGAGAGGGGCGGAGGAATCGAACTCGGGTCGGCCATGTTGGCCGCTTGTAAGGCGAACGCCCTACCCGCTGTGCTATCGCTCCAGCCCTAGTATTCAACTCTGCTCCCAAATTTTGAATTGTCTTATTTCTGATAGGCTCATCGTTGATTTCATCTCCCCTCTGGGGGCATGTGTCCCTGTGGGGACCTCTCTGGGGACAGGAATTCTAGGGGACAAGACTTCAGCTCGGACTTCTCCCTTGCCAGCCATCTTCCCCAGAGGAGGGGACGGGAACAAAATCTTTCCTTTCAGGAGTTTTTGTTGAGACTGGAGAGATGGTTGTTTGAACGGCTCCCCTTGACTACTGAGCTATGCCCGGCCCCTTCCTCTTGTCAGTGTCCAGGACCCCGACAGCCCCGGCCATCACCCTCACTGTTGGCCAACACCTTGAAGAAAGCGGGGAAGCCACAGTCCTGACTCAGCTTTGTCTGATGCCCGTCGGCGGAGGGTCCCTGGGCTCAAGGCTTTGGCTTTTGGCCATGGGTGAGGTAGCCGGTCCAGCATCCCGGAAAGAAGGCAGCGGCCAAAGTTTGACTTTGCCAGAGCCTCAGCTAGACTGTGGGCATCCATCTGCCGTCACTTGGCGCATGGAAGTTGATGATCAAAAGAAAGAAGGTCACACTCTCCTAAGTCATTTTTGTTTGTTTGGGTGGTGCTGAGCACCCCTGGTGGTGCTCAGAGCTTACTCCTGGCTCTGTGTTCCGGAGTCACTCTTGGCAGGGTTCAGGGGACCAGATGCGGCTTGAAGTGTGCAGGGGGTTGAACCCGGGCGGGTCAGCCATATGCAAGGCCAATGCTCTACCTGATGGACTATCCCTCAGACCCCTAAGTCTATACTTTTCTTTTTTGTTTGTTTGTTTTTCTATTTGGCTGGAGTGATAGTACAGCGGTAGGGCATTTGCCTTGCACGCAGCCAGCCTGGCCGAGCCAGGTTCGATTCCTCCGCCCCTCTCGGAGAGCCTGGCAAGCTACCGAGAGTATTCAGTATGCCAAATACGGTTACAAGAAGTCTCACAATGGAGACGTTACTGGGCCCGCTTGAGCAAATCGATGAGCAACGGGAGGACAGTTCTTTTTGGGTCACACATGGTGATGCACAGGAGTTACTCCTGGCTCTGCTCTCAGAAATTATTCCTGGCGGTGCTCAGGAGACCATATGGGATGCTGGGAATCGAACCTGGGTCGGCCGCATGCAAGGCAAACGCCCTATTGGCTGTACTATCACTCCAGCCTCACCCCCAAGTCTATTCTTTCGCTTAAACGAGCTCTACCAGGAATATCTAGTGCAGAGTCTAAGTCACCAAGGGCCACTACGAAGCCCTCTCCTTCAGGCTCATCTCAGAAGAGGTTCCAGAGGATTGGCCATCAGGGAAGGCTGCCAGGAGGCAGGGGACTGAGTCAGGGGCCGAGCTCATGCCTAGACATAGAGCGCCAACACACGCCCACACGTGCCCGCCGTGAGCTCACACCTACGGGCAGAGAGCCCGGGAAGCGGCCCTGCTCCCCTGCTCAGTGCTGGGAGTTGAATCATCTGCTGGCCACCGAGCCAGGCGGGGTTGGGAGACAGCCCCAAGCGTGATGTTTTGCTTTATCACCCTCTCACCTTAAAAACAGGCGTTTCCGGGGCGATGCTAGAGAGAGTCCCAGGCAGGCGGGGCTCTGCTTCCCATCCCTGATACCACAAAGCAGGTGAGCGGGCAGCCAAACCAGCCCGGGGAGTTAGTCCCTGGCTGATGGAGTGGGTCTGACTCCAGTCTGACTCCTTAGCCAGCGCTTCAAGGCTGTTTCCGAGACATATGCAGAGAGAACTGGCCAAAGCCTCTCCCCTTCACGTGGCAAAGTCCTGTGTTCTGTTTCTCCCTCTTAAATTCATCGCGGCCTTTCTAGATACTATCACCTAATCTAACTGGATCCACTAGACGCAAGTTTCCGTTATGGGCGTCCATGCCAAAGTAAGTTGTTTGTCTTTTCTCTCGCAGATATCTCGTGTCATGTTTACTATTTTCTTTTTTCCCCCCCTGGTTAACCTAGTTTTTTTTAAAAAAATATTTATTAGTGAAACACCATGAGGTACAGTTGTAGACTTACAAATCTCTGTGCTTGGGTTTCAGTTACACAGTGATTAAGTACCCATCCCTCCACCAGTGCCCATTCTCCACCACCACTAATCCCAGTATCCCACCCTCCCCATCCCCCCCCATCCCACCCTGCCTCTGTGGCAGGGCATTCCCTTTTGTTCTCTCTCTCTCTCATTTTGGGTCCTGTGGTTTGCAAGAGAGGCATTGAGTGGCAGTCATGTTTGGTCTAGAGTCTACTCTCAGCACGCATCTCCCATCCTGGGAGGATCCTCCCAACCCCCTTCATTTGGTGCTCCCTTCTCTATCTGAGCTGCCTTTTCCCCTAGCGTGTGCGGCTGGCCTCCAAGCCATGGAGCAAACCTCCTGGTACTGATCTCGGCCACTCTTGGGCGTTCGTCTCCTATTTTGTTACTTTATGTTCCCCAGATGAGCGCAATCTTTCTATGTCTGTCCCTCTCTTTCTGACTCATTCCGCTTATCTTGTTTACTATTTTCAAGCCGATGCACATATGGGTAGAGGGTAAGAAATTTCCTCTCTCTCTCTCTGCACACATGCACACGCACACAGAGCCAAGAGCCCTGCTTGTGGGCCAGATTCCTATGCTCTTGCCCATGACCCTGGGGTCCCCTCTTCCGTGGGGTCCTCACTGTTTGGAGGCAGCGAGAGACCCCCCCACGGCCCTGTGTCTGTGGGTAGACTCGGGGTCCCACTCAGTGACGGCTCTGTACCCTCAGCTCTGTTGAGCTCGCCTTGTTTCTGGTTGCTAAAGGACTTAGTGAGGGTCACCAAGTACCAAAGCAAGTACCACATCAAGAGCTGCCTGAGGGGGTCAGAGAGTAGCACCGCGGGGAGGGTGTTTTCCCTGAACACAGCTGATCCGAGTTCGACCCCCGGCACCCCATCTGGTCCCTGGAGCCCTCCAGGAGTAAGCCCTGAGCACTGCCGGGAAGAGCACTGCCTGAGAGGGACCGGAGAGATAGGGCAGGGGCAGAGGCACTTGCTGGCCTGGCACCTGGCTGAGCCGGGCTGGTTCCTGCACCACATAGTGTCCCTTGAGCACCGAGCCAGGAATAAGCCCTGAGCGCCGTGGGTGTGCCCCTCCCCTGAAGACAGAGAACCTTCCAGCGCTGTGCCCAGCCGAGACTCCCTCAGCCAGGGCCAGCAGTAAGCAGGGTTGCCACTAGGGGGGGATGTTGCAGAGAGAGTCCCCTCGGCGCTCTCCTCCCTGGGGACCCGCGCTGAGCCAGGGCCTGGCCCCTGCACCTTTCCTCTGATGGGGAAAGGGATGTTTTGTGGCGTCCCGTGGCCGACCCGAGCGGAACACTCCGACCCAACCGACTCCTTCCCCGGAGCAGTGTGCCAAGCACCGACAGAGCGGACGGCTCTAGGACAAAGGTGGCCCCGCGCAGCCCTGGGCCAGAAGGAAGGCTGGGATGGGGCTGGCCTGAGGGCCAGGGCTGGGCTTGGTCCTCCCGTTGCCCCACGGCCGTGTTCCTCCTTACTGCCCGTCCCTGTAGGCTGACCCAGGTCAGGAAGACCTTGATTCACTTGCAGGAAAGTTTTCACTGCGGATGCTTGGGGGGGGAGCACCCTGGCCTGCCCCCTGGCCTGTGCAAAGCCCCCTGGCCTGCAGGCGTGAGGCTGAGCGCTGACCCCAGCCCCACCCACGTGCACGGAGCACTCTGTCCCTCGCTAGGAAGAGAGTCACATCAGGGTGTGGCCTGTCCACAGTGTGTGTGAAGGCCACCGTGAGCGACGGCGGGCACCGTGGTCAGTACAGGCTCCCGCTGAGCACTGTGTGAGTACCAGGACCGGGAAGTGTGCCCGATCCTTCCCCCCACCCCCCCAAGGCAGCAGCCCCGAGAGGGGGTCTGCACTCCTGCCCACGCTCATTCTGCAAAGACAAAGTCCACGGTCTGTGCTGGGCTCCAGCCTGGGCCTCGGCTGTTTAAAATGTCAGGATTCCGGGAATGTGTCCGTGCCACGCCTCACACTGGTGTGCGGAGAGGAGCACACCACACTGCACTGGGTGAGGCAGAGGGAGACCACTCTCTTTCGGAAAAAGTAAATTAGCACCTAAGGCTCAAACGGCAACAATTAGTACATAATAGCTCAAGCTATTAACATGTTGCGAATATAATAAGAGAGATATAATAAGAGATTCATGATCACAACCATCCTGTTGTTCGTCAATTGCCTCGAGCAGGCCCCAGTTTCGTCCTAGCCCTGAGATTTTTAAAAAAGTGCCCTATTCAAGGCTCTTTCAGGGTTAGGAGAATGAGACCCATCATTGTTACTGGTATTTGGCATATTAGGTACGCCACGAGGAGTTTGCCAGACTCTGCTGTGTGGGCAGGTTACATTCGGTAATAAGAGATTATTTTATGTATATATATATATATATATATATATATATATATATATATATTTGCTTTTGGGTCACACCCGGCGATGCTTAGGGGTTTCTCCTGGCTCTGCACTCAGGAATCACTCCTGGCGGTGCTCAGGGGACCATATGAGAGGATGCTGGGGATTGAACCTGGGTAAGCTGCTTGCAGGGCAAACACCCTCCCTGCGCTTTTGCTCCTACCCATATATATATATACTGTCCTCCCATTGTTCATCGATTTGCTCGAGCGGGCCCAGTAACATCTCCATTGTGAGACTTGTTACTGTGTTTCGCATATTGAATACATCACAGGTAGCTTGCCAGGCTTTGCCGTGCAGGCGAGATACTCTCAGTAGCTTGCTGGGCTCTCCGGCAGGGGCGGAGGACCTAGCTGGGCCAGGCTGGCCGCTCACAAGGCAAACACCCTACCGCTGTGCTATCACTCCAGCTCTTATCGCTCCATTGCTCCCAGCCGTCTATGGCCATACCACCCTGAACGCGCCCAATCTCGTCTGATATATATATATATATATAATATCTCTTATATTAGAGATATTATATATCTCTATATATAATATCTCTAATATAATATATTATATTAGAGATATGATATATATTATAATATAATATATTATATTAGAGATATTATATTATATTATATTATATTATAATATAATATATTATATTATAATATAATTAATTAATATTATAATTATTATAATATTATAATAATTAATTAATATTATATTATATTATAATATAATTATAATTATAATCATAATTATATTAATATTATATAATATATAATAATAATTATAATTATAATTATAATTATATTAATATTATATTATATTATAATATTATAATATTATCATTATAATATTATAATTATAATATTATAATATATTATAATATAATATAATTAATATATATAATTAATATATTATATTAATTATAATATATTATATTAGAGATATTATATTATATTATATTATATATATTATATTATATTATATTATAATATATTATATTAGAGATAATATATAGAGATATTAATATAATATATTATATTAGAGATATTATATATATTATAATATAATATATTATATTAGAGATATTATATATGGGCTGGAGCGATAGCACAGCGGGTAGGGCGTTCACCTTACAAGCAGCCAACATGGCCGACCCGAGTTCGATTCCTCCGCCCCTCTCGGAGAGCCCGGCAAGCTACCGAGAGTATTCGATATGCCAGACACAGTAACAACAAAGTCTCCAATGGAGACGTTACTGGGCCCGCTCGAGCAAATCGACGATCAACGGGAGGGCCTTATTGAACCACCATATATAATATCTCTTATATAAGGGCTTACTGGTTCCAGGGTGAGATACAGCAATCTTCACACACTTTTCTCTAAGGAAACTTTCTTGAATCATTTTTTAGTGGATTATTTATAACAAGCAATACAAAATATATTATTTAGGACTTGTTTTTGGAGCAGGTTTGTGTGGTGGTGGGAAAATTCAAAATAATGGTGGTGGAAAATGTAATGGTGATGGGATTGGTGTTGGAATATTGAATGAAATAAATTGTGAACAACTTTATAAAATCAAAAGTAAAAGTAAAGTAAAGGCCCTCCCGTTGATCATCGATTTGCTCGAGCGGGCCCAGTAACGTCTCCATTGGAGACTTTGTTGTTACTGTGTCTGGCATATCGAATACTCTCGGTAGCTTGCCGGGCTCCCCGAGAGGGGCGGAGGAATCGAACTCGGGTCGGCCATGTTGGCTTCGTGCAAGGCAAACGCCCTACCGCTGTGCTATCGCTCCAGTCTACAGTCATACCACCCTGAACGCGCCCAATCATAAAATCAAATAAAATTAAAAAAAAAAAAGACTGGGCCTTTGATGCATGACAAACAGGAAACAGAAGGACACACAGAAACGCAGCTGGAAAGCTGGGCCAGGAGGCGGGCACCTCATCTTCCTTGCATGATCCTGCCCCCACTTCTGGTCCTGAGCACCGAGCCAGGAGTCAGCCCTGAGCACAGCTGGGCGTGGACCAAGGAGCCTCAAAACAAGACAAAGAAGCCAAAGATCCTGGCTTTGACTCTCGCCCTGGGAATTTGGGGAGGCCCAGTCAGTTCACAGATCTGAGCTGGCCACGGGGCGAGTGGACGGGTGCCCGCTTTCCACCCTGTGCCCGGGAAAGGGGGCGCTCAGAGGCGCCCGGGGCTTGGGGGTACCGAGCAGGAGCAAGAGGAGAGTCGTGGGACCGACCTCCTTTCTTCAGCGGGGATTGGGGGGCTGGGTGTGGCCAGTCTGCGGGGGCCTCACCCAGGGTCTTAGCATGGAGCACCCGAAACCCCGAGGGCCGCCAAGCCTGACGTCTTGGTCCTAAGCATCTGAGTGGACAGTCACCGGGAGGGGCACAGTCCCTTCCCCTTGATGTAGGGAGGAGGCGGATGGGGACGGCCCCTCCCCGGGCGATGGCAGGAAATTCCCTGGGCAGTAATAACGCTGAAGTTGTGAACTTGCCGAAAACGGGAACTAAGGCCTGGTAAGACCCTCACCTGGAGCCAGCAACGGCCCCCGAGGAGACTAGAAACCTGCCCATGAAGGAAATTCCTCAAATACCCTTGGACCTCCGGATTAACCCGAGGTTAACCCGATTAACTTTAGCGATTCAGTTCAGAGAAGACTTCAGAACATTCCAGACCAAGGCATCCGGAGAAGAGACTCTGGAACAGCCACCCTGAACAAAGGAAGCGCGCACATAAACGGTCCGAGCCCGTGTGTTGCCTGAGCCCACGTAGCCGGGCACATGTGTCGCCCGCATCTCCCCACCTGAGGTGGGGACTTTCATGCTTTCCTGTCTAACGCTGGGGTGTGTGTCGGGGCTCTCCCCGCCCTCGGAGAAGCCTGGATTCTCTCTTGAGCACTCTCAGGTACTCTCCACTCTCTCTCCCCCCTTCCCTTCAAAACCTCCAAATAGGGGCTGGAGCAATAGCACAGCGGGGAGGGCGTTTGCCTTGCACGCGGCCGACCCGGGTTCGATTCCCAGCATCCCACACGGTCCCCTGAGCACCGCCAGGGTTAATTCCTGAGTGCAGAGCCAGGAGTAACCCCTGTGCATCGCCGGGTGTGACCCAAAAAGCAAAGCAAAAAAAAAAAAAACCCTCCAAATAAAAACTGTGTCATTTCACTGCTCGTCTACTCCTGAAATTCCTTTCTGCAAGGTGAGACGAGAGCCCAGTAACCCTGGGCAGTAACCCTGGGTCCCGGTTGGCAGAGGCAGATGGGGAGAAAGTGACCGTCTTTGAACCACCCGAGGGCCCCGCCCCTGACATCACTCTGTGTCTCGGGTTGGAGGGCCCCAGAGGGCGGGACCCCTGCCCCTGGGGGGGAGCTGGCAGGAGCAGCCAGTCCTGGGTGCAGATGTGACCCTGGGACGGAGGGGCTGGGGGGGCGGGGGGCTTGTTCTGACAGCAGGAGCCGGGCCGTGGGGAGGGGGGGGGATTCTGGCCCCTCCCCCAGCTTCCTGTGCTGGAGCCGCCCCCAGCAGAGTGGTGGCAGCTGAAAGACCCCCCCTGCTGGTTTGCGGGTCCCCCACTCCCCACAGCTTTCCGGAGAACTGAGCCCAGCACCTCCAGTCACCTGCGGGCTGGGCCAGGGTGTCTCCCGCCTTCCCCCCCCACCCCCACCCCCGCCCCCAGAAGCGCAGCCTCCTGATGCTAGGGGCTATTCCTTTCCGCTCTCCTCCTCCTCCTCCTCCTCCTCCTCCTCCTCCTCCTCCTCCTCCTCCTCCTCCTCCTCCTCCTTTTCTTGAAGGTGCAGTTCCTGCCAGCCCCTCAGGGCGCGGGGCGCAGGCCAGCAGCTCGGAGGCGGTCCACGCAGCCAGTGTCCGGCCTTATCTGAATTCTCCGAGGCAGGGACTGGCAAGAGGAACCTCTTTTTTTTGTTTGTTTTTGTTTTTGGGTCACACCCGGCGATGCTCAGGGCTTCCTCCTGGCTCTGCACTCAGGAATTACTCCCGGCGGTGCTCGGGGGACACTATAAGATGCTGGGAATCGAACCCGGGTCAGCCGCGTGCAAGGCAAACGCCCTACCCACTGTGCTATTGCTCCAGCCCCAAGGAACCTCTTTTCTCTAATTATTTTCCTTCATTTTATCTTTTCTTTCCCTTTCTTTCATTTTTGGTGGGGTGTGGGGCCATCCTGGCAGTGCTCAGGACTCATTCCTGACTCAGTGCTCAAGGCTCACACCTGGCTCTGTGCTCAGGGTGACTCCTGGCTCAGTGCTCAAGGTTCACACCTGGCTCTGTGCTCAGGGTGACTCCCAGTTCAGTGCTCAAGGTTTACAGCTGGTTCTCTGCTCAGGGCTCACGCCGAGCTCTGTGCTCAGGGCTGACTCCTGGCTCTGTGCTCAGGGCTGACTCCTGGCTCTGTGCTCAGGGCTGACTCCTGGCTCTGTGCTTAGTGCTCACTCCCAGCTCTGTGCTCAGGGATCACTTCTGGCTCACTCCTGACTCTGTTCTCAGGGCTCACTCCTGGCAGGTTCAGGGACCAAATGAGGTGCTGGGGATTGAACCTGGGTCTGCTGCATGCAAGGCCAGTGCCTTAGCCCCTGTGCGCTCTCTCTCTCTCTCTCTCTCTCTCTCTCTCTCTCTCTCTCTCTCTCTCTCTCTCTCCAGCCCATAGTGACCTCTTATTTATAAGCCCAACCTCTTCCTCTGCTTCCTCTCTGAAAAATGAATATAACAACATAATCTTGACGTCTTTTCTAAGATTCCAGTGAAACTAAAGGAAGGATGGGCTGGTCCACCTAGACGCCCAAGGTCTTTTTACCCAGTGCCTCAAACCGAGAGAACCAGTGGGGCATTAAGGTGCAAAAGCTCTGAAAGAGCCCTCAGTGCTGTGTGATGTTGCCCAAGGCGCTTGCCCTCTCTGAAATTTCTCCAGTCCTAACAGAACTTCGTTGAGAAGGCGTTCAAAGCTTGGCAGGCAAGAGGCCTCCACAAAGAGAATGAAGGAATGAATGAATGAATGATTTCCTGCCCTCGGCCCCTGGGACAGGTCAGCCCTCGTGGAGGTCATTTTCAGTTGTCTTTGCTCTCTCTGTCATTTCTTCTCCACTCCAGTGAGATCGAAGTGTTTTCCACCTCCAGGTGCAGATAACACACACACGCACACACGCACACACGCACACGCACACACACACATCACACACGCCCCGTGAGCTGGCGTTTTCTTATTCACTGTGCAAACTCTATCTTTTTAATTATTAGCCAACTAATGTTTCTTCAGAGTGGAACGGCCCAAACAAAGCAACAACCAGGAGCAGCAGCAGCGTGACGGCGTGTGCCGTGTGTCGTGGGTGAACGTCTGTCCCCGCCGAGCACGCAGGGGGCGTGAAGGGGAGCAGGGAGTGCGCGCGGGCTCTGGTATTTACGTGAAAGGCACCCGGGTTAAATTCCCCACCGGCAGGCAGGCAGGGATCACCGCCGGGGCTGCTTGATCCGGGCTCCGTCCGAGTGTGCGGGCTGGTCCTCGCCCTCCCGGGTGCCTCTCCGGTCGTCACATACCCTCGGCTGCTGCTCCAGCCCGCCTTGTCCCCGGGACTGGCCGGTCCTGAGCGTGCCAAGGTGTCTCCGAAAATGAGCACTTTCTCCTCTGAGACGGCCGCCGCGTGGCTCTGCCCGGCTGTCGCGGCGGTCTTGGGAGGGACAATTCTTTGCCAAGTCGAGAGTCGCCCGGGGCAGAGGGGGACAAAGGTGGTCTGCCTGGCGGGCCTCTGGGGAGGGGCGTGTCTGCTCAGCCTGTCCGTCTTTTGGGGTGCCCTCCTGTTCTCCGTGGGGTGCCTCCTCGCGTACCATCACTTATCTGGCCAAGCGCTGTTACCTGTGGATCAAAAAGCCGTCCTGATCACAGGTAAGTGGGTCCTCCCGCAGGGAAGGAGTTGGTGCTCGGCTGTGCCCGAGCGGGGTGTGAGCCACATTTTGGCTCAAAAAAAAAAAATGACCATCCTTGGCATGGAGTAAATGAAACGCTCATCCCCAAGTGGTTTTGGCTTTGCCCCTCTTCGCGCTGGGCGGGCGGCTGGGGCCGGGGTTGCACCCGGCACGGAGCGCTCATCCCGGCCAGCAGCGACCCCCGGGTTTCCCCACGGCCGGACAGTCCCCGAGGGTTCTGGCACCTTGAGCGGAATTTCGCTCCGAGAGGAGGGTTTGCCTGGCCGCTGTCACGGGCGGATGAGAGATGGAGGTGTTGCGGGTCTCACTCGAACCTTTGTCCTAGGTCTGGCTGGCCACAGCCCGCTAAGGTGGTTAATTGGCTGGCATTGGCGGTGTGTTCGGAGCCGCGGGCTCGTGGGCTGGCTGCTGCCCGGCTCGCCTCGCCTCTCCTCTCCTTCTATGCTCCTTTTTTTTTTTTTTCCCTCCCCGCACCGCAAGTGTGAAGGCAAATTAAATTTCCTCCGGGTCGTAAAACTGGTTGGTTTGCTTGCGAAGCGGGAGCTTGGATAAGTCTTTAATTAGGATTTCCTGGCCTTATCCGAATCCAGAAATTTCTGCCAAGTAAGGACATCGGCTACAGAACCATTCGCTTGGAGGAGGTGATCTTCCCTGTCTGTCCCCCGTTGGGAGACCCTCGCCGAGCTGCCGGCAAGCACGGAGTTGGGGGTGGGGTGGGGGTGGATGGAAGCACACCAGGGGATTCTCAACGGGAGGCAGCTCTTAGCATCCTTAAGGGGCTTCTTCAAGGACAAACAAAACCAAGCCAAAACCCATTTTGCATTTCCAAGGTAGAAGACTCAGCAGCGGGGCGTGGGCTGGGCTCGACCTTCCTCTCGGACGGACGTTTCTTCCTTCCGGCAGGCTGTTCAGATGGCTGCCTGGGTCTTCGGATTTTTCTCTAGAATGAATTCTCTTGACGATCTGATCGGCACCAGCATGGAAAGCCGGGACTGGGTCTTAGCCCTTCCGTCACGCTGCATTTCAGCACAATTCCAGAGTCACTTCTGTCCTTTCACATTAGCATGAGGGAAGGCAAAAGAACCGAACATGTTAATCTGTATACATAATGCATCTGTCTATATTAATGGCAAGGCCACGCCTGACCCAAGGGATTGTCCCGGAGGGAGGTACAAGGTTCTTGGGAAATCAGTTTTAGGGAGCTTCACTTCTGAGGCTAATAAATAACCATAAACATTGAGGATCAATACATGTCAGCTGTCAGGTTGAGCAAGAAGACCTGCTCCCGGGCCAGCGTCAGTGCTTCCTAGCATGTTTCCGAAGACACAGACCCCAAGGAAAGCTCACACAATACCTGCCGGGTCAGCGAGCCTGTAGCAGCTCCTGAAATGTTCTGACTTGTGCTTAGTGTGACCTTTGCAAATGACTGATTCAATTAGGCAATTCCAGCCCAGTGACTAAGCCCTGAACGAGGTACTGAGCAGTTTGCCAGTTGCCATGAGGGAGAAGGATATGCATGCAAAGCAGCCAACTGCATGGAAGGTAACTGCATATAAGGTAACTGCATGGAAGGCAGCCAACTGCATGGAAGGTAACTGCATATAAGGTAACTGCATGGAAGGCAGCCAACTGCATGGAAGGTAACCGACTGCACATTAGGTAATTGACTACACGTAAGGTAACTGACTGCATGTAAGGTAACTGCGTGTAGGGAAACCGACTGTATGTAAGGGAACTGACTGCATGTAAAGTAACTGCATTTAAGGTAACTGACTGCATGCAAGAGTTTCATATGTGACAGGACGCCTGGCAGTTGTGGTCTCTGCGGTGTCTATTAGGGAATGCAGACAGAACCTTGTGCATGTAAGGAACCTGAGTGCATGCAAAGTTACTGCATGTAAGGTAACTGAATGCATGCATGATGTGTTGCCATCAGGTCCTTTGCCATGTCCATGGGGTGCCATGGGTTTCATTGTAATTCTAGAGAAAGTTTCAAGACCTTTGTACCATACTGAAAAATTTGAAATAAATTCATTTGGTTGTTTTTTTTTTTTAAAGAAGTGGCAGTAGCTACCATGACTTGAGATAACCCTGTTTGCAATTGTTTGTGTTTATAACTTTGTATGTATGGTTCCCCAAGTCTGCCAGGAGTAATGCCTGAGCACAGAGCCAGGAGTAAGCCCTGAGCACTGCCAGGTGTGGTTCAGAAATCCAAAACAAAAACAAGACAGAACAAAAAAGTAAGTAGGCCAACGCAATTAGTAGCCTTCTGAAGTATAAAGGAGAGAGAGAGAGAGAGAGAGAGAGAGAGAGAGAGAGAGAGAGAGAATACGTTTTCGTTTTCATATACCTTGCAGTTGCCTGGGTATTTCACTTGAAAGAAGGGTTTAAACCCATCTATTGTAGCATGAATCACTTCACAGTAAGACAAAGGAAAATGATTACCGTTAATTGCCACATACAATTAAAAAGGGTTCTTTGTTCAGTAACATTGATTATGTGCAAGTGAGAGTCGGCACTGCATTAATCCAAGATTGGTTGATTCTTGAAATCTCTTTCGCTAGATTAGCTTTCACTTCAAGGGAATCTGCTCTCTGGGATAGAAACCTAAATGCTTAGCGGTAAAAAAGTATGGATTTTTATTTCCCAAAATGCTCCTTGAGCTGCTTTTGTCGTACCATTTGTAATGACCCGAATCATCGAAGATTTTTGTTGCTCTTGGTTTGTTTTTGTGTCTCACCTGGTGGTGCTCAGGGTTACTCCTGGCTCAGTGCTCAGCAGTTATTCCTGGGGGTGTTGGTGGACCTGACGGAATGCCAGCGGTCAAACGCGGGTTGGCCACATGCAAGGCAAGTGCCCGCCCTGTCGTCACACTGTCTCTCCAGCTTTGCTGTTGTTTCGGGGCCACTCCTGGCTCTGCGCTCAGGAATCACTTCTGGTGCTGGCCCTGTGTGGTGCTGGGGAATCCGGGTCGGCCGTGAGCCAGGCCAGCACCCTGCCTGTTGTCTGTCTGGCCTCTTTGAACAGTTTCTAATGCGACAGGACGCCTGGCAGTTGTGGTCTCTGCTGTGTCAATTAGGGAATGCAGACACAACCTTGTGCCGGAAAAGGGGGAGAGGCCCCAGACTGATCTGGGAGTGGGGCCTGGCACTTGGTACATGCCCGGTTGTGGGTTGGGGCAGATGTCTCAGGGGGCTGAAACACAAGCTTTGCATGCAGGGTCCTAACTTCCATTCCCAGCACCTCAGGGGGCCCTGGTGCAGCAGAGGTGGTAAAACACTTTTTTTCCCCTTTTTGGGCTACACCTGGGCGATGCACAGGGGTTACTCCTGGCTCCTGAACTCAGGAATTATGCCTGGCGGTGCTCGGGGGACCACAGGGGGTGCTGGGAATCGAACCCGGGTCAGCCACGTGCAAGGCAAACGCCCCACCCGCTGTGCTATGGTTCCAGCCCCGGTGATAAAAAATTTTTAAGATTTACTTAAAAGGGGATAAAAACCCTAAGGTGCAACTTAATGTGAAAAATGTCTAAGTCTAAATAAACGTACATTTCTCACTTTATGTCAGACCCATCTTTTCATATACTTTTCTTTTCCACATAATTTTCTTTTTCTCTTCCTTTTTTTGTTCTTTTACCTTTTTCCTGGGCTGGAGCGATAGCACAGCGGGTAGGGCGTTTGCCTTGCACGTGGCCGGCCCGGGTGACCCGGGTTTGATTCCTCTGCCCCTCTCGGAGAGCCTGACAAGCTACCGAGAGTATCTCGCCTGCACGGCAAAGCCGGCAAGCTCCTCATGACTTACTCGATATGCCAAAAACAGTAACAACAAGTCTCACGATGGAGATGTTACTGGGCCCGCTCGAGCAAATCGATGAACAACGGGAGGACAGTGCTACCTTTTTCCTGGGCTGGAGCAATAGCACAGCGGGTAGGGCGTTTGCCTTGCACGCGGCCAACCCGGGCAACCGGGGTTCAATTCCTCTGCCCCTCTCAGAGAGCCCGGCAAGCTACCAAGAGAAGCCTGGCAAGCTCCCTCTGATGTATTCGATATGCCAAACACAGTAACAACAAGTCTCACGATGGAGACGTTACTGGGCCTGCTCAAGAATGAACAACGGGAGGACAGTTCTACAGAGAGTGCTACATTTCAGTTGGGAGGAGGGAGAGGGAGCACTTGCAAGTGTATATCAAGAAGTGTAGCTGGATCCGAGCATTCAAGTTTGGGGAAGTTTCTTTTAAAGTTAAAACCTGACGGAAGGTGGCTCAAAGGGCCACCACACGAATGTCTGAGCCCTGGGTTTAATTTCTGACCATGCAGGAATGCTCCCTCCACCCTAGTCAAAAAAAAAAAAAAAAAAAGACAAACGTGGGGAAAGGACAGACACAAAATAACATCGCATTTCACAAAATTATTTAGCACCGTCTGATTTAAAATAGTGAAAGGTTAAGAAATGATCTGAACAGTGATCACTGTATCACTGTATCACTGTCATCCGTTGTTCATCGATTTGCTCGAGTGGGTTCCAGTAACGTCTTTATTCGTCCCAGCCCTGAGATTTTAGCAGCCTCTCCTTACTCCTCCTTCCCAACGCTGCCGTATTGGAGGCTCTCTCAGGGTCAGGGGAATGAGGCCCGTTATTGTTACTGTTTTTGGCATATCAAGTATGCCACGGGTAGCTTGCCAGGCTCTGCTGTGAGGGTAGGATACTCTTGGCAGCTTGCATGGCTTCAAAATACTGCATTGTTCTCTCCCCGGAGCATATTTTATAGTCTCTGGATCTTGGCCGTTGATGAGATTGCATGGCAGCCGGGGGCAGTTTGTGGGTGTGACTGCCAAGCTACTGGAAAACTGGGGGTCTGGCTGGAGGAGGCCCAGCCCCGATCTGAGCAGGCTTGGAGATCTCAGCCCTGGGTCCCGCGTACCTGGGTTCTTCTGCTGGTTCCTTCATGCGTGAGGCTCGTCTGAGTGTGTGGAGAGTGGCCTTGAGGATGGCTGTGACTGGGTTCTGCTTGAGGCAGGGAGGGAGAATAGGCCCATGGAGGACCAGGCAGCTGAGTCTTCAAGTCCTGGGTATGTCCATTATGATGGTCATCTTGGGGTACGGTTGGAGCTTAGATGACAGGGACTCTGGCTCTTGGTGGCCGCTGCTGACATGACCTTCATTTGGGAGAATCGACAGGGGCTTGTGGCTGGAAATGGCCTCTGGATTCCTGCCTCCAAAATGGCCAAGTGACCCAGACCGCAGGACATGGTCCTCTACAGACCTATTCGCTGTGTGCTTTTGGGGTCCTCAGCATTTGACTTTTAGACTTCTGTTTGCTCTGTCTGTCTTCAGAGTTTGGGGCACACTCAGCAATGCGCAAGGCTGACTCCTGACTCCGTGCTCAGAGATTCTGCCTGTCTCAGAGGTCATATGCTATGCCGGGGAATGAACCCTGGTTGGCCGTGTGCAGGGCCAGCACCTTAATTATCTCTCTGGCCCAGGATTGTCTTTTTCCTTCTCAATAAACTGGAAATAATCACACACACGTGAATGGAATTAGTGGATGGCAGAGAAGTGTTTTATTGTACTGGGGTGGTGAGGAGAAAGTTCAAGAACAGAAGAAGAACACAAAGCAAAAAAAAAAAAACAACAACAAGGAATTTCAGAAAAGGTTAAGAAAGAAATGAAGGGATTGAGTGATAGCACAGTGGGGAGGGTGTTTGCCTTGAACGCGACTGACCCAGGTGTGATTCCCAGCATCTCATATGGACCCCCGATCACCACCAGGGGTAATTCCTGAGTGCAGAGCCAGGAGTAATCCCTGTGCATCGCCGGGTGTGACCCAAAAAGCCCAAAAAAGAAAAAAGGAAGAACGAAATAGAGAAAGAATACACGCGTAGGCACAGCAACTGTGACCTGCAGCTTCTGCCCGTGTTGGGAGAAACAGGGGGAGAACATCAAGTTATCCTGCAGGGAACAGGATCCAAGCTTTCTTGACCCTGAGCCCACATTCACTGGGGATAGAGACGTCCCCCTCCTCCGAGGATGGTGCTTTGTCCTACCCTCTGAACTTGCCAGAGATAGAAAAGGTAACTTGGGTTTTCATGCCCATACCTGGTCTGTGGATCCCTCTGTTCTTTCTCACTTGCCTTGGGCGCTAAGTCCTGAACTGGCACTTCTCTGGGGCACAGAGTGAAAGCTTGCAGGACCTCACTGCCCAGACCTCACAGGCACCCTTAATGAGAGCCGTGCACAGGGTTGAGGAGGATGTTCTGGGTGCCCAGAGGCCAGTAGGGGCAGCGCCTATATGGACAGCTTGACAGAGAGGAACTGCCTTAGAAATGGAAAATGTGGGGCTGGAGTAATAGCACAGCGGGGAGGGCATTTGCCTTGCACGCGGCCGACCCGGGTTCGATTCCCAGCATCCCATATGGTCCCCCGAGCACCGCCAGGAGTGATTCCTGAGTGCATGAACCAGGAGTATCTCCTGTGCATCGCTGAGTGTGACCCCCCCCCCCAAAAAAAAGCAAAAAAAAAAAAAAAGAAAGAAAAAGAAATGGAAAAGGTGCTTTCTAGGGCCAGAGAGATGGTCCAATGGTCAGGCACAGGCCTGGCATGTGCCCTGGGTTCAATCCCCAGCAACACCCACTAAATAGTAAATAAAAAGCAGGCTTCTAGAAGGAAAATAAGAAGGTCATCTAGGCTGACTGGTTGAGGTTATGTGTACACAGCCAGTGCTCATTAAAATTTGTTGAGTCACTTACTTTTTAATTGGAATTTCAAAACAGGGCACAATCGGTTAGGGCCTCGGGAGAGGAAGGGGTTTATTTTATGTGGAGGTTCATCTCCCAAACAGTCTGAGGTGCTCAGTGCCTCTTCTGGGACGTGCTCAATAAGCCCCAGGAAGTCTTATTAAATTGCCCAATTAAAGTTTTAAAGTTGAATACAGTTGGCATCCTCTTGGGGTTTGAATGTCTTTAAATTTCACATTAGGTTATTGAAATGGATAAACCGTGGCCACAGCCTCGGGACTGAGGGAAATTAGGTCTCTGCACTCAGAGCTTTACCTACTTAGCCTCTGACTCGCAGGGCCCTTCCCAACTTGGAAGTCAGAAAGCTGTGTCCAAGGTCGCTGAGCCATGAAGGGGCAGTGCCCAGGCATCTCTGCCTCTAAAAGTCCCTGCTGAGTGCTGTCGCCGCCAGGGGGACAGCCCTGGCTGCTGCGAGCCCATAGCAGTGTCCAGAAGAGAAAAATGTGCCCCTTTGTTTGTATCTATTTATTTGCGGGGGGGGGGGGGGTGTTGGGACCACACCTGGTGATGCTCAGGGGTTACTGCTGACTCTGCACTCAAGAATCACTCTTGGCAATGCTGACCTCGTGGGATGCCGGGGATCGAACCTGGGTCGGCCATAAGCAAAGAAAGCCCCTTACCCTTTGAGCTATTCTCCACCCACTAAAATGGGCCTGTTTAGCCTGGAAGTAAATGCTGGGCACAGATCCAGAGTTGGCATTTGCTTGGATGCAGGTGAGGCAAGAGGAATTGAGGGTCCCCTGGAAGGGAGGCTGGAGACTTGAAGAGGATGATTGTTGGATATCGGATCTGGAGGATTTCGTGGTGGTGGTGTGTGTGGCAGCTGCAATCTAGAACTAGACCTTGGGCGGGTTTGAATCTAGAACTGGACCTTGGGCGGATCTGAATCTAGAACTGGACATTGGGTGGGCCGGAACCTAGAACTGGACGTTGGGCGGGCCCGAACCTAGAACTGGACCTTGGGCGGGTCTGGACCTAGAACTGGACCTTGGGCGGGTCTGAACCTAGAATTGGACCTTGGGTTTGAATCTAGAACTGGACCTTGGGTGGGTCTGAATCTACAACTGGACGTTGGGCGGGTCTGAACCTAGAACTGGACGTTGGGCGGGTCTGAACCTAGAACTGGATATTGGGCGGGTCTGGACCTAGAACTGGACTTGGGCGAGTCTGAACCTAGAACTGGACTTGGATGGGTCCAAACCTAGAACTGGTCCTTGGGCGGGTTCGAATCTAGAACTGGACCTTGGGCGGGCCCGAACCTAGAACTGGACCTTGGGCGGGTCTGGACCTAGAACTGGACCTTGGGCGGGTCTGAACCTAGAATTGGACCTTGGGTTTGAATCTAGAACTGGACCTTGGGTGGGTCTGAATCTACAACTGGACGTTGGGCAGGTCTGGACCTAGAACTGGACTTGGGCGGGTCCAAACCTAGAACTGGTCCTTGGGCGGGTCCTAACCTAGAACTGGACCTTGGGCGGGTCTGGACCTAGAACTGGACTTGGGCGGGTCCAAACCTAGAACTGGACCTTGGGTTTGAATCTAGAACTGGACCTTGGGTGGGTCTGAATCTACAACTGGACATTGGGCGGGTCTGGACCTAGAACTGGACTTGGGTGGGTCCAAACCTAGAACTGGTCCTTGGGCGGGTCCGAACTTAGAACTGGACCTTGGGCGGGTCTGGACCTAGGACTGGACCTTGGGTGGGTTTGAGAAGGAGGTTACGGAATGTGAGCAACAGAGGGAGGGCGACACGGTTTTCGTGGGTGAGCCATGCGGGGTGCCCTCGGGAAGGACCCCCTACCCTGCGGAGGAGCTGAAGGCTGCTCGTCCCTGCAGGGGCTTCTCCAGCTGTTGGGGGGTGAGTGAGCTGGGAGCGAGCCAGGTGCGCAGGTGAATTGTCCTCCCTCCGTGTCATGGGCGGGACACAATGGGACTGGCCTGTCAGCCCACCGGCTCAGGCACTCGGTTCTGAGAGTTCTTTTGGCTGGGGTCACCTGGACGGAAAGGGCAGCGTGACATGGCCGAGCGGGGCTGGCCCCATTGTTCGGCGGCACCTTCATTGTTGCCTTGCTCGGGACAGGGCGTTGTCTGTGGTGACTTGACTTCTCAGCCCGCGTCTGCTTACGCAGGACCAGGCACCCACGGAGCATCCCAGGGCCCCGTCAGAAGTGCTCTCCTGAGGGCTGCTGATGCCCACTTAGCGGCGGGCAGAGTCCACGCCAGCCCTGATCATGCTCCTCTGGACACAGGCCCCTGGGCCATCCAGTCCGGGTTGCCACGCTCCTGCCTGCTCCCTGCCCCCGCCCGTGGCACCATCCTTGGCCCACTTCTCCCGAGCTGCTCCGGGCTCAGTGCTCTTCCTGAGCACTGCTGCCGCTGGAGTTTTGTGCCCTGGAGGCTGTTGGAGCATCTCACTCCCGTGCCCGCATATTTAGGCAAACTCTCGGCATCTTCTAGAACAAACTTCCCTTGGGTTCTTTCTGTCCATTGTGGGTTTTTTTTTTTTGCTTCTTGGGTCACACCTGGAGACGCACAGGGGTTCCTCCTGGCTCTGCACTCAGGAGTTACTCCTGGCAGTGCTCAGGGGACCCTATGGGATGCTGGGAATAGAACCCGGGTCGGCCACGTGCAAGGAGAACGCCCTACCCACTGTGCTATCGCTCCAGCCCCCTGTCCATCGTGTTTGGAAGCTTCTGTTGCACCGAACCAAAGAGGGAGGGACTGGGAAGCAGCAACGTGTCCAGGGGTCAGAGAGGGACGGGCAGCGTGGGGCGGCAGGATAGGGCAGGGCGCACAGAAGCCTCGTGCAGGAGACGCGGGCAGCCGCAGGAACACACCTGGCTTGGTGACCCTCCATCCCTTCCACCTGGCCACAGAGAGCCGTCTCTTCTTTAGCCTAAGACTCACGCTCTGCCATATTCCCGTGCTCTGTCTCCCCCTACGCCTACCTCAGACGATCCTTTCTCTGTGCTCAGAACCACTTGCTCCCATGAATCCATGTCCCGGACACAGATGAGATAAAAGTCCACGGCACCAGCAATATGCAGGAGCAGAAGCCGCTAGAAGCTTGACTGGGTGGCCTGAGGGGCAAGGACTGAGGTGGAAGCGTTGGCCTTTGGGCTGGGGTCCAGCGGGGTTCGGTACAAAGAGAACCCCAAGTCTAGCTTGGAGAGTTAGACGCTCTGTTAGTCCGTTGCGATACTGCGGAGGAATCCGGCTCTCACTGGAGTCTTTTGTCTTTCTTGCTTTTGTTTGGGGGGCCTGGAGTGACTCCTGGTGTAGTTCTCAGGGAACGTGCAGGGTTGGGGATCAAACCCAGAGCCCCCACGGGCAAATCACTCCCTGGGTCTTTGAACTATCTTCCTAAGCCTGGATTCTAATTTTGAAAAAGAACTGGTGGCTACTGAGGGCCCGAGGACCTTGTCAAGAAGCAAATTCAGGGGCTGGAGCGACAGCACAGCGGGGAGGGTGTTTGCCTTGCATGCAGCTGACCCGGGTTCGATTCCCAGCATCCCATATGGTCCCCTGAGCACTGCTAGGAGTAATTCCTGAGTGTAAGCCCTGTGCATCGCCGGGTGTCACCCAAAAAGAAAAAAAAAAGAAGCGAATTCAGGTCTCCTGGGGAGTTTTGTCTGGGAGGACTGAGACAAGGGTCTGCAGCAGATGGGACCCCTCACTCTTAACCAAACAGGGTCAAAAGATGAGGATGCCCAAAGAACCTTCCAGAAGCTTCTCCAGTGAGGAAGCTACGAAAGTCAGCAGAAGGGCAACGAGCCCTGGAACAGGAGATGAGAAACTCACTTCCTCAGACTCGTCCCCCCCAACACCCACCCACCCCCTTCCCACTGGACATTTGAGAGAAGCTTCTAGAAGAAGTCACAGGGAGTGTGTGATAGACGTGGCTTCCTCCGGGGGAAATGCGATGGCGGGAACACCGGTGTGTGAGCTGGACCCCCATGTCCATGGCAAGCTCTCCCCTGGCTCGCCCCACAGAACACAGGCCCGGGGTTGGGGGGGGCACGGAGGGCGGAGTCGCAGGGAGCAGCAGAGAGCCCCTCCTTCGGCCCCCCCACCCGAGTTCACGTTGTCACCCACAACATTTGTCCAGCGCCAGCCTCGCTCAGGCCCTGTCCAGCACCACCCATTTTTATCCCTGGGTTTGCTGAGGAACGCCGCGGGTGGAAAGTTCACTGCCTCTTCAGGGAAATCATTCCACTTCAGACAATGCCAATCGCCCTCAAGCCTTCCTTAGAATGAGCCCCGAGCACTGCAGACCATCAGCGTCCTTAGCTCTGCCCTTGGACGTTGTCACCTAATCTAATTACAGTGCTCATTTGCATGACAGCCCTTGAAAAATGTGAGGGCTGCCTCAGAGCCTAGCCAAGCCTTGAGGGAAATCTCCCTCCCTCCTTGCCCCTCCCCCCTCCCCCCTCCTCTGGACGCCTGCCAGGTTCTTGCCACCGGTCCTCAGAGATGCGGACTCAGACATCAGCTCCCTCAACTCTTGTTGTGAGCAGTGCCGACCAGGCTGGAACGAAGGAGATGAAACGAAGTCGAAATATAAAGGCAAGAGTCTTCGCGGGTTGTTGGTGTTCTGGGGGGGAGGTCAGCGCTTGGCACCCCTCTTCATCCCCTCTCTCACCCATTGAGCCGAGAGGTGGGGCAGGAGGAGCCCCTGAGAGCGTTGTCTGTCACTGTGGGAGGCATCAGATGAAGCAGAGCCGAGAACGGAAGCCAGCGCAGGAGTCCAGAGCCCTGTGTTCCTCGGGCCGAGAGGCAGAGGGCAGCCTCCACGGAGCGCTCCGGCCTCTCTGCTCTCCTCTGTCGGTCCTGACCATCGGCTTTCAGTTTTCTGTTTGGTTCTTTGACTGTGGAGAGAAGAGACCAGGGACCACAAGCAATGCCCTGGCCAGGTTCTTTCTGTCACTTGCACCAATCACATCGGATGCTCTTAACACCCAGGGAGGGAACTGAGAAGCCATTTCTGGTCTGAAAGCACGGCGAGTGGGAAAGCTGGCCGCTCCCCGCCACCATCAGGCTCAGAAAACAGTGCTCTGGTTGGGAGAGACTATCTAAAACACGGCTTGTTTCGCAGGAGCAGGGAGGTTAGGCTGCAGACTTGAGGGGTGTGGGAGAATGTTCAAGGGGCTGGTGTGCAGGAGGGAGACCTGGGCTCTGAGTCTGGAACTGCATCATGTCCTGAGTACACTGGAAGTGACCCCCAAGCACTGAGCTAGGAGTAGCCCCTGAGCACTGCTGGGAGAAACCCCTCCCTGCCGAATCAAGCAACATCAACACAAGACCTCAAAACTTAGGAGGTCGGGGCTGGAGCAATAGCACAGCGGGTAGGGCTTTTGCTTTGCACGCGGACGGCCCGGGTTCGATTCCCAGCATCCCATATGGTCCCCTGAGCACCGCCAGGAGTAATTCCTGAGTGTAAAGTCAGGAATAACCCCTGAGCATGCTCGGGTGTGACCCAAAAAGCAAAAAAAAAAAACAAAACATAAAACAATTTAGGAGGTCAATAGTGAGTGATTTTCTCATGAGCTCTGTCTCTGTCTCTCTCTCTGTCACACACACACACACACACACACACACGCTCCTTCTCTCCAGACTCACGTCTCAGTTGAAGGGATCAAGCGAGTACACACTCAAAACCCGTATTCTACAATTCTCATCCTCAAGACAGCAGGACCAGAGAGACAATGCAAGATGGAGGGAGGGCACTTGTTTTGCATGCAGCCAGCCTGGGTCAACTCCTGGAACCACACATGGACCCCTTAGCTCTGCGTCCATCAGTGAGAGTTCTCTCAGTACACAATGAAGAAATTGGGGTTGTCAAGAGTTCACATGTGGGCTGGCGAGATAGTAGAGAGTGGGCAGGCTGTTCGCTTTGCATGTGGTTGACCTGGGTTCAACCCCAGCATCCCATATGGTCCCCTGGGCACTGCTGAGAATAATTCCTGAGTACAGAGCCAGGAGTTATCTCTAAGCATTGCCAGGTGTGCTGCCCCCTGCGTCCCTCCCGCCTCCCCCCCCACCCCGTCCCACAAGAGCTTGCACGCGACAGAACTCATGTCACATAACACACAACAGGAAGTGGTGGGGCTGAGGCAGAGCTGCCCTTGGGGTGGGGACATCTGCTTGGAGAGAAAGGGACACCAGGTGTCTCTGAGCTGGGCATTGACCCAAACGTCCCCAGGTTCCGTGTTTCTGGGAGATAAGCTTCTGGCAGTGAGAGGTGAGCCCTACCTGGGAGAGCTGGTCCCCCCTCCTGGAGCTGGACCCAGACATGTTCTGGAACATTCTCAGCTGTGCCCTGGAGCTGTTCTTGGACGGGCCCCAGGACCTCCGGCAGGTTATGGCTTCTAAGCCTCCCTGGTATTCCATGGAGTTTAATGAAATTTTTGGTCATGTGCAGAGAGGATTAAAGTCTATTTATTTGTTATTTCAGCAGTAATTATGAAGCACCTCGGCACCAGACACGGGGAGCCCAGCGACAAGGAACATGCTGGCATTCAGGAAGGGCGGTGTATAGGGGGGTGCTTGGGAGCGAGCCTGCCGGAAGGGCAGGAGATGCCCGGGGCAGTGGGCATCGGAGGACGCAGGTCCACAGAAATAGCCGGTTCCTATCAGGAAGAAAGTCAGTGAAGGCTTTAAGGATCCCCAACACTGAGACAGTGACGAGATGGTCGGTGCTAGTGCACAACTCTGAATTTTTGTTAGGGCTGGAGCGATAGCACAACAGTAGGGTGTTAGCCTTGCAAGCGGCCAGCCCGGCCGAGCTGGGTTCGAATCCTCCACCCCTCTTGGAGAGCCAGGCAAGCTACCGAGAGTATCTCGCCTGCACGGCAAAGCTTGGCAAGCTCCCCGTGGCGTATTCGATATGCCAAACACAGTAACAACAAAGTCTCAAAAAATGGAGACGTTATTCCTGTCAGATTTGCTCGAGCAAATCGATGAACAACGGGAGGACAGTGCAGTGCAGTGCTTATTCTTGGGCCACACCCAGTGGTACTCTGTGGCTACTCCTGGTTCTGTGCTCAGCAGTCACTCCCGGTGGCGCTGAGGGGATCGTAAGTAGCAGTGAGACTTGCTCCCAGCCAGCAGGAGGCAAACAAGTGCTCTAACGCTGGTGCTGTCTGCAGCTCAGATATTCTGAGACCTGGTGGAAGGAGGGAGGACCAAGAGATGGGATTAGCTGCAGGAAACAGTGACATCCATGAGCAGGGAGAGGGGAGGCATAGAGTTGTGCGGTGGGCCTCTAGGGGGTCGGAGTCAAGGGTCCTGCTCATACTGTCAGAGTCCAGGGCAACCCTTAGTCCCCCAAAGGTAACCTGATGGCCAATATCGGTACTGCGAAGGCTGGGGTACCCTGTCCCAGCTGGGGCAGCCACATCGGGGGGGGAGGGGCTGCTCTTTCTCCTGGTCCTTGCCATTCCCAAAGTACAGAATGTGTCCTTTGACGGGGGCCCAATACTAACAAGAGCAAACGGGGCTAAGCTGGACCTTGATGAATAACTGGCCAGACCTGTGCGTGTTTCCTTCTTTTTGGAGCTCCCTGGGGCTGGAGAGTGATGAAAGGTGTTGTGAAAGAAAGTTCACAAAGGAGATGACAAGTTCTCTCTCCCCAAGGGTGGGGGATGAGATGAAGTGGTCACGGTGGCTTCCGCAGGAGACTGACCTTGTGATGAAGCTGAGAGTTGCAGAGGGGCGGGGCCGAGACTGTAGGAAACATCAGGATTACCCAAAACTACTATCACCGTAGCACTGTCCTCCAGTTGGTCATAGATTTGCTTGAGCGGGTACCAGTAATGTCCCCATTGTGAGACTTGTTGTTGTTACCGTTTCTGGCATATAGAATATGTCACGGTTAGCTTGCCAAGCTTTGCTGTGCGGGCGGGATATATTCTTGGTAGCTTGCTGGGCTCTCCGAGAGGGGTGGAGGAATTGAACTCGGGTCGGTGGCGTCCAAGGCAAACGCCCTCCCCGCTGTATTATTGCTCCAGCCCACAGAGAAGAAAAACAAAAAAAACAAAAAACAGAACCCAAACTAGAGTTTCCCTATGCTCCTCAGGGAAATGCATCCTAGGTTATGTCCTGATGAAGCCATCATTTTTCCAAGGGAAGGATCTCATCCCTGGCTCTCAGCATTCCTGTAGGCTGTACCTAGTCAGAAGACGTCAGATAGGAATGCTGGCTCTGTTCAGCAAAACCAGACATGCTAGCACCATTGCGACCGTAATACCTACACTTCAACTTTAAAAGAGCCGTTGTAACGGGGCTGGAGTGATAGCACAGCGGCCAGGGCGTTTGTCTTGCACGTGGCCGAACCGGGTTCGATTCCCAGCATCCCATATGGTCCCCTGAGCACCTCCAGGAGTGATTCCTGAGTGCAGAGCCAGGAGTAACCCCGGTGCATTGCCGGGTGTGACCCAAAAAGCAAAAAAAATAAAATAAATAAAAGAGCATTGTAAGGGCCGGGAGGACAGTTCAAATTGTTGGAGACCAGGCTTTGCATGTGGGAGGCCGGAGTCTGATCCCTGAGCACAGAGCTGGGAGTAGCCACTAAGCTCCGCTGAGAGTGACCCCTAAATGAAACGAAATGAGGCTTTCTAAGAACTGGTTTTCCTTGAAGCACGGGTTGTTGGTATGTGGCTGGTGCAGGCACGAGCCAATGCACCACAGTCAAGCCCACAGACAGGGATCGAGGGAGTCCAGGGCAGAGCCACCGTGTTCAGCCAACATGCGCTAGGAGCCAGGAAACTTGGAAGAGTCACGCATTCCAAGTGGGCTAAGAATAACATAGCCCTTGTGCAGAGTCTGTAAAGGAGAAAAGAGATCATGGACCTTGTCACCAAGTTTTATTATCTTGATTTAAAATTTAAAAAAAATCAGAGAGGGCAGGAGAGAGGGCTCAGAGGGCTGGAGCACCTGCTTTGCACGTGGGATCCCAGGTTCGATCCCTGGCAGCGTATGGTTCTTTTGAGCACTTCCAGGAGTGGTCCTGAGCACCACTGAGTGTGACTCACAGAACAAAATGATCACAGAGATTAAAAAAAATCTACTTATTTAATGATATGTTAGGCAGGATTGGGCACCGTCCATCATGGTGCCAAGCACAGGCTCCCACAGTCTTTTTTTTTTTTTTTGCTTTTTGGGTCACACTCGGTGATGCACAGGGTTTACTCCTGGCTCATGCACCCAGGAATTACTCCTGGTGGTGCTCGGGGGACCATATGGGATGCTGGGAATCGAACCCAGGTTGACTGCATGCTAGGGCAACGCCCTACCTGCTGGACTATCACTCTAGCCC
The DNA here is from genome assembly GCF_029834395.1 of Sorex fumeus. Lineage (NCBI taxonomy): Eukaryota > Metazoa > Chordata > Mammalia > Eulipotyphla > Soricidae > Sorex > Sorex fumeus. The sequence goes on from NW_026606179.1 coordinate 60,382,795, forward strand.
CTACCCCACGGTCTTGAGGGCAGGGACAAGGTGGGGCCGGAAGAACTGAGTGCATTAGGAGGGAGATGAAGGAATGGGATTCCAGTTGTGGTTGGCCTTCGGGATGTCCCGCATGAACTGAGAATATGTTCAGAGGACACTGGACCTTGGGTGCTCAGGACACAGAGTATCATCTCATCCTCCTGGACCAGAGTTGGCACGGAGTGGACCAAGGGGGCTGAGCATAGGACACGTCAGTTCAACCAAGAGCACTTTCCACACAGAGCAGTTCGTGTTTAGATTCGGTTCTTGGTTTTTCCTGGAAACCAAAGTCCCTGAGATATCAGAGAGGTCACCCTGCCCCGCTGGATCAAGATGACATCTGCTGACGGTCTGTGAGAGGTTGCTCGGGCCTTCTCAAACAGGTTTGCCAATGCTGAAGTTCTTCTTTCTGAGTTAGCTCTGGTTCTGGTTTCTGGTGAAGATTGATGCTTATTTTCGACCCCACTGTCAGTCGTTCCTCAGTTGCTCACCTTTCCTCCCTATCACACCCACAGACTCTCTGAAAGTAGAAATCTTTGCAGACAATGCAGTCTCTCCTGTCATGACGAACTCTGCCTTGCCCTTTTCAGGGATATCTTTTCACTGAGCTGTAATTCATATGCCATGAAATGAACCCTGGAAAATATATTATCTGGGGCTGGAGGAATAGGGCGGCAGGTAGAAGATTTGCCTTGCATGCAACCGACCTGGGTTCGACCCCCCAGCACTGTGTATGGTCCCCTGAGTATCTCCAAGAATGATCGCTGAGTGCAGGGCCAGGAGTAACCCCCGAGGATGTTGGATATGGTATGTAAAAGACAAAAAAAACAACAACAAACACATCCAAAGAACAAAAAAACAAGACCCAAACAAACAAACAAACAAAAAATTAAAGTTTATTATTTGGGGCCCCAGAGATAGTCCAAGGGTTAAGGCACTGACCTGATATGCAGCCAATCTGGGGTCTGTCCCTGACACCACATGCTGTTCCCTGAGCCCCAACAGGAGCGATCCCAGAATACAGTCAAGATTGAGCCCAGACCACAGCTGGGTGTGTCCTGCCTCCTACAAATGTATATTGTTTGTGTCTTGTGGTTTATTCATTACCCAGACCTCAACACAAATATTTCCACCACCTCCCAGAGATCTCTGTGGCCGTTGGCAGGCTGCCTGGCTCTGAAATGTCACTTAGTCATTCTGCCTTTCACCTTCCAAATTTCTCTTTGCTTGACATCACTCCTTTCCACTTCATCTCTTTGAGGTGTCCTGTTCTTTCCTCCTCCCCGGTCCTGTCTTCAGTGAAAAGGCAATAGAATGGCGCGCTGTGGTCTAAAGGGAGCGTAATGCAAGCCCCATAGCAGTTAAAGGCTGTTGGGGTAGTCGCGTTAACAGAGCGGGCCCAGTAACGTCTCCATTGGAGACTTTGTTGTTACTGTGTCTGGCATATCGAATACTCTCGGTAGCTTGCCGGGCTCTCCGAGAGGGGCGGAGGAATCGAACTCGGGTCGGCCATGTTGGCCACTTGTAAGGCGAACGCCCTACCGCTGTGCTATCGCTCCAGCCAGAAACAAGGAAAAAAACTCTTGTAAAACTAATATTATTAGTATATTTTGCTTAATCATATATTCAATATATTATTAATAAGACATTATCTTTTCAGCATGCAATCAGTCTAAATGCTGTGAATGAGGACTTTTATAGTACTATGATTTTGGAAATTTATACATTACTCACACACACACACACACACACACACACACGCACACACACACACTTCTTCTCTTGAGTATCCCTTATCTTCCCAGTGTGATGCACACAGAAATGAAGACTTTGGGAAGTGCTTAGGGTTAGATGAGATCTTAAGGACGAGCCTTAAGCCTCATGGGTTTGCAGAGATGCCACAAAGTTTCTCTCTCTCTCTCTCTCTCTCTCTCTCTCTTTCTCTCCTTCTCTCCCTCCCTCTCTCTCTCCCCTTTCCCTCTCTTCCTCCCCACTCCTTCTCTCTGCTATCTCCAGGTCAATAAGAAAATTATATTAGAACCCCACAAAACTGATACCCTGATTTCTCATGTCTGGTTTCCGGGTATGTGCAGAATGGATCTTTGTTGTTAAGTTATTGGTTTCTGGTGTTTCTTCTATATAAGCGCTGACAAGTATAGGCGGGGATCATGTCTGAGTTCCTCCCTGGTATATCCCAGTGCCTGGCAGCTCAGTGAAAGCCCAACTAATAATGAACTGGTACAGATTAGCAAGGGCTAGCAATTGCTACTGAGAAAACACATTGAGCATATTACCCACTGGGAACTTTCTGGAAAATGTCTTGCAATTGTTCTGTGGGAAATTGCAAAAACAAGAACAAAAATACTCCCCCCTAACCCCCAAAGATTTGATTATATCAGTTTGTTGGGGTAAAGTGCAGGTCAGTTGTCTATGGAAAGAGAATGAGCATATGAACCCCTTCAGAGCCATTTATTCATTCGGGAAAAGAAAAAATAAAGTACTGGGGGGGGGGGGCGGTCCACCAGGCACTGTTCTGGAGATTCAATAGGCCACAAAACAGTTTTCCCTCATCAAATGTGCATTTAATTTAGAAAGTAATGGACCAATATTTAATGTGACATCAGGCAGTGAGAGGAACAAGTTGGGTTATATCTTAGGCTAGTGTTTAGCACAGCAGTTCAAGTAGAAAAAGTGGTCAATTAAAGTTGACTCCTTCCCTCTCACTTTCGTTATTCAAATTACAATTTACTACACCACATCTTTTTTGGGGGGGGTCACACCCGGCGATGCACAGGAGTTACTCCTGGTTCATGCACTCAGGAATCACTCCTGGCGGTGCTCAGGGGACCATATGGGATGCTGGGAATCGAACCCGGCTTGGCCGCGTGCAAGGCAAACGCCCTACCCGCTGTGCTTTTGCTCCAGCCCCACTACACCACATCTTATAATCATTCTTTTATGACCTAAATTAGTTTATGTCCCTTTCTTCGTTCAAGTCCTTCTACTGACCCTTCATCACCCTGAGCACAAAGCCCTCAGAACCCCCCATGGTTAGGCTGGGGTTCTCAACCTCGAGACTCTGACATCGGGGTCAGATCCTTGTGTGTTGTGGGCCTGTCCCAGGCTCTGTGGGAACCAAGGGGAATCTGTAGCCTTGACTCGCCAATGCCGTACCCACGTCCACCTTGTGATGACAGGAAGTGTCTCCAGGTATTGTTAGATATTCTCTAGAACAGAGGGCAGACACCTCAACTGGGCGGACACACCTCCCTCCAAAAGGCCTCTCCTTACTCTTCTTCTTCTCTTCCTGTCTGCTGACCTCCTCGTTCTTCCTCTAGCAAAGGTCCGAGAGTCTGCCCTAGCTCTGCCCTAAAGGGCCAGCCTTTCCCGCAGTCGCTGTTGAACTGCTTCCTGCAGGATGCCTGGCAATGTCTTCATCAGTCGCTGACCACGTTAGAGCATTGGTGACCACTTGGCCTTGTGTTGGCTTTATCCTGTCCCCTCTGCATTGTCAACTCTAGGGGAGCGTGTCATTCAAAGGGACTGCTCCAGTGGACCCTTGTTCAGGCTGGCATCAGCAGGGCGTGATAACAGAGATCCAAGGGCTTGCCATCTTTCGGGAAGAAAATAGGTGCCAGTGATGGCCAGTGACACAGGAAACGGAGAACTCTGGGAAATCAGGACTCTTTGGGACTTTTGATCATAAGTTGAACCAAGTTTGGCAGGTAGAATCCTACTCTGTGGGGTTCAAGATCGCCAGGTGAGTTTTGGGCACTGTGTTGATAAAACGAGATAAAATGAGTCAGGAAACACCTTTCCTGTGAGAAAGGCTCCCGGAGTTGTTACTCAGGCAGCTCCCTGTTTGTGCAAATCTACAGAAGAGGCGGGTGAGACTACGCAGACTCAAACCTAGAGGTGGGTAGCTTTAAGACCAAGTCGTTTTTTTCCCCTCTCTGTGTTATGTTAATCTTGAATAAATTTACTTTTTCTTATGAGTGTGCTGTTTTTTAATGTAGCTGCTTAACAAGTTTTTGCAAGTGTTATTTTGATTGTAACCTATCTTGTGAAATCTGTAGTTGGAACCTGTTAAAAAGGAAATTCCTCATATTCAACCGTCTGGAAATGGGAGAGTAAGCAGCTTCAGTCTCAAAGTAAACTCCCGTGTGACGCTGTTTACTTAACACGTTAACACTGGTGTTGCAAGTTGTGGTAAGCCATATCCAGATGCGAGCCACCAGTGGTCTGGGCTGGCATCAATCTCTTAAAGTAAATATCATCAGGGCTGGAGAGATAGCACAATGGGTAGGGTAAATAGCTGAGTATGGTCCCCGAGCACTGCAAAGAGTGATCCCTGAGGGCAGAGCCGGGAGTAATTCCTGAGCACCACTGGCTATGGGCCCCCAGGCAAAACAAGAGCACTGTAGCACTGTCCTCCCGTTGTTCATCGATTTGCTCTAGCAGGCCCAGTAACGTCTCCATTATGAGACTTATTGTTACTGTGTTTGGCATATCGAATATGTCACGGGGAGCTTGCCAGGCTCTGCCATGCGGGTGAGATACTCTTGGTGGCTTGCCGGGCTCTCCGAGAGGGGCGGAGGAATTGAAACTCGGTTGGCCGTGTTGGCCGTGTGCAAGGCAAATGCCCTACTGCTGTGCTATCGCTCCAGCCTCTGTTCCGAAAGTAGTGAGTGGTCGGCAGTCCAACCTAAAGTCAATCTGCAGCAAACTATAAACTAAACACAAAACAATAATAAAAAATAAATACGAATTTAAGAAATAAGATAAACAACAGCACTGACTTATGCTGTTAGAATCTGGATAGTGAGTGGGGTGGATGGCAGGAAGGAGAAATCAGCGACATTTCTGGGGAGTGAGAGGGTTGTTTTAGATCAGAGTGCTGTTTGCATAAGTAAATTCATTCCGAAAAACCATCAAGGTGTATACTTAACCTTTGGATATTTTCCTGGTACATATTTTTATTGGGTGTGAGCCCTGGGTTGCCAGAGAATGGGGGAGGCAGGCAAAGGATCTCTGGTCCCGGGTCCCATTAAGCCCAGAGTCCAAAGTCACAAAGTTCCGAATTACCCGGGCTCCCTGATACTTCACTCATGCATAAGGCTCGGCCCAAGTGTTCAGAAAGTGTGTTCCTGGAGGGAGCAGATGCCATTGGGCTACACTAGCACGCGACAGGGATGAATGGAGACGTTACTGGTGCTGCTTGAGCAAATCGATGAGTATTGGGATGTCAAGTGATCAAGTGACATATTTTTATTAAAAAAAATAAAAATGAAGATTTATATCTTCATTATCTATCTCTCTGGGTACCCAAAATAAGATTTAGGTAAATAAGATGTATGTGCACTAATATAATACCTAATGTGTGTTGAATTTGTTGTATTCCAGGCTCTATAACAAGCAATATATCCTCTTTTTTTCTCATTTAATCCTTCCCTTTATCCAGTCAGAAGTCAGTAGTGATCACCTTCACTTAAGGATAACAAAAATAATGCTCAGATTCAGTAAATTTTGAGATTACACAGTTTTAGGAAGCTAAGATTTGAGCTCAGGCCTGCAGACTCTAGAACCTCACGCCTCAAGATCCCCCAAGCAACAGCAGAGCCCACCCACAGTGAGTGCTGATGAAAAGACCCCTTTACCTGGAGGTAAAGACCTTCCTGTCTCCAACTCATCACCAGTCGTGAGAAAAGTCTCAAGTGACAATGGAGAAAAAGTCTACAAGACCTGAGAAATTCTCCTTAAAACCACCCGGGACAGTGAGAGTAAGGAAAAGTTCCAGACCCTCACCTGGTTTAGAGGACTCTGTGGAGACATAAAGACTCAATGCAGTGGGAGCCGGAGTGGGGTTCTAGAATGGAAATAGCACAGGGAGTAAAAACACTGTCACTGTCCTCCCCTTGTTCATCGATTTGCTCGAGCGGGCCCAGTAATGTCTCCATTGTGAGACTTCTTGTTACTGTGTTTGGCATACTGAATACTCTCGGTAGTTTGCCAGGCTCTCTGAGAGGGGCGGAGGAATCGAACCTGGCTCAGCCAGGCTGGCTGCGCGCAAGGCAAATGCCCTACCGCTGAAATTTGGAAAGAGCAGACCCAGCCTGGTCCATACTGACAAAGGCTGCTGGGCCCGTCTTTCAGGCTGCTGTGATCTTCGGCTAAGAGGGCATCTGGTCCTCTCAAAGATCTCTTCAGAGCATGAACCCCCACCAAGGGCCACCGTCATAATAACCTCCCCCAAGCCCAAGCAACTAATCACAGTGGGATTTAGGATTTCAACAAAAGGATCCCAGGAAGATGGTTCCGGTCCATTGCCAAAGTAGCCTTGTCGGGGACCTGAACGCCACAGAACTGACATCAGCTGCTGTCAGAGATGTCTCTTCATTGAGGAGCCGGATTAACAGGACAATGCCTGTTTGCGTACCAGTTACTGCCTGGGAAAATTCTCTCATCTGGCTCTTTTGCTTTTCAGAACCAGCATTATTAGTGTTGCTCCCTTTTGGGACCTTCCTGAGTTCAGTCAGGCAGATCAAACCCTTTCCTGTCCCTGAAAGAGATTCTGATGACAACTCAGTCAAAATACTGCCACCGTGGACTGTCCATGTGTATGCGGCTGGACACATGCACCTGCATGACGGCTTAGTGGCTGTGGCCTCTGGTCTCCTGTGGCCCTAACCCAGTCCGGAGCACAATTGCTCGTAAATGAAGCAGGAAGCCTGGCAGATAGGAAGAGACCAAGAAAAGTCGGTCTCTCTCTTGCCTTGACTTTCGCCATACAATCTCTCACCATTTCCCACAGTATGGCACATTTCTGATTATTTTGATCTGTGCTCTGTGCTCTTGACTAGGTAGGATCTGGAATGCTGTGGATTATTGTCTGTTTTGATCTCTTTTGTATTCCAGCTTTTAGAATTCTGCTGACAAATCAAACGCACTCCATTATTATTTGTGGAATGAAAGAATTCTGAAAGGAAAGAGAGGAACAAGAGCAGGGAGGAAAGAGTTGATGGAGGAAGTGGAATTTGAAAGAGAGAGCAGTTTCAATGCAAATAGAACTTTCATGAACTGTGTGGTGCCCCGAGTAAGAGTCCAGCAGGAAAGGCTGGGTAGGGCCCTGGTTCTGGTTTGGGTTGTTTTCTTTGCCTCTTGGCAATTTTCAGAGAAATATACAACAGCTGTAGCAATCCCCAGAAGTATAATGCGTCCATCTGTTCCTATTGGGAATTCACGGGGCTTCATATGTGATGCATTTCAGTCGGTTGCAGTCATTTTAAAACTTATTTTTCTACTTTCAGATCATCATAGACACACAGAAGCTGCAAATATTGAAGAGAGGGGCTCCTGGTACCCAGAGACACTTTTCCTATTGGTTCTGTCTTGTCTAACTAGAGCATGATATCAAAACCAGGGAAATGACATTGATCCAAGACAGAGAGGAGGTAGTTCTGTGTTTGGCCTGAACAGAAACTGGCTCTTTCTCTGCTTTCGTAGTGCGTGACAGTTAATCTGCATTTTCACATTTATCCATAGGATAAATGTTCACGAGTACAGCCGTGGCGAGAACATAACTGTAGTAGAACTTATGGAGCACTTGGTTCTTTTTGAAATTCTGTTCCTATTTTGACTTATCCTGTGGGGAGGGCCCAGTGGTGCTCGGGCTGCACAGAGCCAGGCTCGAACCCTGAGCATTCGTATGCGGAGCTCTTGTCTTCCAGCTCCCTGAGCCGTGTCCCCCAAACTTCTTGTTTCTTCTTATTTTTATTTATTTATTTGTTTTTTTTTTTTTTTTCTTTTTGGTCACATCCAGCAATGCTCAGGGGTTACTCCTGGATTTGCACTCAGGAATTACACCTGGTGGTGCTCGGGGGACCATATGGGATGCCGGGGATTGAACCCGGGTCGGCCGCGTGCAAGGCAAACACCCTACCCGCTGTGCTATCGCTCTGGCCCCTCTTCTTATTTTTTTTTTTAAGTTTCTTGTTCCTTTTTGAAAATTAGGTCACCTGGCTGCAACAGTGTTCCCTTTGATGGTCTCGACTGATGAAGTCAGTGCATCTCCATCACTCCAAAGTCTGCCACTTCCCCTGCTCTGCCCGGTCATCTCGGGCCCTCGTTTGGTTTCTCTACACACCGCAAACACTAGCTATGATTCTGGGCCATTTGACACGGTGGCTTTATCAGATGTGCAATGACACCCCTTTCCACCTGGAAAGTGGCAGACACAGAGGCAGGGAGTTGGGGGAGGTGGACTCACCAGCCTGAGACCAGAGGACACACCAGGGCAGGGACATGCAGAAGCGGCAAGGGCCCCTGGGCCGTGCGATGGCACTAAGACTGGAGAAGGCAGGTGGTGCTTGGACTTGGTCATTTGTCATCAGGAAGTGTTTGTGGAGGGCTGCAGGGTGTGGACACCTGCCCTCCCCCTGCCTCTATGGCAGACAATTTCCCCCGATCTACCTCTCTACTTTTGGGCATTATGTTTTGCAATAATGAAGAGCCTTGAATATAGCACTTTCTTAAAAATCTAAGGGCTAGGATGAAGGAGACATTACTGGGGCCTGCTCGAGGCAATCGACGAATAACAGGATGGTCGTCGTGATTCGTGATGTTTTGCAATACAGATACTGAGAGGCTATCATGTTTGGTCCTTGGTCTACTTTCAGCACACACCTCCTATTCCAACCGATTCTTCAAGCCATCATTTTCTTAGTGATCCCTTCTCTATTCCAGCTGCCTTCCCCCCCAGCTCATGAGGCAGACTTCCAACTAGGAACAATCTTCCTGGCCCTTGTGTCCTTGGATGTCAGTCCTGGGGGAGGCCACCTCGCCACCTCCCTCCTTCTCTGTCGTGCCCATGTTATCCCCCAGTGCCTGTCCATGGGTGGAGGAGCTCAGTGTTTTCGCAAAAAAATGGTCCCTGATTCCCGATGCTTCTGAACTTACAACCTCCACCACGCTCTGGTGGAAGGATTTACCTAATGTCCGTCTTCCCTGTAGTTCCACCTCCAGCTTATTGACTTTGGGGCTTGGTAACTCTAGTGGGGCTCCCACACGGTGTGACCCAGCCTCTGTGTGTTGCTGGTAGCTGAGCTGCTTCCCTGGCCTTCACCCACTGGAGGCCAATAGCACCCCCAGAGTTGTGACAAACAAGAAATAGCTGAGGTCAGTCAGTCAAACTGGGCCCCCGAGGCAAATCCCTGCCTTCCATACACAACTCTCTGACTGGCCACACCTGGAGGCCACACCTGGAGCGCTTCAGAAACTTACTGGTGCTCAGACCAGCTAAGGAGTCTCTGAGTGGGGGGACCCAGAAGTCCTAAGCTCGCAACTCAGACCCTCCATCCTAGCAGTGAGCTCCAGGAAGCGGGGCTTTCTTCCACAGGGGTCAGTGCCAGAAGGGCACAGAATGTGAATGAGGAATGAGTGAAGGTGGAGAGACAGGGAGAAGAGGCCTGAGAAGGGGCCTTTAGGAAAGGCCAGAGCAGTTGGGCTCCCCATCAAACCTAATCTAAACCCAGATTCAGGAAGCAAGGACTGTGGCAGGGGCAGGGGGGCATGGTGGGAGGGGGACACTCACACCAGAAGACCTGCAAGTCCCCGGGGGTTCAGAGAAGAGAGGAGTGGGGCAGGCGTGTTGCGTGAAGATTCGTTCAGTCAGAGGCGCTGAGACGAGGAACACGAGAGAAATTATATTTCACGGAGGGTCCAGGTTCGCTCAAACCCTGTGACAAAGGTAGAGAGCCCTGAGATCTCCTTTATTACCTTTTATTACTATCCTACTGTTCATACTCTAAAGAGCTCAGTACAGGGAGGTCATCAACAAAGGAGTTACAGGAAGAACGTGCAACGACAAAGAAGTTTCAGGAAGAACACGCAAAGCTGAAAGCTTTTCTGCATACTAAAAACGAACAGGCTAAATGCTGTTTGTATCACATGTCACTTGTCACTTAATCATCCTGTTGATCATCGATTTGTTCATATGGGCACCAGTAACAACTCCATTCATCCCTGTCGCGTGCTAGTATAGCCCAGTGGCGTATTGGGGCTCTTTCAGGGTCAGGGGAATGAGTCCCGTTATTATTACTATTTTTCATGTATAGGATACACCACAGGTAGCTTGCCAGGCTCTGCTGTGCAGACAGGATACTCTCACTAGCTTATCTTTGCTCTCTTCCGGGTGCTTTATTTTAGTCTCTGAATCTTGGCCGTTGATGAGATTACATGGCCCTGGGGGTGGCTTGTGTGTGTGACTGCCAGGCTACTAGAAAACGGGGGACCTGGGTGGAGGAGGCCCAGTCCTTGTCCGAGCGGACCTGGAGATCTCAGCCCCGGGTCCCGCATACCTGGGTTCCTCTGCTGGTTCCTTCATGGGTGAGGCTCATCCGAGCGTGGTTGTGGCTGGGTTCTAGAGGTTTTCGGCTGTCGGGACTCTTCTTGGGGTGGGGAGGGAAACTCAACCTGGCCCCTTCCGAGATAGCCTGGTGTGGGGGTGTAGTGGGGTGGTGGGGGGTGGTGGGGGGCGGGAGGATGGGGGGAGAAGATTCTGCCTAGGATCTGCATATTGAAAACAAACAGGCTAAGCACCTGAAATCTGCACGTCAAAGACAGGGCTGGGTTCAGGCTTCTGTGAGTGGAAGCCTGACTGACTCTTTCGCTAAACTGAAATTTACGAAATTATTTACTGAAGGCAACTTAAAGAAAAAGATGTGCAACCTCATCCAAACCAGTCAGGACCCACGAGGAATCGCGCCCACTTTCACGGGGCCCTGTTTCCAGCCGTACAGGCACATGGGCTCATCCTGTCGGCCTAGTCCAGCCCCAACACAGGGGCTGTGGAGAGCTGGGGGTGGGCCGTGCAGAGGGGGCAGCCTGGGCCCCAGGGACCTTGGTCTGGTGTAGGACTGTTGTGGGCACAACTGGGAGTGGGGGGGGGGGGGGAGGGTACAAGCATTTAGCCAGCAGCTTAGGAAAAAGGCCAGGAATGAGGGACGCCAGGGAAGGCTGAGTCTTGAGACGCTGCTCGCGCCCGTGGCTGTGTCTCCTTGTTCTTCTGTAGCACCTGCCCTGTTTCTCCGTCCATGTGATGGACAGTCGGCCATTACCCGCACAGCCCCGAGCTTCCTTTGCTCCCAGGCCACCTGGGAATGATGCCTGTCGGCGTCTTCAAGTCGGTTCTGTGCTTCCAGGAGGGAGGAGCTGTCTGACCTGGGTCCCCCCCAGCATGGCCAAGGAGAGGGGCTCCGCCAGACAAAGGTCACCTCTTCGGGACTCCCCCTGCCCCCCGGGATGGGGAAAGAAAGGGGCAGCAGGAGTGGGGAACATACAAAGGTGCAAAACAGGATTGGGGGGCAGCAGGTGGGCGGGCCCTGAGCAGGGCAGAGTTCAGTTCCCTTCCTGGAGCTGGGGGCTGTGGGGGGGCTCCAAGTGACGAGGCGACCTGGGTGCCGAGCCTGGTGGTCTGAGTTTTCTCCCCTTCCTGGGGAGATGCTTCGGCTGGGTGCTCTGTGCTGTGTGCGTGGAGCGGTGTGTGTGTGTGCGTGTGTGTGTGTGTGTGTGTGTGTGTGCTGTTTTCCTGGTGACGGTCACTTTTTAAATTTTTTTTTTGAGCCACACCCCGTGGGGCTTGGGGCTTCCTCCCATCTCTGCACTCAGGGATCATGGCCTCGCAGGGGCTCGCGGGACCGTCAGGGGTGCTGGGATCCAAGCCAGGTTGGCCGCCTGCCCACTGTCCTTCCTCTCCAGCCCGACTTAGCACATTCGTGCGGGGGAGGGGGTGACGCTGGCTCCTAGCTCCTGCAGCAGAGGTGCTGCCAGGTGAGTGGGAATGCCCAGGGGTGCAAACCAGGCCAGAGAGGACTTCTTGCCTTTTTTTTTTTTTATGAGTGAAACACCATGAGGTACAGTTGTAGATTTACAAATCTTTGTGCTTGGGTTTCAGCTATACAATGATCAAGTACCCATCCCTCCACCAGTGCCCATTTCCCACCACCATGGATTCCAGTATCCCCCTCACCCCCCATCCTCCCCATCCCACCCTGCCTCTGTGGCAGGGCATTCCCTTTTGTTCTCTCTCTCCTTTGGGGTGTTGTGGTTTGCAAAAGAGGCATTGAAAGTAGACCATAGACCAAACATGATTGCCACTTCTTGCCTTTTGAGTGGGCGAGATGGGCTCGCTATTCTTGCCACGCTTCCTGCTGTTGTCGAGGCCCCAAGAGTTGCCCTCCGTGCTGGGCAGCATCTGCAGCATTTCAGACATCGACATCCTCCACACCTTCTCCAGAGTCTGTCATGCCCTGCAACCTGGGCGAGCGCCCGGCTCAAGCTCTGACAGCCTGACCCAGGTACTTTGCTCTGCAAAGTCAGGCACTGAGCCCGCCGCCTGCTTTCTGGGGTCTCCCGGGGACACTGACTGTCCTGGGGCCCGGCAAGGGGCCTCTGGGTGAGGCACGCAAGGCTCTGACCCTCATGCATCATCCAGAAGGAGCCTCTGTCATTGCTCCAGTCCGGGGCACTCAAGGACCCGATGGTCCCCCCCAGGGGAGCCATCTCCGAGTGCTAGTGTGAGAGGACATTCCAGGGTGAGCTTCGGGGGGGAACGGCAGCCCCGCCAACCTCCACGGTGGGGAGGAGTCTCCGTTCCACCTGCTGCATTTCCCTCCTTTGGCCAATGGCCACGTCGGGGTCATTTGCACGGGTCACGCCTCCGGTCCAAATTCTTCCTCTTGTCCCGATTCTACCCTGCGAAGAGTCTGGCCGCCTTCTCTGCCTCCTCCACGCCTGGCTTCCCCTGAGAGCCTGGCGTGTCTCCTGGCTGCACGGGTCCCTCTGCAGGTGTCGATACCGGCCTGGGCCATGCGCTGTGCAAGTACCTGGACAAGCTGGGCTTCACGGTGTTCGCGGGCGTCCTGGACGAGAGGGGAGCGGGAGCCGAGGACCTGCGGAGGACCTGCTCCAGCCGCCTCTGCGTGCTCCAGCTGGACATCACCATCCCCGAGCAGATCAAGGATGCCCACAGCAAAGTGGTGGCCAAAGTGCAGAAGAGAGGTATGGCCATTCCGGTGCTGCCCTGCCACTGTCCACCTCCCCGGGCTGCCCCCCCGGCAACTGTCCACCTCTCCTTGCGGCTGCCCACCCACTACCACGTGCTGGGGGCACTCGCAGATGAGGCCAACCCTCCCCCCGAGTCCTTCCTTGGTTCTTTTTCTTTTTCCCCTGCTTTTGGCCACTCCTTTTGAGTCTCCGGGGTCCCTCCTGGCTCTGCTCTCAGGAGTTAGTCCTGGCGGTGCTTGGGGGACCCTCTGGGATGCCGGGGATCGAACCTGGGTTGGTCGCATGCAAGGCAAATGCCCTGTCTGCTGTACTATCGCTCTGGTAGTTCTTTTATCTATTTATTTTTTTTCTTTTGTATTGGGGACACACTTGGCAGGGCTCAGCGGATACTCATGGCTCTGCACTGCACTGTACTGTCCTCCCATTGTTCATCAATTTGCTCGAGCGGGCCCAGTAACGTCTCCATTGTGAGACTTGTTGTTACTGTGTTTGGCATATCGAATACGCCACAGGGAGCTTGCCAGGCTTTGCCGTGCGGGCGAGATACTCTCGGTAGCTTGCGGGGCTCTCCGAGAAGGGTGGAGGAATCGAACCCGGCTCAGCCAAATCAAAGGAGCCAAATCAAGGAACCCAGTGTGGTGCCGGGGATGGAACCCGAGTTGGCCACCTGTGAGGCAAGTGCTTCACCCCTGTACTGTATCTCTGCCCACCACTTTCTGCCTAGCAAGCCCCTCCCTTCAGGAGGGACCCCTGAGCACAGACCCAGGAGTAAACCCTGAGCACAGCGGGGCGTGGCCCAGAATGAAACGTGAAGAGAAGTGGTGCTCGCCAGGTGGGCTTCTCTCTGCCGGCAGCCTGCGGTGGGCCAGCACCCGCGGGGAGGAGGCTAGTGCACCTCCTGTCTGCTCTCCAAGTCTCTCTCAGACCAGCCAGGAGGCAGAGCAGTGAAATGGCCCAATAGTCAAGGGCATCTGCTGATGAGTCCTCTGGGGCTCGTAGACTAAACCGAAAACCAGCTCCTGTAAGAGACCCAGACACTGTAGGGCTCCCCTACACAGAGTCTCGTGACATTAGATGGGACACGTTCATTATTCATAAGTTTGAATTACTTTTCCCCTCTGATGAGGGCCTGTGGTTATAATGGGCTTGTTCCGAGGCCAGCGCAGAGTCAGACAGCAGTTGCGGGGAGCACCTGCTGTTGGTGTTGTTTTACATCTCTTCGATCTTCATTTGAAATGATTGTCCATTCCAGGCAGTTGTCAACCGCACACAGACACTCCCTTCTCCAGTGCCTCCCTTGCCAGTACTTTGCATAACTGCCACACTGGGCAGCTGGCACTGGGACGAGCCTCAGCGCTTCACTGGTCACCTGTGTACCCGCATGTCTGCACACGTGGCGCTGTGATTTAAAAATGCGTGTCATGGGGCTGGAGCGATAGCACAGCGGGGAGGGTGTTTGCCTTGCACGCGGCCAACCCGGGTTCAATTCCCAGCATCCTGTGTAGTCCCCCAAGCACTGCCAGGAGTAATTCCTGAGTGCATGAGCCAGGAGGAACCCCTGTGCAATGCTGGCTGTGACCCAAAAATTTAAAAAAAAGTGGTGTCACTCTGTCAAATCAAGATATGAGCTGCTCCACCAGCTGTGGGCCCTGGCTTCTCTGTCCAGCCCCGGTCTCCGACCTCACACCAGGCCACTCACTCATCTGTCCTCTTGCTTGTCATTTGTCCAAGCACGTTCTGCAGAGACACCCCCTCTATTTTTTTTTAATGTCGGAGTACTGTTATTTACTCAGTCACTGATTAAACTGATTGAATTGGACCCCATGAACTCCACATTACCTTTTTTTCCCCAAACATTCAGAATGTTAATTTTATTTTATTATTATTTTTTAATCACCATGCGGTACAGTTACAAAGCTTTCCTGTTTGAGTTTCAGTCATACAATGATTGATCACCTAACCCTCCACCAGTGTACATCTTCCACCACCAAGGTCCTCAATATCCCCCCATCTCGCCCCTACCCCGGCCTCTATTGCAGACAATTTCCCTCATACTCTCTTTTGTATTCCTTGTTATGAATAGCATAAGACGTTGTGTGGCCACAAGAGTGGCCGCCTGCTCCTGGAATTCTAAAATTTTAGATAATTCGGGTCCGGAGAAATCTCTGCAGTGAGCTGCTTGGTTCAGAGATTCTTTTGTGTGTCTCTGGGTCATGGCCATTAAGGAGCTTCAGTAGCAGCTGGAGGCATTTTGTGGTCGTGACCTCTAGGGTCCCATGTGGATGGTGGGCATGAGAGGGGACCAGCTCATCCCCTATCCTTTGAGGCCTGGAGTTTGCCATCACTGAACCTGCGTACCTGCACTTCTCATTGGCTTCTGGAAGTTGGCAAGAGCTGCACGCTCTTTCCTATGGCCAGGGGGAGAAGGATAGGTTAATTTTGTTCACCTAACCCTTTTAGGTTAATTTTGTTTATTGTTTGTTTGGGCTCGAGCGATAGCACAGCGGTAGGGCGTTTGCCTTGCACGCAGCCAACATGGCCGACCCGAGTTTGATTCCTCCGCCCCTCTCGGAGAGCCCCGGCAAGCTACCGAGAGTATCTCGCCCGCACAGCAGAGCCTGGCAAGCTCCCCGTGACGTATTCGATATGCTAGACACAGTAACAACAAAGTCTCCAATGGAGACGTTACTGGGCCCGCTCGAGCAAATCGATGATCAACGGGAGGGCCTTTTTTGTTTGGGAGCCTCACCTGGCTGTGCTCAGGAATCACTCCCGATGGTGCGTAGGGAATCACGTGGGGTTCTGGGGATTGAACCCAGGTTTGGGGCATGCAAGGCAAGCACCAGACCCGCTGTGCTATCTCGCTGTCTCCTAAGGATGGATTCTGAGCGGTTCAAAGAAATCAGAATAATTTTTGAAAATATGCCCCCTCCCAGCGGTGTGGCGCAGATGCCCAGTCCCCGTGATGCTTGGTTCTGTGTGGTGGGCCTGAGAGCCAGCGCGGGGCTCGGGAGACCCACAGCTACCCCGGGGGGTGCTCAGGGGCCCCTGTGGAGCTGGGCGTTGCGCTGGTCATGTGCAATACCTCTACAGCGCCCGGAAGAAGATCTTTCTGAGTCCAGACTTTTCAAGTTCTATCCCTGGCACTGTAGGGTCTCTTGAACACTGACAGGGGTGACCCTTGAGCAACAAGCAGGCAGTGAGCCCCTGAGCACCACTCGGTCTGGCCCCCAGGACAAAATGAAGGAATTACTTTTCTTTATTTTTGGCCACACCAAGTGTCTGGGTTCAAATGTGAGTGCTTAGGATCAGGGTGTGAGCGTGACTGCTCCTGCTCATTTGCATGGGATGGTCTTGCTGTTCCCACTCATTTGCATGGGTCTGTTTGTCTGTTCCCGCTCATTTGCATGGGGTGGTCTGGCTGCTCCCCCTCATTTGCATGGGTCTGTTTGTCTGTTCCCCCTCATTTGCATGGGGTGGTCTGGCTGCTCCCCCTCATTTGCATGGGGTGGTCTGGCTGCTCCCCCTCATTTGCATGGGGTGGTCTGGCTGTTCCCCCTCATTAACATGGGGTGGTTTGGCTGCTCCTGGTCGTTTGCATGAGGTGGTCCAGCTGCTCTCACAGCGCAGTGACTGAGCAAGAGGTGGCAGGACCCCGCATGACCCAGAGCTCTCTGGCCTTCCTTAGACAATGCTCTAGAGTCTTCTCAAGCTGCCAGCTGCATGTTGACTGTCAAAGGTGTGCACCAGGTGGAGGGAATGAAAACTGTCCCATGCTGTAAATAGCCAATACACCAGTCCCACCTACCAGCACCCCCAGAATTACTTCGAGGGTTTGTATGTGTCGGTGTCAGCTCTTGCTGATCTAACAAACGTTTAGCAAAAGTTCCCTACCGTGAACCTGTGCAAACGCCAGACCTCCGGGTGTGGGTCCAAGACCTTCATTTCTAGGTCCCACCCAGTGTCTCGGTGTGCCTTCGTTCTGCCAGGCGGCGACAAGCCTTTCGGTCTTTTGTTTCTGCATGTCCCTCTCCTTTGGTATCTTTCCCACCAGATCCAGAAAATACCTAGCTGCCAGACTGCAGGAAAGGGCTCTGCGGCCAAAGAAAATACCTCCCCTGTCCAAAGAAACAGTACGGGGGTTAAGATGCTTGCCTGAGCACTGCCAGGAATGAGCCCTGAGTATAGAGCCAGGACTAAGCTTCGAGCACTGTCAGGAGTGCTCCTTGCCACCTGCAAAAAGAAAACACATTCCCCCTCCCCCCACCCCAAACTCATTGCTCAATATTTCCAAATTGGCTTTTCTCATGACATCTCCCCACCAAGGCCGGTGGCTTTAGTGACTCCAGGAGGCGGCGGTTTGCGAGTGTCAGGGATGCGTTGAGGTCCTACACCTCAGAGTGGGCTCTGAGCCCAGACTCTGAAGGGCCCCCGCCACACCTGGCATCCTGAGTCTTTCCCTTCCCCTCACAGGTCTGTGGGCCGTGGTCAACAACGCGGGGATCATGGGCTTGCCAGCCGACGGTGAGCTCATCCCCATGGCGGAGTACAGGCGATGCATGGCTGTGAATTACTTTGGGGCTGTGGAGGTCACGAAGGCATTTCTGCCGCTTCTCCGGAAGTCCAAGGGCAGACTGGTGAACATCAGCAGCATGGCGGGTGAGTTGGCTCCACCTTCCCCCAGAGGTCAGGTGGCATCGTCACGCCAGGAGAGACCAAATAAGGCAGGACAGGCTCCGGCAGGGCCGGAGGGGAGACAAGTCAAATTTCTTGTTTGCTGTTGATCTCAACATAACGAAACCTTTGTTCCCCGCGAGACTCACTCATGCATGAACTTCCCTCTCCGAATGCATCTGTTCGTTGCTGGGGATTCAGGCTTCTTGCAGCTCCCAGATGTTCTGACTTTCAGTGGGGAGTCCCGCATGCAACAGACTCTGACCCCTTGGGTCACCTCGGCTGAGTCCACTCTATTGCCCTCTCTAAGAGGAGTGGACGAATGTCTCCCTTCCGCCCAAGCCCACACTCAGAGCTCAGTTAGCAGCCCGCCAAGGTATCCCTGACCTCTTCCCTCTGCAGTGTCCCGGAACTGCTCGGGAGTGACATGTGACACCTTGTGGCTTTCCATTTTGAAGGAGAGGCGACACCCTTTTCCCGGGGCTCACCCATCTGATTTTCTATGAAGTGCCCCTGTACGCACGAGCTCTCACCTCCTTTCTTCTGAGACAGATACTGTCAACCGGGGTGCCTGTCTCTGAACCTCACTCAGAGTTGAGTCACATCCATGGGGTTGTCTTTGGGGTCACTGCATGAATAAGAGACTCTAAGGGGGTGGCCTCCCTGCTGCTCTCAGTTCTGATTTCAAGCAGAGGAATACACCCCCCAGAGGTCAATGGTCCTAAGCAGTGTTATCTCTCTTCCCTCCCTCCCTCCATCCCTCCCTTCCTCCCTTCCTTCCTTCCTTTCTTACTTCTTTCTTCTCTCTTTCCTTCTCTTTCTTTTTCTTTTTTCAATGTGAATAACAGTTCTAGAATAATCAGGACGGGTTTTTTGTAATTGCTAGATAATTGTTGTTGGCAATCATCACCTTTTATCCTAGTTTAAACTCAGCAACTGTTCGGTGAATGTGTGACACTAGAGTTTTTGTCCTGAGGCACAGGAAGGAGGAAAGAAAGAAAGAAGGAAGGAAGGAAGGAAGGAAGGAAGGAAGGAAGGAAAAAATAGGGATGGAAGAAAGAAGAAAGGAAGGTTGGAAGGAAGGAGGAAGAAAGAAGGAAGGAAAGAGGAAGGAAGAGGAAAGAAAGAAGGGAGTTAAAAAAGATGGGAGGCAGAGGAAGAGCAAAACGTTAAGAGCAGTGAGTATTCTGCTCTAATCTGTATGAGAACCATGAAGTACTTTCAATTTCTTGCTCTCTTGCTGAAGCAACCATCCTGACAAAAATACGCTGGCTCGGCTCTTCACACGCTACCTGTCTGAATGCAAGGTTCCATCCCAATGGAAAACTAGCAGCACTGTACTACTGTACAAGAAGGGAGACATCCACGACATTGGCAACTACTGCCCAATCTGCCAATTGTCTGTCATCTACAAGCTGTTCACTCGAGTTATCCTGAACAGGATTGGTAGAACACTAGATGAAGGACAACCATGCGAACGAGCCAAGTTCTGAAAAGGATTCAGCACCATCGACCACATCCACACAATAACCAAGCTCATTGAGGTTTCTCAGGAGTTCAAGATGCCGCTCTGTCTAAGGTTCATTGATTTAAACAAGGCCTTTGTTTTTTTTTTTAAATTAATTAATTTATTTATTGAATCACCGTGGGAAAGGTTACAAAGCTTTCA
The DNA here is from genome assembly GCF_029834395.1 of Sorex fumeus. Classification (NCBI taxonomy): domain Eukaryota; kingdom Metazoa; phylum Chordata; class Mammalia; order Eulipotyphla; family Soricidae; genus Sorex; species Sorex fumeus. The sequence goes on from NW_026606179.1 coordinate 60,402,221, forward strand.
GGTTTAGGTCTCAGTCATGCAAATATCAAACACATTTCCCTTTACCAAAACTTATTTTTTACCATGAAGAACCCCAATAAACCCCCCCCACCCCTCCCAGTCCCTGTGGGGCAGATGAATTCTAGTTAACACTCTATCTGCTTTGATTAGATTCATTGTTTCAATAAAAGATTCACCACTATTATTTAGAGTTTACCCCCCCCCAAATCAGACATGCTGAAAAAGCATTGTGAAGTGATTTGCTTTCTACAGCTGGGTTCAAGAATTATATGTTGGTTTTGGATTTCTGCTATTTTACTTATTGACCCTGGAAGTATTTCTACTGAAAGTCAGATAGTTAAGAAATTGGTTTCTGTGCTCTGGAGTCGTGGCTGTGCTGGAGAGCCGCTAGTGGGGGGCAACTGGTGGCCTCGGTAGGGCGTGAAGGGCGGACCGAAACGGCCCCCTTCCCATGAGGTTTTAGTCGCCCCCAGTCCCCCGGCTCATACCTGCTGTCCACAAGGCTCCCATGCGGCCACCATCTTTCTTTCCAGAGAGGAGAAGGCGACTGGGGCAACACCCTTTCCCCTCCGGACAGACCTGATGGCCTGGATTAACGCATAGTCCGTTCATTTTTCTGCTCCAAGCTGCTGGGTTCTGCATTAAGTCCTTGTGCTTCTGGGGCCGTGGCGGTGCTGTAGAGCCGCTCGCGGGGGGCAACTGGTGACCTCGGTAGGGCGTGAAGGACGGACCGGAACGCCCCCCTTCCCATGAGGTTTTAGTCGCCCCCACACCGCCGGCTCATACCTGCTGTCCACAAGGTTCCCATGTGGCCGCCATCTTTCTTTCCAGAGGGAGGAGGGTGGAAGGGACCAACACCCTTTCCCCTCCGGGCAGACATGATGGCCTGGATTAACGCATAGTCCTTTCACTTTTCTGCTCCAAGCTGCTGGGTTCTGCATTAAGTCCTTGTACTTCTGGGGCTGTGGCCATGCTGGAGAGCCGCTCGTGGGGGGCAACTGGTGACCTCGGTAGGGTGTGAAGGACGGACCGGAACGCCCCCCTTCCCATGAGGTTTTAGTTGCCCCCACATACCCGACTCATACCTGCTGTCCACAAGGCTCCCATGTGGCCGCCATCTTTCTTTCCAGAGGGAGGAGGGTGGAAGGGACCAACACCCTTTCCCCTCCGGGCAGTAAACAAGGCCTTTGATTCTGTTGAGATGGAAGCGGTCATTGAAGCCCTAGCCAATCAGGGCATTCAAACTCAATACATCAGGGTCCTCCATGAGCTGTATTACGGATTCACTACCAGGATCTCACCATTCTACAAAGAAGTGATCATTGATGTCAAGAGAGGGGTTCGGCAGGGTGATACCATTTCAGCGAAACTCTTCAGTGCTACCCTTGAGAACATCATGTGACGACTGGAATGGGAAAGAATGGGAGTGAAGATAGATGGTTGGCAACTACACCACCTTCGCTTTGCTGATGACATTGTTCTAATAACACCAAACATTAGCCAAACGGCATAAACATTAGCCAAATGGCCGACTTTGACTGTGAGTGTGGAAAGGTCGGACTACAACTGAATCTCACGAAGACAATGTTTATGAGAAACAGCCTCGTTCCTGACATTCCATTCGCTCTCAACGAAATGACCATCTCTGAATGCAACAGTTATGTGTACCTAGGTCGAGAAGTCAACATGATGAATGACCTGGCACCTGAGTTGCGCAAGAGGAAGAGAGAGGCTTGGAATGCCTTCAAGAGCGTTGAAGAAATAGCTAAGAGGACGAAGAACCTCTGGCTCCAGGCACATCTCTTCGATTCCATTATTCTTCCTGCATTAACATACACCTCAGAGACCTGGGCCCTACACAAACAGGATGAGAATGCTATTTGGGTCTCCCAAAGAGGAATTGAAAGAGCTATGCTTGGAGTATTACGTTTCACTCAAATGAGAGAAAGAATCCGGAGTTCTGACCTCCATTGACGATCAAGAATCATGGACGCTTTCTTGTTTGCCAAGGCGTCAAAAATCAGATGGGCTGGACACGTTATGAGATTTGGAGACGACTGCTGGAGTAGAGCCGTTATGGGCTGGATTCCATGGGACATCAAAAGACTGTGTGGCCGCCCACCTACCAGATGGTCAGACTTCTTTGTCAAGACCCTGAACCATCAGTTTGAGGCTCTTCGTGTTCCTAGAATGAACAGACGCCATTAGGCTACACTAGCACAGGACAGGGACAGATGGAGACGTTACTGGTGCCCGCTCGAGCAAATCGATGATTAACGGGAAGTCAAGTGATCAAGTGATGATACTACACTGTTAACTGTGTCGTAATTGTAACCTTCGTATTCCTGGTGCTTCTGGAAAGGTGCACATTCTCATTCAACAAATATTTACTAAAATAACTGCCTGTGACCTTGTCCTTGGTCCTCTGATGAGGACATTTTCTTCTTTTCTTTTTTTATTCTCAGTTTTGAGCAAAGCATGCATGCATAAGATTGCACTGAACTCTCCTTCTCTTTATTCATGAGCAAGTCTGGAAGCGTCCACACATTCCTCCCATCTCCTTGCAGTCACCATTCTCATCCGTCCTGATTTCTTGTCGTGCACATGCAACTTCATAAAAACATTTGGGTGGTTCCCAAGTTCTGCAAGCGAGCTTCTCTGGACAAAGGATATTGGGAGCTGGATGAAGGAAGGTGCTACAGAGCTCTGTGAGTGGGTGGGCGAGTAGGATGTGAGGAGGAGACATAACATGAGAACATTCCCAGCTGTGGCTTGGTTTCAGAAGTAGGAACTTGGTAACGGGAATAAAGGGGGACTGAGGGGCTGAGTGATAGCACAGTGGGTAGGGCATTTGCCCTGCATGAGGCCAATCGGAGTTTGATTCCCAGCATCCCATATGGTCCCCCGAGTACTGCCAGGAGTAATTCCTGAGTGAAGAGCCAGGAGTACAGGAGTAACCCCTGTGCATTGCCAGGTGTGACCCCCCCCAAAAAAAGTACTTAAAAAAAAAGAAATAAAGAAAAGGTAAGCTTGGGCTGGGAAGAATTGGCATGACCATTGATGAGAATAGGAGTGAAGGGGTGATTGATTTCATACTTCGAGTACCCCCACTCCCTCCCACCGCTGTGATGGAGAGTATGGAGAGTTTCAAATCCTGCCTGGGATTCAGCTCATGAGGTCATGCTGCTAGTGGACGAGTGACATCCTCCAGCCTTCCCTAACCCACTCGTCCCTCCGTTCTTCATCTTGACCCATGCATTTCTCCCTTTATTAATTGAGCTTCTAGTAAGTATATGCCTGGCATGGGCCTGTAGCATAGAGTGTGCACTTTAGAGATTACTCCAGTAAGATCTCTGTTCTAGCAAGTTGTGTGAAGTCTGGTTCCTAGGCTACCCTCAGCCCATCAGGGAATTCACAGGTGCAGCTTCACCATGGAATTCGGTACCAGCCAGTGGGAATTAAGCTGGATGTGATGGCTCAGTGTCACTATTCCTAGGGGAATGGAGGTGCAGTCTTTCCCGGGGGAAGAGGGGGGGGAGGAAGCAGGTTAATGCCTCATAGGTGTTTAGTCATGTCTGTGCTCTCAACAACCAGATTAACGGTGAGTGCAGTGTGGTCCCCGCCGTGCTAAGGAACTCCACCCATCACCCATGCACCCCGGTAAGGAGTGGGATGACAGAATCGCCTGAAATTAAGAATCAAGTGTAGAATTCAATGTTTCGGAGTTCAGAGCACTCGGCCCTCGAGGGAAAGGGGGCTGTGGCCGAGTGGCTGGGGAGGGGCCTCCACACTCACGGCTCCCAATTTGTTTTTCACCTCAGCCTTGAGAGGCTACGGGCCTCCAAATTAGAGGCAGCAGCAGAGTTTACGACTCCAGCCTCATGCTTGCCTTCCCGGGAGCTGGCGGACTGTCATTTTTCTTGCTGAGCTGGCTGCCTTAAAGGGATGACCTGGCAGATCATTCAGCCTGTCCCAAAGTCACCCTGGGCTGAGGGCAGCCTCCTTTGCTCTCAGAGAACTGACCAGGTCAGCAGGGCAAGGGGAGTGGGAGAGTGGTGGATCTGATTCCGCGAACGTCGTGGGGCTGTGACTTCTGCAGAATGCACGCCTCATTCCTCGGCTGGAGAACCCCCTGGGCCTGGCCTGGCCCAGCCCCGCAGAGTCCAGCTGGAAACCAGCCTCAGGTTGGCTCCTCCCACTCTTCCAGGCTGTGAGACAAGAACTCCCCAGGGCTGGAGTGACGGGACAGTGGGGAGGGCGCTGGCCTGGCACGCAGCTGACCCAAGGTCAATCCCTGGCATCTCAGATGGTCTATCGAACCCTGCCAGAAGGGATCCCGGGGGCACAGAGCCAGGGTAAGCCCAGCTCTGAGCACCACCAGGTGTGGCCCACAAACAAAATAAACAAAAAAGAACATAGGAGGTGTAAAACACAGGCCCTGGGGCTAGGGAGATGGTACAGTGGTTCTGGATGTACCTTGAGCATCACTGGGCGGGGTGGTCCAGGTGATTCCCAGTGTCACTGTCCCGGTGGTGACCTCGTCCACTTCCAGGGACACGTGCATTCAGGGCCAATAGACGTTCCCCTGGCTGATGGATGGAAGAACGGGTCACTGGCTGAATGCCAGCATCGTTTTCACTGGGGTCAAACAGGACTTAACACGGGAAAAGAGAAATCAGGCTCCCCAAGGGTGAAGGGACGGGGGTCAACAGGGTTTGGGTTGACCCAAACAAGGAAAAGTGCTTTCTTAGGGGCAGTTCTAGGGGGTCTGCCCTGGGGCCTGCAGCATTCTGGGTTCTGGTCCTCCTCAGCCCAGCACCTCCGTAACCAACGGTGCCATACCCTCCGCCCCACATCACACCAAGCCTAGGTTACTGGGGCCTCCTGAGCACCATTTGGGAGTCCGCCCAGAAGGTACCTAGAGCTCCGCTGAGTCTAACTTGGGTGTGCTCAGGGACGAGGGGAAGTGTTAGCTTGAGCCTACCATCAGCTGGGATCTGGGATCTTGGAGAATCATAGTGACTGAGTCATCCTACTAGTCTACAGTCTCTTTTTCTTTTTTCTTTTTATTTAGTTATTTATTTTTAATATCTTTTTTCTTTTTGGGTCACACCCGGCGATGCCCAGGGGTTCCTCCTGGCTCTGCACTCAGGAATCACTCCTAGCAGTGCTCGGGGGACCATAGGGATGCTGGGAATCGAACCTGGGTCAGCCGCATGCAAGGTGAATACCCTACCTGCTATCACTCCAGCCCCATCCCTTTTTTTTTCTTTTTTAAATAAGTGCTTTAGACACCAAGGTTGACAATGTTCTTCACAATACAGCTGTTACAGGCTTTCAGTGTTCCAGTTCCAAACCCGCCACCACCCAGATCTTGTGGCCACCATGGCCAAGCCCACTTCCCTGCGACTAGCTCCTGAGCGGAGGCCACTCACCCCAGTGGGGCCTCAGGGGGCTGTGGGAGAACAAACCATTCCCAGGAGTCGAATTCCACGAAAGCAGCTTCCAAACCCACAAGGGCGCCTGTCCCCGGAGCATCAGGGAAAAACGGGGCGGGGAAGTACCCCCAGTAGCCAGTGGTCAGAGCACGGGTCCAGTCTGGGCGAGGCTCTGTGCTGGACCACGGCACTAGATGCCCTCCTTACCGCCCAGGCATGGCTGGATGTAGCCCCGGAGGCCTCCAGAACTGCTGGACACAGCACTGACCCATCCAACCCCGAGTGAACCCCCGTCTTCTGAGCACTGCTTGGGAAAACCCAGAAAAGGCCACTTGGGAAATGGGATGATTAATTTGCTCATTCTGGATCTGGGCCACCCCCCACCCCCCACCCCTGGCGATGGTACTCTGGACTTATTCCTGGCTCTGCACCTAGGGATCACCCCGGCAGGCTCGGGGGGCTATGCGGGATGCCAGGGACTAAACATGAGTTGGTCACATACAAGGCAAGCGCCCTCCTGGCTGTCCAATCTCTCCAGCCCCTGGGTGTTCTGGTTTAGATGAAAATGGGCTAGGCATGGAGACAGAGTCCGTAGCGGGGGGAGGCCATGAGAGGCCCCTGCTTAGTGGGCTGGGCTCCCTTTGGGGGCCATGAAAGTGGGACAGAGCTAGACAGTGTTGGCACAAATCATTTTTCTTTTGTTTTGTTTCTGTAGCACCAGGAATAAAGCCGGGGACTGACACACACCAGCAGGCACTTGGCCGCTGGCTTTTAGCCCCAGACATGAAAAATCACTTCTCTGGCCTCCTTCCCTGGAGCCCTGTTAGCCTTGGGGTGGGCAGAAAGGGGGTCTCCATTGTGAATCTATAAGTGACCTTGTTGTCCGTGGGCCCCACGGATGGTTCATGTGAAGCGGGGAGGAGAAAGACAATCACCTTGTCCCCATCCACCTCTGCCATCCAGGACCCAGGGTGGTTGGGTGCTTGTCTGGCCTCGCAGAAAAGAATTTCAGGAGTAGGCAAGCAGTGAAGTAAAACAGATTTTATTTATTTGGAGCGGTTTTTGAAGGTGTAGAGGGGCTGGAGCGATAGCACAGCGGGTAAGGCGTTTGCCTCGCACGCAGCTGACCCGGGTTCGATTCCCAGTATCCCATATGGTCCCCTGAGCACCACCAGGAGCAATTCCTGAGTGCATGAGCCAGGAGTAACGCCTGTGCATCGCCGGGTGTGACCCAAAAAGCAAAAAAAAAAAAAACAAACAACTGCTTCTCTTGAAGGTGTGTGTGTGTGGGGGGAGAGAGAGAGAGAGAGAGAGAGAGAGAGAGAGAGAGAGAGAGGTGCTCAAGAAAGAACCCGGGCTTCTCCAAGGACAGAGAGAGCCCCTACACACATCCCAGCATTAGACACAAAAGCATGAAAGTCCACGGGGCTGGAGCGATAGCACAGCGGGTAGGGCGTTTGCCTTGCACGCGGCCAACCCGGGTTCGATTCCCAGCATCCCATATGGCCCCCTGAGCACTGCCAGGAGTAATTCCTGAGTGCATGAGCCAGGAGGAACCCCCATGCATTGCTGGGTGTGACCCAAAAAGCAAAAAAAAAAAAGCATGAAAGTTCACATCTCAAGAGGGGAGATGCGGGCGACACGTGTGCTCTGACCCCTCACGTGCTGTGGGCCACATGGGCACAAGCAGCACATGGGCTCGGGCAGCATCTGCGCGCCCTTCCTTTGTTCAAGGTGGCCTTTATAGGGTTTCTCCAACCTGCCCCCACTTGGGCTTTTTCCTAGGTAAAAGTCCGTTGCTAAGGCGGTTACCAGGGGGGTTAGGAGTAGTGATGACCTTCTTTGGCCTTTTGTCTGGTCTTTTGTTTCTGCAGGAGCTTCTCTGGGTTCTCTGTTGCTGTAGATGGGTGAGGGTCTTATCTGGCCTAAGTTCCTGCTTTCCCCATTTTCAGCAAGGTCAGCTTTTGCCATTGTCCTGCCTACATCACTCTGAGGCTGGAGCGATAGCACAGCGGGTAGGGCGTTCGCCTTACACGCGGCCAACATGGCCGACCCGAGTTCGATTCCTCCGCCCCTCTCGGAGAGCCCGGCAAGCTACCGAGAGTATCCGATATGCCAGACACAGTAACAACAAAGTCTCCAATGGAGACGTTACTGGGCCCGCTCGAGCAAATCGACGATCAACGGGAGGGCCTTTACCTTTACCTTTACCTTTACATCACTCTGAATCGTACACCTTCGAGCGTCAAAGGTGGCTCCCTTCCTGGGCTGTGCATGTCCCCACAGACAGACAAACCAGCTCTGCTGCTGGCCCACAGGTCCGGCGCGTACCTCAGGGATTTACATTCTAACCCCTCGCCATCCCCTTGGCCTCTCCATCACCTTCTCTCTCTCTCTCTCTCTCTCTCTCTCTCTCTCTCTCTCTCTCTCTCTCTCTCTCTCTCTCTCTCTTTTTCTTTTTGGGTCACACCCAGCTATGCACAGAGGTTCCTCCTGGCTCTGCACTCAGGAGTTACTCCTGGCAGTGCTCGGGAGACCATATGGGATGTTGGGAATCGAACCTGGGTTGGCCGCCTGCAAGGCAAACACTCTAACCGCTGTGCTATCACTCCAGCCCCGCCATCGCCTTCTCTTCTAGGGGTGAGACTCGGGTTGTGCCTGAGGGGCACAGTTCCTCCCCTGGTCATACAAGGAGACAATGAGACGTGATTAGTCTCCAGAGTTTGCCAACCAACCTAGCAGAGCTTAGCAAACATGTTTGTCCCGGGGCCTGTTTTTCTGCTACAAAGGACGATCAAAAACATGAACTTTGTGACTTGAGCTCATTTCAGTTGATTCTGGAGGAGGCTGAAAACAGTTGTGAGCCCTCGTTGTCTCTTTCTGAGACAAGACCCTGTGAGTTGGAGCTGGGGGGAGGGATTAGGGCTTGGGAAGGCAGCTGTGGGCAAGGGGCCGGGGAACCCTGTTACAGCCCAGGCGGAGAGGACGAAGCTGCCGCTGTGTGGGCGGGCGCTCACTTGCAGGACATCCCTCCTCCTTGCTCCACGTCTGTAGTGCTCGGGACGAAGCCTGACACCCGCCCGGGAGGGCAGCCCTCCAGCATGGCCTGGAAGATCAGTTCTCTTCCCTCTTCCCATAGAGTTGTGCCGGCTTTTGGTGGGAAGAAGAGACATTTCCGGGATGGTGGTGTTGATTGTGGGAGAGGGATTCGGCCGACCCTTAGGGCATGTTTTGGCATTTCTGTTGCCCAGGAAGAGAACCAGGGCAAGAGTGGATGTGAGCCCACTCGGGGAGAGAAAGGGTCTCCCCAATCCTCCCTCCAGAGTTGTAGCTTTTTTTTTTTTTTTTTTTTTTTTGCTTTTTGGGTCACACCCAGTGATGCTCAGGGGTTACTCCTGGCTCTGCACTCAAGAATCACTCCTGGTGGTGCTCAGGGGACCATATGGGATGCTGAGAATCGAACCCAGGTTGGCCGCGTGCAAGGCCAAATCCCTCCCTGCTGTGCTATTGCTCCTGCCCCCAGAGTTGTAGCTTTAAGTCCCCCTGACCCCCATTTCCTCAGTGACCCCTTTGGTCTCCTAATGTCAGAGAAAAGACACGGACCCTCAGAAAAGTGGCAAAGGGAACAAACGCACTGAGTTTTTCCTTCAGCCCCCCAGTCTGGGGGTTCCAGAGGAGCAGTGGGGTTGCTCCGTTCGTGGGGGCGGGGACAGGAGGCAGACAGGGAGAGTGGCCGAGTGTGGGTGTAGCAACCGAGATGACTCCATCATCAGGAGTTCTGAGTGAGTTATCAGTGCTGGCTCCTGAGGACTCCGGGGAAACCGTGTTGGCCTTTGGCGTCTCCGAGGGCGTCACTGCTCTCCGCTGAGGCTGCCTTTCCCTTCAGCCGCCTGGCTGTGGTTCGCAGGGGAGCGGGGAGTGGAGGCCCCTGTCGTTTTCCATGTGGTTGCAGCTTTGGCAGATGTTCCAGACCCTCAGTGGTGTGGCTTTCCTCCAGGCTTAAAAAGTCCAATCAGCCCAGTCTTGAGTTTCTGGCCTCCCGTGCCAATGCCAACGCCAACGCCAACGCCCAAGACCACAAGGAGTGCGCTTGACCCAGCCAGCAGCGGGTCTGAAAGGCAGCGGTATTTCCAAACGGCCACTGAGGGCAGAGTTTGCACCCGGGGATGCTCAGGGGTCAGACCCACTCCGCTGAGGGTCACCAGGACCACTGGCGACCACCCTGGGGAGCCATTTGTTCATGCCTTGAACTACATCCCTAAACCTTTGAGGATATGCTTTTTTTTTATTGGGGGGCCACACCCAGAGATGCTCAGAGCTTTTTCTTGGCTCAAGGATCAACCCTGGCGGTGCTCAGGGGACCTTATGGGGTGCCGGGATTGAACTCAGGTCAGCTGTGTACAAAGCAAGTGCCCTGGCCACCATGCTATCACTCTGGCCCCACTGGGGATGTGCCTGTTGATAGGGGCTGGGACCTGGGTAGCTGTGAGGGGACGAACTCAGCCTCACGCTCACTCGGCAAGTGCACGGCCACTTACACATTTCTGGGTTTGCAGGAATAGGCAGTTTTCAGGGGAGGGGAGAGGGCACACCTGCTGTGCTCAGGGCTGACTCCTGGCTCTGTGCTCAGGGATCCCTCCTGGCAATACTCTGCAGTCCTGTGAACCAAACTTGGGCCAGCCACGTGCCACGTAAGCACTTAACCCCCAGCACTATCTCTCCAGCCCCAGGAATTTGCATTTTTAAAAACTTATATTGTTTTTTTTTATAAGACATCCAGAATTACAGTTATTATTCATTGTGGAGTTTTAGGCATGCTGTGTTCCAACGCCATTAGTGTCACCTTCCCTCCACCAGCATCCCAGGTTCCGTCCCACCCCCAGCCCACCTCTCGAGTTTGGATCTCCTGCTCCCAGTGTCCACGGTGGTGGTTGGGGTAGGGGTCTTTGTAATCTTTGCAGTGCACCTCAAACCTATGGAATCACAAGGGGCAATATGTATATATGTGTGTATGTATACGTCTATATACACACGTATATACAGATATACACATGTATATATACATGTGTATATACATATATATATACACACACACACACACACACATGTATATATGGGCTGGAATGATAGCACAGCGGGTAGGGCATTTGCCTTGCACATGGCCCACCTGACTGACCTGAGTTTGATTCCTCTGCCCCTCTCAGAGAGCCCGGCAAGCTACCGAGAGTATCTCACCTGCACGGCAAAGCCTGGCAAGCTACTCGGGACGCATTTGATATGCCAAACACAGTAACAACAAGTGTCACAATGGAGACATTAACTGGTGCCCGCTTGAGCAAATGGATGAACAACGGGAGGACAGTGACAGTGATGTGAAGCAAGAAACTTTTACTGAAACTTATTTAGAAAGATTAAGGAGAGGGTGGGAGAACATGTTTGAGAGAGAACATGGGCTTCTCCAGAGTGGAAATAGGCAGGCAAAGAAGCAGACAAGTGAGATCCATGTTCTCAAGGGAGAACATGGGCTTGGCGAGTGAGCCGAGGGCCAGGACGTGTTTCTGAAGTTTCTATTTGGTTTTGACTTGGGGCCGCACTGGACTCTATGCTCTGAGGTTGCTCCTTTTGGTGCTCAGATGACCGTATGTGGTACCAGGACTCGAACCCGAAAGCAAAGATAGACCACTGACTCTCTGACCAGGACTCGGCCCCAGAGCTGCCTGGGCAATTCCATAAGCGACCAAGTTCAGCTGCAGGGGGCCGTCTCACACCTGGGGGCTGGCTGACATCACAGACAGACAGACTGTCCCTAACATTGCAACCCCCAGGCCTCTGTGTGCTCTCTTACTCTCCAGGCGATTTGGACCCTCACCCAAGCCTGGCAACCACTGAGCTGGACACAGCTCACGTGTTCCAATCACCTGCACAGCTTTTCTTCTGTGTCTATGTTCGGGACCTCCTGTCAGAGACAGCTCTATTCCATTGGTCTAGGGTAAGGATGAACACACACACACTCACATTTACACACTCACACACACTCACACACACATATGCACACTCTCACTCACACATATATACACACCCTCACACACACGCACACATTCACACACTCATATAAACACACACATGCGCACACACACTCACACATATACACACACGCACACACATGCACACATACACTCACACATATACACTCTGACACACACACATACACACACTGACACACACGCACACACATGCACACATACACTCACACACGCGCACACATGCACACGCGCACACATGCACACACATACACACACTCACACATATACACACACGCACACAGATGCACACATACACTCACACATATACATACTCTCACACACGCGCACACTGACACACAAGCGCACACATGTCACATACACACACGTACACACTTACACATATACACACTCACACACGCACACACACACACTCACACACGCACACACACTCACTCACATACACACACACATGCACAAACACATTTCTAACGGCCAGAGCGCCAGGGATCGAGGCCGAGTGTCTCACACTCCCAAGGCATGTGCTGTGCAGCTGCCGCCTCTCTGCGGCCCCGGGCACATATATACTTTTGAAATACTGCCCGGAGATTATTCTGTACTTCTTACGTGCCGCTGGTTTGGGTTAAAAAGCAAAATCTAAGCAGACACAACAGGCCTATTCATCCCTCTGGACATCCAAATTCTTCCGACCTCGCTTCTCCTCAGCCAGGTTGGAGATGAGTTCCTACATTTCCCAGCAGTTTCCTGCTTGGGATGACGTCAGCCTTCGGTGCGGTTCCTGAGAGCACCGTCCCTGCCCACTCCCCAGGGCCCAGTACGTCAGCCGTCTGTTTGAGGACCAAGTTTTCCCTGATGAAATGAAAATGAACAGATCAGATATCTGACAACATTTTGCCTCGTTGTCTTTGGCAATGAGGATTTTTTTTGTGGGGGCAGGGGATGCTCCCAAACAGTGCTCAGGAGACTCTGGTGCCCCCTCCTGGTGAGTTTTGGCCAGTTGGGCCACAAGTCACCTGAGGATGAAGCGTTGCAAAGCCAGGGGCTTATCCAGACATCCCAGCATTGTTCAGGGAGGCTTCTGGTACTCAGACCACGTGGGGCCAGGGATCGAGTTGGGGTCAGCAGGATGCAAACCATTTGCCCTAACAGCTGCACTCCAGCCCCAGGCAATAGGATTCTTTTCTTTGTTTGGGGGTCGCACCTGGCAGTGCTCAAGGCTTACTCCTGGCTCTGTGTTCAGGCATCCCTCCTGGCAGCTCTCAGGGGACCCTATGAGGTGCCGGGGATCAAACCTGGGTCAGCCACATGCAAGGCAAGCGCCCGCCCCACTATACTCTTGCTCCGGCCCCCACCACAGGCGATAGGATTTTAACAAGTAGCAAGGCTGAAAGTTGAGTCTCACTGGACATGCAGGGGTGCTCGTGGCCCGGACCGTGTAGCCTGGGATCCTTATCACTACCGGGAACCAGCACCTGAGACTGTGGCCGACAGAACTATCGTTTCAGAGGTCAGAGGCCTCACGCCTGCTAGCTCACAAAGTCCAACAAAACATGAAAGACAGTTGTGGGTTAAATGTTTGGTCCAAAGCACGATTCTGGTTGGGTCAGTGATGTGGGGAGATGAATCTCCCCCTCGTGATATTCGTGTTGTCCAGCATGTGGGTCTTCACTCTGAAAGCACATGTTCTGTGGCCAGATCACTTAGGATCCGGAAGATTCTTTCAGAGGGCCAGGGATGCAGCTAAGTATAGCAAAATCTCCCCTGCCAGTGAAATTTTCATACAAAAGACCCCTTTGGCTCATTTTTTAAAGGCAAATTCTGATCCAATAGGTCTGGGGGTGAGTCTTAGTAATTCCTATGAAAAGCAAGTATTGTGGTAGGTTCTGAAGTTCCTGCTCTTATTACTCCAAGAAACACAGAGCATAGGAAACTTTGAGGCTATGAAGGGATTATTGCAAAAGACTTGAGCAGAGTGAATAGTGAGGCAATTAGCGGCTCTGGTGTGGTGCTTCCTTTGTGTCAAGGGTATTTCCAATACACGAATTCATTATTAAGTGATTCATATTAGCTCATTCATTTTCATAGCTCTCTGATGCAGGTACCGGACTCCTCTTTCTTTACAGTTGGGAAGACAAAGGCCCATAAACACAGACCGAGTTCTCTCATTTTAATTGGCTTTGTTCAACAGTGACAGGCGTGGGCTCTAAGTATAGGTGGCTGGCTCCGGATTCCAGCTCTTGGCAAACCTGCCTTCGAGCTGGCCAAGTGACTATTTACTAAAGGGCAGTGGTGCTCTATCTCTCGTGCTGCCTGTGTTCGGTGGTCTCTGTTGCTTCCTCCACCCTGGGCAGGCCGATGGCGATGGGCAGGCGAAGAAAGGAACGAGGGCTAGGCTGGTGGGTATCAATCTCAGTTTATCCCAATCTCCTCTCCATTCTCCTCTGATTCTCCTTCTGCTTCTCTCTCTCTCTCTGGATCCCCCTCATTCTCCTTCTTGCTCCCCTTCATTCTCCTTCTCCCTCTCAATTCCCCAGAGCACTCTTACAGTCTTAGTTAAATCCCAAAACGTGAGGGGCTGGGGCTGGAGTGATAGCACAGCGGGTAGGGTGTTTGCCTTGTTTGTCTTGGGTGGCCAACCCCGGTTCGATTCCCAGCATCCCATATGGTCCCCCGAGCACGTCCAGGGGTAATTCCTGAGTGCATGAGCCAGGAGCAACCCCTGTGCATTGCCGGGTGTGGCCCAAAAAGAAAAAAAGAAAAAACACGAGGGGTTGGGGCTTACACATAGGTGTGGTCATACAATCAACAGAGGGAAAGTCTTTTCCTCAGGGGAAGCTTCTTCTGGGACAGATTCTCATTCAGCAGAACGACCCACCCAAGAGCAGAACCCCAAGGGTGTGTTTCTCCTCTCCTTGTCCAACAGACATAATATTAAGTCCAACACTCATAATATTAATCATTTTGTGTGGACACAGTAAGAGATACATTAAGTTTATAGAATTGCTCTCCTGGAGTCATCTGGATCTCACACTACAGTGCTCAGGCCAGATTAGTCTTTCCTATCCCTAGCAGGGTCCTGATCTTGGCATTACTTTTGGATCATGACAGCATTTGTCCATAATCATGCTCTCAACTTATAGTTGAGTATCGTGGCGCTTTGGCCTGGCCCATTTCCATGCCAGGGTAGCTCACAGCTTGCCCTGGGTCCATTCAGTCCCTCGTCAGGGTGTAGCACCCTGTTTTTGGGGTGCTAGGAACTAAGGGCAACTGAGGCTTAAATCGAGGAAGCAGATGCCCCGGAGTGGGTATTGTTCAGAGACAATTTACTACTAAGTTACAAAAGCATAATATTAACTGTCTTCCTTTGTCCATACAAAAAGGACATTGCCTTACAGTAAACTATTCAAAGGAGAGGAGAAAGGAAATATTAACTTACAAGACATGTTCAGTGTCCTTAGAAGGATCTGACCTACAAGTTAACAGAATCTGATTAGGGGGGAAAGGTGATTAACTGGCTGGGGAGGAGAGCACAGAGAAGTTACAGATAAGCATGCAAAGGAAAGGGAGTGACTTGGGAGCACTGTGTTGGGTGTAACCTGATAAACCTAAACTCCTTTTGGCAAGGAGGAAAGGACAAACCAACGTTATCCTACAGCAAGCTCATGTATAAGAAGCCACAAAGTGAGGGTGGGTGACACGGCAAACGGGGCTGCAATTGTGAACAAACTGCCTTAACTTCTTTGGCCATTCTCATCAGTTTAAAACAGAAAACAAGTTGTGGGTCCAGAGAGATCCCACAGTGGGGAAGGCACGTGCTTGGCCCGCATCCCACTCGGGTTTGATCCCTGCTCCCTGAGTGTAGTAGCATCAGGAACACTGAACACTGCTGGGTGTACCCCCCAAAAAACAAAACAAATAA
Organism: Sorex fumeus; assembly: GCF_029834395.1. NCBI lineage: Eukaryota > Metazoa > Chordata > Mammalia > Eulipotyphla > Soricidae > Sorex > Sorex fumeus. The sequence goes on from NW_026606179.1 coordinate 60,417,619, forward strand.
AGAAAAATTGTTTTTAAAAGTTGGATTTGAGGGGGTTTGAGAGATAGCACAGCGGGTAGGGGTTTGCCTTGCACGCGGCCCACTCGGGTTCGATTCCCAGCATCCCATATGGTCCCCTGAGCACCGCCAGGAGTAACTCCTGAGTGCAGAGCCAGGAGTAATCCCTGTGCATCGCCAGGTGTGACCCAAAAAGAAAAAAAAAAAGGTTGGATTTGATACACGGCCGCAATAGCGGACACGCGACATCATTTGATTCTTGTGACCAGCTGTAGAAAACAAATTATTTCACAATGCCTTTTCAGCAGGTCTGATTTTGGGGTGTAAACTCTAAATAATAATGGTGCATCTTTTGTCGAAACAATGAATCTAATCAAAGTAGATAGAGTGTTAACTAGAATTCATCTGCCTCACAGACATTGGAAGGGTTGGGAGGGGGTGAATTGGGTTCTTGGTGGTGAAAAATCAGTACTGCTGAAGGGAAATGTGTTTGATGATTGCATGACCTAGACTTAAACCTGAAAGCTTTGTAACTTTTCCCACAGTGATTCAGTAAATAAATTTAAAAAAATTTAAAAAAAAAAGGTTGGATTTGAAATCCAAGAAACAAAAACTAGAATCAGCTTGTTAGTTGCTCATGGTCAGACAGAGACCAGAGTCTAATACTTGGACGCCAGGATCTGTATGAAAATCATAGCGGTTAAGCCTCAGGAATCTTTTAAAAGACAAGCCAAACCTTCATGGGGCTTAAACTCGGAGGGAAGGGTTTCTTCACTCCCTTTTTGTTGAAACATGTTTTAAGATGCGGGTAGGCTAACTGCCCCTCACCTCCACGCCCTTTCTTCCTCCCCGTGTTCCCTTCTTCGACTTCCTGTTCTCTTTTTCCTGTACTCATTCTCTGCACGTAGGAGCAAGCCCGCTCGTGTTTCTTCTCAAGGATGACTCTGCAGTAGTGGGAATAAGCGATAACCAGCCTCCTTCTCTTTATCCAGGCCAGATCTCTGGATCCCAGCAGGGCTCATCCATCGGTCTCTGGGCGGGGGTCCTCGGTTCCACTGAGGATCTGAGTAGAAGTGGGCTTCTACTCAGCAGGTCTCTGGGCGGGGGTCCTGGGTCTCATTGAGGGTCTGAATAGGAGTGGGCTTCCCACAAACCAGCCAGCAGCGGCAGGTCCCTACAGGTCACCTTCATTTTGACAGCATCGTAGGTGAAGGGTCGAGCCTGGCAGAGTAAGACCCCCAATGCCCGCCCTCCCCACTGCCTGACTCCCACTCCAGAAGTCCAGGTGAGTCTCCACGCTCCTGAGTGATAATCAGAATCAGCCCTGACCCCTCTTCCCATGGCTCAATGTGCTAGCTCAGTTCAGAGAAGCCGGAGAAACATCTTATTTAATCGATCACTGGCACGTTAGAAATGGGCCACCCAGGGCAGTTCTGGGGACAGGAGGTGGCGTGTCCTTGTCCTCTCCAGGGCATGCTCTCCCCTGTGGCCACCCGCTTCCCAACCTAGGTTGAAGCCAGTTGTTTGAGAAGCATCAATGCAGACACAGCAGAGATTTCAGCTCTTGGCCATCGGTCACTGCAGCTGACCGGATCTCGCTGAGGTCAGAGGGTGGTGGCCGCGAGTCCCAGCCTCCATCCCTTGGTTGGTGTCCCTGGCAGAGAGCCCGTGTGCTTCGCCCGTGTTTGTCACCGCTGATACTGTTCCTGGCAAGCATGCTGCTTAGCTATCAGACTGTAAACCTTGAACCTGAATTTTTCCTCCCACTGTTCCCACAGGTGGGGTCCCGATGGAGAGGCTGGCGGCCTACGCCTCGTCCAAGGCGGCCCTGACCATGTTCTCGGCGGTCATCAGGCAAGAGCTGTCCATGTGGGGTGTTAAAGTCTCCGTCATCCAACCTGGAGGCTTCAAAACGAGTAGGTGTCTGAGCGCAAGCCTGCTCTACCAGTGCCCACGGAACCCCACAGTGACCACTGGGAGGAGGGGGTTTGGTGGGACATGCGACAAGGGGGGGACGGGGACAGTAGCGACCACTTGTCAGCACAGGAGCATTCCCCTGACTCCTTCCACTTGGAATTGGATCGTGAGGTCATGGACTCTGCATGATGTCGTGGGCCTCATGAGTGGCTCATGTGGAGCAAGGAGGAGGAAGATGGTCACTCCCTCCCCTCCCATCTGCCTCTGCCCTGGGGACCCAGGGTCACTGGGTTCTTACATCGCCTCGCAGAAAAGAATTTCAGGAGTAGACGAGCAGTGGACACACACACACACACACACACACACACACACACACACACACACTCCCCGCTGTTGGCTGAGACCCTCTTCCCTACACCCTGCTCCCTAATTTCTGATCAGGGAGCCGACGCAGACCACCCCGAGGCCCATCCCCCATCTAGACCAGCCACGTTTAATGGGTGGTTTAAGTAAAGATAGAAAGTAAAATCTGTAAAAACAGATTTTATTTGGAGGTTTTGAAGGAGAGGAGGAAAGTAGAAGAGAGAGAGACAGAGAGAGAGACAGACAGACAGACAGAGAGAGAGAGACAGATAGACAGAGAGAAGAGAGAGAGAGAGAGAGAGAGAGAGAGAGAGAGAGAGAGAGAGAGAGAGAGAAACATACTCAAGAGAGAACCCGGCCTTCTCCAAGGGCAGAGAGAGCCCCGACACACATCCCAGCGTTAGACACAAAAGCATGAAAGTCCACATCTCAAGAGGGAAGATGCGGGCGACACATGTGCTCGGCCACGTGGGCACAAGCAGCATGTGCACGTGCTTCGCTCGTTCAGGGTGGCCTTTATTGAATTTCTCCAACCTGCCCCACCTGGGGCTTTCTAGCTGGATAAGAGTTCATTACCAAGTGGGTAGAATTGGGTGCAGTCTTTGAAACTGCTTTTCTTGACCTTTGGTCCTGCTGGATCTTATCTCAGAGGATGGGTCCAGCTTTCTCTGGTCTGGGCTAGCTGAGGGTTAATCGGATTAAAGGAAGGTGGTGAGGGTTTTCCAGTAATTTCTGTCAGGTCCTTTCTGTAGGACGGGGTTCAGTCTCCTCAGGCTCTGCTGCTGGAGAAGGTTTTATCGTGTCTCGCTTTCAGCATCCACAAGCTGGGTCAGACTTAGAACTAGTGGCTTTAGACCCCCCAGAAATTCCATTGTCTTAGAAGTTTCGTTGCCATGGGGCCTTTGCCTGCCTATCTACCTGCCTACATCGTGCAGACACCACCTCCCCCCACTGCTGATGGCTGAGAACCTCTTCCCTCCATCCTGCTCCCTAATTTCTGATCAGGGAGCCGACGCAGACCACCCCGAGGCCCATCCCCCGTCTAGACCAGCCACGTTTAATGGGTGGTTTAAGTAAAGATAGAGAAAAGCACCCAAAAGACCCCAGAGTAGGCGGGTTCCTCAGCACCAGAGCACCAATACCAGAGATGGGGGTGGACACACACACACACACACACACACACACACACACACACACACACCACGAATCTTGTCCACAACCAGAGCATCACCAATGAGCCCCAGAGACGCTTGAGAACAGCGGTCCCAGGCTGGGGAGACTGAGAGTTGTCTCATGGGGAATTCTGTGGTTCTGGTTTCAAGCTCTGATGGTTGCCTGGGAGGGAATGAGAAAAAGAAAGAGAAGTGGCCGGGCCTTAGCACAACAGGGAGCACACTTGCCTTGAAAGTTTAACTCCCAGCAGCCCCTAAGGGGTCCCAGGAGCGATCCCTGATGCCCAGCCAGGAGGAAGTCCCGAGCACTGCCAGACATTTTTCATTTCATTTCATCATCCTGTTATTCGTCGATTGCCTCGAGCAGGCCCCAGTAACGTCTCTTTCATCCTAGCCCTGAGATTATATTCAAGGCTATTTAGGAGAATGAGACCCATCATTGTTACTGGTATTTGGCATATTTGGTACGCCACGGGGAGTTTGCCAGACTCTGCCCTGTGGGCAGGCTACATTCGATAGCCTGCAAGTTTGTCCAAAGTAGGAATAAGACAATAAGATGTCATAAAAAAAGTTCTGTTAAGATGTCGCGCGGCCGCAAATGAGGCCGCGCGGTTCCAGAATCTGGATTTTATAGTCTCTGAGTCTTGGCCGCTGATGGGATTACACGGCGCCAGGGGGCCAGGTGGTGGGTGTGACCCCCGCCTGCTGGAATTTGGAGGATCTGGATGGAGGATGCTCGACTCCAATCCGAGTAGGCTGGGAGATCTCGGCCCCGGAACCCACGTGGCTTTGTCCCTCTGCCAGTACCTTCATGTGTGCGGAGAGTGGTCTCAGCATGGTGGTGGCTGGTCCTGGAGGTCTCCGGCTGCCGCAGCCCTGGTCGGGGCGGGGAGGAAAGCTCAACCCGCTCCCCTCCAAGGGACTCCGGGAAGGAACACCCAGGCGCGGGGGCAGAGACTGCCAGACAAGGCTCCAAAAACCAAAACTAAAAGAACAAAAGCAAATTTCTGGTAAAAAAAAAAAATAGGAGGAAACTGATTGTTGTTTGTTCCTGGTAAGATAAGGTTAAACTCAAGCTTTTGATAAGATGTGTCTGTGTGAATAAGGAAAGACTGTGAAAAGTCATAAAATTATTAGGAGGTTAATTTTAAAAACATTTAAATGAGACATCTTATTATCTTATTTTTACTTTGGACAACCTGGCAGGCTACCGAATGTGACCTGCCCACATGGCAAACTCCCCGTGGCATACCCAATATACCAAATACCGGTAACAACGATGGGTCTCATTCTCCTAACCCTGAAAGAGCCTTGAATATTGGACTTTTTAAAATCTCAGGGCTAGGACGAAGGAGATGTTACTGGGGCCTGTTCGAGGCAACCGACGAAAAACAGGATGATCGTGATCGTGAATTTTAAAAACACCCATCTTATTGTATATTCACTCTATAGCAGGAACAGGGGTTTAAACGTGTGTGTGGTTAAATTTTATATAGTAAGTAGATGCTAAAATACATTCATAGGTTTAATCCCTTATAATGTATCTATTAAACCTTAGGTGTATATTTAAATCACATTCAATAGATTGTTTAAAACTAAGATTATATTTAACAAATAGACAAAGTAATATTTTAGATTATATTCAAGTTTTACACATAGGAGCAGGATTTCTTCGACATGAGGATAAGGTAAGGTAAGGTAAAGGCCCTCCCGTTGATCGTCGATTTGCTCGAGCGGGCCCAGTAACGTCTCCATTGGAGACATGAGGATAGTTATATATATATACATATGCATGTATATGCGTATATGTATGTTTTATACAATAGATAACACATAATAAACATATTTTATCTTGTATATAATAGTGATAAAAGACTTGTAGTAGAATATTTGAGGCAGTACTCTACTTAAAAGTTCCAAGTTAGGGGGCTGTAGTGACAGTACAGTGGCTAGGGTGCTGACCTTTCATATGACCAGCCCTGCACCAGCACAGAGGGTCCCCTGAGCACTGTCAGGAGTGATTCCTGAGGGCAGCGCTCAGAGTAACCCCTGAGCATGGCCGGGCGTGGTCCAAAAACAAAATTAAGAAAATAGGGAAATCTTTTTAAAAAATCAATTTTTTAAAATTTAAAGCACTGTAGCACTGTCCTCCTGTTGTTCATCGATTTGCTCGAGCGAGCCCAGTAATTCTCCATCGTGAGACTTGTTGTTACTGTGTTTGGAATATGATGTGGGCAAGACACTCTCGGTAGCTTGCCGGGCTCTCTGAGAGGGTCAGAGGAATCGAACCCAGCTCGGCCGGCCGGCTGCATGCAAGACAAACGCCCTACCACTGCACTATCGCTCCAGTCCCTTAAATTTAAAAAATCTTTTAAAAATTCAGTTTAAGAAATCTTTAGGTTTTTTTGTTTTTGTTTTTTGAGCATAGCTGTGACACGTTCGCACATACCGGTGTAGTTACAGCAGTGCCAGCGGCCACAGAACACAGCAGTGAATGTCACAATCGCATGTGTGGTTTGATTGACACAGCGTCTGCACAGGCGTGCTGGCTGTTGGCAGGGCACCGGGCACTGGTGTGTCCTCTCTGGCCCAGCTGCTGGCTTCCTGGGCACTTCAGCCTGCGACAGTCCAGCACCTGTGCACCGTTCTGTTGTGTGTTTTAAATGATGCCCAGACTATGTAGCTGTTAGAAAAGATGAAGTCATGAAATTTACATACAAGTGGTACTACATGGAAAGTATCATGTTAAGCAAAATGAGTCAGAAAGAGAGGGACAGACATAGAAAGATTGCATTCATCTGGGGAACATAAAGAAACAAAATAGGAGACTAACACCCAAGAATAGCCGAGATAAGTACCAGGAGGTTCACTCCATGGCTTGGAGGCCAGCTGCACACGCTAGGGGAAAAGGCAGCTCAGATAGAGAAGGGAGCATCAAATAAAGGGTGTTGGGAGGTTCCTCTCAGGATGGGAAATGTGTGATGAGAGTAGACTATAGACCGAACATGATTGCCATTCAATGCCTCTTTTGCAAACCACAGCACCCAAAAGGAGAGAGAGAACAAAAGGGAATGCCCTGCCACAGGGGTGGGGTGGGATGGGAGGGATACTGGGGTTAGTGGCAGTGGAGAATGGGCACTGGTGGAGGGATGGGTACTCGATCATTGTATAACTGAAACCCAAGCACAAAAATTTGTAAGTCTACAACTGTACCTCAAGGTGTTTCACTAAAAAAAAAAAAAAAAAAAAAAAAAAAAAAAAGATGCCCAGCGCTAGAGAGCTAGCATGAAGGTTAAAGCGCTTGCCTAACACGCAGCGGCTGCTGTGACCCTGGTTCAAATCCTGCCACTGCATAAGGTCCACCAAGCACAGTCCAGCGGGGCCCCAAGACCCAAGGTGTGGTCCCAAACCCCCAACAGTGGAACAATGCTGTCATCATCCCATCCCATGGCACGGCCTTCCAAGGGGGGACTTGGGCATCCTTGTCCGTCCCTGCGGACGCGATGTCACTCCGGCCTTCCCACTCTCCTCCTCTGTCCCAGATATCTTAGGCACCAGCGACACGTGGGACAGGCTGGAGAAGAACATTCTGGAGCACGCCACCCCCGATGTGCAGGAGGACTACGGCCAGGAGTACATACTGAAGCTGCGCAACCACGTCCGCAACCTCGAACAGAGCAGCAGCCCCGACATGTCCCCCTTGCTCCTGGACGTCCAGCACGCGGTCTTGGCCAAGCGCCCCTTGGCCTTCTACACGCCGGGGAGAGGCTCCTTCCTGCTCCTCTCCTTGGCCTCGCTGAGCCCCACCGGCCTCCTGGATTATTGTCTCAAAAACCTAACCATGCCCACAAAGACCGTGCCCAAGGCCCTGAGCACGGCCCGCTGGAGGAGCGGCGGCCTGCAGGCCAGGTCGTGAGGGTGGGCGCGGGGCCGAGTCTCTAAGGAGAGCGGTGCCCAGAGCTTCCCGATCAACTTCCCCTTTGGCTCCTGGCTCTTGCCAGCCCAGCTCCCCAGGAGAAACGTGTAGCGTTCCCGCGAACTGCCCAAAAGGATGAAAGTTGGGGTACACCGCAGATCCTGGCTCTTCTCCCCCCAAATAGCCTTTACTGCAGAGAAATCTGGGTGGCAGGACCTCCATCTGATGACAGAGCCCTGGGCTCACTGATGACCAGCACACCCCACCCCCCTCTCCCCGGGGCCCCCCACCCCTGAGATGCCCAGTCTTCTCTCCCTTTCATGCGGGCAACCCACCCCCCGTCTCTGTACCTCCACGGACCTTGGAATGTACATCCACGTAGGTTCTCCCAATGTATGAAATTAAATGGGTCCTTTCCTCCTACGACTCGTGTGATGTCAATTTGATTGCTTAACCAGTCTGAGAAGATGCCTCAGGGAGACAGAAGAAATTCCCTAACCCCCCAACCCCCCAACCCTCACCGTCCCTACACTTCTCATCAAAATTGTGCGTTTCTGCCTTATTTTCCCTGTGCGATCTTGGGGAGTTAGGACTTTGGTTGGGATGAGCGGGTAGGAGCATAGAAAGGACCTCCAGGAAGAGCCCACTCTGCGCGTGGGACACGGCAGATATAGTCTCTCCTCGACGTCTCACCAGAGAATTGAGGTAAGCATCCTTGCTCCCTACTAAGAGGTCAGGGAATTAAGGATCAGAGAGGTTGAGCTTCTAGTTTACTGTCACGCAGCAGGCAAAAGACAGAACCAGCATCAAACTCCAGCTTAGACTCCACCGTTTGCTAAGGGGCGAGGAAGAGAAGAAGATGAAGAGGAGGGAAAAGGAGAGGAGCAAGGTGGCGTGGTAGAGGTGGCGGCAAGGACCACAGTCACAGGGACTCTGGATGACCGGCACGGGTCTTTGCTTGCATCTGCTGCGTCCGGAGTGTGCCACCCACTCTTCCTCCCTGTGATTAGCACCCCCAAGTGCAGCTCCTCCTTCCTCCATGGGGCCCCGGGGAGAAGCACCCCAGGTCTCTATCAGGGCCCTGGAGGTCTGGGCAAACCCAGGGCGGGTGGCTGGTTGCTTTGGTGGCCATAGTAACCAAACCTTAAGCTCCCGCTGAGTGCCCAGGGCAGGAAAGCCAGCAGAATTATGACTTGTGATGTCCTGCTGAAGGGGACAAGGTTGGGCAGGGAGGGCCATGACTGGCCGGGTCACCTGGGGAGCGAGGGGGGAGGGGACCGTGAATGGAGGAACCATAAGACCAAGCAGAATAACGACCAACTTCCCGCCAGCGAAGCCAGGTCCTGACACCGTGTTATTGCCAACTTCCCTTCGTCTCGTTTCCTTTCTAGAACTCACAGGCTCTGTTTCTACTTTCCAACCTCATCGTGGAGACTGGCTCTGCAGACAGGCTCCATGATTTTTTCCCCCAAAGAAAGTGATAAATGGCAATTTTAGCGAGATCGTTATAAAATATTCATAGGATCTGTTTTTCACGGCCGGCCCTGCTCCCCGACGCGGCCACCGCTTCAGGGCAGAACGGAAGGAAAAAAAGAAATGAGAGGCAAGTTTAAATGCTGCTTTTTCCAAAGAGGCCTTTTCCAAAGAGCTGACTTTTCTGGGTCAGAGCTCCCGGCTTGGAGATGCCGGCGTAGCCGAGAGAGAGGAGTTTGTGTTGGCTCAGAGTTGGCCAAGGACATAGAATTCTCTGTGTTTCACTCCAACCTCTGCTTCTCAGACCGCTCCCCGGCCCCGCAGTGCTGCCTGAGATCCAATTAGAAAAGCAGGTTCCCAGGAGCTAAGTGCTGTCCTCAGTTATCCCAAAACCCGCCACTTAACACAACTACAACGATCACGCCACAGCTCCAGAGGTGAGAATTCTGAAATGCGTGTGACAGGGCTAAAGTCAAAGGTGGCACCAAGTTTGCATTCCCGCAGCCACTCAAGGGGGCTTCATGGGGCTGGAGCCACAGCACAGCGGGGAGGGCGTTTGCCTTGCACGCGGCCGACCCGGGTTCGATTCCCAGCATCTCATATGGTCCCCCAAGCACCGCCAGGAGTGATTCCTGAGTGCAAAGCCAGGAGTAACCCCTGAGCATCTCCAGATGTGACCCAAAAAAAGAAAAAAAAAGGAGGGGGGCTTCATGCCTCCCCTTTCCGGCTGCTAAAGGCCACCGGCACCCCCTGCTGCCATCAGCCGTGGCCACTCTCCATCGTTGACTCGCCTCCCCATGCCCCGCTTCCAGGACCCCCGTGACCCCTCCCTGCTCTGAGACCCTTCATGAAACATGCCCATCGGGTCCCTTTTGCCAGGACGGGAAACGTGTTCAGAGGGTGAACACACCGTCTCCGGGACTACAATTGCGCCCCCCCGCTGGCCACCCACCTCCAGGGGGAGAAGGCAGAACAGGGTGTCACGAAGAGCCCTCTGGGAGCAGGGCACCCCAGCTGGAGACAAGCCCCCTCTAAACTTGAGTTAGCTGTGGGCAGTGTGGTCGGGCCTGAGCAGGGGAGTGTGGTGGGCAGGGCAGGGTGACCCCAGGCAGAGCTGTTGGGGGGTCCTCTCTGTTCTCTGCCTCCGGCCACTGCAGTGTGTGGAGTCCGGGCAAGACACGCAGCATTAAGGCTCAGGACAGCGGCTCCCGGGGCAGAGAAGCTCTTGGCTGCTTTCTGGTTCTCTGCAGTCGAGAGAGGACGGCTTCTCTGGGACACACCCGCACGGCTGCCCTGGGATGTCACCATGCTTCCGGGAGAGGCAGGGAAGCCTGGTCGAGGGATAGTGGAGAGGTGAAGGCACTTGTCTTGGACACAGCGGGCCCTGGTCTAGTCCCTGTGCTGCTTCTGATCCCTTGAGCCCCGAGCACAGAGGCAGGAGTAAGCCCTGAGCACTGCCAAATGTGTCACCAAACCAAACCAAAGTTCTGTGTTTTTTTTTTTTTTTAACCACAGCCCCTGGGTTCTGAGAAGACGAAAGAGATAAGGTTGAAGGGCTGGAGCGATAGCACAGCAGGTAGGGGTAGGGCATTTGCCTTGCACGCGGCCGACCCGGGTTCGAGTCCCAGCATCCCATATGATTCCCCGAGCACCGCCAGGAGTAATTTCTGAGTGCAGATCCAGGAGTAACCCCAGTGCGTCGCCGGGTTGCATGTCCTCCACGGCCCTAATTTAAAGAGAGAGCAGGAAAAGTTGATGACAGAGGAAAGACCCCAAGTGCCCCCTAGTTCCTCCTTTCTTGGAGGCAGCCATGAGGGATAGGGGATTCAGTGATGGGGCTTCAGGCAGAAGAGTTCCTCATGTGTCTAGCGTGTGTCTGTTGGGCACCCAGTGCCCCTCTGAGCCCCTCCCTGCCTGCATTTCTCCACTCGCCTCAGGGGAGCGCGTCTGCCTCACTCTAGCACCTGGGTCAGGAAAGCGACTTGTGCAGAGAGACCTTTTTTTTTTTTACTTGGTAGGGGACAGATAAAGCCACAGGAACACGTGGCCGGCAGGGTTGGGATGAAACACTGCACCGTACCCACATCATGATCCAGCGAGAAAGACCCCGCTCTGAGCACCATTGTGGGAGTAAGTGACTCCACGGGAACAGCTCCGATGAGTGGTGGGTGGACCCCTGTCCAGCTTAAACACAGTGGTCTGCTTGGGACGCGGCAGAGGTGGCTTTGGGGGGCCCTCGGTCCCTGCTCTGAAATGACTCAAAATAAACTAGCTCCCTGGTAAGCCCGCATTTCCTGCCCAGATCTCAGCTTTAGGGGCGGCCTGGAAGAAGGGGGGGGGGCATCTCTGAGTCCCATCCCCGCCGGCCTCAGGCAGGGACTCACGGGGCGAGACACCTACTCCTTCATCCTCCTCCTCTTCCTCACCTCTCCCAGACCTGGGCGGGAGTACGGAGCTGCTTACTCAGCATTCCTTGGGCGGGGGGAGGGGGTGTGTGTTTGAATGAGATGAATTCCAAGGCTCCCTTCCCCTCCAGAGGACCAGGCAAGTGGACAGTCCACCTCCACCCAGGGTCCAGTACTAGAGCGCAGGGAGGAAGCCGTCAAGGGGAGGAAGGTGGGAGGCTGCTGTTGGGTGCGAGAGGAGTGTTCTTCTCTGTTCCTGTGCCCTGTGGAGCAGAGACTCCTCCCGTTCTCCAGGGCACAGTGTGGTAGGAATCGAATCAAGGAGAGAGGGGCACCGCGCGGGACGATGAAGCAAGTCTGACGGCTTCAGGCTACCCCTGAGGGAGCAACACTGGAGGCCCCACGGATTCAGTCCCAAGCTGGGCGTCCACATGGGCCCCCTGCAAACCATTTCAAACAGGGTTTCTCTCCGCGGCCACAGAAGCCGCTCTTGGCAGATGCGTGTTCTAGGGAAGGGCTTCATGAAGAAAGAGGGATAGCGGAATGCCAGGCCCAGAAAGAGCAAGGTTGGGGCTGGAACAATAGCACAGCGGGGAGGGCGTTTGTTTGCCTTACACGCGGTTGACCCGGGTTCAAATCCCAGCATCCCATATGGTCCCCTGAGCACCGCCAGGAGTATTTCCTGAGTGCATGAGCCAGGAGTGACCCCTGAGCACCACAAGGTGTGATCCAAAAAGAAAAAAAAGAAAGAGAGAAAGAAAGAGAGAAAGAAAGAAAGAAAGAAAGAAAGAAAGAAAGAAAGAAAAAGAAACGGCAAAGTTGCATTGCTCTACAGAGGACAGGTGAGACGAGAGAGAGAGAGAGAGAGAGACAGATATACAGACAGACAGACAGACAGAGACAGAGAGAAAGAGATAGAGAGAGGCAGAGAGGGAGAGAGAGAGGAGAGAGAGAGAGACAGAGACAGGGAGAGAGAGAAAGAGGAGAGAGGGAGGGAGGGAGAGAGAGAGGGAGAGAAAGAGAGAGGGAGGGAGAGAGGGAGGGACAGAGGGAGGGAGAGAAAGAGAGAGGGAGAGAGAAAGAGAGGGAAGGAGAGAGAGAGGGAGGGAGGGAGGGAGGGAGAGAGAGAGAGGAGAGAGAGACAGACAGACAGAGACAGGGAGAGAGAGAGAAAGAGGAGGGAGCAAGGGAGGGAGAGAGGGAGAGAAAGAGAGAGGGAGAGGGAGAGAGAAGGAAAGAGGAGAGAGAGGGAGGGAGAGAGAGAGAGAGGGAGAGAGGGAAAGAGAGGGATGGAGAGAGAGAGGGAGGGAGGGAGGGAGGGAGGGAGGGAGGGAGGGAGGGCTGGCGTGTCTCTCAGCTATCTCAGCAGCTCTCTCCCACAGAAGAGCAGGTGTGCTCATGCTCTGGGGTCCAGATTCTTCTGTGTCTCCCCCCTAGTCTGCGAGCAGAGCCCTCCGAATCCATGGAAAACGCTTGCCAAGCCCTGAGGTGGAAACCAAGAGTTTCGCTTCGGGTTGGGCGCGGGAGCTGGTCAGAACCGTGCGGCCGCCGCCGGCTCAGACATTCTGTTGCAGAAACATCCTGGGGTTGTGGCCTGTTGCGCCACGTTATTTACCATATTGCAAAATATGGAAGTGCTGAAACGAGAGCCCGGGATGGCCCGGGAAGCAGGAAGCTCAGTAAGCAAACTCAGGACTTTTGTCCCAAAGGGTTTGTTCTTCTCTGTTCACTGTCAGCAAGGCAGCTGCCCGGGAGATTTCTCCACAAAGGTAATTTTGTCTCCCTCTATTTTCTGTTCTTCCTCCTATTTCCTTAATAGGTGTGAGTCACAGCTGGGTGCAACGGGGCCTCTCTCTGGCGGTCCCTTACCCCCTCTCCTGCCAATGGATTAAAATAAGCCAATTCCCCAGAGGACTTGAAACAGTGCTCTCTGGTCTAGGTAGGATATTTAGGTCAGCACTGTTTGCATAAGAAATTCTCAGTGATAGGGGCTGGAGCGATAGCACAGCGGGTAGGACGTTTGCCTTGCACGTGGCCGACCTGGGTTCGATTCCCATCATCCCATAGGGTCCCCCGAGCACTGCCAGGGGTAATTCCTGAGTACAGAGCCAAGAGTAACCCCTGAGCATCGCCGAGTATGACCCAAAAACCAAAAAAAAAAAAAAAAAGAAAGAAAGAAAGAAAGAAATTCTCAGCGATGAACAGGAGGATTTTCTTTCCTGAATACCCCAAAGTACAAAAGCAGAGTTGAAAAATCGTCAGAGGGGGCTGGAGCGATAGCATAGTGGGCAGGGTGTTTACCTTGCATGCGACCAACCGAGGTTCAATTCCCAGCATCCCATATGGTCCACTGAGCACCGCCAGGAGTGATTCCTGAGTGCAGAGCCAGGAGCAACCCCTGAACATCGCCAGGTGTGACCCAAAACGGAAAAAAAATCGTCAGAGGGCAGAGAGGAGATGGCCACTTTCTCCTGGTCTCCTGGTCCACCTCTGCCACCCCGGTACCTGCTGGGAAGGTCAGTACTGATAAAATCTTCAATGAGGGCCAGAGCCCGGTCATCCCCACCAGGTGACTGTCAAGCCACACCTGACACCCACTTGGCCTCTAGGCCGGGGAGTTAATCCCACCCTCTGATTTCTCCGGGAGCCCTGGATTCAGGAGGGAGCATGGGGTTGCTCTTTGCAGTCCTGGGCTTCCCTAGGCCTTCTGGGTCCCTATCCTAGCTCACAGAAAAGAATTTTTATGTAGCTGAGCCGTGAAATAAAAACAGATTTTGTTTGGAGGTTTTTGAGGAAGGGGAGGAGGGAGAGAGAGAAACACGCTCGCCGGAGAGAGAGGACGCGGGCTTCTCCAAAGATGGAGAGAGCAGTATAGACCTCAAGAGGGAAGGTGCAGGCGACACATGTGCTCGGGCCCCACCTGTGCTCGGCCGCTTGGACACAAGCAGCACAGGGGCTCGGGCAGCATCTGCGCACGCTTCCTTAGTTCAGGCTGTCTTTTATAGGGTTTCTCCAACCTGCCCCCACGTGCGTCTTTCTAGGGAGGTCAGAGTCTGTTGCTAGGGTGGTTGCCAGGGGAGTAGAGTTGGGAGTGGTTGATGGTCCCCCTTGAAATTCCTCTCTTGGGGGTATGGTGCCGCCAGCAGGTCAATCTGTACCTGTGAGGCGAGTGCATCAGCAGCCTGATGGCGCCTTCAGACTTCCAGATACCCCAAAATTGCTGCTGTGCCTTTGGCCAGACCCCAAAAACTTGGGGCAAAGTTTACCAAGAAATTAAACGGCCAAAAGTTAGGTATGTGGGAGACACACCCACAAACCACCTCTGGCTCAGCTATATAATTGGAGGCCTGGCCTCTCTGGTTCCTGATCGAACTGCTTAACGGCCATGATCCCGAGACTCAGAAACGAATCTCGGAACCCAAAGGCTTTTGGCAGAAATGCGTCCTGTTCCTGCAGTAGGTTAATGGCGCTGGGCCACTCCAGGTGGGAATAGATTTCGTGCCTTGGCCTGTTCCCCCTGGCGGCCAGGTTTGGGCCTGCAGTGATGAGACACGTGAGGCCTCACCAGATGGGGGTGGAACCGGCCCTTTCCTCCCCATCCCAACGAGACCCCAAGTCGCCGCCTACAAACAGCCTCTCTGGCTCCTAATCAAGCAGATTAACGGCCATGATCCCAGAGACTCAGAAACAAATCTCGAACCCCAGCGGCTTTTGGCAGAAATGCATCTAGACCACATACAAGGTGGCTGCTGCCTCAGAGCTTATAGGAAAACCAGGTATAAGCCGGTGGTGACGGGGCAACTGCAGTCTCATGGGAAGGGGGGCAGTACCGGCTCGTCCTTCACACCCTACTGAGGTCATAAGTTGCCCCCCATGAGTGGCTCTCCGGCATGGCCATGGCTCCAGAGGCAAAAGGACTTAATCCAGAGCCCGGCAGCTTGAGGCAGAAAAGTGAATGGCCCATGCATTAAACTATGGCACCATGTCTCCCCCGGGAGGGAGAGGGTGTTGCTCCCTTCCACCTTCCCCCCGCCCCCCCCCCCCCCACCCGACAGCAAGGTGGCCACTGCCTCAGAGCTTATAGGAAAGCTAGGTATGAGCCGGTGGTGAACGGGGCAACTGCAGTCTCATGGGAAGGGGGGTGGTACCAGCACATCCTTCACGCCCTACCGAGGTCACGAGCTGCCCCCCACAAATGGCTCTCTGGCACAGCCATAACACTGGATGCACAGAAACCAATCTCGTAATGATCTGGCTCTTTGCAGAAATCCAAAATCATTATATGACATTATATGATTCTCATACCAGCTATAGAAAACAAAGTATTCCACAATGCCTTTTCAGCAATTCTGATTGTTGCGGCGGGGGGGGGGGGATTTTAAACAATAATGGTGCATCTTTTGTCAAAATAATGAATGTAATCAATGTAGAGAAGAGTTAAGTAGAAATCATCTGCCTCACAGGCATTGGGAGGGGGGTTTATTGCGGTTCTTGGTGGTGAAAAATGAGTACTGGTGAAGGGAAAGGTGTTTGATCATTGTATGACCGAGACTTAAACCTGAAAGCTTTGCAACTTTTCCCACAGTGATTCAATAAATAAATATAAGAAGAAAAAAATAAATAATATTATAAAAAAAAAAGGAATTTCTCTCTTTGGCTTTTGTTCCTGCTGGAGGGGGTCCAGTCTTCTCTGGGTCTTTCTCGGCACCAGGTGAAAAGTTTCACAGGCTCCTGAGCTCCCAAGGTGGGCTCTCCGCAGCCTTGGGGGGATTGGTTTTATTACTTCCTAGGAATCCCATTGCCACGGGGCCTTCCCTGTCTGCCTGCCTGTCTTACATGCGTGTCACTGCCATTCCGTGCTGGAGTTGGGGTTGCGGTGGGGGGTGGAGGCTCAGGGAGGTGCTGCTGTCCAGGGCCCACTGGCCTTCCTCTCTAAATGCCCCTCTGGTGTGGGACGGCCGGGGAGCTCATCTTCTCCATGCTCAGAAATTTAAATTTCTCCTCTTCTCCAGCACCTGCGTATCCTGAACAAAAAGCGTGCCTTGGGGTAGTGGGCCCAAAGGGTTCCTGTCCTGGGCCAGGGAGCGGGAGGGCACCGGCCCTCCCCCAAAGATGGATGCTGTTTCTTGATGCCTCACAGACACGTGGCCACGTGAAGCCATTTTCCCCCTCCAAGGTCTGAGTCTTGTTGGTCAGAGGAGGGTGAAGGTTGGCACTTGACCCATACCTTAAGAACCACATGATCACTGTATAACTGAAACCCAAGCACAAAAATTTGTAAGTCTACAACTGTGCCTCATGGTGTTTCACTAATAAAAATTAAAAAAAAAAAAAACCACATGTGGCCATAAAAGGCTGTTCCCAGCTCTGAGCTCAGGATTGGACCCTGGCAGTGATGGACCGTAGGCAATACTGGTGTCAAGCGAGGCTCAGCCACGTACCTCCGGCCCTATCTCACTGACCGGGAGCCGGACATTTATTTATTTATTTATTTATTTATAGCATGATCACTTCACTTCTGACCATCTGGTAGGTGGGCGGCCATGCGGTCTTTTGACATCCCGTGGAATCCAGTCGGTAACAGCTCTAGTCCAACGGTCGTCTTTAAATCTCATTACGTGACCAGCCCATCTGATTTTCAACACCTTGGCAAATGAGACAGCATCCCTGATCCTTGATCGTCGACGGATGTCAGAACTCCGGATTCGTTCTCTCATTTGATTCCCACCGACATGGCAGCACTGAGAAGGATGAGAAAGGAGAGGCCGACAAAATCTCAAGGCCGACCTAGGCTGCCACTACAAAGGAAGACAAAAATGATTGTCTGTACTTTCAATGCACGTACGCTAGCATCAGATGCATCAGATGCATCCATCGAGGACCTGATGGTACAAGCGCGAATGATCAAGTACGACATCATTGGTCTGACCGAGACAAGAAGGCACGAATCTCACCATGCCGTTTTCGACACTGGAGAAGAATTGTTCCTCGGAACATGCGATAAAAGAGGTGTTGGAGGCGTCGGTGTCCTTGTCAACACCAACTTGGCCAAGAGCATTGATTCATTCGAATGCCTAACAACCCGAATCGGACGTTTACATTTGAATAGATGTGGCTCACTGCCTGCAGTTTCTATCTTCGTTGTCTACGCACCAACATCTCATTATGATGAAAGAGAAATCGAGAAGTTCTACATGGAGCTAGAGAAGTTCTATAAAGAAGACCACACCTTCTACAAGATCATTGTGGGTGATTTTAATGCCAAGATAGGACCGAGAAGATCAGCTGAAGAACTTCACATCGGGACCCATGGCCTAGAATGGAACGAACAGGGTGAGAGACTGTCTGAGTTCATCATGTCGACCAAGACCATTCATGGTAACTCACAGTTCCAGAAGGCAGAATCTAAACGATGGACATGGGAGTCTCCCGGTGGACGATTCCACAACGAAATAGACCACATCATATTCAATCGACGGTTTTGCCTGACTGATGTCGCTGTTGTCCCAAAATTTTGAATGGGATCGGACCACCGTCTCCTTCGTGCAAAATTCTACTTCACAGAGCGGGGAGAAAGGGCTGCAAAGTTCAAAAAGAGAACTCCCAGAATGACCACCAACTGGGAACTCTTTGGTACTATTGCGGCAACATGGGAAGATGCCATTGTTGACAACATTGACGAGGAATACGATCGACTGGTTCAGCACCTCCATGAATGTGCGAGGAACGCCAAGAGAGAGATAGCCACAAAAAATCGCCTATCTTCGAAAACTCTTGAGCTAATTCGCCAGCGTGGTTTGGCGCATGCCTCAGGCAACCGCAAGCTAATGTCTGAGCTCGCAAAGCAGTGCAGAGATGCGATCAAGGAAGACCTCAAAGAGAGAAGAGCAGAAGTACTGGTAGATGCGGCAGAAGCCGGGAAAAGTATTCGTAACGCCCGCCTCTCCTTCGCCAACTATAAGACCAAGATGACTGCCCTCCGACGTCCTGATGGATCTATCACATCCTCCAGAACGGCAATGGAGAAGATTATCTATGACTTCTACTCAAATCTCTTTGATAGCCATGTCTACTTGCCGACATACCAAATTCCACAGGATGGATATGTCGTTCCCAACGTTCTCCCTTCCCCCAAACATTTCCTATATAATCCAACATACAGCATAAAAATGGCACATTTTTTCTTTCAATTTGTATTCAACGGAAAATAATATGGTTTTTTTTACAGAGTTTAATAAGACACTAGATCAAGCTAACAGTTTTAAGTCTATAGGTGAATTATCTAATTAAAAAAATCAATTTATTAAGCATGAGTCACTTCCATGACCAAACAATAATAAACTTGCTGCCATTAGGCTTCTGGGCATACATCATTTTGTAGAACTGTCTCCCAACTATTTTAACAATTAATAACATGTAAAACTGTTGCCTTGTAGAGACAAGCATTTGGCAAAATAATGTTAAATAATCCCTCAGTTTGTTGTATAGAAGTCTGAGTACATATGGAGTCTCTCCACAATCAATCGACATTCAAACCAAGCAATTACCAGAATTAAATTTGCCAAGGTATTTTGCCTGTGTCCAAGATGTATTTATATCCAACAGAGGAGCTGAAAACCAAACTTGTGTTTAGTTTGGGGTGATGGAATTTAGCCATTTGAAAAATGACTCAAAACAAAAAAAAAGCCACAGAGACAGGGGGGATGGGGGGATGGGGGTGGGAGGGATATTATCCATGGTGGTGGAAAATGGGCACTGGTGGAGGGATGGGTATCTGATCATTGTATAATTGAAACCAAAGCACAAAAAATTGTAAATCTACAACTGTAAAAAAAAAAATAAAATAAAATAAAGGGAAAAAAAAGCCACCAAAATTAGGTTTGCGAAATTTATTCTAAAAATCATAAAGCCTGTTTTACAAAAGAGCATTAGATACTGCACACTGCTCTGAATAGATGCCAGGGACTTAGGGCCTATTGTCACTCTTTCTTTCCTCCCTACCCCCAAACCTTGCAGCGACCATTAAGCAAAGTGTTCTCAATAATTACATAGGAGGAAATTTTTTTTTTTAACCACTAACAATAACTGTCATTGTCCTCCCATTGTTCATCGATTTGCTCAAGCGGCCCAGTAACTAACAATAAAAGTAAAAGTAAAGTAAAGGCCCCTCCTGTTGTTCATCAATTTGCTCGAGCCGGCCCAGTAACATCTCCATTGGAGATTTTGTTGTTACTGTGTCTGGCATATCGAATACGTCACGGGGAGCTTGCCAGGCTCTACCGTGCGGGTGAGATTCTCTCGGTAGCTTGCTGGGCTCTCCGAGAGGGGCGGAGGAATCGAACTCGGGTCAGCCGTATTGGCTGCGTGCAAGGCAAATACCCTACCGCTGCTACTCACTCTGTTGCTATTTCAAAATTTCAATTTGCAGGGTCTCCTGGCTGTCCTCGCTGGGGCCCCTTGGAGGGGGGCGGGTTGAGTTTCCTTCCCCACCCCCAGCAGAGCTCTGGCAGCCGAAGACCGCCAGAACCAGCCGCCACCACGCTGAGACCACTCTCCACACGCATGAAGGTACCAGCAGAGAAACAAAGGCATGCGGGTCCCGGGGCTGAGACTCCAAGCCTGCTCAGATCGGGGCTGAGCATCCTCCACCCAGATCCTCCATCTTCCAGTAGGGTGGGGTCACACCCACCAACTGGCCCCCTGGCGCCATGTGATCCCATCAACGGCCAAGACCCAGAGACTATAAAACCCAGCTCCCAGAAGCAACATCTTATCATCTCATTCTTACTTTGGACAAAATGGCAGGCTACCGAATGTAACCTGCCCACATGGCAGAGTCTGGCAAACTCCCTGTAACATACCCAATATGCCAAATACCAGTAACCATGATGGGTCTCATTCTCCTAACCTTGATAGAGCCTTGAATATGGCACCTTTTAAAATCTCAGGGCTAGGACGAAGGAGACGTTACTGGGGCCTGCTCGAGACAATTGACGAACAACAGGACGATCGTGATCATCGTGATTCCCGCCTGCCTCCCCACCCCCCTGCCGTTTTTAAGGAACTAAAACATCTGGTAAAAAGCAAAGATTTCACTACTCAGAACACCTTTGAGGCAGAGAAATGTTGGCTTTTTAAACAGAAGCAGAAAAGGAAAAAAAAATGAAGAAGTCCTTCAGTTCTACGCTAGTCTTAGAAAAACTTTCCAGGGGGGCTGGAGCGATAGCACAGCAGGTAGGGCTTTTGCCTTGCATGCAGCTGACCCCGGTTCGATTCCCAGTATTCCATACGGTTCCCTGAGCAGCACCAGGAGTATTTCCTGAGTGCAGAGCCAGGAGTAACCCCTGTGCATCACTGGGTGTGACCCAAAAAACAAAAAAAAAAAAAAAAAGAAAGAAAAAAAGAAAAACTTTCCAGAATACTACTTCACACTATAAAAAAGAAAAAATATCTTGCATCAGAATCCTTCAATATCTGCACATTGCTTCCTACTGTTCTGCAACAAATATTGTGCATTCTGTATCTGGTCCTGGGTCCCTCTCATGGTAATGATTCGATCTTTGGACCCTTCTAAATGTTCACCAGTTTTGATAGAAGCTCTCAATTCGTGATAGATTTGTTTAATTCGTTGACCACCTTTGCCAATGATAGACCCAGCCAAATTGTTGGATATTAACCCTAAGTGCTTTTGGCTTCATCAGGAATTTGCCCTTTTTCATCCTCCCAGCTAAGCTCACAGTGCTCTTGTGAGCACCCCTAATCCTCTGAGTTTATCTTTAACCTTTCCTTTGTGTTTTATACCTCATTATCATAGTTTCTCAAGTCAACTTTGGTTACTTATAAGCCAAAACTTTCTGGTAATTCTGGACTTTGTGTTTGTAGTGAATTACTTGCTTTTCAATTTCCCCTATAGCCTTTTCATATATATTTTTAATTTTTATTAGTGACAAACCAAGAGGTACAGTTGTAGACTTACAAATAATTGTGCTTGGGTTTCAGTTATACAGTGATTGAACACCCATCCCTCCACCAGTGCCCATTCTCCACCACCACTGATCCCAGTATCCCTCCCACCCCCCATCCCCCCCATCCCACCCTGCCTTTGTGGCAGGGCATTCCCCCTTGTTCTCTCTCTCTTCTTTTGGGTCCTGTGTTTTGCAAAAGAGGCATTGAGTGGCAATCATGTTCGGTCTATAGTCTACCTTCAGCACGCATCTCCCATCCTGGGAGGATCCTCCCAACACCCTTTATTTGGTGCTCCCTTCTCTATCTGAGCTGCCTTTCCCCCTAGCATGTGTGGCTGGCCTCCAAGCCATGGAGTAAACCTCCTGGTATTTATCTGTGCCTCTGGGTTCATGGTCGGTCAGAAGCCGGAGGAGGCATTTGAGGGTGGCAACCCGGAGCATTGTCATGGCAGGGAGCAGGGCCGAATCCACCCCCCATCCCATGAAGCCCCACGTGCCTCGTCAATGCAGTCACATACCTGGCTGTTCATTAGTCTCTAAAAATGCAGAATATCATGTCGCCGCCACAGAAGGGGACAGGCGGAGGGACAGACACCCTTCCCCTCCCAGGGTGGCATAGCACCATAGTTAAATACACAGTTCAGGTGCATTTCGGTTGAGTATTATCTTTTGCTCAGATTTTCCCACCATCATTCAAGCCTGATTTTCAGGGAGAAATGCTGGATGATTTACTTCCCATTGATCACTTTGCATATAAGAAAATGTTGTGCGGCCGCGTAAGCGCCCACGCGATTCGGAAAAAATACCCTGGTACCTGCTTGCCAGAGCCATGTTTGTAGAAGCTCATGGTCATGGGGATTCCATCTGGAGAAGGCGGGGAGAGAGCACCTACCCCATCTGGGACCTCCCAGTGACGTCAGCTCTGTTTGGGGCCCGGAGCATTCTCCGGGAGCTGTGGAGCCCTCCAGCTGGTTTTCTTCTTTGTTGCTGTGTGTGGCTAGCCTTTTCATATTTTACTCTAGAGCAGTGTTCTTTGCTTAAACACTTAATCACTTAATCACTTAACTTCCCGTTAGTCGTCGATTTGCTTGAGCGAGCGCCAGTAACGTCTCCATTTGTCCCTGTCGCGTGCTAGTGTAGCCCAATGGCATCTGTTCGCTCTGGGATCATGAAGAGCCTCAAACCGATCGTTCATGATCTTCACGAAGAAGTCTGACCATCTGGTAGGTGGGCGGCCACGTGGTCTTTTGACATCCCGTGGAATCCAGTCGGTAACAGCTCTAGTCCAGCGGTTGTCTTTAAATCTCATTACGTGACCAGCCCATCTGATTTTTGGCAAATGAGACAGCGTCCCTGGTTCTTGATCGTCGACGGATGTCAGAACTCTGGATTCTTTCTCTCATTTGAGTGAAACGTGATATTCCAAGCATAGCTCTTTCTATTCTTCTTTGGGAGACCTGAATAGCGTTCTCATCTTGTTTGCATAGGGCCCAGGTCTCTGAAGCATATGTTAATGCAGGAAGAACAGTGGAATCAAAGAGATGTGCCCGGAGCCGGAGGTTCTTCGTCCTCTTAGCTATTTCTTCGACGTTCTTGAAGGCGTTCCAAGCCGCTCTCTTCCTCCTGCGCAGCTCGGGTGCCAGGTCATTTGTCATGTTGACCTCTCGACCTAGGTACACATAGCTGTTGCATTCGGAGATGGTCGTTCCGTTGAGAGCGAATGGGGCATCAGGAACGAGGCTGTTTCTCATAAACATTGTCTTCGTAAGATTCAGCTGTAGTCCTACCTTTCCACACTCACGGTCAAAGTCGGCCAGCATTTGTGCTGCTTGGCTGATGTTTGGTGTTATTAAAACAATGTCATCAGCAAAGCGGAGGTGGTGTAATTGCTTAAACACAGAAAGACCTTAATGCTATGCTCCTAACATTTGGGAGTTGATTGACTGAAATATATTTACTCCAAATATATCTACTCCTGGTCATAATTACTTGACTCAGGTTTCAGTTGCTGTAGTTCCTAACACCCCCAAAGGGAGCTCCTGCTGTGGGAATGGGAAGGAACCGGGCAAGTGGCGAAGCTACCCTGGCATTGAAATGGGACGTTCTGTAGCACTGTCCTCCCATTGTCCATCGATTTGCTCAAGTGGCACCAGTAACGTCTCCATTGTGAGACTTGTTGTTATTGTTTTTGGCATATCGAATACGTCATGGGTATCTTGCCAGGCTTTGCTGTGTGGGCGAGATACTCTCGGTAGCTTGTGGGGCTCTCCGAGAGGGGATGGAGGAATCAAACCCGGGTCAGCCACGTGGAAGGCAACCCCTCTACCCGCTGTGCTATCATCACTCCAGCCCATGGGACATTCTAGAAAGCAAAAATACATGATCTTGATGCAAGCTGTTATGACTTAAGTGACAAGACCTCCCTGGGGAAGGACAAGCTGAACTGACCTGAGGACTTAGTCTGAGATTTGTGGTAAAAGACTCACTTCCTTTCAGAGCCCAGAGAACAAAGTTTTAGGATCTTTATCTTTTACTGTGTGTATCCAAATGACGGGCTGGAGCGATAGCACAGTGGTAGGGCGTTTGCCTTGCATGCAGCCAACATGGCCGACCCGAGTTTGATTCCTCCGCCCCTCTCGAAGAGCCCGGCAAGCTACCGAGAGTATCTCGCCCGCACGGCAGAGCCTGGCAAGCTCCCCGTGACGTATTCGATATGCCAGACACAGTAACAACAAAGTCTCCAATGGAGACGTTACTGGGCCCGCTCGAGCAAATCGATGAACAACGGGAGGGCCTTTACCTTTATCGAGCAAATCCAAATGACGGCAAGTATCGATAAGAAGTAGAATTAATTGTTTAACTAACTGTTTAACTTAATTGTTCGATATATACGACTAGAAGGGAAGAGAGAGGCAATATAGATATCTCTGGGAGACAGAGCGTCTCCTTGAGATTATCTCTCCCCGAGAATTGCCTCTGCTGGAATGTTTTCCCTCAGTAAATCACAGGGACATGCAGTCCTACACCTCTGATCCCTTCAGATGCTCTATAAGTAAGTAGCAGCTCTGCACTAAAAAGGGCCATTTTCAACATCAGGCTGTGGTCCCTGTCTCTCTGTCTCTCTGCTGGGGGGTCTGGGGAGGACGGGAGGCGGCTCTCGGCCACTGAACACACAGCGTCACAGCACCACCCGCACACTGCATTGTGAACTCACACCAAATCTCTGGAACTAGTTACTTTTGTAGTAATAACAGGTCCACCAAGGACACCATATGAGCCACGACTCCCTACATAGGAATAGTCCTATCCAGAGCCACTCTGTGGCCCATAGGCCATCTGCCATTCAGATGGGCTCCACGGATCTCTTGCTCTGTCCCAAGTTTCACTGGCAACAGAACCAACCTTGCCGTCGTAACCATCTCTGGGTCTTCCTCTTCCGTCGTCAGCCATCGGATCTCCTCCTCTAGGTGGTGGTGGTGGAGGAAGGGGAAGATTCGGAGCTCGTCCAGGAGGTGATGGTCTTGGCCCATGGCAAGGGCTCATGTCATCCTAATCTCCTAGGTGAAAGCATAGGATGGCCACCCATCCAGAAGGTACTCCATCAAACCAGCTCTTCCCCACGTGGGAAATCCCACAGGACATCCATGATGGTCATCAAACATCACAGTGAGCCCCTGTGGTCATAGGCTTCATCATAAAAATTTGGGTCATGAGGCCATGCGTGTCCTTGGATCGGAGACTCTGATGTAAGACCAAGGACGACCTTGATAGGACTTTACAGTCCTATCTGGTTTTCATCCAACAAATCTAACTCTGTCAGTGTAATGGGGAGAGCATTCCTGGAAAAGCTTGATTGCAGTCTGAGTGTTCGCTCATAGTTCTTTGATTTTGGCACCTTTGACCTCAATAACTTCTCCTGCCAGACTCTGATGAATCAACAGTCTCAATTCACAGTCAAAATCACTTCCTTCATATAAAATAACATGATATGAGACTGACACGCAAAGACGGTAGAAACAAGGGCCAGAAAGATTGCTCCACAGTTAAGTGTGTCCATTCCAAGAACATCAAGAGCTGGTTGGAAGCCTGTCTCATGAGCTGGGGGAGGGAGCAACTGGAATAGAGAAGGGATCACTATGTCAGTGATGGTTGGAGAGATTGTTTGGGATGGGAGATGTGTCTGAAAGTAGATAAAGGACCAAACGTGATAGCCTCTCAGTAACTATATTGCAACCCATAATGCCCCAAAGTAGAGAGAGAGTATGGGGGAAATTGTCTGCCATAGAGGCAGGGGAGGATTGGGGTGGGGGGAGGGATACATTTTCCATTGGTGGTGGAAAATGTACACTAATGGATCACTGTATGACTGAAACTCAAACATGAAAGTTTGTAACTGTATCTCACGGTGATTCAATTTAAAAAATAAATCACTTCCTTCATAGTGTTGGTACTCTTCCAAGGTAAAGTTGACTTTCTTCAGAATTTCTCCAATAGTTTCAATATCAATATGTGCTTGGGGCCGTGGATACTCTATATGCGCGTGGGGCCTCTGCGGTATGGGCCTGACATGCCGGCGTGGGGCTCTGTAGGAGAGCACTCAGATTCCTACTCTCCCCCCATTATCAGGGCCCCAGCATTCTTACTCTGAAGCAGAAGGTGAGATTCAACCATCTCATCAGTGTTTCTAGATCTCTTAAGAGCTTGTTCCTCCTCCATATCTTCTGTAGGGTGTCTACCAAATTCACCAAATTGGTTTTGGTGTTAGGGAAGTTTTCCTCTGGGTGTCCAGTTTCCATTTTCTTGTATTAAGTGGACATTCGGAGGCCGCCAACAAGTGGGACATCAGCAAGAAGCAGAGGCTAATGTCATCCTCAGTGCTTTTGCCTGGGGTGCCCCCTTCCTCGTTTGCACACTCACACATGGTGGCAGAAGAGGGGAAAACCGGTACTGAAGCCGTAGCACAGCGGGTAAGGCGTTTGCCTTGCACGCAGCTGACCTAGGTTCAATTCCCAGCATCCTATATGGTCCCCCGAGCACCGCCAGGAGTAATTCCTGAGTGCATGAACCAGGAGTAACTCCTGTGCATTGCCGGGTTTGACCCAAAAAGAAAAAAAAAAAAAAGAGGGGAAAACCCCTCTCCCACCCAAACCAGGAACCACTGTCCTCATGGGGAGCACACTGGTCGAGGAGAGACCATTTCCTTGGGGTGTTCTTTCTGGGTTGAAGCCAGCTGGGGGGAAGGCCAGTGGGGCCGTGAGGGTCTGTGGCCAGGACGAGACTGAACGTAAGCGAGAGCCTCCACCTCAGCAGGATACGAGTCTTGGTCTGATAATGAGGTTCATCTCTCCTACTCTTTCTCATAAGTATTAACTCTCCCCACTTAAAAAAAAAAGGCTAACAATCAATGCTTCCAATGTTCCAGAAAGTCTGGTAAATAACTGACTTGGGTTAATCAGTTCTGATAATATTCTGATATCTCCATGAGGAACCAGGCTTAGACAACACACCTGGAGCAGTGCTGGGTGGATTGACTTTGTAACTGTGGTAGACTATGCTTTACATAACGCTTAACTGTGTTAAGTGTGTCCATTCCAAGAACATCAAGGACCTTTCCGGTGTGTTGCTGCCATCGTTTCCTGGGCGTTTGCATCATCCCTCGAGTTGAGTCGTGAAGGCTGAGTTTACTCAACTTTTAACGTTATGAAAGAAGCTGCCGTGCCAAGGTTAGAACAGAGCTCCCCGGACCTCAAAGCTCCGTTCTGCTCTAGTCTTGGCTAAGTCTTGCCACTCACGGGTCGGCATTTGCATTGAATGGTTTGCCGGGGAGCAATCGATGATGGCTATGAGAGAAACGTTCCCAGAATCGGCCCCTACGACAGGGCTTAGAGCCCATCCCAAGACTGGAATCTCTAGTGTTTACCTAGCACACATGTCCCACGGTCTTTGTTGCCTTTCCTGCCCAAGACAACTTAAAAATCCCTCTTAGCCTTTCCCAGGGTGCGGCTCTACCCCCACTGCACCAGGGTCCTACTGGGTCTGCCTGGGAGCACGTCCCCCTAAACTTCTGTTTCTTCACTTCACTCCTCTCTGTTCCTCTGTGCCAGGTGAGGTCAGTGACCTTTTGCATATCTCTGGCTGATAAAAATAATCAGCACCTGCAGATACCTTAGGGATGAATTTAACTTTCCTAGACGAACTCTCTCGAATGCGGAAGCCAAACACATTTATTCCCTTAGTCAGATGTTTCTTGGTAAGCTTTTAGTTGATACTCTGGCATGATACTGAAAACAGCACAGATACCTTTTTGCCTTATTTGGAAGTCCTGAGCGATTTTCTTTTTCTTACTAAGAACCAAGGTAGAGATTATTTTATTTTATTTTTTTATAAATTTCTGGAGTGATAGCACAGCGGTAGGGCGTTCGCCTTACAAGCGGCCAACATGGCCGACCCGAGTTCGATTCCTCCGCCCCTCTCGGAGAGCCCGGCAAGCTACCGAGAGTATTCGATATGCCAGACACAGTAACAACAAAGTCTCCAATGGAGACGTTACTGGGCCCGCTCGAGCAAATCGATGATCAACGGGAGGGCCTTTATAAATTTATTTATTGAATCACCGTGAGAGCAGTTACAAAGCTTTCGGGTTTAAGTCTCGGTCATACAATGATGAAACACCCGTCCCTTCACCACCGAAAACCCCTGTATCCCCCCACTCCCACACCCTTACCCTACCTATGTGGCAGATGATTTCCACATTACTCGATTCCTCTGCCCCTCTCGGAGAGCCCGGCAAGCTACCGAGAGTATCTCGCCCGCACGGCAGAGCCTGGCAAGCTACCCGTGATGTATTCAATATGCCAAACACAGTAACAAGTCTCATGATGGAGATGTTACTGGGCCCGCTCGAGCAAATCGATGAACAACGGGAGGCCCGTGACCGTGATCTCTCTCCAAGGTAGAGATTATTAAACAAACAGAAACCCTTTTCCACTGTGGCGGCTTGAGAAACCCTCCAACATTGTTCTGGCCCTTTCCTCTACCTGTTTGCCACCGGTTGGTAAGAACTGGTGGGAGAGAGGAAGTTGGCGACCATGTCCTCAGTGAGGAGTCTGGTTTGGTTTCCTCGTTCTAGACAGCTTCTCCGCACTGATTATCTCAGTGACCAGGTGAGGCTCTGGCTGAGCCTCAGGGAAAGACCTAGAGAAAAACCATCTTTCAGTGAAGGAAGGTGAGAGGTCCAGGGATATCCCCCTCCATCCGGTGGGATGTTCCCTCTCCCTTCCTAAATCAGGATTCCTAAGCCAGACAACTCTGGTTCCCAACCCGGGAGCTCATGCTTATGGGCGTTCTGATTGTCTGGAGTACAGGGGTGCGTAAAATGGGTGAGGAGCTGGGAAGAGGATGGACAATTCTATATCAGTTATGTTGGGTGTTGCAAGTGGCCTTACAGAGATGATTGGTTCACCCGTCCAGCAAATAGACTCGCTGTCGTCAAGAGAAACAGGAAGATGAAGATCTAGTAATGTAGGCAGGTATACAGGGAAATTCCCTTGGCAATCAAACTTAGGTCAACAGAACTTCTGGGAGGAAAATCCTAAGACTGATCCACCCTGTGGATACAGAAAACAGACTTGGTAGGACCTTCAGCAGACCCTGAGGAGGTTGGACCCCTCCCCATGAAGTTCCTCAAACTCTCGGACCTCTCCCTTAATCTGATTAAAATGTGATACAGCCCCGAGAAGACACCAGAACTTCCCGATCAAGATAACCCAAGAAGAGCCTATGAAAGCCACCTGGAACAAAGGACAACCTTACTTTGGACAACCTGGCAGGCTACCGAATGTAACATGCCCACACGGCAGAGTCTGGCAAACTCCCCGTGGCGTACCCAATATGCCAAATACCAGTAACAATGATGGGTCTCATTCTCCTAACCCTGAAAGAGCCTTGAATGTGGCACTTTTTAAAATCTCAGGGCTAGGACGAAGGAGACGTTACTGGTGCTTGCTCCAGGCAATCGACGAACAACAGGATGATCGTGATCGAACAAAGGAAGGGTACGCATGTGCTGCCCAAGCCCGTGTGTTGCTTGTGCCTGCGTGGCCGAGCACACGTGGTGCCCACATATCCCCTCTTGAGATGTGTACTTTCATGCTTGCCTGTCTAATGCTAGGATGTGTGTAGGGGCTCTCTCCACCCTTGGAGAAGCCCGGGATCTCTCTAGAATGCATTTCTCTCTCTCTCTCTCTCTCTCTCTCTCTCTCTCTCTCTCTCCTCACTCCTTCCCTCTCCACACCTTCAAAAATTCTCCAAATAAAATCTGTTTTACTTCACCACTTGTCTACTGAAATTCTTTTCTGCGAGCGAGACAAGAACC
Organism: Sorex fumeus; assembly: GCF_029834395.1. Lineage (NCBI taxonomy): Eukaryota > Metazoa > Chordata > Mammalia > Eulipotyphla > Soricidae > Sorex > Sorex fumeus. The sequence continues at coordinate 60,447,201 of NW_026606179.1, forward strand.
CAGTAACCCTGGGTCCTGGGTGGCAGAGGCGGATGGGGTGAAAGTGACTGCCTTTTCCTCCCGACTCATGTGAGCCACCCATGGGGTCCACTGACATCACTAGGACGAGAGACAATCTTTCCTCAGTCCTTCCTGGTGCCCGTCGGCTTGTGTCCCCCTAACAGGGACCAGGAGGGCCTCTCTCACATGGCCGCATGGCACAGCACCTGAACAGGCTCCCGGGCTCTCGGTGTGTGTCTGAAGAAAGGCACATCACAGTCAGGGAACATAACTGCAGGTTACCCGTGGCCTTTGTTGAAATGTTCTTTCTCCTAATCATGCCGCATTCAGACTGTCAACAAAATATCCTGCTTGAGAATTGTACTTGACATTTCTGTTTCTGTGCAAACTTAGAGAAAAGATGATTCATCCTGCTTCAAGTCAGGTAAAAGAACCCTCATTCAGAGTCATCGGGGGTCTTTCTTTTTTATCCTGAGCAAAGCGACGGGAGGGGACAGAGCGTTTTCTCTCCCAGGACAGCTGTGAATAGTAGGAGAACTGAAGGGAGGCACAAAGGGGCAGAGCCTGAGCGCTGAGCAGACAAATACTGGCAACAGGATCTCGGCTGAGGAAGGGATGAGGAGAGGGGCGCCTGGCACAGCGTCTCGGGGCCTGTGACTGATGTTTCTTTCTTTCTTTTTTAAAAATTTTTATTAGTGAAACACCGTGAGGTACAGTTGTAGACTTACAAATTTTGTGCTTGGGTTTCAATTATACAATGATCAAATACCCATCCCTCCACCAGTGCCCATTCTCCACCAGCAATGATCCCAGTATCCCTCCCACCCCCTTTCCCCCCATCCCACCCGGCCTCTGTGGCAGGGCATTCCCTTTTGTTCTCTCTTTCCTTTTGGGTGCTGTGGTTTGCAAAAGAGGCATTGAGTGTCAATCATGTTTGGTCCATAGTCTACTTTCAATATGCATCTCCCATCGTGGGAGGATCCTCCAAACACCCTTTAATTGGTGCTCCCTTCTCTATCTGAGCTGCTCTTTCCCCTTGCATGCCCGGCTGGCCTCTAAGCCATGGAGTAATCCTGCTGGTACTGATTGTGACTAATGTTTTTTAGGAGGGGGGAGCCAGCTCCCCTCGGCAGACATGAAACAATAGTCCCAGCAAGGAGCTGGGGGTGGTGGGAGTGGGTGCTGAGTGAAGAGGCAGTGAGGGGAACGATGAGTTGGGGTGACAGGTGTCACGGGGGTGTATAAAACTCTGAGGGTGGCGGGGGGGGGTGACCCCAACGAACCTTTTCCTGGCGGCCCAGGTTCTGAGTGGGCCTGGGCCACTCCCCCAGCCAGGGCGGCCCTGGCCATGGGGCAGACCGTGGATGAAACGAGGGCCAAGCCGGTTGGTTGATCAGATGCCGTTTATTCCATTGTCCCCACGCGCCTGCCCCAGTCTCTCTGAGCCTCCCATTCTAGTCTCTCGCTGCGTCTCATTCCCATCTCCTCCTGTCTCTCCCGCTCATTTCTGCTCCATCTCGCAGCCTGGGCTCTCCTCTCTCTCTCTCTCTCTCTCTCTCTCTCTCTCTCTCTCTCTCCACGTGCCTGCTCCTGAATTCTTCTACATTCTTCTCTCTCTGTCCCCCTAGCTAGCCTCTCCATGGTCCATCATGCTGCCCTGCTCTCTCTCTCTCCAACTCCTCAGCACTCTGGGCTGACACTGCACCCAGTCAGGAAGCAAAATCAACGTAAGAAAGCCCTTCTTGAGGGCCCACCAAATTCAAAGGGAACACCACCTAAAAGGTATTCCAAAGCCCTTCCTGACTGCCCGAGGGAAAAATACCTCCTAAGGTGTTTTTCTCCTTTCCTCAGTCTAATAACTCTAATCAACGTCTCAATACTTTAAATACTTTAAAAATAACTCAATAGTTATTTTTGTACGGACATAGTAAGAGATAACATTGAGGCTTGTAGGGCAGCTCTCCTGGGAACATCTTGCCACAGACTCAGACTACAGTGCTCAGGCCAGAATAATCATTCCTAACCCTAGCAAGGTCCAAATCTCGTTATTACTTTTTGGATCATGACAGCATTTGACCATGACCAAGCTCTTAACTTATAGTTAAGCATTATGGCGCTTTGGCCAGACCCATCTCGATGCCAGGGTAGCACATAACTTACCTCTTGCCCTGGTTCGATCCAGTCCCTCGTTGGGACCCTGATTTTGGGGGTGCTTGGAAGAAAGGGCAGCTGAGGCTTAGGTGAGAGAACAGATGCTCAGGAGGAAAATATCACTGAGAGTCACATAACGAAAGCATAGCATATACTGTCTTCTTGTGTCCATACAGAAAGGACAGTGCTCTGAATAAACCATGCAAAGGACGTAGGGAGAAAAGAAAACCAGTATTTACAAGTCAACAGAGCACAAAGAAAGAAGTTACAAATAAACACAGAGGAATGGGAGTACTGAGGTGGGAGCAACCCAATATACCTAAACGACCTGAGGCTATGCAGGAAGGCCAAAACAGTGTTATCCTACAGGGGGTGAGGTGCTGCTGGTGGGAAGGGGAGGGAACCCCAGGCCAAAACCACAGACGTCAGCACAACAGCAAACTTCAAACTGAACCTCAGATCATTAACTCCACGAGCGCCCCAAAGTCAACTCTAGGAGTGAGGCAATCACTCTGCCCATCAGACTTTAACCCGCTAACGCTATTATGACTCTATCGCCTGAACTACTGTAAAGAAACATAAAAGAAGAAGGCAGTCCCTACCGCCATGCCCAGCTTACTGCACAGTAGGCCAGGGAACTGCAGGGCTGTCTGTCTTTTGTCGTTGGAAGGGAGAATGCAGTGTGCCACGCCAAAGTGCGTGGACATGACTGCTTGGCCAGGTCTGCCGTCGCCAAGGTCACAGACGGACACTCGGACAACAGGGAGGCCTGTTTGCCTGCTTCTCAAGGCTACAAGTGCCAGACCATAGTGTCAGCGTTTTTGTTTTTAAAAATTAACTATTTTTTTAAAATTGAATCACCCTGAGATACAGTTACAAAGTTTCATGATTGAGTTTCAGTCGTACAATGACCAAACATCCATGCCGCCACCAGTGCACATTCCCCACCACCGATGTCCCCAGAATCCCTTCCACCACCCCACCCCACCTCACCCCCTGCCTCTTCTTCCTTCTTCCTTTCTCTACTTTGGGGCATCATGGTTTCCAAAACAGATGCTGAGAGGCCATCATGTTTGGTCCTTAGTCTATTTTCAGCACACATCTCCCATCCCGAGTGATCCCTTCTCTATTCCAGCTGCCTTCTCCCCCGGCTCATGAGGCAGGATTCCAACGGTGGAGCAATCCTCTTGGTCCTTGTCTGTACTGTCCCTGGGTATTAGTCTCATATTCCAGAAATGAGTGCAGCCATTCTGTCTGTCCCTCTCTTTCTGACTCATTTCACTGTCTGAGCGCCTCCCTTTCTGGCTCATAGGTGTGTGTATACCTCACCTCATGAGTCTTTTCTGGGCACATCTGTCTTTAAGTCTCTTCTTGTAGGGATCCCAGTTCAGAGAGATTAGTATTAGCCAAATGATATGTTTAACCTTAATAACCTCCTTGATGATTCTATATCCAAATCCTAAGATTGGGGTAGGGAGAGTTTAGGACTTAGACATATGAATTTGAGGGACAAACAATTCAGACTGTAGCCATCCTTTTGGGAGGCTATTTGAATGTTAGGGCGCGGATCGAGATCTCTCTTTAACCACAAAGAGACTCCAGAGACTGCAAACAGCAAGCAGGGTTTATTGTAAGACTGGCTAGCCAGGGTTGAGCCGCCTATGCAGACATGCAGGTCCGGCAGGTTGGGCAAGAGCCCGAGCTTCTTCAAAGGGGATCTTATATAGGCCTTCACTGGCCGTTATAGCAGAGCCCGTCCATTTCATAGCCAATAGATTTGTAACAGCACATACTTTCCTAACCAATACATTTAAAAGTACATCACTCCTTAGCCTATAGATTCAAAGGTCAGCACTGGGCATTGTGGCCAGCGAGTATCTCATAACTCATAACTTGTAACTCATAACAGACATCTGGTTAATCTTCCATGTCCACCCAGCTCCAGGTGATTTACAGCTCAGGGCACCTGCATTCGGGTGGAGGCAGATAAGGGAAGAGTCAACACTGGAGGCAGATGAGGGAAGAGTCAACAGTGGAGGCATATGAGGGAAGGAGTTACTAACAGAACTTAGCTCTGGAATTTCCCTCAGGATCCCATGGGACTTTACATTGACTACATCTACTAAAGCAGAAAGAGATCACACTTCTTAAGCCAATAGTTTTGTTACTAGGTATTTAACCAAGTAGAGATGTGTTTCTGTTGGTTCAATAGCCCTCAAGGCCTGTTCTAGACTGCTCATTGCAGCACTGCTGGGAAGAACTCCAAGGTGAACACGGCCAAAGTGCTCATCAGCTGCAGAGAGATAAGTTAATTGTGGCATGTTGTTACAGGGGTCAGGCGTGGAGCTCTGGATTGGCGGCCTGTCAGGGCCAGGGAGCTGGTTCAAAGGGCTGGAGGTCACCTGCACACGAGGAGCTCAGGTTGGATCCCTCGCATGCATAGTCCCTGTACACCATTGGGTGTGGACCCCTCCCCCGGAGTAGAGAGAGGCTTTGCAAGTATTGAGATCTTGGGTTCAACCCTGGAAAAACACATACAGAGAGAGAGAGAGAGAGAGAGAGAGAGAGAGAGAGAGAGAGAAGAGAGAAGTATTCTCACGATTAACTACTGTATTAATTCCATGTACATGAACTTCAAAAAACAGACACATCTAATTTATGCCACAAGTCAGAACAGTTGGTTCCTTGGGCTGGGGGAGTCAGGGGGGCTTCTGGGAAGCTGGTCATATTCTGTTTTAGATACAGATCTAGCTGTTGGTTTGCTTTGTGAAATGTATTGAGCACTGCATTATGGTCTGTGTAATTTTCTATGGCTGTAATATATAGTTTGCAAATGCAAAGGTGGCCGGCCACTGGCCATAGAATTCTGTGGATTGAAACCATCAGGGACCTGGGGTACTCTGACAGAAATGTAATGAGGAATCTGAGAAAAAATTTTCTAAGTTCTCCAACACATGTGAGTCTCAGGCAACCCCTAGGTGGGGAGAAGGATTAAAAAGCGGAAAAAAGGGGCTGGGTAGGGCGTTCGCCTTGCACGCGGCAGACCCAGGTTCGATTCCCAGCATCCCATACGGTCCCCTGAGCACCGCCAGGAGTGATTCCTGAGTGCAAAGCCAGGAGTAACCCCTGAGCATCGCTGGGTGTGACCCAAAAAGCAAAAAAAAAAAAATAGTGGCAAAAGACAGCGAGAAGACTCCTCACAATACCAACGTGTTTCAGTCTTCCTGAAAACTTGCCTGAAGAGCTGTAATGCCCATTTCTAGAGCATGTGCAATGCGCCAAACTGTGCCCTGTAACCTTCTCGGCCTCCAGGGAGATGAGAACTATCTCCATTGCACAACAGGAGGCTGAGTCCTGCCAATGTGCCCAGGGCGGGTGGAAACCAGCATCCATGCACCCCTCCAAATTCCTCACCTCGTGGACGTTGCAGGAGGTGTCTGGGTGTGGCGAGGCTCTGACTGAAGGAGCAGTAGCTGCACCTTCAGAGGACAATCTTCTCAGGCAAGGGAAAGGCAGACCCTCGAGGTCTCTTTAGAGCTAGTTAAGGGCTCTGCACACTGTCACCTGCGGAATGTCCTTTACCGAAGCGTGTCCCAATCTCAGCTCCAGGATGGGAAAGAACAGTCCACGCAAGGGGTGGGGGTGGGGGTCCTGGGCAAAGGTGTGGATGTGGGGGCAGCGGAGCGTGGAGCTCTCTGGGCCGTTTGTGGAGAATCTCCGAGGAAGTAACCTTGTGCTGAGGATAAAGGTAGAGAAGGAATCAGCCCGAACCATTCTAGGAGATGCTATTAAGATCGAGTCCTACTTTACGAACAGCCCAAAGCTCATTAAGCGCGTGGCTGCAGAAGCTTTGGGGGATGCGTGCACTGGTGGCCTCGCACTGGGATCGAGGCTGATTTTTTCCACATAGCTCCCCGTGCTCCCTGCACTGTTTGCCGAGAAGGCTTTCACTTCTCTGCAAGGATTGCTGGGAGGACTTTGTGAAAAATTAATGCTATGGATCTATTCCTGGACACTTCTATTGATCTATTTGCCTAGCCTACCCCAGTGTCATATGCTTTTAAAATCCCTCCCCCATCCCTTATCATTTGTTCGGTGACCTAAGAGTGCTTTAACTTCTTATTTTTAACTTGACCTTATTTCGGTTCCATGGTGGATACTCAAAATTTTAATATGTGCCCAGTGCTTTATTTTAATAAATGGTGTCTAGATACATTTTTATTTCTGGTCTCTCCTTGAATCTGAGGAGGACCTCAGCACAATTTTACTTCCTAATATTTAAAATGCTCCCTTCTATGTTATCATTTTTCTTTTAGTTAAAAAAAATACATTTTATAGTCAACACACACATCAACGCTATCTTATTGTAATAAAGCAACTTATTAAGTAAGGTTTAATTACATTGTTTAGATAATCAAAGAAATGTAAATGCATATTTAGACTTTCCAACTAATTTTTAATATTTCTATTCTTGCTAATTCCCTTTGTTTTGTCTCTATTTTCTTTTTTTTTGCTTTTTGGGTCACACCCGGCGATGCACAGGAGTTACTCCTGGCTCTGCACTCAGGAGTTACTCCTGGCGGTGCTCAGTGGACCATATGGGATGCTGGGAATCAAACCCGGGTTGGCTGCATGCAAGGCAAACGCCCTACCTGCTGTGCTATCACTCCAGCCCCTGTCTCTATTTTCTTAAGTTCATTTTTTGATACTTCTTTCATAAAGAGTCAATGGAGGGGCTGGAGCGATAGCACAGCTGGAAAGGCATTTGCCTTGTATGTGGCCAACCTAGGTTCGATCCCTGGCATCCCATATGGTCCCCCGAGCACTGCCAGAAGTAATTCCTGAGTGCAGAGCCAGGAGTAACTCCTGAGCATCGCTGGGTGTGACACAAAGAAGCAAAAAAAAGAAAAACAAAATAAAAAAGAGTCTATGGAGTGTCTTGGTGTTTGAGATTGTGAAAACAAATTTCAGTCCAGAATGTTCTGCTCAAACGAGCAGTTTTCAAGAGGATCTCCCTTTCTTTTTTTTTTTCCCTTTATTTTATTTTATTTTTTTTTACAGTTGTAGATTTACAATTTTTTGTGCTTTGGTTTCAATTATACAATGATCAGATACCCATCCCTCCACCAGTGCCCATTTTCCACCATCATGGATAATATCCCTCCCACCCCCATCACCCCATCCCCCCTGTCTCTGTGGCAGGGCAATCCCCTGTGTTCTCTCTCTCCTTTTGGGTGTTGTGGTCTGCAAAAGAGGCATTGAGTGGCAAACATGTTCAGTCCATAGTCTACTTTCGACATGCATCTCCCCTCCTGGGAGGATCCTCCAAACAGGATCTCCCTTTCTAAACCAGCATTCAAGATCTAGTTCCCAAAGCACGCATCTTGTCTACATCACACATGAAGCACAGGAGATGAAAACGTCCTTTTGCCAGAGGAGTTTTAGGAGTTTTAGGTTTGCAACAAAATAAAGAGGGACAGAGATTCCCACACATACACATAGCACGGGGAGTGCGTGTTATCATCCACAGTTCACCTTGGGCCTTGCTCTTTCCTCCTTCCCTTCCCCTGGCTTCTTTTTAAAATTTTTTAAAAAAATTTTATTTCCATAAGGTTGTTCACATTAATTGATTACACTCAATATTTCAACACCAATCCCACCACCATTACACCGTCCCACCACCATTATTTCGAAGTTCCCCACCACCTTTCAAGCTTTCCAGCCAGGGGGCAGATGCTAGATTATTTATTTTCTATTGCTTGTTGTGAATATCATGAGAGGTCATGTGACCGCTTTTGTGGCCACGTGCTTCAGGAATTCTAAAATTGTAAATGGTTGGGGTCCAGAGACATCTCTGTGGGGAGCTAATCCATTTTGAAATTCATTTGAGAGTCTCTGGATCAAGGCTGTTGATGTGCTAAGATGGTGTTTGGGGGACAGATTGTGGGCGGTACAGCAAGGACCCCAAGAGGGCAGGGAGGCGGGAAGGGCTGGCCCATCTCTGCTGCCGCCATGTGGCCTGGAGTCTTAGTCCTTGAACCGTGTACCTGAGTTTTGCTTCTGGAAGCTCTTGGCCACCAGGGTTTCATGTGGGCTGGGCGTCCCCTGTCTTGTGTTGCTGCAGTGACGGGTGTCCTGGGCTGTGGTGTTCTTGGGGGAGTCCCACTCCTTGGTGGTGCTTGCACCACTTGGTTGCTGGTTGGAGTGGTCCCTCAAGCTTGCTGGGTTGTTCACATACGTGCTTGCTGGGGGCTCATCAGTCCTGGCCACAGTGCACACACATCTGTAGCTGTGGTCCTCACACGCACTCACTTGCAGAGCCGTGGGGAGCCAACACAGGAGCCATCACAGCAGTGCTGGGTGCGTGTGGGTTGCACCAGAGATGGAACTCATGGCTTCACACCGGCAAGGCTTAGGAGCTTTCAGCCCCCGAGCCATTATTAGGGCCTAAAATTTAAATCTAATATTGTCACTTGTGATCCCGTTGATCATCGATTTGCTCGAGCGGGCACCAGTAACGACACCATTCATCCCTGTTGAGTGCTAGCATAGCCCAATGATGTATTGGGGTTCTTTCAAGGTCAAGGGAATGAGGCCCATTATTGTTACTGTTTTTGGCATACTGAATATGCCACGGGGAGCTTGCCAGGCTCAGCTGTGTGGGCAGGATACTCTTGGTAGCTTGCCGAGCTCTCTGAGAGGAAATCTATTATTATTACTATTATTAGGGCCACATCTGTGGGGCTTGGGTACCTGGGGCCATTTCCTACAGTATTTGGTGGAGGTGGCAGGGGACCTCATAGTGCTGGGGACTGAACTCAGGGCCTTACACACGAAGGTGCACAGCCCTGCCCCCACACCAGCCCTTGCTGTGCGCATTCCATGGGTTTAGACCTGTAGTTAATACTGTGGGTCAACCACGACACTTCTATACAGAATATTTCCATGACCTCAAGAATCCTACATGCTCCATCCACTTCCCCCTCCCGCCTCCTTTCTCCCTGGAAGCCACTGATCTACTTACTATCTCCATAGTTTGGTTCTTTCCCAGGATGTTAAACGTTCAGAATCACGTAGCAGAGAGTGTTTTATGGATTGGCTTCTTCTTCTTTTTTTTCCTTTGACTTTTTTTTTGGTGCCACACCCTGTGATGCTCAGGGGTTGCTTCTGGCTCTGCACTCAGGAATTACTCCTGCCAAGCTTGGGGGTCCATATGGGGTGCAAGGCAAATGCCCTCCCTATTGTCCCATCACTCTGGCTCCAATTGGCTTTTTCAACACAGACACGTAATAGGCATTCCTTTATGTCTTTTTCAAGACTCAATTACTGCTGAGTAATATGTCCTTGTCTGGATGCGTCGTCATCAATTGGTTCGTTCATCTATTCTAGGACAACTCAGTACCTTTCAGGTTTGGGTGATTACGGATAAAGCTCCTATCCGTATCCAGGCACAAGTTTTTGCACAGACACACTTTCCTCGCCTTTGGGTAGATGCCCAGGGACGTGATTATTGGATCGCGTGGTAGGCGTATGTTTAGTTTTGTCAGAAACGGTCCAACTCCATTCCAAAGTGGCTGTGCCATGTGTTTTGGGGATGGAAGCTTTGATTCCTGCATCTCATTCTGGCCAAGTTCCCCTGAGCTGAACAATGGTACCGGAACACACTGTCTTTGGGGTCTAGGTTGCGTTGGGGTGGTTTAAACTTGGGGTCTCATCTTGAACAGCATGCTGAGGGACGGAACCTTCGAGGCAGAGGAAAGAGCAAGAGTCACACTCAGTGTGCAGAGATGGGAGGGGCCTGGGGAGACGGAGAACTCGGCACCTGAGACAAGGAAGGCAGGGCCGCCTCACATGGGCCCTTGGAAGGAGCCCGGAATTAACCTTCAGGGCAAGGGAAAACAGGGAAGCAGAGAAGTGTTTGTGAATATTTAGCAGCGAAGTGATAGGGCTGATTTCCGAGTTTTATTTTATTATTATTATTTTTTAAATTTTTATTAGTGAGACATCATGTGGTACAAATTTGTAGACTTACAAATTTTTGTGCTTGGGTTTCAATTATACAATGATCAAATACTCATCCCTCCACCAGTGCCCATTTCCCACCACCACGGATCCCAGTATCCCTCCCACCCCCCATCCCCTCAAATTTTATTTTTATTTATTTATTTGATTTTTGGATTCCTCCTGACAAGCTGCATCGGGCATCCTTTCAGCAGTGCTCAGGGACCAGGTCTCACTCCGCTGTGACGCCTGCACGCAGGCTGTGAAACGCCTCCTTTGTCCCAGGAGATCCAGTGTTTAAAATGCCAGGTAGTACAACAGGATCTTGAAAGACTGTTTGGAGGAAGTAAGAGTCTCAGGGGGAGGGCTGATTTGATGCCTGTCCCCAGTTCTGTTCTTTTGTTTCCTTGCCAGCGAGCCTTGGAGCAAAGAAAGAACCTGGTTGGGCCCTTTGGGGTTGATATTGCTAAGCTCAATTCCCACGTCACCACCTCCAAGCTGTGTGACACCGAGTCACGGAAGCTTCTCTGTGGCTGATAGAGCTGTGTTCAGCGCCTGTCTGAGGGAAAAACTCAGTATTTGTTTTTAATTTTTTAATTAAAAAATTTATAAAGTAGTTCATAACATTTGATTACATTTAATATTCGAACACCAATCCCACCACCATTACACTTTCCCACCACCATATTTCAGATGTTTCCATCCCGAACCCCAATCCTTGTCCCAAAGCAGAACCGAAGTAACATATTTTGTAATGCTTGTTATGAAAAACCGCGAAAAATGTTACAAAAAAGGGATCCTTAATGGAAGGAGTATGAAGATTGTTGTATTTCACCCAGGAGCCATTGAGCCCTTCTATAAGAGATCACTAACATGTTGTTAAAGGTTGAGCCTTGTGTGCTTTTATATATATCACGGTCACGATCATCCTGTTGTTCGTCGATTTCCTCTAGCAGGCACCAGTAATGTCTCCTTCCTAGCCCTGAGATTTTCAAAGAGCCATTGCAATGCTCTTTCAGGATTAGGAGAATGAGACCCATCATTGTTACTGGTATTTGGCATATTGTGTACAACACAGGAAGTTTGTCAGACTCTGCAGTGCGGGCAGGATACTTTTGGTAGCCTGCCAGGTTCTCCAAAGGAAAAATAAGATAGTTAGATGTCGCATGGCCGCATGGGAGCTGGGTTTTATAGTCTCTGCATCTTGGCCGTTGATGGGACCAACCTGGCACTGGCGGCAGCTGGTGGCTGTGAAGCCTGCCTTCTGGAAGATGGGGGTCTGGATGGAGAAGGCCCAGTCCCAATCCTAGTAGGCTTGGAGACCTCAGTCCCGGGACCCGCATGCCTGGGTTCCTCTGCCAGTTCTTTCATGCATGAGGCCCGTCCGGACGTGTGGAGAGTGGTCCCAGCATTTATATATATACCTATTAAAAATAAATTTCCCTCTAAGATTGGTTGCCTCCTACTTTGAACCCCATCAAATGTGGGTGTGTTACTCTTGGAGCATGGGTAGTGTGTATCCTATTAAGTGTCCAGGCTGAGGCTCGGCCCACGTGTGTGGGGAGCGACTGTGAGCAGGGTGATGATTGAGTGCTGGAGGTTTTTGGCTGTCGGGGCTGGGTCCCTTGGGGCGGGGAGGGCTCCCACCCACCCCTCTCTGGGGCACCCCAAATGAAACAGCCTGGCGTGGGGTCTAACCACGCAGCAGCGTGGTTATGGTGAGTGCCATGTTTTGCCCCCCAAACTCAATATGGTGAGTGCCATGTTATGCCCCCCCAAACTCAATATTTGTTAAACAGGCAAAGAAACCGAACAACGCCAGAAATGCTCCTAGCCCATTCTGGCATTCAGTGGACGCATTCGGCGTCCCTGGCCTGGTGAACACCAGTTAGGACAATAGCTCCCGCCTCGCCTTCCTTTCCTCTAGTGTGCACTGCCTTTCGGCTGGCCATGGGGTTGGGCACTGCTGCCCTCGCCCTGGTCTCCTGTCAGCGTGGAGGCCAGAGGCAGACGCATTCCTCTGTTGCTCGGGCAGCCGAGTGAGGCTCAGGGAGCACCAGTGTCCCAGCTGAGCCTCACCCGCTTGGTACAGGGGTGGGGGTGCAGGTGTGAGTGGGATCTGGGGCATGAACGCCTACAGTGGGCGCGCGTGGATCACAGCCTGCCAGTTCGGGAGAGCAGAGTGTCACTTCCAGGGTCTGAGTGTTGTCTCATCTTATTTTGCAAGAACATCCGGTTAGCCCTGCTGCGGGTCGGCATTGTGTCTCCTCCACCCTCGGCAGAAGCGAGAGGTAAGAGGAGAGGCTGGGCTCACACAGGCCCCGGGGGGAGAACAGTGTCTTCTGGGCTGCTTTCTGTGCAATAAACACCCGGAACCAGGAGCATCCTCCCTCTGTGGTAAGTGAAAACACAGGCCTCAGCCAAGCGTGCTAGCGTCAGAAGGAGGCTCCGAGCGAAAACACCGAATGCTGGTTTTGAAAGCGCTGTCCTCGCTGTGCAAAGGGTCTCTCTGTTCAGAGTTGACCAGGACAGTTACGGGATAATGACTTTCATCATGACCGAAATTAAAACGAGAACTCGCTGGGTAGTGACAGATTATACCATTACCGAGCAACTAAACCACTTGCACAAACCGTTCCTGTAAGGACCTTCCCACAGAGCCAGGCAGGGCAGCTGGCAGCCTCTCGGCCGAGTTGCCCACAATCTTGTACCCAGATGGTAAGGTAACTGCCATGCTCTGAAGTCAGGACAGAGAAAATGGAAGCGGTTTTGGGCAGGCGAGGGGGAAAACTTCTATCTTCATAAAACGTATTAAGAAGCAGATGTTCTCTAGAGATCTTCTTGAAACCCCCATTAGAGGCCCGGCTGCCTCTCCCAACAGCCCGCCCGATAATAAGTTCATCAACTGACGTCTAAGGCAGGAAATGGACAGCGGCACGCCCAGGAACGAAGTGAGGATGAGCTGGCAAATTAAATTCGATATCCATTAGCCAATGGGATTGCTTTCCTTCTGGGAAAAGGTTTCAGTGGCTGATTTTTGCCTCTGTGGCACTGCTGAAGTGTCTGTCCCCAGCAAGGTAGCCATTACTCCACTCCCGACCTTCAGTGGCCTCTTCTTAAATCAATGCACATTTTTACATGTGATCAAACGGTTGTATTTCGTTTGCTTTTTGGGTCACACCCGGTGATGCACAAGGGTTACTCCTGGCTCTGCACTCAGGAATCACTCCTGGCGGTGCTCGGGGGACCATATGGGATGCTGGGAATCAAACCCAGGTCAGCCTCGTGCAAGCAAATGCCCTACCCGCTGTGCTATTGCTCCAGACCTCAAACGGTTGTATTTTATAGAACCTGAACCCAGAAAAACTGAATACACCTTTGGACAGACGGCCAAACCGTACATTAAAATAGAACTTGCAGCATAAACAAACTGCACAAGAAGCCGATCCTTTCTTCAGACACACCTCAGAACACGGCTCTGAGAGGCAGCAGGCTAGTTCTCGTGACCAGCAAGGAGACGTCATTTCTGTGACAACTGGTCCAAAGAGTCAGTCCTGATCAGTAACGGCCAATTCCCCTAATTCTTCTAGGCCGAGACCTCCAAGCCTACTCGGATTGGAGTCGAGCATCTTCCACCCAGATCCTCCAAATTCCAGTAGGCGGGGGTCACACCCACCACCTGGCCCCCTGGCGCCGTGTAATCCCATCAGCGGCCAAGACTCAGAGACTATAAAATCCAGATACCGGAACCGCGCGGCCGCATTCACAGCCGCGGGACATCTTATCAGAATATTTTTTTATGACATCTTATTATCTCATTCCTACTTTGGATAAACTTGCAGGCTATCGAATGTAGCCTGCCCACAGGGCAGAGTCTGGCAAACTCCCCGTGGCGTTCCAAATATGCCAAATACCAGTAACAATGATGGGTCTCATTCTCCTAAAGAGCCTTGAATATAATCTCAGGGCTAGGATGAAAGAGACGTTACTGGGGCCTGCTCGAGGCAATCGACTTCTAGGCCACACCCAGGGCTACCCGGGATTCCGGGGATGGGATCCCTGGATGATTGGGAAAGCCCAGCACATTTGGGCTTCATGACTCAGCAAACTTGGACACAGGTCAGAACGCACAGCTTCCAGCCTCCCAGATGCCTGACATCACGGGCCAAGGCTGGAGGTCGGGTGGGCATCAGTCAGAGTCGGAAAGGTGGCGGGAAGGACTGATCGGGGCACTGGGGACATAGCCAAGGTCGAACACGAGCCTGGCACGTCCTCTGCTTCCAGCAGTGCCAGCTGCAGGACTGTTAGCACCCGCGCACATCTAGTCGGAAATGAAGCAATCTTTCCACCAGCCTCGATTTCTGTGCCAGCTTGTGGCTGCTCCTGAATGGTTACTGTGGCTCAGTGGACGCCACTGCCCATGGCTGAGCGTAGGGCCCGGGGACCAGGGCTCGGGGTGTGTCGAGGGTCACACAGGGATGGGCGCCAAGGAGAAACTGATCACAGCTCCCAGCCCTTCCTTTCTCCCTCCGGGCACCCACGGGCAGAGCCCAGAACACCTAACAAAGGAGAAGTGGGTTATTTTGGTTGTTTCGCAGCTGTTCCCGCTGAGTGGGTGGGTGAACTGCCATCTGAGAAATGAAAGGTCAACCTCCGGTGCAGTGTCCCGGGCTGTCAGCACCCGCACATCTACTCGGAAGCGAAGCAAACTTCCCACCAGACTCGATTTCTATGCTTCACACACCGCAAACTTCCTCTGAACAAGATGTTCTCACTCCTCCGAAAGTGGACACCAAGCCCCCGCAGACACATCTCGGTGACACACTGCTCACGGCATTTTCTCTTGAGAGCCAACCCTCCCCAACATCTACTCTTGAGTGGAGTACTAATCCAGCTGCCGAGGAAGAACATATGTGACACTACTATTTCTGTATCAGGCACAAGATGTACTAAGTAACCATCACCCTTCCCCAAGCAACCCATGCCTCCTCTTCCCCTGACCAGCAGCTCAACTGTTCAGGGTTCACACAGGTGACCCAACCCTCAATGCCTAATGCGTGAAAACTCATTCCTGCTTCTGGAGGTGGTTGCTCTCTCCTCGCTGAAACTGGCAATTGGACATGATATGTGAAAGATTCCACAGAAGATGCCCGGAGGGACGCCTAGGCTCAGGCAGCGAGGGAAGGACCCACACAAAGGGCCAAAGATCGCTGGCGTCGGCCCAGAGAGCCTTGGGAGATGCCCCGTGGAAAGCAACCAGTTGGTGTGTGTGGGACCGGAGCCATCGCTGCCCCGCCACTCCTCCCTTGGGAGGCCGGGCCCCCACTTGCATCCAAGGGCACAGAGTGGGCGAGTGGGCCCATGGCAGGAGCTGCCTCTCCACCACATGTCCTGGAGAGCGGTCATTGACTCTTGTGGGAGGATGCAGGCCAGCCACCGCTCCTGGGGGACCGAAGTTGGAGCAACGAGCCGAGGCGGAAGCTGCAGTCCCAGAGGGAACCCAGCCTCCCACCCAGTCAAGGCCCCTCTGGGAGCACTGGCAGACCTCGGCCCCCGCGACTTCACACTCACTGCCTCCTGGCTGCCTCCAGGAGATGCACAGCTCACTGAGAGGCTAAAACCATAAACGGCCAGGGTTTCTGAGAAGCCCTGGGGACATATCCCAACTCTCTCCAGGACTTTTGTCAGCTGTGAATAAGGTTCGCAGTTAGAGACGTCTGGGCGGCGGTAACTTCTAAAGTGCAAGACTGGAAGAGGTCAATGATTATTTTTTAATCCCTCTCCAGGAATTTTTCACAGTTCACTTTGATACATATTAATGTGTTCTAAATCAAGGACTGATGTTTTAAATAGTATTTAAAATTCCAATACGGAAAGAGGAAATTCTAAAATGGAACTGGGGCAAAGTTATTATTCCTAAGCATAAGCAAACAGAGAAAGTTTATGAAAAAATATTTTTATTATATAACTTTTTGTTTTCATGAACGGCTTTCCCCCAAGCCCCGGTGGCGGGGAGCAAACAGACCCTGTATGGTGCTGAGGCAGCTTTCTGCGGCCAAGCCTCCGGCAGAACTCCCAGGGCTGGTTCCAGAAGGCAGACGTCAACCGACTTCGCATAATCAATAAGGTGAAAATCAAAGACAGGGGTAACTTAAAACACTGGTCTGATGGCTCAACCCAAGGTCAGTGACAGGAGTGTGTGTGAACAAAAAGAAATCCGAAGCCGGAATTCTTTAGGAAGCGACCACGTGCTTAAGAACATGGAAAGACCCAGGAAAGTTCTTTCTCTGTGCAAACTCTTACACAAAGGATGTACGACATCCATCACACATCTGTTTCAAAAACAGCATGTTTCCGATATCCCATGCTTCTTTACAGATCAACATAATGTTAATGACGGAATGAGAAACCATCAGAAAAAGTTCTCCAAAATGGCAGCTAATTCTCACACGGCATCCCTGAGCTGGACTGCAAGGCACCCCATTTCAATCTTGAGGTTTTAAGAAGACTTTCTTGGTTTTAATTGGTTTTGGATCTCCATTTTCGTCTTCTTCATAATTGGCCCGGTCTCTCTTCTTGGCAAATTTCTTCCCAATTGTTCCCACCAAGGTCTCGTACCTGTTAAAATGACGCATAACACAATTCAGTTTTAAATGAAACAGGTAGGAACCAAGGTCTGTCAGGAATATAAATGCACGGTTTGGAGAGGGGGCACAGCAGGGACGGGGCTTGCCGTGCACGCAGCTGACCAAGCCTGCCAGGAGTGATCCTTTTTTTATTTTTATTTTTAAATTTTTAATAGTGAGACATCATGAGGTATACAGTCGCAGACTTACACATTTTTGTGCTTGGGTTTCAATTATATAATGATCAAATACACATCCCTCCACCAGTGCCCATTTCCCACCACCACGGATCCCAGTATCCCTCCCACCCCCCATGCCTCCCATCCCACTCTGCCTCTGTGGGAGGGCATTCCCTTTTGTTCTCTCTCTCTCTTATTGGGTGTTGTGTTTTGCAAGAGAGGCATTGGGTGGCAATCATGTTTGGTCTACAGTCTACTTTCAGCATGCTTCTCCCATCCTGGGAGGATCCTCCCAACACCCTTTATTTGGTGCTCCCTTCTCTCTGAGCTCCCTTTTCCCCTAGCATGTGTGGTTGGCCTCTAAGCCATGAAGTAAAATTCCAGGAGTGATTCCTGAGCGCAGAGCCAGGCTTTTACCCTGAGCACCACCAGGTGTGTCCCCGCCCCCAGGAAAAACACCTCCCTCCGCAAACAGAGTATCAAACCAAGTAACACAGAATAAGCAGAATCAAATAGGGAAATCATCTGCTTGAAAAAAAATATGAACTTTCTAAGAGTGATTAAATGTGCTACTGGTTGTTTTCATATCACCCTGAATAACTGAGATACATTTAAAAATACACACAGGACGCTGACCCCTCAGGCTCCAGCTGGGACAGGCCAGTCTGAGGACATGCTTCCGGGTGGATGGTGGGCAGGGGCAGGGGCCAGTGATGCGGAGACCACAGAACTGGGGCAAGGGGAAAGTTTACCTTCTAGCCATTTCCTCATCGGACACATCGAGTTCCACCGTCTCATCTTCAACTTCTTCTTCTTTGTTCTTAGAGTTCATCTGACGCATTAATTTCTGGAAAACACCAGGGCTGACTAACAGGGATTTGATGATTCGATGGCAGAGAAGAAGTCACACAAGCCACGGATCCTGACACATTCCTCGGAGCTGATCTGTGACACTTTATTCCACAGGCGTGAACACAAGCCACGGGCCGTGAGATTAGACCAGAGGTCTTGAAACCTACCTGGCCCCTACCCCCTTTTCAGCGAACACAAAAGTGCCCTCAGCTGCACCTAAGTCTACTTACTCCGCGCCCCTGGCCAGAACTGGATGGACCATGTAACACTGATGAACTTAGTCCTGTTTGAGATCACGCATCTACATGCTAACGTCCTCTACAGGCACTAGGGAAGGAGCAAAGCAGTTTTCAGATTTCTTCCAAGTCTCCCGCTATGGAGTCAAACGGAAGAAACTGGGTTCGGAATAATCACATCACCTTTTCCAGTTTTGGGGGACAGGACCAGCTTGGTGCCCCATGCCACAGGAGGGCCTGCCTTCACCCCCTCTCTCCTGCATCTCTTTTCCATGCTGACTTTTCTGGAGCCATCAGGCCTGGAAACCCCCAAGCTACACACGGTGATGCCTGGAAGGCGACGAGGTGTCGGGCATGAACCCTGCGGCACTCCCTAGCCCCTCTACCCGGAATCGTCCTTTGAGCCCGTGGCCAGCAACTTCCCCAGCCTCGCAGGACTGAGCAGAATTGTGTGTGAAGACGCAGGTTCTGTCATGCCGCCATCGCAGGGACGTGCAGGGCTGAAGTGTATTGGCACAGAGTAAATATTGACCCAGGAAACCAACCCCGTCTCGGTGTCCCCAGAAAGAACGCTGAAACTGTGTCGTCAGGACCTTGTGCTCGCTCTGATCTGCTCAGGACCAAGCAGAGAAAACCGTCCTCCACTTTCACACCTGTCAGGCCCAGAAGCCTCAGCAACGGCAGAAAACTCTTTCCCCCGAGAGAAACTGTAGTTCTGGTGCCAGGGATTAAAACCCACTTCTAAGACTCTCCCATCAAATCCCGATGGCCCTCTCTTCTCTCCCACCGGGTACTGGACGTATGTTGGGGTGCTTGCCTCCCGTGGCTCAGTACCTGGGGACCACATACACACACACCCTCTTTGCTTCTGTCCCCACCTGCCTCAGCCCCCGTCACCCCCGTCCTTTGCCCCCAGTCAAAGCCTGAAGTGAGGCAAGTGTTCAAGCGAGCACCTGTTGGAGCAGGAGAGCCTGCAGGGGAGGGCGAGGGCCTCGTCTGTGTCTGGCTGGCCCCAAACCAGCACAGCAGCAGCCCCCCCCCCCCCCCCGGCCCTCACTGAGCTACTGGCAACCTGCAAGGGGTCCCAGGCCATCTGCAGCACTGCCTGGGATACCCCCAAAACTCCACCGCCACTTGTTACACGGATGAGCTGCAAAGTGCAAATGACTCCTTGCTCATAATAGCCGCTCAAGAAAGGGGAAAGAGAGAAAGCCAACCCATAGTCCCTGAACGAATCCTGGCACTCGGCCTGGCTGACTGGTTTCCTACAGAGATCCCCAGGGAAGCAATTTCCGATCAAGATGCTGCTGCAGGGTCCCTTGGGTGCTTGCAGGGGTCTGTCTGGTGTGGGGGTCCCTGCAGGGGAAGGGGGTGTGCTTGTGCACCACTGTTTGGGGACAGGGGAAGGGCCAGGGAGGCTGCAAAAGGCTGCAGGACAGTCCCTGTCCAGAGAACGAACAACTGTCCAAGAGAACCAGGCCCACACTTGGTAAAACAGAGATGGGCTTGCTGGTCAAATACCGACAGGTTAAAAGCTCGTTAAGCCAAGGCCCACGCGGCTCTGTAACGCGGAGGCAGGTAAATCCAAAAGAACTGCACGTTTCTGAGGTGAACAGCTATTTCCTCAACTTTTTGAAAGGACTCATTTAAAATCCATTCATTTATAAGCTTGGACTGAAACCTGTCCATCAGAAAGTCAAATCATCCATTTTTTTAAGTAACCCGTCTCTATTAGAAACGATACATTCAGAGGCCAGAAAATTATTTTTTTCCCATAATGGCAGCATATGAATACATTTTTGACATGCCGATGAAAAGAGTCAAAATCCCACTCGCTACAAGGGCACCATCGAGGCCTCTGCACTGCTCTGTTAAATCACCGACTCAATTCTAGCATCAAACTAGACTGCCATGCCTGCAATTTCTTTAAATAGCTATGGCAGTATTTCAAGGCCTGTTATTTTCAACATAATGAGAGGAAATAGTACCTGGCGGGGAAGAAAACGAAACCCAATTATTAGCAGAAAGAACACAATTGGAAAATTTTACAATTCGAAGCAATTATGTTTAATACCTCAACTTCAGGGTTAAATCCTCGGAATGACATTCTTCCATAGAGAAGATCTTCGCATAATGAAAAACTCTGCTCTTCAATGATGAAACTCCTAAATGGGAAAAATAAACCTGTATTAAGAGCCAAGTCTATTTGTAACAAAAACAGCAAACCAAAGACAAGATCCCAAAGGAAAAGCAGATGCGGTGATTCCCATGCAGTCTGATTTCTCACCCAGCGATCGCGTCCAAATACAACATTGGATCTGCACAGATGCCCACAAAAAGGCAGCAGCTCTCTCTCTCCCGCTGCCCACGTTCGGTAGTCTCGGGCCGCTGCCCCCACCCCAGGGAGCTCGATGGCGAGGGGCAGGCGAAGGAAGGAAACGAGGGCCAGGCTGGTTGGTGTCAGGTGCAGTTTATTCCATCTCAATCTCCGTTCTCCTCTGATTCTCCTCCTGCTTCTTCCTTCCTCCCCCATGCTACTTCATTCTCCTTCTCAATCCCCCTTCATTATTCTTCTGGCTCTGGAATCTGGATCCCACAACCCACTCTTAGATAAATCTCAGAGCCATCAGGGGTTGGGGCTTACACATAGGTGTGGGCACAATCAATAAGTGGAAAGTTCTTTCCCTCAGGGGGCGCTTCTTCTAGGACAATACCCTCTCAGCAGGATGACCCAACCAAGGGCAGAATCCCAAGGATTTGTTTCTCCTCTCCTTGTCCAACAAACATAAGCATTCATAATATTAATTATTTTGTATGAACACAGTAAGAGATACATTAAACTTAAAGAATCGCTTTCCTGGGGTCATCTGGATCTCAGACTACAGTGCTCATGCCAGATTAGTCTTTCCTATCCCTAGCAGGGTCCTAGTTTTGTCGTTACTTTTGGATTATGACAGCATTTGCCCATGATCAAGCTCTTAACTGTAAGTTAAGAATCATGGCGCTTTGGCCTGGCCCATTTCCATGCCAGGGTAGCTCACAGCTTGCCCTGGGTCCATTCAGTCCCTTGTTGGGGCCCTGCTTTTGGGGTGCTGGGAACTAAGGGCAACTGAGGCTTAGGTCAAGAAAGCAGATGCCCGGGAGTGAATAATATTCAAAGCCAAGTAAATCCTAAGTTACAAAGCATAATATTAACTGTCTTCCTGTATCTATACAAAAAGGACACTGCTTTAAACTATTCAAAAGATATAAGGAGAGGAGAAAGGCAATATTAGCTCATGATACAAGTTCAGTGTCCTAGAAGGATCTGACCTTACAAATTAACAGAGTCAGATTAGGGGGAAAAGCTGATTAACTGGTTGGGGAAGAGAGCAGAGAGAAGTGGTTACAGACAAACAAAGGAATGGGAGTGACTCGGGAGCACTGTGATGGGCGTGACCTGATAAACCTAAGCTCCTTGTGGCAAGGGAGAAAGGACAAATCAATTGTTATCCTACACCCACATACTGAAGTATTTATGATAAACCCGAGTATTCTGGACCTCAAAGCAACATTCCTTGGTGTTTATATTATTCAGCAACTTCTTACTAAATGCCTAGAACTCTGGAGCCCTGGGCAGCTTTAAGAAAGTGATGGCACAGCAGGTAGGGTGCTTGCTTTGCACAAGGTCAACCCGGGTTTGACCCCTGGAACCACATAAGGTCCCTCAAGCCCTGCCCGGAGTAAGTCCTGAGCACAACTGGTATGGCCCAGCCCTCCCCACTAAAATAAATAAAATTTAAAAAAGGTTTCCTCAGAGCCTAGTGATCAACAACAAAGACAGCTTCAGGTAAGAGGTCAGGTACCTCAGAGACTCACTGGAAATGCGGGAGAACTGGAAAGCGGGCAGGAAGGTGGTTCAGCCCAAACTAAAATCGTGCTCTAGGAATTCCTGTCCCAGGAAAAGCGATGCCGTGGCCAACAGGCACAGTGGCCCAAGCCTGCTGGAGGGACCCCCGAGTCTGGAGTGATGACCAGATGCGGTGCTGGCGACCTGACCCCCGGCGTCATCCGCAAGTTTTAATTTCTGACCAAGTAAACAGTAACACGCTATACACCATACCAAGAAAAGCTCTGGAAAACTTTCAATAGCTTCTCTGGACGGCCTCTCCACGGGGGTGGGAGGGAGAGGGAGCGCGCCTGGATTCAGGCTTGGCTCCTGAATTTTTGGTTCCGTCTCTTCCCTAAACCAAGACTCCCTTTCTCACAGATCTGTGGTACTCCCGGGGTGGTGGCACGCGTGGGGATTCAACTCAAGCTTTGCAAGCTCCGAGACTCATGCTCTGCCTGAGTTCTCCATTAACTGCCCAATCTTATTTGCTTTTATGGGCCATAGCGACCCGTGCTCAGGGGACCATCTGGGGGTCTCTGGGCCCTAAACTCCCAATCCTGTTCACTGCAGACAGCAGCAGATAAAAAAAAAAAAAAGAACCCCTGGGGGCCGGAGCGCTAATACAGCAGGGAGGGCATTTGTTTTGCATGCTGCCAACCCAGATTCGATCCGGCATCCCATATGGTCCCCCGAACACCTCCAGAAGTAAATCCTGAGGGCAGAGCCAGAAGTAACCTCTGAGCATCACTGGTAATCAAAAGCCCTCACCAATATCCCAAGAGAACCCTGTGTGCAGGAAAAGGACCACACAAGCAGAGACGGAGCCAGAAGGATGCAAGCATCAGAGTGGGCCCCGCGGCTCCCACAGGGCTTACCCATGGGTTCCCATCGACAAAGAAACCTGCCCATTCTCATAAAAGGAAGCAGAGGTGTTCTGTGATCTAGAGTCAGATTTCAAGGACAGGGAGAAGTACCGAGTTAGCAAACACACGAAGCAATTCAAAGCCGAAATGCAGACACGGCTGCACTTTAATGCCTCCACTTTCAATAATGAGCATCTGTAATTTCAGCCCTAACACACACCGAGAAAATTATGCTTCCTCCGTCTCGCAGACGACAAAGTGGGGCGTGGAGGCACAGAGCGGGGCTGGCTAGGGGGGCACCATGTTCCAGGAGGGATGTCTCCCGGGACGGCTCAGTTTCCGAGCGCCTGGCCAACCAGGCGCTGATGGCCCTTTTGATCCAGTCTGGCTTCAAGGGTATCTGCAGAGCTCACAGCTCGGCTGTCCCTGGGCACAGCGCACACCCACTTCCTGTCCAGCTTCACAAAGATACTGTGTCCCCCGGAGCGGGGCAAGTCTGCTCGGAAGACGGAGGTTCAGGTTTCCTAAGCTGGGGACTTGGCTGGACCCAACACACACAGGGCGCCAGGGCTGAGTGGGTCTTGGGTGTCATTCCCCTGCGGGTGGGGCCGGGTTGAAGAGGGCAAGGGCGCAAACGAGGCTACAGCTGCTGAGCCTGACCCGGGAGCCTGGTGAGCCTCCAACCTCACCCCAGGATGCACACGCGGAGAGACTGACGGTCTGTGATACACAAGCAGGCGCAGCTGAACCGAGCTCTGCCAGGAAGCCGCGGCTGCACCTCTCACATCTCACAGGACAGACCGCACATCTGCACCCCACTCCCCCGTCCACACGACACACACAGAACCCGCCTCTGGACGGCGAAGGTCCCGCTGGGAAAAGTAGCAGCTGCTACTTCATGCTGCGGGTGGCAACACCCAGGTGAGGGACACACTCCCCGGAGAGTGGTCACACTGGAAAACCCGGAAGGACCCCCAAATAAGTTGGAAGGAAGTGGAGGAATCCGGTAATACCCAGGTACACAGGAACGGACACCCTTGCCTGCACGGTCGCCTGCCACCGCGCAATGACTTTACATACGTTTTCCCATTTGCTTCTCACGCTGAATGTGACAAGCACTAAATCATATCCAATATCCAGTGACAAAAGCAATTTGCCCAAGGTCACGTGGAAGCAAGTGGCCGAAGTGAACACCAGCCCCAGGCCTGTCTCCTGAGCTCAAGAGCCTCATTCGCCTACACACTGCCCGCTTCCCTCGTTCCATCCCGCTAGGACGTCACTCTGGCCCGCAGCTCCTGTCTCAGGGAATTCAGAAAGGGCACCTCCACCCTCTGGGCAGCGGAGGCTCTAGGCAAGATCCTCTCCAAAGCCTCCTCCTTCCCCTTCTGGCCTACAGGGGAAATGATTTCCCTCACAGACGCTCAGAGAGGCTGCACTGTCCCCTGGTGGCTTCCCGAGGTCCTAGCCACCCCTCGCCAGCCTGTCAAATCTTAATCCATACACAGGATGCTGACCTCAGAGTAATGCCGAGAGGCTCTAACTCACTCCCCTCCCCCACCCCAATACAATGTACAATAATGGTTTTTGAGCCACACCTGGTGATGCCTGGGGGTTACCCCGACTCTGCACTCAAGAATCACCCAGGGCGATGCTGATATTAAATCTTAATCCTCAAAGATGTCTTTGGGAGGTGCTTAAATCACAAGGGTGGGACCTGAGGAATAGCATTAGAGCCTTAAAAAAAGGCTTGTCAGGTAAGGATATGGCTTGGACACTTCCAAAGAACCAGAAAGGGGCGACCCTCAAAACCGGTGTCTCGGTCTTAAGATTTCCCAGACTTTGTGACGCAAGAAATACATTTCTACTGCTCACAGCGACCAGCAGACCACCAATCTGCTCCAGGGACAGGAACTGAAGGACATTTAGTCCAAGAATAATATGCTGGATTACGGGCAGGGGCGTCAAATCCTGCACACAAGATGCCTTTGTCTGGTTGTTCAATGAAAGTAACAAAACATGCGGAATCCTTTGTGCAAGTTTAGTCGAGGCAGAAGATTAAAGCGCCTTTCCAGCCCAGGCTCCTTCCTATAACCCACTTGCTTCCAAAGGCATCACCATCTCTCTCCTCACATCTTGTTTTCTCTAAGCAGAACAGAAAAGCCAGAACAGAAGCCAGTAAGGCCAGGCGCTTTCCATTAATTTTTCCCAGGGCGTGGGGAGGACGCTGTCTGATTTCAGAGAGGAATATGTAACTTTCCAGAAAAGACTCAGAAAGGCCTGCTAAACGGAGTATCGAACATGACAGTTAAAAAGAAAAATCTGGAAGGCAGAGAAAGGACAAACACAAGTGCCTGAAGGAACCCACAGCATCTTCCGTCTGCCGACTGGTTAGGGCCAACAAAAATACATTCCCACAGAGCTCACTAAGAAAAGCATCAAGGAGACATGGTAAAGTGCCTTCAGAAAATCTTAAGATATAACTGACGCACTATAAAAACCAGCTCCCGGAAGAGAACAGTGCAGTCTCCTGCCCCCGCGCCTGGCTGTCCTCGCCGGGGCCCCTTGGAGGGGAGTGGGTTGAGCTTTCCTCCCCGCCCCGACCAGGGCTCCGGCAGCTGAAGACCTCCAGGACCAGCCACCACCATGCTGAGATCACTTTCCGCACACCTGAAGGTACCGGCAGAGGAACAAAGGCAAGCGGGTCCCGGGGCTGAGATCTCCAAGCCTATTCGGATCGGGGCTAAGCATCTTCCACCCAGATCCTCCGAATTCCAGCAGGCGGGGGTCACACCCAACAACTGGCCCCGTGGCGCAGTTGTAATCCTGTGTAATCCCATCAACGTGTAATCTATAAAAACCAGCTCCCGGAACCGCCGCGACATCTTATTATGACATCTTATTATCTCATTCCTACTTTGGACGAACTGGCAGGCTACCGAATGTAAACTGCCCACACAGCAGAGTCTGGCAAACTCACTGTGGCGTACCCAATATGCCAAATACCAGTAACAATGATGGGTCTCATTCTCCTAAAGAGCCTTGAATATAGCACTTTCTTAAAAATCTCAGGGCTGGGATGAAGGAGACGTTATTGGGGCCTGCTCAAGGCAATCGACGAATAACAGGACGGTCGTGATTCGTGAACTGATGCATAGCTCGGAGTCACCCAATTGCCCCATCAAGTATCAGTCAAACTTCGAGGTGGGGAAACACATTCTTTCCTGCAATTCCAGCATCAGTTGCGAGGAGCTGGGGACTCAGTCAATGTCCCCCTTGGTCCGCCTCAGCCACAGTGCATGGGACCACAGCAGCCAGCCCTTATGTTTGCTGCAAGGATTAAATCAAGAGATGTCGGGTCAGGGCTGGAGCGGGTAGGGCTTGCACGCGGCCAACCTGGCAATGATCCCCGGCATCCCATATGGTCCCCCCAGCACCGCCGGGAGTGATTCGTGAGTGTACAGCCAGGAGTAACCCCCAAGCATCACTGGGTGTGACCAAAAAAGAAAAAAAAAATCAAGAGATGTCAAGTTCAGGTCCTGCACACGCTGCAGACTGAGTAAGCTGAATGACTGGCCTCCGAAGCAAGCAGTATTTTCAGTGAAGATAGAAATTAAGACTTCAGAAATGAACAGAATAGAAGGCACACTGCAGATTTTCATAGAAGGATCCTAGTTGCTGCCAGAGATGGACTAGAGTCCTTTACTCGACATTAAAAAACCAACACAAAACAAGTGTTATAAATGCTGGGGAGGGCAAGTTTAAAAAAAAAAATCCTCCAAATAGATCATGATCACATATATGGGATGAATAATTTTAGAATACTAACTGCTAGGCTAACACAGGAAACGGAACTGGTCACTATTTCAATGAGCGACATTTACAGGATCGTGCTCCCAGTCCCCCGGGCACTACACATAATCTCCAAAACCTACTCTTTCTCTTTAAGCTCTGGCAAGTCCAGGTACCAGTGCTCTTCACTGATTATTTTCTTTTCTTCTTCTTCTAGTTGTTTCTTGGTTTCTGAGTCCAATCCCCTTTGCATGAACTGTCAAAACAAAACAAAGACAGTGTCAGTAACTATTTTTCTCACTGAGTTGAAAAAGGTGAATCTTACTTTGCCATGTGCTCTCCCTTGCAAACAGTAAACTCGACTCATATTCGAGGGGGACTAGGTGACAGGTTGTTTAGCTCTGCCCTGGACTGGATAAGGAGTGGATGGCACAAGTGGTTCTATACTGCCCTCCGGGGATTCGACCGGGGTGTGTGTGTGTGTGCTGGAATGAAGAGTACATCAGGTCTCTCTGTACAACTTTTACAACTTCCTCTGTCAATAATTTAGTTTAAACAAAAGCACAAGAAGTGTCAGTTAAACTAAAGTGTTCCTTAGTCTTTATCCCTTTAACATCATCACAGGAAAACGCCAGTTTCTGAAACACACATCCTGTAGCCGCAGCTCCTCCAGCCCCTGCTACTCAGCACCTGTCTCTATTTCCTGTCCTGCAGAGTCCTGACCCCTGACGGCTCGGAGCAGGCATTCCTTACTTGGGCACGCCTTTCCGAACTATTATGTCACCTGACTCCGGCCAGATCTGTCCCATGGAAAAAAATCTCTCTCTCACTTCAACGAGAGCATTAAAAAACTTGGTTTGCTGTTCATTATGCTTCTTCCATTTTAGTTTCCTGGAAGCTGAAATCCTTTTTTGGTTTTGGACTGCATCCGACGGTGTTCAGGCTTACTTTGCTCATACCCAGCTCAGGGGGCGGCACGCAGAGTTGTCACAAAAACTGGGGAGTTGTGTGCAGGGCAAGCACCTTACCTATCCTAGCTCTGCAGCCTGGGTGAAATTCGGAATAGCCAGCCATGTGCCTTTGTCATCTTGTGTTACTGGCACTCAGGCTGCACCGGGAATCATTATTCAATGCCGAGTCTCCAGGAATGAGACCGGACTTATTTTCCCAGCTTCTTTTCTTTGCATGCTTCTCTTTATTTTTTTCTTTTATTTATTTATTTTTTTTGGTCACACCTGTGGGTTACTCATGCACTCAGGAATTACTCCTGGCGGTGCTCGGGGGACCATATGGGATGCTGGGAATCGAACCCGGGTCTGCTGCGTGCAAGGCAAACACCCTACCCGCTGTGCTATCGCTCCAGCCCCCCTGCAGGCTGCTCTTTAAATCCAAATACCTCATTTCATCGCTCACGTTCGCAACCCCGAAGCAGGCAAGATTTCCCTAACACTTAATAAGGTGAAAGTGGACCCTAACACTTAATAAGGTGAAAAAGCAGTGATTTAACTCAGAACCAGGCGTCTCAAGCAGGCATCATCAATCATGATTCTCAGGCTGGAAGTCTTGCAGTATAAAGTTCTCTCTGCTCAAGCTCTTATGGCAGCAAAACGGGAGTGACATGGACCAGGAGCGTGAACCTTAATGGAATAAGCGCATCAGGTCCTGCCTTATCAGTGCGAGAGCTAAAATCACAAATAAGTGCTCTCTGCATAGGATCATTCCTTCATATTCCCACCTAAACCTCTGTTCATTAAATCTTCAAAATCTGACGTAGGAAACAAGTAAGTCAGAGACATTTACCCTTTCCTTGCCTCCCTCACCCGCAGTCACAGAGGCTCAGCTCCACCCTGACCCTGCAGGTGCCACGTTCACCCTCCAGGCACCCAAACGCAACCCTTCCCGGAGGGACTCTCGGCCCCTGCAGGAGACGTCTACGGGTTCGCATCTCTCTGTGGCAGGGTTCTGTGATACAGAGTAACGACGAGCAGGGACTGGGGCGACAGCGCAGCGGGGAGGGTGTTTGCCTTGCACGCGGCCGACCGGAGTTCGACCCCCAGCATCCCATAAGGTCCCCCGAGCACTGCCAGGAGTGGTTCCTGAGTGCACGAGCCAGGAGCAACCCCTGAGCATCATCGGATGCGACGCAAAGAAGCAAAACAAATAAAAAAAAAAAAGTAACTACGAGCAGGGGCTGGGGCGATAGCGCAGCGGGGAGGGCATTTGCCTTGCACGCGTCCGACCGGGGTTCGAGTCCCAGCATCCCATAGGGTCCCCTGAGCACCGCCAGGGGTAATTCCTGAGTGCACGAGCCAAGAGTAACCCCTGAGCATCATAGGGTGTGACCCAAAAAAGCAAAATAAATAAATAAAAACCACAGTAACTACGAGCAAGGGCTCTGCAATATGCTCGAGCGGGTCTGTACCAGTCATTCAATCGCTGTTAACTTTGGGTTGCTTTTTGTTGGCTTTGGGTTAGTATTTTTTTTTTTTTTTTGCTCCGGTGGCCGAAGCACAGGGAGTCTGGGCCCACCCCGGGGCCCGCACGTGTCCGCCCCCGTAAACTGCAGGGCGCGTCGCTCGCCGGCTCCATCCGCGCGACCCCCTGGGCTGGTCCCGTCCGGCCAAACGGACCCACTCCCGCCCGCCGCTGGGGGGCCGGGGAGCGCAACGCTGCACGCCCACCTCTGTCCCCGCCTTTCCCGGGGGTCTCGCCGGCGCCCCCCACAGCCGGGGCCCGCGCGGCCCGTCCCGGCCCGGCCCGTGTGGACCCTCCCGGGCTCCGGCCCGCGGGCTGGTCCCCCTCGCAGCCCCCTCCCCGCTCCCGGCGGCCCGAGCACAGCGCCAGGACCCCCGCCCCGACCCCCGCCCGGCCGCCCCCGGCCCGCGCGCCGCTACCTTCATGCGCAGCAGGTTCTTGGACAGCTTGGTCTTGCGCTCGGCCGCCATGGTGCTCCCGCCACGGCGCATGCGCCGACCCCGTGCGGCGGCGGCGCCGCTCTCTGACGTCACGCGCGCGCCGGCGCGGCCCGGCCGGCCCCGCCTCCGTCCTCGCGAGCCGCCTCAGGGGGCGCTCGGCTCCCGCGGCACGTCGGCCCCGGGGCGCCTGCGGAGCCGTCGCCGTCGCCGTCGCCGTCGCCGTCGCCGTCGCCGTCGCCGTCGCCGCGCGGCCGTTCCGAACGCCGAGGCCTCTGAGGCGGCTGTCACGTGCCGCCCCGGCCCGAGCGACCCCGGCCCAGCTTTCTGACCCGAAAAGGGGGGCCCGGAGACCCCGTCCCCCCCCAGGAGAGGCGCCGATTCCCGGCCCGAGCGACCCCTGGCTCAGGTCTCTGACCGGAAAGGGGGACTCGGAGACGCCCCCAGGAGAGACGCCAACGGACCCCGGCCCATGTTCCTGACTGGAAAGGGGCTCGGAGACGCCCCCAGGAGAGACGCCGTCGCCCCCGCCCGACCCCGGCCCGACCCCCGGCCCGTGTTCCTGACCCGAAAAGGGGGGCTCGGAGACCCCCCAGGAGAGGCGCCGATTCCCGGCCCGAGCGACCCCCGACCCAGCTTTCTGACTGGAAGGGTGGGCTCGGAGACGCCCCCGGGAGAGGTGCCGTCGCACCGGCCCGAGCGACCCTGGCCCAGCTTCCTGACCGGAAAAGAGGGGCTCGGAGATGCCCCCAGGAGAGACGCCGTCGCCCTGGCCCGAGTGACCCCTGGCCCAGGTTTCTGACCGGAAAGGCGGGCTCGGAGACGTCCCCAGGAGAGACGCCGACGGACCCCGGCCCAGGTTCCTGACTGGATTGGAGGGCTCAGAGACGCCTCCCAGAAAAGGCGCGGACCCCCGCCCACCCGCGAGAGACAGGAAGTGTGGAGAAGTGTCCTCAGCTGCGCTGCTCTCTGTGGGATGGAGCCCGCATGGCCCGCTGTCAGAGCTGGGGGGTCGCTGAGGAGAGAAGACAGAAACGGGGTCGCTTTCGGGTACCCCCTGAGGCATCACCTCACGTCCCCCGCCAGTGCCGTCGCTGCGACTCGGAAACCCCCGAACTGCCATCTGGACCCTAGAGGAGCCGGGGGAACGATGCTTTTGTTCCCCAAGGGGCTGGGGGGGGGTCCCATAGGGTCAAGCTGGAGTGAGATGGCCGTGCACACATGCACGACTCTCGGCGTCCCCTAGAGTTGGTTCCCAGAGCCCCGTGGGACTGATCCCTGAGTGGTGGCACTCCCCAGGTGCCACCCAGACCTCACCAGAACAGAACAGAATGGAACATTCCCAAAGCTGGGGAGCAACGAGGCCCGGAATGGGCTGGGCACGAAGTCCAGGTGTGTGGCTCGGAGGCAGGCGTCCAGGCGCCAGGTCCTGCCCACCCGCCAACGCCAGGACAGAAGTCTGGAGACACCCAGGCACAGCTGTTGCCTAGAGCTGACATCATGTGGCTGAGGGTCAGAGAAGAAATGTTGCGACAGTGGAGAATAAAGTTGACAAGCCTGTTTACAGTTGTAGCACTGTAGCACTTTCTTCCCCTTGTTCACCGATTTGCTCGAGCAGGCCCAGTAACGTCTCCATTGTGAGGCTTGTGTTTGGCAGGCAAAATACTCTAGGTAACTTGCCAGGCTCTCGGAGCGGAGGAATGGAACCTAGCTTGGCAGGGCAGGCGGCTTGCAAGGCAAACGCCCTACCACTGTGCTATTGCTCCAGCCCATTTACAGTTGTATCCAAAGTAATTACAAAGGAATGATATCAATGAAAGTGGTAAAGGCAATATAACGAAGCTATGAGACATGGACCAAGACAGTAAGAGGGGCCAAAGTGAGAGCATCGTGGGTAAGGCCTTGCACATGGCTCACCCAGGTTTGATCACCGCACGTACAGTCATCTGGACACCACTGAGGACAGAGCCAGGCATAAGCCCTGAGAACTCATTGGTGTGGCACGAAAGCAAAACACATTAAGAAATAAAGACATCCTCTGTGGATGGGGAATATTGATATAATTAAAATATCCATCTACCAAAAGCAATATAATGTAATTTAAATAAAATTCCAAACATCTTAAAGGATGTATAATGAAAATAATAAAAGAACTATAAAAGACCTTAAATAGGGCAGTTATAAGGAAGAAAAATAAAAACGTTATTTCTTCATGTTACCCAATTTCAGATGATGCTGCAAACAGATTTTTTTTTTCTTTTTGGGTCACACCAGCAACGCACAAGGATTACTCCTGGCTTTGTACTCAGGAATTACTCCTGGCAGTGCAAAGGGGACCATATGGGATGCTGGGAATTGAATCCAGGTCGGCCATGTGCAAGGCCTTACCCACTGTATTATCACTCCAGCCCAAATAATAGATTTAAAACAGAACAAAACCCCTGACCATCGCCAGGTCTGACCCCAAAATAATAGGAATGAAAGCTATGGTTTTGGAATAAAAAATAGGCACAAGGATCATCAGTAGAATATAGTTGAAAGCACAATTAAATCCACACATTTATTCATATTTTGGCAAAGAATCCAAGAGCATGCAGCAGAGAAATGAGAGTCTCTTCAACAAATAGTGTTGGGAAAAGTGTTCAGTGGCACGCAAAAGAGTGAAACTGCCTAGCCCTATATATAAAAATAAGTTCAAATTAGATTAAAGACAATTTGAATGTAAGACTGCAAATTGTAAGCTCATAGAAGATAACATAGATGAAAAGTTCCATAATATCAGTGTCAGAAATCTCTGGAGCCTTCAAGAGCAAGGGAAATGAAAGTAATGAGAAACTAGTGGGACTACATTAAAAAAATCAGAAAAATTTTGCATAGCCAAAGAAAATGCAAATAGAATGAAATGACAGTGCATTGAATGGGAGAAAATATTTTCACAGCATACATTCAATAAGAGATTAATGCCCAAGGTATGATTTAGTTAATTTATATGTCTCAACAACAAAAACAACCCCGTCAAAAAATAAGCAGAAAATTTGAATAGATACTTCTCCAAAGAGAGCATACAGATGGCCAATAGGCTTATGAAAAGATTCTCATTATCACACATTATCAGGGAATTGCAGATTTAAACCACAATGAAATAACCTCTTTATCTTTGGGAGTGATTTACATCAAAAGGAGCACAAATATTGGAGAGGATGTGGAGAGGAGGGAACCTTCCTGCATTGTTGTTGGGAATGAAAAGCGGTGCAGTCATCTGGAAAATGGTGCGGTGCTTCTTCAAGAAGCTAAAGATAGGGCTGGAGCAGTAGCACAGCGGGTAGGGCGTTTGCCTTGCACGCCGCCAAGCCGGGTTCGATTCCCAGCATCCCATATGGTCCTCTGAGCACCGCAAGGGTAATTCCTGAGTGCAGAACCAGGAGTAACCCCTGTACATCACCAGGTATGACCCAAAAAGAAAAAAAAAAGAAGCTAAAGATAGAGCTACCATATGACCCAACAATCCCAGTTCTATTAATCCCAGTGTTTAATGCTGCATTTTTTTAAACAATAGCAAAAAGATACCCTCAATCTGAGTGCCTGCAGATGGATAACTGGATACAGATGTGGTACATTTATACAATGTAGTACTTACTATTCAGCTATAAACAATTAAATTTTGTCATTCACAGAAAAATGGAAAGAGCTCTAAGGGATTATGCAACAAAAAAGAAGGGACAAAAACAAGTATCTGATGATTTCACCTTTGTGTACATTATAAGGATATAAAATCAACAAGCAGACTAATAAACTGGACATTGACAACATGTCAATGTTTCTTGTGGGGATGGGAGTCAAGGTGTGGGAAGTGTAAAAACATTGGTAGATTTTATTTGTAAAATATTAATGAGACAAACTGCACAACAGTGTGTGTTTTAAAATTAAAGTAAAATGAAGGAAGGTAAAGCAAGATAGGAAGTTTCACTCAAGTCATTCAAATATTATATTACTCCTAATGTTTTTACTTTAATTAATTTCATCACCTTTAAGATAAAATCTAGGCTGACAGTTCAGACTTTTTCCATCTGCCTTTGAGGCTTATTTCCTAGCTTTTCAGTCTTGTCTTATATGTCTCAATTTAATCTCCTCTAGCCAAACTGCACTATTCACTATCCAAACATTCCAGATTTACTCTCGATGTAAATATTCATACTGCCTTCTATTTCTGGAATGATGCCTGGAATAATGTTTTTGTTTCTTCCCACTTCAAATTGTGCCTGTCTCCCAGAATTCAGTTTAAATTTCATCTTCCTGTTACATAAAATGAAAATGATGATTTTCTCCTCCCTCCCCAGTGCTAATAGGGCTAGCTTATAATTGTTTAAAAATAATACTCATTACTGTTATCTAACACAACTTCAGGTGCAGAAGGGCAAATGTGCATTTAAAGTTACCTGCATCTTTCACAACTTCAGTAGTCATTAATATACTCAAGAAATACTTATGAATAAATGAAAAACTGCTCTTTAAAATGAGTGAGACAGCATCTTTAAAGTTATACGGTTCCTTTAATAACTTATAAGCCTCGGAATACCCTACCAATTCTATCTAGTTGAGTTGACATTTAATTTTTTTTCCATTTTATGAAAGAAAAAAAATAAATGAAAGGCCAAGGATGTGGTAATGAAACCAGTTATTTTCCTGTACTGATTCTATTCAAAATGTTGTGTTCAGTTAAAAGGGATATATCTTTGGACTTTCTGAGGAAGTTTCTAAAGAAGCCAGTTGCTATGGGGACTATGAAGAGAAAAAAATTATGACCAACTTATGCAAATGAAGCCACGTCTAAACCTGGAAGACATCTGTGAGGGTTAGCGGAGGTTTTCAGAAAGAGAAAAGGAGTCGCTATGAAGTGTTAGGAGAACGTACTATGAGAGTTTATGCTTGGGAGTCAAATCACAATTAAAATGGAATTGTATATTTACTACTAATAAATAGGACCAAAAGGATTATCTTAAATCACAGGGGTGGAGAGCAAATAGTCTTCTATTTAACAATGGCAAGTTTTTATTCATAGAAAAGCAGACAACAGGATATAGAAGCCAAAGCCGGTAGTTGAAGAAAGATTCTGGGACTGAGTCAAGTGTATCTCTTGTCTTTTTCTGTCTACCACTCTATGAATATGATGCTTACCATCATAGAAATTTTTAAAGTCATTTTTTACAACGACAATTCTATATTTTAATTTATTATTTGTAAGTTTTGCAGATATTACAGATAAAAGACTTACCTATTAACCCAACTCTTACAGGTAATCTTTGTTAAGTAATTGGGCTTTTTGCACTAGAAGGATAATCCTTAAATGAACTAAGCTTACTGAGCTGCTTAAGTAGAAGTAGGAACTGGGCAATGGCTTAAAGGGTGCAAAGATTTTGTGTTCTAGAGCTCTGGGATTCCCATGATTTCCCCGAGGACACATGGGAGGAGTAGCCAGTACTGCACCAAGAACACTGCATGTAGGGAGAAGCTCTCAAGGACTGCCAAGTGTTCCCCCACCCCAAGGAAAAGAAAAGGGAAAGATGGCTGTTTCTGGTAGTAGGAAGGCAGTGCAAACTGTTATAATCTCTTGTTTCTCAAATATGCATACAGTATTTATGCATTTTTGTTGGATTTTTCTTTCCTGAGAAGTTTGGTCAGGGCTTATTTATTATTACCATTAGGTGGCAGCCTAAATTGCATCCCTTATGAAGTGAATTCATCCTTGGCATTAGATTCTGTGAATTCATCTTGCAGATGACAACTTTGCACAGATTTTTCCCCGCTTTCAGTTTTTGGGCCACTCCCAGCAATGCTCAGGGTTTACTCCTGGGCTCTGCATCCAGAAATTACTCGTGGCGGTGTGTAAGGAACCAAATGGGATGCTCAGGATTGAACCCCAGTCAGCTGAGTGCAAGGCAAATGCCCCATCCACTTGTCTATCCACTATACTATTGCTCCGACCCCTGCACAATGTTTTTAAATCAAGTGCTGAATAACTTTCCCCATCTTGTCCCTAACAAGAATATGAGAGAGAGAGAGAGAGAGAGAGAGTGTGAGAAAGAATTCAACCCACTGAAGAGAGTATTTAGTGATCAGATGTCTGGGAGAAAATCCTTGCCTCAGTTAACTCTTACCTGTCTCCTCTCAATAGTGGAAAGTCCTGAACCCTTTTAAGTTGGTGAGGATCAAATAGGAAAACACATGTCAAAACACCTCATCCAAAAGTACAAAGCTGTGTAGCTGTGGAGGATGGTTGTTATTATAACACTGATGCAGGTTGCTTTTATAGCCACTTTTATTATCAACTATTTATTTATAGTTGCTTTTATAGCACTTTTATAGCACTTTTATTAGGTTGCTTTTTAAGTGGAGTATTCCGGGTGAATTAACACAAAATCAGATATGTAAAAAAGAGTCCACATATTTATTTTCTTTAAATCCATTTAAACTCCAATCTAAGATATTATATTTATAGCTAACAGATATTAAATCTAACTATGTATTAATGCTCTTCTACCCCAAACATTTTACAAAGGTTCAGCATCTTTAAAGAGATTTTATTTGGGGGCTGGAGAGATAGCACAGCGGGTAGAGCATTTGCCTTGCACGTGGCCGACCCGGGTTCGATTCCCAGCATCCCATATGGTCCCCTGAGCACCGCCGGGAGTAATTCCTGAGTGCAGAGCCAGGAGTAACCCCTGTGCATCGCTGGGTGTGACCCCCCCCCCAAAAAAAAGAGATTTTATTTAAAAACTATGGTTTACTGGGGCTGGAGCGATAGCACAGCGGTAGGGCGTTCGCCTTGCACGCAGCTGGCCCAGCCGAGCCAGGTTTGATTCCTCTGCCCCTCTCAGAGAGCCCGGCAAGCTACTGAGAGTATTTCACCCGCATGGCAAAAGCTGGCAAGCTACCCATGACATATTCAATATGCCAAACACAGTAACAACAAGTCTCACGATGGGACGTTCCTGGGCCCACTTGAACAAATCGATGAACAACGGGAGGACCGTGACCGTGACCGTGGTTTACTAAGTTGTTCATAATACAGTTGTTTCAGGCATTCAGTGTTCAACACCAATCTCACCACCAGTGAGGTCTCCGCCATCTTCCCGTTTCCCACCCACGTCCTACATCTGCCTCCTTAGCTGACACAAAATAATTTATTTTATATTGCTTGTTAAAACAAAATATCAACTGCAATTATCAGAAAACACTTCAGTAAAAGAAAATTTGTGAAAATTGTTGTGTCTCACAAGGCGGTAGTAAGATCACTGAGGGTTTACTGAGCTGTTTGTTGCTAGTTGAGCTTTCTATGTTACTATTTTTGTTTATTGAGTTTAGTTGGCTTCTAGACAACTTTACCATCTAATTTGCTGTGCTCCTATGGAGCTTCAGTATTATGGAATTTGGAGGAGTGTGGCTGCATAGGGGCTGGAGCGATAGCATAGCGGTAGGGAGTTTGCCTTGCACGCAGACAACATGGCCGACCCGAGTTCGATTCCTCCGCCCCTCTCGGAGAGCCCGGCAAGCTACCGAGAGTATCTTGCCCGCAGGGCAGAGCCCGGCAAGCTCCCCGTGACGTATTTGATATGCCAAACACAGTAACAACAAAGTCTCCAATGGAGACGTTACTGGGCCTGCTCGAGCAAATCGATGAACAACGGGAGGACAGTGACAGTGACAGTGGCTGAATAAGCAACCTGTCCTCTAAGAGCTCCAGGATCTGTAGAAATGGAGCTATTCTTGGCCTACCCTTCTTCTGAGGGCACCCCAGAGTTTTAAGTCTGAAGCAGGTGTACTCACGAGTTTCATCGACTTGTTTCTTCTGAGAGCCTGGCTGTGGGACGTGGGTGTGGCTGTTGAGGCTTCTGGAAGTATGGGGGGTTGGGAGGAGGATGCTCACCCCCACTCCAAGAAGACCCCAGAGTTTTAAGCCTGAAAACCAGTGTACCTAGGAGTTTTGTTGGCTGGGTGTCTCTGCAGAGATTAGTCTCGAAGCAGTAAAGTTGGGCCATTTGCATGTCGGTGGCTGTGGGGTGTGGGGTGCAGCTGTCAGGGTTCCGTGAGGGCAGGGACATGGCCTGCCTCACTCCCAAGGGCGCCCCAGAGTTTTCAGACCAAAGATCAGTGTACCCGTGAGTTGCATCAGTTTGGCATCTCTTCTGAGATTGTGAAGGTGTAAAGCCAGACCGTTGTACAGGAGGTTTGACATCTTTTTTGGGGGAGGTGGGTCACACCCGGCTATGCACAGGGGTTACTCCTGGCTCATGCATTCAGGAATTACTCCTGGCAGTGCTCAGGGGACCATTTGGGATGCTGGGAATCGAACCCGGGTCTGCAGCGTGCAAGGCAAACGCCCTACCTGCTGTGCTATTGCTCCAGCCCCAGGAGGTTTGACATCTTAAATGGTGGCAAAACAATAGGTGAAAAATCTTCTGATCAGTGATCGATTGACTGGACATAGACCATTTACTGGTCTGGTAATTGGCTCTCAACGGTTAATAAAGAGATAGAGCCATTGTCCGGCCATCTCAATTCTTTCTAGTTCATGCTTGATGTTCAGGAATCTTTGAAATAACTGGGATAGAGATATCCAACTTCTCTTGGTGCCTCACATAGATGCTACCTTGCTTTACTAGTCTGTGTGTGTCACTAGACCTGAATCCTGACCTCTTCCTAATATGAAGAGAACTTCCTCTTCTCTTTTGCTACCCTTCTCCACTGCTGCTCTCCCCTCTGCCCCCAGGACACATGGACGTACCTCTTCGGTGAGGGCAGATTTTGAAGAGAATCAGTAATAGCTACCTGAAGTTTCCACATATATCGATTCCAGAATAGGGAATAGTTATGTAATCGTTTGTACTCTGCTTCCTGGAAAATTCTAAGAACTTGATTGTCTTCATGGGATTATTTTGCTTTGCATAAGGCAAAACTAAAGACATAATTATGTCTCAGTACCATAGCAAAAGTCTTCTCCTGGCTTCAACACGGCAGATTTGACTGCATACATTCTAGATTGAGTTCTAGGGGGTAAAAAGGACATGAATTCTCCTTTTGATTTCTTGGCTGTGTAGAATCATAAGCTCAAGGAAGTTTTCCCTTTTCATCCAGTTACAGTAATTCCAATGTAAAATAAAAGGAAAAAATTTTCTCTTTAACTCGAAAAAGCAGTAATTATAGCAGTTTACAATTTACACCTGTGATTATTTTGCTCATAGTATTAATAAGCATGGTTTCTCTGGGATTGTTATTGTATTTGGATTTTTATGGTGGCATTTAAATTATAAGGAAGCCAAATTGAGTTTTTTTTAGTGGTGTTTAGGTAATAGGTATTAGGAGCGATTAGTTTTGTTGATTAAAATACTAATCAGGAATTAGTGGCTCTAGTTTAAAGGTATTGGTGGTTGGCATTTAGTAGATAAATTTTAAGAAGAAAATAATTAAAAATATAACGTAAATTTAAAAATATTCAAAAGTATAGGAAAGAGAATACTTTAATTAAGCCCTAAATACTTATCATTCAACTTCATTATCAATTTATACCAATCTTGTTTTATTTATGTCCCCAAAAATTCATTCTTTTCATCTCTCTTCCATTATTTTGATGCTAACCCAAAAAATAATACAACTTCTATCTGTAAATGTGTCAAAGTATACCTCTAAATGGAAAAGGACTTAGGAACAATAACATAATCAATACTGATAACATGCTCGAAAGTTTAACAATGATAAAATAATACTTATGTCCCTATTTTCATAATTTATTTTTATTATAATTATCAGGACATAATTGCTGGTGCTTGGGAGCTGCTCCTATTATGGTCCTTAGGGGACCAGCGGGTGCCTGGATTAGACCAGGGCTCTGACATGCAAGTGTAAACTCTAGTCCTTTGATCTATCTTGCTGATCCCTCCATTTTACATTTAAATTTATGCCAACAGCATAAAATTGCATAGATATTGTGGTAGCCAGAATATGTTGTTAAGTCAACAAGCAAGTACAGATCAATTTCTGTTTAAAAAACTATAAATAATTCCATTCATTTTTACTTATACAGGATTACAAAGAAGTTTATACCTGAAACCAAGAACATTTATTAATATTATTATTATTCTGCACTGTAGCACTATTGTTGTTACTGTGTCTGGCATATCGAATACGTCCCGGGGAGCTTGCCAGGCTCTGCCATGCGGGCGAGATACTCTTGGTAGCTTGCCGGGCTCTCCGAGAGGGGCGGAGGAATCGAACTCGGGTCGGCCATGTCGGCTGTGTGCAAGGCAAACGCCCTACTGCTGTGCTATCGCTATTATTAGCACTGAAGCACTGTCCTCCCGTTGTTCATAGATTTGCTCAAGTGGGCACCAGTAACGTCTCTATTATGAGACTTGTTCTTACTGTTTTTGGCATATCAAATATGCCACAGGGAGCTTGCCAGGCTTTGCCGTGTCGGCGGGATGCTCTTGGTAGCTTGCCGGGCTCTCCGAGAGGAGCAGAATAATAATAATAATAATAATAATAATGCCAGCCTCAAATATTATTATTATTATTATTATTATTATTATTAGCTTTTTGTGTTACACCTGGCGATATTCAGGGCTTACTCCTGCCTCTGTACTTAGGAATTAACTCCTGGCAGTGCTTGGGGGACTATCTGGGATTTGAGGAACTGAACCCCTGGCAGCTGTATGAAAAGCAAACATCCTCCCCACTGTACTATTGCTCCAGCCCCCAAGAACATTCAAATGTTCATTTGTCATTTCTTTATTTTTTATATATATAGGGTGTCCTTTGTAGTGCTTAGGGGTCCTGGAGCTACTGCCAGAAAAACTTGGTCAGGCTGGCTGCCTGGTTCAATGCTCAGACCCAGGAGTTTGAGGGTCCTCACAACTACAATTGCTAGTCTTCCGGAAGGAGGTACATATGGTGTCAGGGTACATATTGAGCCTGGGACCTTGTGCATGCAAGAAATATGGCTCTGACCCCTGAACTCTCTCTGAATTCTCAATAATTTTTATTTTCATAGTAAGAATTGATCATGGTTGGTATTTGGAGATAGAGAAAGGATTCTAACTTCTATTCTCGAGTATTTTTTATTTTAAAGATAAATGTATATACTTTCATAATTAAAATGTCAAAAATAAGTGTTTTTTACAATTTTAAAATTTCATAAAGTAGTTCACAGTATTTCATTATATTTAATACTTAAACATCAATCCCACCACCATTACACCTTCCTATCACCATATTTTCGGTGTTTCCATTCCCAAACCCCAATCCCTGTCCCAAAGCAGAAACGAAATAATATATTTTGTATTGTCCAAAACTAGGTATTGAAAGGGCTGGAGCGATAGCACAGCGGTAGGGCGCTTGCCTTACAAGCAGTCAACATTGAAAGAAAGAACTTAAATAAAAAAATGTCAATATATGAAATGAAAGACACTCATTTCACTCCGTTCAGGATGTTCTGTTTAAATATTGTTCCTCGGTTGGATGGTCTTACTTCTGGGTTAGCAAGAGTTATAGCATATCTAGAGTGCTGGCTATGTTCCAGGCACTTTGACAGATGTTTTCTTTCTGATTATTTCCCACCAAAATACTTCAAGATGAATGTTGTTATTATTCTACATACCACAGATGAAGAAACAGAATGTAGAACTGTTAAATAACTCGCCAGAAGTTTGAAAAAAAAGGCTACCCAGGCTTGGAAGTGAGGTGCTGAGACTTTCCTGCTCGAGTTTGTATTTTTTCCCCCTTTTTTTGCTTTTTGGGTCACACCTGGCGATGCACAGGGGTTACTCCTGGCTCTGCACTCAGGAGTTACTCCTGGCGGTGCTCAGGGGACCATATGGGATGCTGGGAATCGAACTCGGGTTGGCCGCCTGCAGGGCAAACGCCCTACCCGCTGTGCTATCTCTCCAGCCCCTCGAGTTTGTATTTTTGTTTCTTGGACCACTGCCAGTGGTACTCAGGGCTCATTCTTTTCTCTGCTCTCAGGGTGCTGGGGATGGAATCTGGGTCACCCATGTGCAAGGCAAATGCCCTTTCTGCTCTAGTTTCTCTCTGCCCCGATCCTCAGAAAAATTGGATGGAATTATTCAAGTGGTTATTTAAGAAGGTGAGTGGCTCAAACTTTTCTTTCCTTTGTACCCCTCCGCTCTAGCCATCCCATCAGAGGTCCTAGAGAGTCTACGGAGTTGGCTGAGACAAAGTCTTCCAGAACTTTTACCACTTGATGTCCCTCTTCACACACAATGTAAATGAAAAAGTACAAGTATAAGCTACTTCACAGACTTGAAGGAGATACTTTATTACCCATTCGTGCTTATATTATTAAAATAAGATTTGGTACTTTAATCATTTAGATGAAAAAAATTACCCTTCAAAAGTGGAATGGTAGGCCATTCTAAGTGGGTAGTTAACAGTGTTTGGAGAGATAAATTTCATAGTAATTCTTCTGCAAAATAGATAGCTCGACTCTGTGTCTCTGAGTATGGACACCCAAAAAGGATTTTGAGGAATCTTATAAATACTCATAATTAGGTTTGGTGAGTTGGTAAAAAATAATTTGATTCTGACTTCTCTAGGAGGTCCAGGCAAAGGAGAAACTTTTGCTCTGAAGGGGGATACAATTCTTCCCACACAATGAAAGCTTGAAGTATGCCTCGGGAGACTTTTAATTAATTCAGAGACCTTATTATAGGAAATTCAGTTCTCTGGTTTGCCTTCTAGGTAGGTATCATGCCAGTGTCTGGCACAATTCATGAATTTAGGTCTAACAAACCTTAAACATTATGCATCCAAGGAGATGTATTTTTCATCTGGTTTGTATACCATGCTGTGCTTTTAGGTTATTTACTCTTCTGTGAGAAGCACCCAGACCTGGATGCTAAATTGTGTGATATATGTAACCTTAATATAAGAACCACTTGGCAGAAAAGGATATCAGTAAAACTGAGGCTTTCATAAAATTTTAAGAGTTCAGGCTGAAACTTTTATAAAAGACCTTACCTCTTAATTTTAACACATTGGGAAACTGTGCAGCCAATAAGGTTAAACACTGAATGACAGTTACGGGATTGGAGATGTGGTGCTGTACCATGGTTAAGTGCCTTGGCTCTAAAATCTCACAGTCCGGGTTTAATCCTGACCCTGTCACTACCCAGTGACAAATTGTGCATCTCTCTGTGCCTTAGTTTGAACACCCCCAAATGGGATAATTGTTGCACATAGGGTTATACCCGGGTTCTGGGGTTCCCGTTCACAGAGAGACCAGTTCCACACGTGAGAATGCAAAAGTAAAGGAGCCTTTAGTGCTAGCTCGAGCTTGGGCCCAAGCTTCATCCAACGCAGTGGAGTCTTGACAAGAACCTCGACCCTAGTTCCAGGGACATTATATGGCATGTTGTTACATAAGCAACGCTAGCAGTTTTCCCAAGAATTGCGATGAAGCAGCCACAAATCTGTGAGCCAATTGGTCTTGCCCACCTGCTGTGCCCAGAGATAATCCTACTTACCATAGGACTGGCACGAGGCATCTAGGGGACTTCCAGCTTCGGTCAAGGACAGTCTCAGGGAATTCTTTGGGGGGAAACAGTAACTTAGGCCTCCTGCTTGTTTTGCTGAAGTGCAGCCTATCATGGTGCATGCGAGGTTCTTTCTCGGCCTCACAATAGTACATACAGAGCTTCTATGAGGACTAAATACATGAACATGGGTGTTCAATAAATGTTATTAGAATGAGAATTCATGTCTCATCTCCTTATGTATTTGTAGTTGTAGCACATTGTTTCTTCTCAAATTGCTTAAACATGGCAAACTGCTTCAGTACCATTTCTTAATTAAAATTGATTAACAATTTTAGAAAAGAATTGAACACATTTTACAAGTAACAGCTTAACTCATTTTTTCCCCCATGTGAGAGATGGCCGGGTAATGCAAGATGAATTTGAAATGAAATAAAAAATTAAATGATGTATGTCTGAGTACGTTCAGGTAGTATGTTCATTATACAATGAATTACTTTTTAATACAGTCACAGTCCCTAATTTGCATAAACAATTGACCACTTTAATGGCTCATTAGATAAATTGAGCCCAACTAACCAATACAAACTTATTACAAATGCACATCTTCAATGTAAAACTGTTACTGGAATCTCATTGAAACTGAAATTTCCAGTAAAGGAACCACTTGATTTTTCAATAAAAGAGGAAATAACCATTCTGAAACCATGTAGATGATATGGATTTAGCAATGATTTGTCCTTCAATTATAATCACTTACTGCCTTTTAAGGAGAGATTCATGTCTTTGCAGCTCTCTCTGAAGGCATGCAGTTAGAGCAACAGTGGTTAATCTGATACTGCCCACGAGTTAAACTGTTAGTGTCAGCTCTGTACATTCAGCTATGCGTAGCAAGAGAGTTTAACTCTTTTTCTATTCTTATTAGGTGTATGTGGCAGACCCTTGGGAAGGCCTACTCTGATGTCAATCTCATTAGCCTTGTTTCTTGCTTGTAGAACAGTAATAATTTTCCAGTATTGGGTGTCCCATGTGCTTTTGGGGATTCTGGGGTTTTCCTCAGCCTTAAGGGAGATGAGTCTTG
The DNA here is from genome assembly GCF_029834395.1 of Sorex fumeus. NCBI lineage: Eukaryota > Metazoa > Chordata > Mammalia > Eulipotyphla > Soricidae > Sorex > Sorex fumeus. The sequence goes on from NW_026606179.1 coordinate 60,491,306, forward strand.
AACATCCTAAACCAGATGTTTTAATTACAGTGATTATTTTCAGATTGATTGAGACATGACTATGGGACACAGTTTTGGTCAGTGAGATGTGAGGTCAAGGGTCTTAGGAGGGGTTGAGTATTAGTAAGATTTACATGTAGAAGGCAATACTTCCGCCTCTGGTTGTTTTCATTTGTACAGTGTTACTTGGAATTACAGAAGTCATCTTAGAATCCTGAGGCGGGCTGGCATCCGGGAACATGTCTATATTGTTGAATTGAACAGACTAAGAGGACCTTGGCCCTTTTTGATGTTAGTGAAATGCTAAGTGAGCCCCCTTGTAATTGTTTTATGTCTGGGTTTCTTGTTTTGTGCTTTGAAAAAAGTGACTATTTGAATCCATTTTACTTTTCCTTCTCCCATGTTAACCAGAACATAATAACTGATACAACATACAAATAATGCAGTTATAATTGTCTTCTCTATCTTATTTGATCTCGTTGCCAATATGAACTGACGTCGGAGTCTCAGTAGGATCCAGTGAGCTTCTCTCATGGCTTCACTTGCCAATTACATCTGTTTTGATCATTGTCAGTATTTAAATGTTTGTTAACTAATGATATTCCTTTATGACTTCAATTAATGTGTTTAGAAAAATTAGGTAAATATTATATTATGAACTTATCAATCCCACAGGGCCCTGTGTTAATTGGTTCCTCCCCCCCACCCCCCGCCTTCTATTAAGCTCTTTGGATACCTTTATTCCAGAGCACGGTACAAGTGAGGTCATCAGTGTGAATAGAAAGATCACATCAGTCAAGCCATGCTATGCATGGGGCCAGAGAGACACCGTGGGTCAGGTGCTTGCTTTGCACGTGGCCGACCCAGCTTTCATCCCTGGCACCCTGTAGAGACCCATGAGCTCATCATGAGTGATTCCTGAGTTCAGAGCCAGTAGTAACCTCTGAGCATCAGCCGATGTAACCACCTCCAAAAAGGATAGGCCTTTGGTTAGCATAGTCTATCTCTGTTAAGCTGACATACTGCTTTGCTAAAAAAAAAAAAGACTTAGTTTAGACTTACTAAGATGAACTCTTTTCATTTTTAAAATTATAATCAATGGACTGGAGAGATATCTAGTGGGTAGGGCACTTGCCTTGCATGCAGCTGACTAGCGTTTGACCCCCAGTACCCCATATATGGTCCTCCAAGCCTGCCAGAAGTGTTCCCTGAGCACTTGGGGTTGTGGTACTCAAAAGAAAATTATTAAAGAGCCATGAGCATAGTCTCATGCAATAGAAGCTATAGATTTAAGAGTGAATATGTCCAAATTGGGCTTAGTGGGTTTTTTTTTGTGATAAGCAATGCAAAGTTTATTTGACACATATTTCAGATGTATTTAATTTTTATGCTGGATGATTATAAGACATAGATGTTAATGACTCATGTGAAATCATCAGGGTTGAGTTTATACGAGCCTTTGAAAATAAGTTCGATTTGACAATATCCAGTCTGTAGGAAAGTCTTACCACCTTTAGAAAATTTACTCGTTTCAGTGTTGAATAAATTTACTGCCTATTGTCCACATTCCCTTTACATGTCCTTGACTGTGTAAAGTTACTGGACAGAATACTATTCTCGTTTACAATGTGAAAAACTCCTCTGTGAATGCTGTGGTTTTACCAAGAGCATTATTGGAAAAGCCACAGCTGCTCTTGACTGTCATTAAACCCACTAGGTACAGTAATGGGGTCAAACCATGAATGTAGAAGATCTAGTCTCAGTGAAGGGTGACACGTGCAGCCAAGGGTTTCTCTCAGGCATCTGGGCAGAGAGATGGGGAAGTGGATTGACCAGATGGAACTTGTTAAGAAAAACAGTGAAGTCCTCAGTAGAGGTAGAGTGGAATCCATCAGCATTGTCAATTCACGATTTCATCTTCTCTTGGTTATACATAGTCTAATACACTGATTGTTGTTCTTAATCTACATGAAGCTTAAAAATACCTGCTTAATGCCTGTGCATTGGGAATGCCTGCCTGCTAGCCTTTTATTGTAGTAAGACACCTGAGAGATTGGGATAAAACTTGTTTTCATTTAAAACGATGGTGTGATTGGTTGTCACCCTGGGTTTTTCTACTTCTGGCCAAAGACAGGTAAAACTCTTTTCAGGACTCACACACAATCTCATCTAATTCTATAATAGATCACATTTGTTTTCCCATTTAAGATGATCCATATACATATATATGCCATTTTATTTATTTATTTATCTTTACAAAGTTGTTCATGATGATTTATTATATTCAATACTCTAACACCAATCGATTCTTATATTTTATTTTGTCTTCTTTCTTCCATATAATTCTTTTGTATGAACATGTATCCCGTATTCTAATTTTTAATATTCTTGTTCACAGTCTACACTGAAAACTGCAGGGATTCGGTAAATCCTGATAACTTGCCAGTTTTAACAGACAGATAAGATGGTTCTTTAAAGGTTACAAAAAACTAGCAATTAGCAGCAGGAGCTTTTTAAGCTCTCTTCTTAAGGAATACATTTAGGAAAGGATCTGTAAACATTTCAGTTGTCTTGGTAGCATTCTTCCTATGACTTTCACTTCTTAAAGAAGGCAATAATGGGTACAATTTAAGCACTTTATCTACTGTCATCATTTAATCTATTAAGCACAAAATTGTCTACTATACATTTTATACATTCCCATGAGCCGCGCTTTGCTTCCTGTTTTGTTTCTCAGCATCTTTTCACTGTCAGCTCAAATACTACTTTTCCTGTTCAGACAAGTAAGATGTAAAGTAAGATGGAGGGAGGCCAGGTCTTTGGGATATCAAATCTTTTTTTTTTTTTTTTTTTTTTTTGCTTTTTGGGTCTCACCCAGTGATGCACAGGGGTTACTCCTGGTTTTGCACGCAGGAATTACTCCTGGCGGTGTTGGGGGGACCACATGGCATGCTGGGAATTGAACCTGGGTTGGTCGCGTGCAAGGCAAACGCCCTCCCTGCTGTGCCATCGCTCCAGCCCCCCTGGGGTGTCAAGCCATATCTTTCCCTTGGAACCCATTGCTCTATTATTTGCCGTGTATTTTGAGGGCGCACACCTGAACCACAATTAGCGCTTAATGGCAACGATGAGTCCCGTAGTCTCCGAGAGATGCTGAAGCCCTAGGTAGCAGCTTAAGGAAGAAGCGAAAACACCAGGATGGATAGCTCTGCCTTCCTTAATGAAGATCACAGATGGAAATAACTTTTTTCCCCCTGTGGACATGCTGAGATTTTAGAACTGATGCTATTAATCAATCTGTCCTAAAACAGAAACAGTTGCAAATATGTAATATAGAATATCAGTGGAATAGAAAACAAATCTTTAACTAAGCCTGAATTTTTGAAGTTGGAAACTGATGCCAGCCTGTTTTTGATGTAATTGGAAATGTTTATAAGCTTTCCTGAAAAGTTGATTAATATATCAAAATCAAAAAAGGCAATTTTGAGTCTAATTTTGTTTGTTTACTGTGTAAAACAAGATTCTTGGCTTTGAAATTCTGCCAGGAAGGGTGATCACAAAAATGATTGGCAGAGTGGAACGAAGTAATCATTGAAAAGAACAATGTGTTTAACAGGGAGCAGCGGAAGCCGGAGCTCTGGGATTACAGTATTTTCAACCAGCTGATTTAAGCAAAGCATAGGGGGACCAGATTTTGGAGGTGTGTTGTCTTTTCCCTCACCTTTATCTTTGTGTAGCTTTGTAGCTCTGTCTTCCCGTTGTTCATCGATTTGCTCGAGCGGGCACCAGTAACGTCTCCATTGTGAGACTTGTTGTTACTGTGTTTGGCATATCGAATATGCCACGGGGAGCTTGCCAGGCTCTGCCGTGCAGGCGGGATACTCTTGGGAACTCCAAAGTAGGAAGGAGAGAGGAGACACTCGTCTGGCCTCGAGGAAGCAGAATAATCTGAGTCCCTGATTAGTGAAACAGATAAAGCATCCTCTCCAAGTGATACTGTGAGGGAATGTTTGCATAGGCCCCGCAGGAAGGCCTAAAATTTTCACAGTGCTCTGACAAGGCTTTTCCAAGAATTTCTTTATTTTTCTAAGTCTGAATGAGCTGAAATAGGTAGTTATATTTTTGAAGAAAGAGGTTATATATAGTTCAAGAGAACTTGCTGTGCTACAGGGAAAGAAAACATGAACTCTTATAAAGTTTCTGCCTATTTGGTTGAAACATGACTACAAGGAGAAAAATGCCTGACCGAGAGTGATTTTGCACCTTCTCTTTCCCAGAAAAGTGTTTTTTTTTTTAAACAAACATTTTACCTATTATTGTTATCACTGACATCTGCTAGCAGTTATAACATTTGGACAGCTAATAGTTCTTTATCCTCTCCAGAGGTTCCTCAAGTTTTTGGCCTACTGGCCCCCTTTTAGAAAAACAAATGACTCAGTGACTAGCAGAGGAACAAAGGCATGCGGGTCCAGGGGCTGAGATCTCCAAGCCTGCTTGGATGGGGCTGAGCATCCTCCACCCAGATCCTCCATCTTCCAGTAGGCAGGGGTCACACCCACCAACTGCCCCCGGGCGCCATGTAATCCCATTAATGACCAAGACCCAGAGACTATAAAACCCAGCTCCCGGAAGCTCATTTTTATTTTGGACAACCTGGCAGGCTACCGAATGTAACCTGCCCACATGGTAGAGTCTGGCAAACTCCCCGTGGTGTACCCAATATGCCAAATACCAGTAACAATAATGGGTCTCATTCTCCTAATCCTGAAAGAGCCTTGAATAGGGCACTTTTGAAAATCTCAGGGCTAGGACGAAGGAGACGTTACTGGTGCCTGCTCGAGGCAATGGACGAACAACAGGATGATCGTGATCGTGATCAGTGACCCCCCCCCCCCCCGCCCCGCCAATCGACCTTCTTTCAGTGAACAAATACAAAAGTTCTCCCAAATTGTACCCAAGTCTACAAAAGCCCCTGGATCATTTCAGCAGTACCCTCTCCCCTGCCCCCAGGGTGGTAAACCATATCACCTATTTGGCAAACACTATTCTACACAGTTCTTCAAACTCAAATCTTGTGTGAGACAATAGGTCTTGGTTTGGAATGAAAATTTAAGTTCACTTTGTATAGAAGGAGGGTGGTTGAACTGAAAAAAAATATGTAAAATCAACCTAATTCCTTTGGTAGATACTTAAATATTTGGGCTAGGTTATCATGTAACCTCAACTTGAATATCTCCCCTAATAGACTGGAAGCTCATAACTTGAAGGCACCTATTTATCACTAATTTTGATTTTAAAAAGTTTTTTTAGCTTTACTGGAGCGATAGCACAGTGGGTAGGGCGTTCGCCTTACAAGCGGCCAACATGGCCGACCCGAGTTCGATTCCTCCGCCCCTCTCGGAGAGCCTGGCAAGCTACCGAGAGTATTCGATATGCCAGACACAGTAACAACAAAGTCTCCAATGGAGACGTTACTGGGCCCGCTCGAGCAAATCGACGATCAACGGGAGGGCCTTTACCTTTACCTTTTACGGGTCACCCCCAGCAATACATAGGAGTTACTCCTGGCTCTGCATTTCGGAATTACTCCTGACGATGCTCAGGGGACTATATGGGATGCTGGGAATCGAACCCGGGTCGACCGCATGCAAGGCAAACACCCTCCCCACTGTGTTATCGCTTCAGCCTCTTACTTTGGTTCTTTTTTTTTTCTTTTTGGGTCACACCCGGCGATGCACAGGAGTTACTCCTGGTTCATGCACTCAGGAATTACTCCTGGCAGTGCTCGGGGGACCATATGGGTGCAGGGAATCGAACTCGGGTCGGCCGTGTGCAGGGCAAACGCCCTACCTGCTGTGCTATAGCTCCAGCCCCTTACTTTGATTCTTAACCAAATCTGTCACTCATGAGGAGCAATAGAGGATGCTCTCTGGTCCCGCTGTGATGGTTCTTCATATATGAAATTGCTTATTTGATCGCTCTTGATTTTTTTCTCTTTCATGCCAGTTTTGTCAAATCCTGTAATTGTTTCATTCATAATAAGATTACAATTACAGGGGTCTTAGCACTATTTTGTTTGTGATTATCCTAGTCTAGCTTCTGTGGAATAAAATTGGGCTCCCTTTTCCTTTAGAAATCTCTGATATTTTAGTTTAACATTTTATTTTATTAACTGTTGCATTGTAATATTTTTTAAGAATTTAAAAAATTAATTTTATTTTAGGCACTATAGTTTACAATACAATTAGTGCTTGGGTTTCTTTCTTTTTATTTATTTATTTTTTGATTTTTTTTTTTTTTGGATCACACCTGGCGATGCACAGGGGTTACTCCTGGCTCTGCACTCAGGAGTTACTCCTGGCGGTGCTAAGGGGACCATATGGGATGCTGGGAATCGAACACAGGTTGGCCGCATGCAAGGCAAACTCCCTACCCGCTGTGCTATCTCTCCAACCCCAGTGCTGTGGTTCCTTGCATAAATCACTCCAGTAACATAGCCCTCCATCTGAGTGTCTGCTTCCCCCAGGCACCGTTCCAGTGTACACCCCTCTCCCCCATGCCAGATTTGTGTACCCACTTTATGATGATGTCCCGTTACTAAAATTTTCGAAGCCTTGTTTGTCCACATGAAATTATGGTGATGGTAATTTATTCCTTACCTTTTTTGGTAGTGCCAGGAATTGAACCTAGGGTTTTACACATGCAGGGTAAGTGCTCTATCACTAGGCTACATCACCAGTCCCAAGATGATAGTTTCTACCTTTTCAGTTTGCTGTGAGCATTTATAATGTAAGTGCCAACTTCATATCAGGGAATGAATGGTTGCAATAATAATAAACTATTTGCACAGATTCAGAATCTACTCTTTTATTTTCTTTGCCCTTATCTCAGTCAGACAGTATTTTTTCATTTATTGATCAATATATTCACTTAATCACTTAACTTCCCGTTAGTCATCCATTTGCTCGAGCGGGCGCCAGTAACGTCTCCATTTGTCCCTGTCGCGTGCTAGTGTAGCCCAATGGCATCTCTTCGCTCCGGGAACATGGAGGGCCTCAAATCGATCGTTCATGATCTTGACAAAGAAGTCTGACCATCTGGTAGGTGGGCGGCCACGCTGTCTCTTGACATCCCGTGGAATCCAATCAGTAACAGCTCTAGTCCAACGGTCGTCTTTAAATCTCATTACGTGACCAGCCCATCTGATTTTTGACACCTTGGCATATGAGACAGCGTCCCTGATCCTTGATCGTCGAGGGATGTCAGAACTCCGGATTCGTTCTCTCATTTGAGTGAAACGTGATATTCCAAGCATAGCTCTTTCTATTCTTCTTTGGGAGACCTGAGTGGCGTTCTCATCTTGTTTGCGTAGGGCCCAGGTCTCTGAGGCATATGTTAATGCAGGAAGAACAGTGGAATCAAAGAGATGTGCCCGGAGCCGGAGGTTCTTCGACCTCTTAGCTATTTCTTTGACGTTCTTGAAGGCGTTCCAAGCCGCTCTCTTCCTCCTGCGCAGCTCGGGTGCCAGGTCATTTCTCATGTTGACCTCTCGACCTAGGTATACATAGCTGTTGCATTCGGAGATGGTCGTTCCATTGAGAGCGAATGGGGCATCAGGAACAAGGCTGTTTCTCATAAACATTGTCTTCGTAAGATTCAGCTGTAGTCCTACCTTTCCACACTCACGGTCAAAGTCGGCCAGCATTTGTGCCGCTTGGCTGATGTTTGGTGTTATTAAAACAATGTCATCAGCAAAGCGGAGGTGGTGTAGTTGCCGACCATCTATCTTCACTCCCATTCCTTCCCATTCCAGTCGTCGCATGATGTTCTCGAGGGTGGCACTGAAGAGTTTCGGTGAAATGGTATCACCCTGCCGCACCCCTCTCTTGACATCAACGATCACTTCTTTGTAGAATGGTGAGATCCTGGTAGTGAATCCGCAATACAGCTCACGGAGGATCCTGATGTATTGGGCTTGAATGCCCTGATTGGCTAGGGCTTCAATGACCGCTTCCGTCTCAACAGAATCAAAGGCCTTCTTTAAATCCATGAACGTTAAGCAGAGCGGCATCTTGAACTCCCGAGAAACCTCAATGAGCTTGGTTACCATGTGGATATGGTCGATGGTGCTGAATCCTTTGCGGAACCCGGCTTGCTCGCATGGTTGTCCTTCATCTAGTGTTCTGCCAATCCTATTCAGGATGACTCGAGTGAACAGCTTGTAGATGACAGATAATAGGCAGATCGGGCGACACTACTTCCACTACCCAGCCGTCGCCACACTCCAGGACGCTTTCCGGACCCGCGCGGCAGCTCCGGCCGAGACCCACGCACAACTGAAGACCCACAGAACAAGATAAGTGGAACTCTCTGAGACCTTGGACTCCAGGCTCGGCGGACCCAGGGACAGAGCTTCTCTGCTTGCTCCCACCACCACAGGTGACAAAGGGATTCTAATCAGGAGCCCCACCCTACCCTGCCCTGTCTGCTTCCATCAACCACCCAGGGATCGAATTGTGCACAGGAGACCCACCCTACCCAGATAAATACCCCACTGGCAGACTTCCACTCTCGACACTACTTCCACTACCCAGCCGTTGCCACACTCCAGGATGCTTTCCGGACCCGCGCGGCCGCTTGCGGCCGTGTGACACATCATAAGACACTAAATACCCATCTTCTGGAATTGTCGTACCATATTTGATAGGGTTCAAATATGGTAACACCTACAAGGGTGATTAGAGGTCACCCCAAAAGCCTCTATACCTCTCGGAAAGACTGGCAAGCTACCGAGAGTATTCCGCCCGCACGGAAGAGCCTGGCAAGCTATCCGCTGTGTATTCGATATGCCAAAACCAGTAACTACAACTGGTCTCATTCACCTGACCCTGAAGGCTTCACCGACATGGCAGCACTGAGAAGGATGAGAAAGGAGAGGCCGACAAAATCTCAAGGCCAACCTAGGCTGCCACAACGAAGGAAGACAAAAATGATCGTCTGTACTTTCAATGCACGTACGCTAGCATCAGATGCATCCATCGAGGACCTGATGGTACAAGCGCGAATGATCAAGTACGACATCATTGGTCTGACCGAGACAAGAAGGCACGAATCTCACCATGCCGTTTTCGACACCGGAGAAGAATTGTTCCTCGGAACATGCGATAAAAGAGGTGTTGGAGGCGTCGGTGTCCTTGTCAACACAAACTTGGCCAAGAGCATTGATTCATTCGAATGCCTAACAACCCGAATCGGACGTTTACATTTGAATAGATGTGGCTCACTGCCTGCAGTTTCTATCTTCATTGTCTACGCACCAACATCTCATTATGATGAAAGAGAAATCGAGAAGTTCTACATGGAGCTAGAGAAGTTCTATAAAGAAGACCACACCTTCTACAAGATCATTGTGGGTGATTTTAATGCCAAGATAGGACCGAGAAGATCAGCTGAAGAACTTCACATCGGGACCCATGGCCTAGAATGGAACGAACAGGGTGAGAGACTGTCTGAGTTCATCATGTCGACCAAGACCATTCATGGTAACTCACAGTTCCAGAAGGCAGAATCTAAACGATGGACATGGGAGTCTCCCGGTGGACGATTCCACAACGAAATAGACCACATCATATTCAATCGACGGTTTTGCCTGACTGATGTCGCTGTTGTCCCAAAATTTCGAACGGGATCGGACCACCGTCTCCTTCGTGCAAAATTCTACTTCACAGAGCGGGGAGAAAGGGCTGCAAAGTTCAAAAAGAGAACTCCCAGAATGACCACCAACTGGGAACTCTTTGGTACTATTGCGGCAACATGGGAAGATGCCATTGTTGACAACATTGATGAGGAATACGATCGACTGGTTCAGCACCTCCATGAATGTGCGAGGAACGCCAAGAGAGAGATAGCCACAAAAAGTCGCCTATCTTCGAAAACTCTTGAGCTAATTCGCCAGCGTGGTTTGGCGCATGCCTCAGGCAACCGCAAGCTAACGTCCGAGCTTGCAAAGCAGTGCAGAGATGCGATCAAGGAAGACCTCAAAGAGAGAAGAGCAGAAGTACTGGTAGATGCGGCAGAAGCCGGGAAAAGTATTCGTAACGCCCGCCTGTCCTTCGCCAACTATAAGACCAAGATGACTGCCCTCCGACGTCCTGATGGATCCATCACATCCTCCAGAACGGCAATGGAGAAGATTATCCATGACTTCTACTCAAATCTCTTCGATAGCCATGTCCACTTGCCGACATACCAAATTCCACAGGATGGGTATGTCGTTCCTAACGTTCTCCCTTCCGAAATCCGACACGCCATTTCGTTGGTAAAGAAGCAAACAGCACCCGGCCCAGACAAGGTCAGACCTGAACACCTGAAGAACCTGCCGTCAGTACTCATCAATACACTGGCTCGGCTCTTCACTCGCTACCTGTCTGAATGCAAGGTTCGGTCCCAATGGAAAACCAGCAGGACCGTACTACTGTTCAAGAAGGGAGACATCCATGACATTGGCAACGATCAATATATTAATATTATTTATTTTAGGTATACATAGTGTTATTGCTCCATAGCTATCCCAGAGGATTACTGTCCACCCCTCCACCACTGTCCCTAAGATCGTTCTTATCTTTCCCTCCCCTCACAGCCTCCACAATTCTCAGCTTCAGTTCCGTTGGCAGTATCTTAGGCAGTACCATGGCCATTGTCTGTTCCCTTGGTTTGTTTCTTTACACTTCATACACATGATTGAGATCATTCAGTATTTTAAGACTTAATATTTTGGATAGGGCAAAGGACAGTGCCATGGAATTTTCAGACATAATTTTCCAATTCCTTTTTCTTTTCTTTTCCTTCCTTCCTTCCTTCCTTCCTTCCTTCCTTCCTTTCTTTCTTCCTTTCTTTTTTTTTTTAACTTTTTGGGTCACACCCAGAGATGCTCAGGGATTACTCCTGCCTCTGCACTCAGGAATTACTCTTGACGGTGCTTGAAGGACCCTATGGGATACCAGGCATCAAACCTAGGTTGGCTGCGTGCAAAGCAAATGCCCTACCTGCTGTACTATCGCTCCAGGCCACCAATTTCTTTTTCTTTAAACAAAATGTTATTTAGTAATAACTATTTAACGAACAAAATTATATTTCAGGTCTGTTCTAGTGATCAGGATCTTAGTGGTAAAATGCAGCAAAGTCACTGTCCTCATGAGGTTGACATTTAATAGGGCAGTTCTATGACATACTATAGGGACACAAATCACATAATTTATTGCCTTTGCAAGAGGAATAAACGCACACAGAGGCATTTAAATACATATTTAAATATATATATTTACATACATATATAATACACTTTCAGATAGTAGTCAGACTGGAACGTGTAATATTGGGTAATGACAAGAATTATGTAGAACCCTCCTCCCCTCCACACACACACACACACACACACACACACACACACTACTCAGAGTATGTTGGAGGGCCGCAAATCCTTTTTTTCTTTTAAATCAGTTTACAGGAATCCGCTCTAAGGAGGCAACACAGTGAGAGTCCTGATGGAGGGATGGTGCACACTGCAACTCTGAAGGGAAAGGTTCTGATGAGAGAGAAATTTTGATTGAATGGTCAATTGGCCATTTATTATATAAAAATAACTACCTTACTTATCTAGGAGGTCCCTAAGAAGAGTAAGCGATTATAAGTGTGCTTGCATTCCAACTTTCACCGGTTCTTAAACCTTCCACAGAAAGGTATGCAGTCTTTATTATTTTCCTCCAGTGAGTTCACCCCTATTCCTAATTATCACCGCTTTCTTTTTCTAGAGGCTCACAGTAATCATTTTAGAATATCACTAAATTTCAGAACCAAGCTTATAGATCTGAAGATTATGGGATGTGTTTTTTCCCCATTGAAAAATTGGAATACTCTTTTTCTATTTCCAGTACCTTTTCAGTTCTTTATGAACCCTTAAAGATTACTGACAGTGACTCTTAGATTCTATCTGCAAAGTCTCTCTATACTTTGAGATGTAATATTTTTTTAGGCCTGGAGACTTGAACTCATTTAAAACAGCAAGATGCTCTTCTGCTATCACCTTACTTATCTCATCCTTCAATTCCTCTGAGCTACATTTATTCAGCCCTTCTGAGTTTAAAGATCGTTATCCCTGATAAGGAAGATGGAAATACAACAGAAGTTGAGATATATGACTTTCTCTCAGTTATTTGTTTAATGTTATGACATCTGTCCCAAGGAGTGAATGAGTTTTTTCAGTGTCTCATATACATATATATATATATATTTTTTTTACTTTGATTGTAACTGGAGTGTGTGTGTGTGTGTGTGTGTGTGTGTGTGTGTGTGTGCATGTTTCTGCTTTGTGGTTAAGGATTCTGAGCATTTTAAACACATTTTGCTTCATAACTTTTAGGGATTAATGTTCTTTCAGTTCACTATTTTTATATCTAATACTCCAATACACAACAGTTTTCTCTTGTTTATGCTATTATGATGAAGGGCTCAGAAACCGTATCATCTGGGGGCAAGTTCTAGCTGTTCTGTTTCTGTAGTAGTCATGCCACGGAGTGGTTAGCTAATCTCTCCAAACCTAAACTGTCTTGTCTGTAGAAATGAAGCTAATACACGTTTATCTCATACCACTTACCTTCCCTCCTTTTTCTCGTTACTGTTGTTCCTATGACGACTGGCGGCTGCACACTTTTGTTGTGGTGGTTGTGCACATCTTGGTGATACACAGTCGGTTGTAGTCCCTTTCATGCTTTTGTCACTGGGGGTTTCAAACTTGATTATGGTTCTCATACATTTAGTTGTGGTGTTCACCTGGGTAAGTTGTCGTGCTCCCCTGGGTTAGTTGTGGTGCTCCCCTGGATCACACATATTTGGTAGTCTTCTGCTGGAGATTATTCACTTGTTTGTGGCACCAGGAATTCAAAACTGCAAAGTTGCTGGGATCACTTTTGGGCATGTGGAGTGGTTCCAGGGATCAAATTTGTGGCCTCATGGGCCTTAAACAAACTGTCGAGCTACCCTTAGGTCCAAAGGACTTTCTTCTTAACCAGAGCAGACAAGTAACCAGAATACCTGTAGTCTGAGTGTTTATTTCACAGGTATGAAAACTAAAGGCAAACTTACTTTGATTTCAGTTGAGTTCAAGAAAATTTCTACCACCTCATAGGAATACTAAAATATTATTTCCTAATGGTTTGGAAAGGTATAAAGTTGCAATCACCAATGGCTCCCTGAGAGCACAGGCTCTATGGGCCATTTGAGGAACCTGTGGTGTAATTCGGTGTCTGCTTAGAGAGCATCCCCATTTTCTTTTATGCTTGCAATTTCATGATAGATTTTTTTTTTGGCTTAGTGTCTTCACATCTCTGACCCTCTTTGAATGGAGAAAGAACTAAATTTACTTAACTCAGACATTTATCTCGATTTTTGAAGCCTTCCTTTATAAAAGATAAAGACCCGTGTTGAAAACACACAGAAGCAGCCACCGCCATGGGGAGCAGGGGCCTACAATGTAGGGAGGCCTGTTGGGGTACATAAATTTGCATAATAGAGAAGCAATATTAGCAAGTTCATTTGGCCCAATTCTCAAGCTAAATTCTCCCATAAACTTCATCAATAAAAATACAGGAGGGGATATTCTCTTTTATTTTATTTTTTAAATAAAGTTGTTTACAATAATATGTTACATTTAATATTCCAACACCAATCCCACTGCCATTATACCTACCCACCACCATATCTCGAATGTTTTCACCCCGACCTCCAAACCCTGCCCCTGAAGCAGGTCCTAAATAATTTATTTTGCATTGCTTGTTATGAATAATTCACTAAAAATGATCCAGAAAGTTTCCTTAGAGGAAAGTGTGTGAAGATTGTTGTATCTCACCCTGGAGCCAGTAAGCTCTTGTATAAGAGATTACTAACATATAAAATGTTCAGGAATTCTAAAATTTAATTTAATTTATTTATTTATTTTGCTTTTTGGGTCACACCCGGCGATGCAAAGGGGTTACTCCTGGCTCTGCGCTCAGGAATTACCCCTGGCAGTGCTCAGGGGACCATATGGGTTGCTAGGAATCAAACCAGGGTCGGCCGCATTCAAGGCAAATGCCCTACCTGCTGTGCTATTGCCCCAGCCCCAATTCTAAAATTTTAAATATGGTTAGACAGCTGAGGTTAATTAATTTTTTTTAATTGGATGGTGACTTTAGGGTCCGGAAGCATCCGTGTGGCTTATCGTTCTGTGTTGTTCTCTTCTGAAAGCTTTATTTGCGTGTCTCTGGATCATGGCCATTAATGATCTTAGATGGTGCAGAGGCAGTTACTGGGCACGACTGCCAGGCTTCCAGAAGCACAAGGAACTGGGGGGAGGTCGCCCGTTCCCGACTCTGTGTGACCCTAGAGATTTCAGTGACAAGTGCCGCATACCTGGGTTTTCCAGCAGATTCTCTCATGGATGAGGCTGTCTGACCTGTGGAGACTGGCCATGGGCATGGCAGTGCTTCTGTTGTGGAGGTTTTCGGCTGCCAGGTCCCTGTTGGGCCAGATGCGGAAACTCACCCGCCCCAGGAGGTGATGTCCTGATTTCTATTTACTTCTCTCCTGTACTTTTTCCTGAATGTATTCTCTTTCCCTTTCCCTTTGTTTTTGTTGTAGGGATTGGGAATTGTACATACATGATGATGCTAGGGGCTGGAGCGATAGCACAGCGGGTAGGGCGTCTGCCTTACATGCAGCCAACATGGTCAGCCCGAGTTCGATTCCTCCGCCCCTCTCGGAGAGCCCGGCAAGCTACCGAGAGTATCTTGCCCGCTCGGCAGAGCCTGGCAAGCTCCCCGTGACGTATTCGATATGCCAGACACAGTAACAACAAAGTCTCCAATGGAGACGTTACTGGGCCCGCTCCAGCAAATCGATGATCAACGGGAGGACAGTGACAGTGACAGTGATGATGTTACACACATACTTTGTCACAGTGCTCATCAGGGGTACTCAATTTTTTTAGTGGTGCTTGCTTATGTATTCACTGGAAACTGCACTTCTGGGGGCATGTGCTCAATTTTCTTTAAACTTGAAGTGCTCATACACTTTAGTTATACTGCTTGCACATTTGCACACTCCTGGCTGTGGTGGTCTAAGGACTGTGCACTCCTCTGTGGGGCTGGGGCCTCAAACAACTGAACAACGAAGGCAAACATGGCACATGTCAGCCGCACTGGGAATGCATCTCCTGGCTTCACAAACGAGACAGGCACTTCTGACCACTGATCCATCCTTGAGGTGTGCAATCGAGTCAAAAGATGAAAAGGGGGAGTTAGTGAGATGGAAAGTGGAATGTTGTGTTTTGAACTTCTTTTGGGGGCCTTCCGTGTTCTCCAGGTGGAGGAGGGGTCACTCCAGTGATACTTGGCCATCTGGGCAGAGCATCTCAGTGCTGCGGTCTGCGGATGGGGTGCCTCTTGGCACTAGAAGAGCGCTAGAGCTGTATCTGGTGATGCTGAGAGGCCTCTAAGGTGACGCTTGGTGAGACCATGTGATGCCAGAGATAGAACTTGGATTGGGTGCATGCAAAACATGAGCCCTAACCTGTCCTATCTCCCCAGCCTCTACTGATTTGCTTTTACCAAAGTAGTGGTTTAAAACCATTGGTCCATGGACAGGTTCCAACCTTCTGGTGTAAAATGGTTGAAAATAACTGTCTGTCTTAAATGATAGGAGCAATATGTTTGAAGGTAAGCAATACCCATTCTGTTTTTTTTTTTATGTATAACCGATATATTAACTGAGATAATCTTTTGGCAACCTTTGTAAAAAAATATCTGATTGACTTTCTCTTAGAAAAACCTGCCTTTATCTCTATATTTCTTTTATTGAGTTTTGGGGGGTCAGGTCACTGTCACTGTCACTGTCCTCCCATTGTTCATCGATTTGCTCGAGCGGGCCCAGTAACGTCTCCATTGGAGACTTTGTTGTTACTGTGTTTGGCATATCGAATACATCACGGGCAGCTTGCCAGGCTCTGCCGTGTGGGCGAGATACTCTCGGTAGCTTGCCGGGCTCTCCGAGAGGGGTGGAGGAATCGAACTCGGGTCGGCCATGTTGGCTGTGTGCAAGGCAAACGCCCTACTGCTATGCTATCACTCCAGCCCCAGGTGCTCAGGGCTTATTGCTGGCTCTGTGCTCAGGAATCACTTTGGCAGTGCCCAGGGAACCATATACAATGCCAGGTTCAAACCTGGATTGACCTCATACATACATACCTCCTGTACTATCTCTCCAGCCTAATTTCTACCATCATCATGGTCAAACAAGCCGATATATCTAGAAACTCATGATAGAAAAGATACTATTGGTAGCACCGAGGCAGAGAGAAACACCATAATGACCTGGCTAGAAATCGGCTAGGGTGGAAGGAAACTCTAAAAAGAAATTTGAAATTTGGATAGGAAGTAAAGGGTTATCATTGGGGGAAAGGGAATATTTGAGCAGGATCACAAGGAGATGTCATGGAGATACACACAAACTCAGGAAAGGTGTTAGAGTTATGTCTCTCTAGTGGGCCACCCAGTGCCCAGACACATCAGTCTCTCTTTCCCCACCCTCACCACGTGCAAACCACGGTTACATCCTTGCCAGGCTACCAAGGAGTAGATTGAAACTTAGCGCTTCATCTGAGGATCAGAAGGAAATATGCAATTGAGTCTTGGCAAAGCCACCAGGCGGAGAGTGTTCTTTGCAGTGAAAGGATAGAGCAATAAGAGGTGGCACTGAGGGGTCCCTTGATGGGTTAGAAGGGATGTGGTGAGGTTCTCCGAGGCAGCGAGCAGAGGGATGACATGCATTTAATTCCAGAGGGGGAAAAATGTCACCACATAGAAGTGAACCTTGCACGGAGCATGGAAAAGAAGGCAGTTCGGTTTTATATGTTACGTTTTAATAATAGTCATTTGTAACTGCATAATGAAATTTGTGGGAAAAAAGTTCATTTCCACATTTCAGACATTTCCACAAGAATAATCTAAAACTGATATACAATGCCTCAGTAGGATTTGGCCAGGTTTTAATTTTAGTTTGAATAAATAATGTAAGATACTAGGCTGGGCGAGATAAAGAGAAATCGCTGTACTTTAATCTCTTCATGATGGAAATAATAACTACTTTATTTCAAAACAAGTTTCCAATTAGTTTCTGTGAAATATTATTATCCCCTTCTCCCAGATACTGTAACTCATTCTGAAGCTTAATTTTGATAATATATAAACATTTCTGAAGCTCTGAGCTTCTATAGGAATGACAGTTATATTTGGAGTGAAGAATGCTGTGGGCTAGAGCTGTGTTATTTGGAACTGCTCCAAATAACAGTTAAAGTAATAAGAGAGTATCAGTCAAAATGTAATCTCAGTCCTGGCCGTCCATGACCTGGCGTGGACCACCTTCTCCCTAGCACAGTGCTTTCCAGAGTGGGCAGTACTACCCCCAGGGGAGCACGGAAATGATCCACGGAGGTGTTAGTAGCGGTAGATGCAGTTTGGGGGCTCTTGTTTGTTTGCCTCAAGCAGGTAAATTTTCAGGGGGATATCGAATGACTTTTTTTTTTCTCTGAGGAGGTAGGCCCAAATAAGTTTGAGAACCTCTGCTGTAATATGGGCACTTTATCCAAAATTGTTTAGTGGACTTTTTTTTCCTCCTTCAAGAGTAGTTATCCTTCATTTAAAGTTGGATATTTATATAAAGTTGTTTCCATTTAAAGAGGTAAAATTATTTATTTATTTAAATCGCTGTGAGATAGACTCTTACAAAGATGTTCACAATTAGGTTTCAGTCATATAGTGTTCCAACATCCATCCCTCTACCAGTGCACATTTCCTAGAAACGGTGTCCCCAGTTTTCCCTCCATTACCCCACCCCACCCCAGCCTACTGCTATGGCAGGCACTTCTCTCTCTCTCTCTCTCTCTCTCTCTCTCTCTCTCTCTCTCCTCTCCTTTTGGGCATTTTGGTTTGCAATACAAAAATCAAAAGGTTGTCCTGTATACCTCTTTACCTACTTTGAACACTCAGTTCTTGTCTAGCATGATCATCTACACTATTATTGTCATACTGATCTTTATCTTACCTAAAGAAGTAAAGTTATTTTAAAAATGAATGTACTAATTCTTTAAACATAATTGGGTACCAGCTGTGTGCCACACTGACTGGCCCAAGTGCTGGAGTTTTGGATGGTAAATCAGGCAGGTATAAATTTTACCTTTGAGAGAACTTACAATTAGAAGATGAAGTCACTTGATCACTTGATCACTTGACTTCCCATTGATCATCGATTTGCTCGAGCGGGCCCCAGTAACGTCTCCACTTGTCCCTGTCCTGTGCTAGTGTAGCCCAATGGCGTCTGCTTTAGGAACATGAAGTGCCTCAAACCGATCATTCATGATCTTGATGAAGAAGTCTGACCATCTGGTAGGTGGGCGGCCACGCGGTCTTTTGATGTCCCGTGGAATCCAGTCAGTAACAGCTCTAGTCCAGGGGTTGTCTCTAAATCTCATTACGTGACCAGTCCATCTGATTTTTGACACCTTGGCAAACGAGACAGCATCCCTGATTCTTGATCGGCGACGGAGGTCGGAACTCTGGATTCTTTCTCTCATTTGAGTGAAACGTGATATTCCAAGCATAGCTCTTTCAATTTGAAGATGAAGCCATTCTTCAAAAATTTTCTCTCCTTTCTTTTTCTCTTTTTCTCCTCCTGCAGCCTTGCCTTCCATTCTCCATACACATGCATACCCATATATTCAGCATGCGTTGCAGTAGAAATAAGTTATTTAAGAATGTTTTTGAAAAATTTGAACAGGTATGTTGGACAATTAAGGCTTTCATAAGAATCACTTGAAACTGAGCACAGATTAGTTGGGAGACAAGCTAAAATGCTGTACCAAAGATGCTAACTTACCTGGCTTCAATAAGACGTAAGCAGTCACCTTTATATGATAGAGTTGAGATAAGTGGGTCAAAGTTATTGAAGTTCTCTGTCATCTTCAGTACCTGATTTGTGAAGTTATTCTAGTGGGTTACCATTTCCAGCGAGTGAAAGGGATAAAGGAAGTGGAACACATCATTTTTTCTCACGTTTAATTGGTAGGAGTGTAGTCATATGGCAGTACCTACCTAACTACAGGGTGGTTTGGAGAGTTTGTCTTTAGCTGGTTCCATGAGTGGATTTTTCCTGCTGAAGTGAAGGTGAGAGAATAGATGTTAGAAACAGTTTATGGACATTGGTACAGAAATGATGGATAAGGACCCGGAGGGCCGGCACAGCAGGTAGGGGGCTTGCTTACATGCAGTCAAGTTGGGTTTGATCCAGACATCCATATAGTGCCTCGAGTCCCACCAGGAGTGAACCCTGAGTGCAGAACCAGGAGTAAGCCCTTGAGCACCACTGGATGCGACCACCCCACCCTCCCAAACAAAACCAAAAACAAAACCCCAAACGAACCACCACAACATTTCTTTTTATGAAGGATAAGTAAGAATGAGGGCGACATGAAACAAGATGCTGCAGGCAGAGGAGTAACAGTAGTGAAGGAGTGTGCAGGGTTTTCGTTGCTGAAAAGTAGACCACAGGCCTAGATTATGCGTAGGAGGGACGGGTAAGGGAACGGGACAGGAGCCAGATTAGGTAGCTTAATAGTTCAAGGAAAGAAATTTGGTCTTTTTCTAAGAGCAGAGTAAAACCATCAAAGGTTTAAAGCAGGAAGGAGGATTTTTAAAAATTCTCTCATTGGAACAATGGTCACAATCTATATATAGAGAGAATAAATTTGAGAGGTACAATTATTATTATATGATGTCAGATCCTAGCTAGGTGTGGGTCAATAGCAGTGAACAAGACCGACCCTCTCCTTGTCCTCCTGAGTTTATACTCTGTGGAGGGGAGGAGGAAGAGAAAGAAGCACCAAGAGTTGCAAGGGAGAGGGTCCCTGTTCAGAGCTAGAGGAGGGTCATCCGTGGTACTTTGGCTGCAAGTGGGGGATGCCCCTGGTTTTCTCTACTTGCAAATTTTATCTTCGTTTATGTGGAAGAATCCTTTTAAAATGAAATGATTCAAGATAGCTTCTCACTTAAAAACTTGTAGTAGGGGGGCTGGAGAGATAGCACAGCGGGTAGGGTGTTTGCCTTGCACGCGGCCGACCTGGGTTCGAGTCCCAGCATCCCATATGGTCCCCTAAGCATTGCCAGGAGTAATTCCTGAGTGCAGAGCCAGTAGTAACCCCTGTGCATCACCGGGTGTGACCCAAAAAGCAAAAACAAAACAAAACAAAAATAAAAAACAAAAAGAGCAACCTTGTAGTAGAATTCAGAAACACAAAATTGGTATTTTAGATAGTATAATTCAGTGATGTTTAGTACATTCAGCAGCTGAGTAGAGTGGTTCTCATCTTGGTCTGCAAGCACCATCTCTGTAGTTCCAAGACATTTCATCACCCCAGAAGGAAATCCCATGCTCACAACCCATGCTCACAAAAGAGGTTAGTCTTTATGGTTTTCTCCTTCTAGCCTCTGGCAGCCATGTATCTCTGAATTTATCTATTCCGGGTGCTTCATATAAATCAGTTTATAGAATATGCAACATTTTGACAGGTGTCTTCTTGAGGTGTATCCATGTTGTAACATGTTCCTGTATTTATTTCCTATTTATGACTGATTTTACAGTTGAAGTAGACTTTGTGTATCTGTTCATTTGTTGAGGAAATTTGGCCTGTTTCTACTTCTTAACTGTTGTGATCAATACTGATGTCAACATTTGTGCCTGCCAATTTATTTTTTGTCTAAAATCAGTTTTCCTTAACTCTTTGAAGTGGAGGTTGGGCATAAAAAAAAAGAGTGGAGACGAAAAAAGCAAACTGAGTTCTGCGGTCCTCCTTCAGCTGTATCCAAGTGACCCTTTTGGCCTTGCCCCAAAATGAATTTAGTTACTGCCTGCACCTACAGACCATCTCCTGGGTCTCCTTTTACCTGTCCTGTTTCTTTCTCTATTTCAACATGTCTCTTCTCTTAGTCGCATTACCACGATCTCTGTAAAAAAAAAAAATTCACACCTATATGGGTCAGAGCAATAGTAAGATGCTTGCCTCGTGCATATCAGACTCAAATTTGGCCCCTAACACCCCACCTGGTCCTTGAACCCCATCAGGAGTGATTCCTGAGTAGAGCCAGGAGCGAGCCCTGAGCACTAGCAGGTGTGACTCCGCAAACAAACAAAACTTCTGTGCCTCTAATTTTTCTTCCTTTCACTCTTCCCTTCCATCACTCACACTTAGAAACCTCTCATTTACCTTCTGACACTTGAAATTGCGTTCCCTCAAAGTACACCCTGTCATTCTTTGAAAAGTTGAAAGAAAGGGTCTGTGGGTGTTCCGGAGACAGCAATGAGCAAGACAGATCTGCCCCTAAACTCCTTTCTGGAGTTGATGAGGGTACAGATTCATTCTTTCTGCTTGTTCATCCTCTCATTTTTTTATGTATTCCTACAGCAAGCATTTACTGTATAACCATTCTATATTAAAATAATTTTGAAAAACTTTACCTGCAAGAAGTCTGGTTTGATCTCTGACATCCCATGGTTCCCTGATGACTACCAGGAGTGACCACGGAGAACCAAGCCTGGAGTAGTTCCTGAGCACTGCCAGATATGGGCCCCAAACCAAACCGAATCAAGCCGTAACAAAAACTTTGATATCCAGACATGGAAAACTAGTCTGGCATGTTTGGAGCTCACATGTGAGTCAGATGTGTAAATGAATAAATCCTAGGACAGCCTGAACTTTTACTGGGGATATGAGTGAAGAGTTGTGAAAGTTTGGTCAGGGTAACTGCACGTTGGATGCTTGTGAAATTCTCAGGCGACCTTGGGGGAAAGGTTCTTCACTAAAGTTTCTTCTAGAAGCCACAGAAATAAGGAGCAGTGTCTCTCCCTCCCTCCCTCTCTCCCTCCCTCCCTCCCTCCTTCCTTCTTTCCTTCCTTTCATCCTTCCCTTCCTTCCCTTTCCCTTCCTTCCTTCCTTTCATCCTTCCCTTACTTCCCTTCCCTCCTTCCTTTCATCCTTACCTTCCTTCTCTTCTCCCTCCCTCCCTCCTCCCTCCTTCCCTTCCCTTCCCTTCCCTTCCCTCCCCTTCCCTCCCCTCCCCTCCCCTCCCCTCCCCTCCCCTTCCTTCCTTCCTTCCTTCCTTCCTTCCTTCCTTCCTTCCTTCCTTCCTCCCTCCCTCCCTCCCTCCCTCCCTCCCTTCCTTCCTTCCTTCCTTCCTTCCTTCCTTCCTTCCTTCCTTCCTCCCCTTCCTTCCTCCCTCCCTCCCTCCCTCCCTCCCTCCCTCCCTCCCTCCCTCCCTCCCTTCCTTCCTTCCTTCCTTCCTTCCTTCCTTCCTTCCTTCCTCCCCTTCCTTCCTCCCCTTCCTTCCTCCCCTTCCTTCCTTCCTTCCTTCCTTCCTTCCTTCCTTCCTTCCTTCCTTCCTTCCTCCCCTTCCTTCCTTCCTTCCTTCCTTCCTTCCTTCCTTCCTTCCTCCCTTTCTTCCTCCCCTTCCTTCCTCCCCTTCCTTCCTCCCCGTCCTTCCTCCCCTTCCTTCCTTCCTTCCTTCCTTCCTTCCTTCCTTCCTTCCTTCCTTCCTCCCTCCCTCCCTCCCTCCCTCCCTTCCTTCCTTCCTTCCTTCCTTCCTTCCTTCCTTCCTTCCTTCCTCCCCTTCCTTCCTCCCTCCCTCCCTCCCTCCCTCCCTCCCTCCCTCCCTCCCTTCCTTCCTTCCTTCCTTCCTTCCTTCCTTCCTTCCTTCCTTCCTCCCCTTCCTTCCTCCCCTTCCTTCCTCCCCTTCCTTCCTTCCTTCCTTCCTTCCTTCCTTCCTTCCTTCCTTCCTTCCTCCCCTTCCTTCCTTCCTTCCTTCCTTCCTTCCTTCCTTCCTTCCTTCCTTCCTCCCTTTCTTCCTCCCCTTCCTTCCTCCCCTTCCTTCCTCCCCGTCCTTCCTCCCCTTCCTTCCTTCCTTCCTTCCTTCCTTCCTTCCTTCCTTCCTTCCTTCCTCCCTCCCTCCCTCCCTCCCTCCCTCCCTCCCTTCCTTCCTTCCTTCCTTCCTTCCTTCCTTCCTTCCTCCCCTTCCTTCCTCCCTCCCTCCCTCCCTCCCTCCCTCCCTCCCTCCCTCCCTCCCTTCCTTCCTTCCTTCCTTCCTTCCTTCCTTCCTTCCTTCCTTCCTTCCTCCCCTTCCTTCCTCCCCTTCCTTCCTCCCCTTCCTTCCTTCCTTCCTTCCTTCCTTCCTTCCTTCCTTCCTTCCTTCCTTCCTTCCTTCCTTCCTCCCCTTCCTTCCTTCCTTCCTTCCTTCCTTCCTTCCTTCCTTCCTTCCTTCCTTCCTTCCTTCCTTCCTCCCTTTCTTCCTCCCCTTCCTTCCTCCCCTTCCTTCCTCCCCGTCCTTCCTCCCCTTCCTTCCTTCCTTCCTTCCTTCCTTCCTTCCTTCCTTCCTTCCTTCCTTCCTTCCTTCCTTCCTTTTTAACATTTTTTTATTGGAAGACTAATTTACAATACCATTAGAGCTATATTCTAGTTGCAAAGTGCGATGCCAATCCCGCCACCAGTGAT
Source organism: Sorex fumeus (assembly GCF_029834395.1). NCBI lineage: Eukaryota > Metazoa > Chordata > Mammalia > Eulipotyphla > Soricidae > Sorex > Sorex fumeus. The sequence goes on from NW_026606179.1 coordinate 60,514,929, forward strand.
CCCGCATCCCTCCAGCGTTATCCCCCCTCCCTTCCCCCCTCCTTGGCCCCCTCAACTCCAGGTTCTATTGGTCATGTAAGAGCACACCTTTAAATTCAAATTTACATTTTAAGTTATTACTTCAAATTCAAGGTGAATTACTCCTGACGGATAAATGGAGGCCTAGATTAATCATGCTTAAACCACTAATAACTCGGCGATTTTGCTCGAAAGACGGGTCCCCTGATGAGTTCTTCACTCCAGGCCTCCTAAGCTCACTTTCCTACGATTGCAGTGTACTGCTCACTCTGTTTTCTTCCCTCCAAGCAGAAAGGCAGGCTGGTGATGCTGCTTCTTAGATGGAACAAAAAAAAAAAAAAAAGAAAAACCCGAGGCAGGGGAGTTAACCCAAGGCCACTTATCACGTTAATGGAGAGCCAGAATCACAACTCCTGCCCTTCAAGCTTCCAGGCAGTTGCTAAGCTACCTGAGCTTCCTGCCTCATGCACTGCACCACAGCCAGGTGGGCCCTTAATAATCATAATTAATGGTGCTGGCTGAAAGAGAGCTTAGGGTGATTTGGGTGGTTTGTTTTCACATACCAACGCGTTTTATTCTACCTGTGGTCAATAATCTATACCCATTTGTTTCAGAGAGCTCCTTCTTCGAGTCGACAATGAAGCTTTCTTCCCTACACTGGTGATTTTTCTTTTTCTCAACTACTCTATTTCTAGGGAAATGCAGCTGTTGTTTACAGGTATTACATATTAAGCGACCACACACGGAATGCCAGCCCCAGGGTTTCCAAGAGGAAAGTTTCACTTAGGCAATTTTAAGAAGGGAAAGAGATTTCAGAGAAAACGAAATAAACTCCTACAGAAAATAGTAGCTGTGGTGTTTGTGTCTATGAGGTGCTGGAGATCTCACTCAGGGCCTCTCACAATGCAAAGTGTGTGCTTTATCATTAAACCACATCCTCAGACCCACATTTCTGCTTCTTATTAAAGTATTAGTTCCATGAAGTCATTGATGAATTGTGTTAAAAATATCTGAGTACTTGCACTGCAGATATTAGTGGGAATAAAAGAGAATTTTTTTTCTTCTTTCTATTACCCTTTAACAGGAATAGGTGTTGTTGTAGGGAATCATGTGCCTTTTTTTTTTTTTGGCTTTTTGGGTCACACCTGGCGATGCACAGGGGTTACTCCTGGCTCTGCACTCACTCAGGAGTTACTCCTGGCGGTGCTCAGGGGACCATATGGGATGCTGGGAATAAAACCCGGGTCGGCGGCATGCAAGGCAAACGCCCTCCCCACTGTGCTATCTCTCCAGCCCCCAGAATCATGTGTTTTTTAAACATGCTGTTGTGCTCAGGACTTACTTCTGACTCTGTGCTCAGGGGTCACTCCTAGTGGACTTGGGGGGGGGCATCTGGGATGCTGGGGATGGAAACTGAGTCAGCCATTTGCAAGGCAAGTCCCTACCTACTGTTCTGTAACTCTGGCTCCTATATGTAATTAAAAATTTAAATGCAAATTTTAGTGTCTGGATAGCATCTAAACTCAACTGAAAGTCTTGAGCATTTTTGGGTTTCCACTTGTTCTCCAACACTACAGAAGAAAAGACAACAAAACCAACTGCACTGTCCTCCCATTGTTCATTGATTTGCTCTAGCGGGCCCAGTAACATCTCCATTGTGAGACTTGTTGCTGTGTTTGTCCCAGTAACGTCTCCATTGTGAGACTTGTTACTGTGTTTGACATATTGAATACCTCACGGTCACGGGTTGCTTGCTAGGCTTTGCCGTGCAGATGAGATACTCTCAGTAGCTTGCCAGGCTCTCTGAGAAGGGCTGAGGAATTGAACCCGGCTTGGCTGAGCTGGCCGCGCGCAAGGCAAATGCCCTACCGCTGTGCTATCGCTCCAGCCCAACAAAACCAACATCTGTGGAATATAGTACGACAAAGCAATTTGTTTCTGTTTTATATTGCATTTAAGACTTGCTACTAAAATTTCTTTTCAGCTGGGAAATAGAGAGGGACAGAGGAAATGGAGAGAGGAAGAATGTTGTACTTGGTTTTTATCTACCATCTAAATTTTTTATGAGTTTATATCTGAGGTGATATAGTGTTTCTCTTGGGGGGCAAGTGAGCCCATGAATTATTGGTTAGGGTTCTGTAGCACAGCTGAAGAAAAAGACACTTTTAATGCTATAAAAAAAAATTTTATGTTAATATTAGCCAAGGAAAGACATCGAGCTCCTACTGGGCTTTCACTTTTCAGCGTAAGCAGATGTACTCCGATGATGATTCTCTATGATCTGATACATAACGATGCTGTTCTGGAACTTATTTTTCAAAAGAGAGCATAAACTTCCAATTCTGCAAGTATTTCTTTAAATCTCTGTAATTTATTAAATATTTAAAAATAAAAATAATGGAGTAACTTCCAATCTATGTCAAATACACTATGGAACAAGGGAGGATGAACTTGGCTATACTTATTTATTTATTTTTATTTATTTTTTTATTAATTTTTATTAGTGAGACATCATGAGGTACAGTTGTAGACTTACAAATTTTTGTGCTTGGGTTTCAATTATACAATGATCAAATACCCATCCCTCCACCAGTGCCCATTTCCCACCACCACGGATCCCAGTATCCCTCCCACCCCCATCCCCCCCACCCCACCCTGCCTCTGTGGCAGGGCATTCCCTTTTGTTCTCTCTCTCTTATTGGGTGTTGTGGTTTGCAAAAGAGGCAATGGGTGGCAATCATGTTCGGTCCATAGTCTACTTTCAGCATGCATCTCCCATCCTGGGCGGATCTTCCCAACACCCTTTATTTGGTGCTTCCATCTCTATCTGAGCTTCCCTTTCCCCTAGAATGCCTGGCTGGCCTCTAAGCCCTGGAGTAATTCTCGGCTATACTTTTTGACCAAGTATTTCTGGTGATTCCTAGGCAGAGAAATGACTAATTCTGCTTAATCAACTCCTTTCTATGATTAAAAACTCTTATGATGGAATTTTTTCATCAAGATATTTTTATCTGGATTGGGATAAATAAGAATATTGTAGTACTCTGGGAATATTGGAGAAATTGAGTAGAAACTGGAAGAACCTACCCAGTTTTGGAAACAGAGTCAGAGATTCAGCATGAGAACCAGAATGAATAGGTACAAGATAGGAAGAAATTACATTTCAATCGCTAAGATCTTTGGAATAATTATAGTAGTGTGGATTGGAGTAATTTTCTAGTTCAACTCATTTTTATGAGATTACTGGCTGAACGGATTTTGAAATTTTGTTCTCATGAGCTGCTTCCAGAACTTTTCTTCTCTTTTTTTATCTGAATTCAGAGGACGGGGGCTGGTATGAATCTTGCTCAGTTGCTTACTGCATCTGTGGTCTTGGCTAAGTCACTGATTGTTGCCAAAGTAATTTTACTTAATTAAAAATATGGACAATAACACCTTTCTGGTTGTAGTAGATTAAATGGGATAATGTGTGTAGGAATACTCCATCAGCTGTAAAGCACATGGAAAAATAATTTGAGCTGTGGTAAGATACATGGACTGTCCTTAGGTCTTTCTCTGCCCCCCCATATCTATAGTTACCTTTTTCTTGACAACTTAAAGTTTAGATCTGAAGCCTATTAATATCTTGTGCAATAAGAGATATTGAGATGGTATTGACTGCTTTGAAAAGATCACCTCTAGGGGCTGTTCAGAGTCTGCAAGAAATCTCACTCTTGGGAATTGCAAGAAAGACTATCTTGGTATCCTTTGGCTCCTTCTTTTTGCTGTGAAAAAGATACAGTTAATAGATTTCACTAATGTCTGTGGAAGTGTTCACCAGGGATCTTTGGAAAGAGTAATCCTCACATTTAGAAGTATTTTCTCATTATGGATAATGAGATGATGAGGTGAAAAATGATCTTGGCGACTTGTGATTCTAAAAAGCCTTGAGACTGCATAATGTATGCCAAATTAGATATAATGGCGGCAAAGAAATAACTCATTTACTGCAAGGTCCACTTAGTTATTTAATCACCTTTTTGTCATACAAACATATAGTCCCATGCAAAGTAATGAAAAGTTAGTAATGAAAAAAATACAATTTTATAATAAAGGCCTAGAAAATACTATAAAGGAAGAGCTTCATTCTAGACAGCTTCATGATTGAGTCGAGACTCACTGTGGTGTGTTCTATGTGGAGGGCAGTGATTGGATTATTAAACAAAGAGTTCTAACAAATTGTTAAACAAAGAGTTCTAACAATTGGCAAGTTATTCTGATTATTCCTGTGCCTACATGAAATTATTAGAGTAAAAACTATGGGGAGAATACTGGTGTAATACAAAAGTTATTGTTAGCTTAAATTTTTGGAATAATTTAAGCTTAAGACTAGCATAGAGTCTATTAGTCACGTATGCTAAAAGTACTTTTTTTTTTTAACCACCAAAACTAATCCTGGAGTTATGACAGACATTAAAATGTCCTATTTTTGGATTCTGGTTTCACCCAAAATGATTTGCAAAAGTACAATTGTCGGCGGCCGCACGGGAGCCTTGTGGACAGCAGGTTTGAGCCAGGGGTGGTGGGAGCGGCAGGGACCTCATGGGAAGGGGGGCGTAATGGGCCATCCTTCACGCCCGACCGAGGTCGCCAGCTGCCCCCCACGAGCGGCTCTCCGGCACGGCCACGACTCCAGGACACAGAAACCAATCTCTTAACTATCTAACTTTTAATAGAAATTCTTCCAGGGTCAATAAGTAAAATAGCAGAAATCCAAAACCGCGCGGCCGCGACATCATTATATTCTTAAACCAAGTTGTAGAAAGCAAATCATTTCACAACGCTGTTTCAGCATGTCTGATTGGGGGGGGGGTCGTAAACTCTAAACAATAATTGTGCATCTTCTATCGAAACAATGTATCTAGCCAAAGTAGATAGAGTATTAACTAGAATTAATCTGCCTCACAGGAATTGGGAGGGGTGGGAGGTGGGGTTCTATTGGGGTTCGCGGTTAAAAATAAGTATTGGTAAAGGGAAATGTGTTTGATATTTACATGACTGAGACCTAAACCCGAAAGCTCTGTAACTTTTCCCACAGTGATTCAATAAAGAAATAAATTATAAAAAAAAGTAAAATTGTCAAATCATATAAGAGATATCAAGTGCACAGAGTCTTAGAGAGATGGGTGCTGGCTGTGAGGGGTGAAGTAGTTATCAGGAATTTAGGAAAACTGAAGACCAAGGAACTTAGGGAGTCAGGAGGTTGGATTCCAGGCCTATTTGTGTGAGAGGGACTAGCCAAGGGTAGTTGGTAATAAGTAACTCTAAAAGCTAGGCCTGCTCTAGTGTTCAATGGCAGCCTTCAGGCTCCCCGCCGCCCGCCCCCCCCACAGTTTTCAGTAATGAATCAACTCGAGGGTCTTGACCAAATATGAGCACAAGTGTTATTTCGACGCGGAAGGCTTCAGAGTGGGTAATGAAACTTGTCTCTCCAGGTCTCATTCAGTTGTAAAGCAAGTATTCTCTCCTCTAAGATCACTTTAATCTTCGCCATCACCCCCCAGGCTCAGCTCTGTGTCTTTTGACGGCTCTGCCAGAAAAGGTATCTGTGAGAGTAGCTCTCTCTGGTGGGAGCATAACGCAATCTAGGAGAGCAAGCCCCAAAATATGTTTATTTCATTTTTTTACAGGCACCACTCCTGGAGGTGCTGGGGGCCACCAGGGCGATACCTGGCAATACTCGGGGAGCCATGAAGAACCAGAATTAAACTTTGGGTGCTGCCAGCCTTGTGCTCAATCATTTGAACCAATTCCCTGGTCCACTGTGCATATTTTAACCAAATGTGAGTATCCCATGTAAATCCCATTAATCAGATACTTTCCAGTCTTCTTTTAAAGTCTAATCTTATGACATGTATCTTACTTTTGAAGCACTAGGTGAGGTAAGGAAGGTAAAGGCCCTCCCGTTGATCGTCGATTTGCTCGAGCGGGCCCAGTAACGTCTCCATTGGAGACTTTGTTGTTACTGTGTCTGGCATATCGAATACTCTCGGTAGCTTGCCGGGCTCTCCGAGAGGGGCGGAGGAATCGAACTCGGGTCGGCCATGTTGGCCGCTTGTAAGGCGAACGCCCTACCCGCTGTGCTATCGCTCCAGCCCTTTGAAGCACTAAATTTGGAATTTACACATTCCAATGACTTAGCCACTTGTGACTGGTGGCTGTTGTATTGGAGATTGCAGAATATTCTTTTCCCTTTGAAGAGTAGAAAATTCCTGAGTTATTCCTTGTGTTCAAGAGGGTGCATTCCTGGAATATCTGACTGGGGTGAAGGTGGACCCCATCTCTCCATATCTAATGATCCATCCAGAATCAGTTCCACATTATCTCAAAGCTATTTATTAGAAAAGTATGTATGAATGATAGTTTTATTAACTTTAAAGTAGAAAAAATGTGACAAATAAAAAGCTTGACAGATTTACTGCTATCAAATGTAAAACCTCTATTACTAGGATGAGGCTCAAGTTGGAGACATGCACATACCTCGCATGTTCCAAGTCCTGAGTTTGATCCCTGGTACTGCATGGCCCCCTGAACACTAAAGGATACAGTCCTTTTAAAAGCGATAAAGAAAATGTAAAACTTTTAGATAATGAAATCATCAAAATAATCATTAAAATAGGAGACTTAATAAGTGAGGGGTATTTGTATTTGTTACGTGAAAGATTTTATTAGATATTAACATGAAATAAAAATACTCAAAAGGTGGAGCCTGGGGTTGGAGAGATAGCACAGTGGGTAGGGCGTTTGCCTTGCATGCGGCCAACCTGAGTTCGATTCCCAGCATCCCATATGGTCCCCTGAGCACCGCCAGGAGTAACTCCTGAGTGCAGAGCCAGGAGTAACCCCTGTGCATCGCCAGGTGTGACCCCAAAAAGCAAAAAAATAAAAATAAAAAATAATAAAAAAAAAGGTGGAGCATTTGCCCTGGCCTCTCATATGATTCCCCAAGATGACCAAGAGTGCTCCCTGGGTTCAGGGTCAGGGTAAGTCCTGAGCACAGTGGGGTGTGGCTCTGAAACAAAACAAAAACCCTCACTCATATATAAGGAATAAAAATAATGCCTCCATTGACTTGTGAATATTTAATAATTCATAGAAGAGGGAAACTACTATTGAAGAAAATAATCTGTCTATTTCCTGAAAAAAAAGAAAGAAAAGAAAAGAAAACTAAACCATCATTAAATCTAGATAACTTTTTACATTTATGAACGGAACTGAAATAGTAGTGCCCAGTATTGCTAGAATCGTGGTAAAAAGAGTCCATTTGGTAGGGTCCTTTGAAATTCTTTTCTTTGGTTTTTTTTTTTTTGTTTGGGGGCCACACCGGTCTGTGCTCAGGACTTCTCCTGGCTCTACACTCAGGGATCACTCTTGGTAGTCTCAGGGGACCATATAGGGGTCCCGGAATCAGAGGTAAGGTATGCAAGCTCCCTACCCACTGTACTGTTGCTCCAGCCCCATAACCCTTTGAAATTCTTTCTCTGGTTATTTCATTCCTGAACACATATATCCTAAGAAAATAATTCATCATAAGAAAAAGAAATGATCATTCCTACTTGTCTGTAATAGTGAAAAATTGGGGAGCAGTTAAGCAAATGATACTTAATGTACAATTATGCAGCCATTAAAGTGGTAATTTTGAAGATTGCATGAGAAATGTTTTAGGCATATTAAGTAGAAAAAAATAATGCAAAAATTTAGTACAGTTTTGATTACAACAATACGAAATTATGTATGTGGACAAAGATCAAAGGGGAGTATGCAGAATTAAAAGTAATCATATAAAAGGTGGAAGGATTATGGATGGTTTGGTTTTCTTATTTTACACATTTCAGGAGACTGGTTCAAGATAGAAGTACAGAAATATATTGTACCTATCTCTTTGACCTAGAATCTCATGATATATGAGAAATTATGTGAAAAAGAAGTTTAATTTGTAATCATCCTGGAAAATTTGAATAAGTGCAACCAGGGGTGTTGAAAAATGCCGATGCAGTGATATTGATGGAGGAAAACAGCCAAATGCCTCCAGGAAAGGATTTTTGGAGAGGGGGTTCTCCTCTGGAGATCATGAAACTCGAGTGAGTGTAAAGGCAGTTTTTATTCTCTGTATACACCTAGACTTTTGGTATCAAATACGTGGGTGTTTTAAGTCAAATAGTTCTTCAGTTCTCTGTGGACACTGGTGTCCTACACTGTAATTCAATTTTTACTACTTGAATTAGCACAAATGGCACAAGTTAGTGGCTCAAATGACAATTGTAAGCCTGGGCCTCCTCTACTTCTGACAAACTACCTATGAGTTAGGGGTTTCCATGTCCCCTCTTTTGGGTCCGTAGCTAACTAGAAGATGACACAAGACTTACATTCACTAGTTTATTGTAAAGTAGTAAAAGGGTATCAGTGCCCAGTGGGTGAGAGACACAGGGGGCCCATGGCGAGGCTGGGGAGTGGGGCTCCCACGCCTCTGGGTTCGCTTGCTTTCAGCACATGGTTGGCAACTCTCTCAGTTCACTTTCTCTGAAGCCCTTCAGTTATAATTTTTATGAAGGCATAATTGGTGAAATTAAATTGATGCTTAACTCAATCCCGAGCCTCTCCTCCTTAGAGGTCAGAGGTTATGGTTGAATGCCTCAGCCCCCTAATTACACAATTGTTTCCGACACCAGCACCTCCCATCTTGTCTGTCAACAGTAACAGTTATTTAATTAGTATAAACTCAGAGTTCAAGGCGTCTGTTTTAAGTATCCAAAGAAAATCCTTATCCCCATTATTCAGGAAATTAGGGGATTTTTTAAAAAAAAACTTCTGTGCAGGAATGAAGAAAATCAAATATGCATGTATTTCTTTGTGGGCTAGAGAGATAGTACAGCAGGTAGGGTGCTTGCCTTGTATCCGGCCAATCCTTGTTTTACTGATGGCACTCCAGGTGGTTGGATTGGATCCTGAGCACAGGGTCAAGAGTAAGCCCTGAGCTCAGCTGGATGTGACCCCCAAACCAAAGCAAAAACATATTTCTGTATATTATATTATCCCAACATAATAATAATAATAATTATGACTCCGTGTCAGGCTGTTTTCACTGGGTGCGCCCCAGATGGGGGCAGGTGAGAGCCCTCCCTGCCCCAAGGGACCCAGCCCCAGCAGTCGACCTCCATTACCTAACCGACGTCACCCTCCAGGCCACTTTCTGGACTGTGCGGCCACAAAGCAGCCGCGTGATACATAAGACACTTTCCACCCATTTTCTATAATTACCACACCATGCTTGATGGAGTTTAGACAGTATGCAACAAATCATACAGAGAAAAAAAATATATATAGGCTGGAGCAATAGCACAAAGGGTAGGGCGTTTGTCTTGCATGCAGCCCACACGGGCGACCCGAGTTTGATTCCTCCGCCCGTCTTGGAGAGCCTGGCAAGTCACCGAGAGTATCTTGCTCGCATGGCAAAGCCTGGCAAGCTACCAGTGACGTATTTGATATGCCAAACACAGTAACAACAAGTCTCACTGTGGAGATGTTACTGGGCTCACTCGAGCAAATCAATGAACATCGGGAGGACAGTGCTCTCTATATATATATCACTTAATCACTTAACTTCCCGTTAGTCGTCGATTTGCTCGAGTGGGCATCAGTAACGTCTCCATTTGTCCCTGTCGCGTGCTAGTGTAGCCCAATAGCATCTGTTCGCTCCAGGAACATGAAGGGCTTCAAACCCTTATATATATATCTGCCTCTCGGAGAGACTGGCAAGCTACTGAGAGTATCTCGCCTGAATGGGCAGAGCCTGGCAAGCTCCCTGTGGCATATTCAATATTCCAAAACCAGTAATTATAACAAGTCTTATTTCCCTGACCCTGAAAGAACCTCCAATCACCAATCGTTGGGAAAGATGAGTAAGGAGAGGCTACTAAAATCTCAGTGCTGAATGAATAGAGATGTTACTGGCACCTGGTTGAGTAAATCGACGAACAACGGGATGACAGTGATGTATACAGTGATATATTATCACATAAAGCATATAAGAAGTTGAAATGATTTGGGCTATCAATGGAATTCATAATTAGGGGTGGTTTGGTCAGCTGATACCTTTTTCCTTATAGGAGATAACAGATAGCCATGGTAATGCATACCATGGTCATTCATACCACGGTCCTCCCGCTGTTCATCGATTTGCTCGAGCGGGCCCAGTAACGTCTCCATCATGAGACTTGTTGTTACTGTGTTTGGCATATTGAATACAGCACGGGGAGCTTGCCAGGCTCTGCCAAGTGGGCGAGATACTCTCGGTAGCTTGCCGGGCTCTCTGAGAGGGGTGGAGGAATCGAATTTGGGCGGCCATGTTGGCCGCTTGTAGGGCAAACGCCCTACCGCTGTGCTATCGCTCCAGCCATGCATATAAGTATAATATAAGTATTGGAACCAGAATTTAGGGGAACAATCAGGGTACTAAGATGTATCTTCAAAAACTGAGATGCTTATGTCCTCCATTCCTTTCAGTATAACTTTGTGAGGGAGGTTATTGTAAGTAGGACAGGGAGTCCTAACTAAGGCTGACCCTTATTGGTTTAGAACAATCTGTCCTGCAGCCTGATCTTGGAGATCACTTTAGCAATGGATCTGTGGTTCATTGATGCCCACTGAGGATTGAGTTTTGTTTAAATCTTGGAGAGAAGAGTTTATTGATTGATTGATTATTTACCATCTAGTAGTGAAGCTGAGAGAGAGAGAGAGAGAGAGAGAGAGAGAGAGAGAGAGAGAGACTGTAACAATCAGTGGCTGCAAAAGAACTCTTTCTGAGGTGAAACTCGTGATGAAAAGTTAATTATGACGCTAATAACACAGCCCAAAAGATTAATAGTGTGGGAACGGTGACCTGAACTTTTCCTGCCTGGCTATTTTCAGTCAGGAGGTGATGGTGAATGCACACCTATAAGTAAAGTTTCTGATTAAAACAGACTCCGCCAGACTTGTATTGTCTCCTATAAAAGGCTCAAGGAAAATAAACGATCTTCATTTCTCTATGGGTAGCTTAAGAATGGTAGAGAGAAATTCAGGGAAAATACTAAGACCAGAGTTGATTCTAAAGAGAGATCCCAGAAAGTGCTCGGTTTCACATCCAAAATCAATTGCTTCCCTATACATGGGTAATGGTCACCTATAAAATGTAATGGCAAAAACATTTCCATTCTCAATATAGAGGAGATTTTTCTACTACTTAGGAAGAAATATAACTAAAATCTACCAAACATCTAAAGAGGAATCTTTGCCAATTCTTTGCAATCTCTTTTAGAGTAGGGAGGCAGATGGAATACTTCTTAACCTTTTTTCCTGAGACTACCATTACCCTAATATCCATGATAAGAAAAGAAAATTGCAGACTATTATGTTTTATGAGTATAGAAATAAAATTCACAGCAAAATTTTAGAAAATATTAGCATAAAAATTATAAACATGACTGAATGGAATTTATCCCAGGGTATAAAGTTGGTTGAACATTTAAAATAAATTAATATAGTCTAGCATATCAATGGACAAAAAAGGAACAATCACGTGATTGTGTGTGTGTGTGTGTGTGTGTGTGTATGCAGAAAGCACATTTGACATATTCTAATAACATTCATGATTTAAAAAATCTATAGGCTAGGAATAAGGAGGAGGTTACTGAAATTTATAAAGAATGTTTTCAAGAGTTCGTGCCCATACAGCATGGAGAAACAAATCATGTTAGGGAAAGATTCCCTGAAATCACAACCAGAAACCAACTACGTACATCATATAAAGTTTGTCATTTTGTCACTGGAGAGTATCTGGTCGTAAGCACCTGCATTACTCAAGTTTGTTGTTCCAAAGCTCCTCCTATTAGTGGAATAGGGAGAAGGAAGCCAGAGCTCTGGGTACTATTATTTAGGCAAAGAACTCCAGAACTGTTGTTATGCAAAATTAAGACCAACACAGAGCTTTGGAGACACTCAGTTTTCCAGGCACTTAGTGACTCTCTCTGTGGAGGGGAAAGTCTACTTCCTGCTAGAAAATGAGTATGGTGACTGCATTCAATCCTAGAAGTCTTGGGTGAAGCCCTCTCAATGCTCTCAGTGCTAAATCTTTACAACTATCAGTGCCTTGGGCTGAGTCAAGGTCAGGAGCTCCTGTCAGCAGAGAAGGAATCACTGTAATCTAAGTAGGGAAATGATTGAACTGTGAGCTCTTACAAGTTTCCAGATCATAAATAAGCTCTTTAACAAAAGAAAGGAGCATAATTGTGTCTGCCCAAGGCAGAGAGTTGGGGTGAGAAAAAGTTCCAGTGATTTTAACAGACCGTGCATGGCCGTAGAGCCCAGGCCACTCCCACCCATTCAGGAGCTAATTCTCCTCAGTTTCCAGAATTCCAGGATACAAAAACCTGCCCAGTAGCTGGTCCAGCAGAGAAAGAACTGACTGAGGTGCCTACCTCATCATTGGAAATCCAGGCAAAAAAAATTCTTCAGGGTAAACCTCAAATGACAGCCAAGTCTTGTAACTGAGCACAGAGGAAGGATTGGAATTACAGTTATTTTTCACCCTCTGTTGGGGCACGCAGTGTTGGGCCATGAATCCAGGGCCTTTGCATATGTCAGGCATACTCTCCACTTGAGTCACACCCCTGAGACTAGGGTTATTGAGGAGAGATGGTGGAGGGGGCTTTGGTTACAAGAGGAGAAGGGATAGGGAGGGATTTCATACTGTCTGGAGTGGGAACGGCCTTGGGTTGGGCCTCTCCACTCAAGGTAGCAATTAAAGAAATCTTCCAAGTAATAGACCCATCTGCTTCTTCACAGCCAAGGCCCTGAAAATCAAAACAACTCCAAATCAAGCTCATAATGCCTTCATTTGGAAAAACAAAGAAAATGCCATTTAAGGTTAAATCAGGAGACAGAATGAACAAGAAAAAATTTCTTAGGAATTAATCTTAATGAAATGGAAATAGGGAGTCTAACAGTCAATGAATTTAAGATAACTGTTATAAAGAAAATCAATGAGGTGCACCAAATGCGCACTAACGGAATGAAGTATTAATGAAATATGAAAGGACATGCAGGAACAGAGGTAGTGCTTAATCAAGAACACTGAAACTATTAAAAAAAATTCCAAATAGAGATGCTGGATATAAAAAAGATAATAAATTTAACAAAAATTTCTATGGGGAGTATAACAAAGAGGCTCAATCTTATAGAGGAAATAAGTGAACTTGAAGATAAAATTTTAGTAATTACTCAAATGGAAAAGGGAGAAAAAAGACTTAGAAAAAAAAAAGAGACCCTTTGAGAAATATCAGATTCTATTAGGAGTGGAAACCTTAGGGTAGTAAGTAGACCAGAAAGCCAAGGATGAGGAGAAACATTATTTGAAGAAATAATGATTGAGAACTTCTCAAACCTGAGGATGGAACTAGCCATGAAATCAGGAAAGCTGATGTAACAGCAACATTTTCTAAATGCACAAAGACATACACCAAGATGCATCGTTGCTAAAATATTGGAAGTAAACAATAAAAAAAAAAACTGCTAGGGGAAAATGTGTAATGTGAAAAGCTACCTAGTCAGCCTATCATCAGATTTCTCAGCAGAAACTTTATAATGTAGGAGAGAGTGGAATGACTTTCACAATTCCAAAGAACAAAAAATATTATCCAAGGGCTGGAGAGACAGTACAGTGGGTAGGGTATTTGCATTGCACGTGGCCCACCCGGGTTTGATCCTAAGCACCCAGATAGTCCCCTGTGCTTGCCAGGAGTAATTTCTGAGTGAAGAGCAGGAGTCACCTCTGAGCACTGTTGAGTGTGGCCTCAAAACTAGGATAAAACGGCAAAACTCTATCCAAGAATATGCTACCTAGTGATATTATCATTCTAATGTGATCTGGAAAGAAAAACTTTCCCCAAGAAACAAAAGCTAATGGAGTTTACTACCACCAGGCCTACTCAAGAAGACATGTTAGAAGTGCCTTAATCACAAGAGGACTGGGTTTGTCTCTGGCACTGCAAAAATAAAAAAATTAAAAAGTTTAAAAGACATTCATTTATAGAAAAAGAAAAAACCAAAAGTACATAAAACTTGATATCACGGTAATACAGAATCAGAAACATACGCAAAGGGGAGGAAGACGAGAACAGAATCTATGGAGTCTATATCAGACATTCAAACCTCCAGGTAACCACAAAATAAAAATTTGGTGTTGATATGCCTAAAAGTAAAATTGAAGAAACTGAGATAGGTTGATACCACAAAAAATCTTTAACAGAAAATACAGCTAGAAAGTCTTAGAAGAAAAAACACCCAGAGAGTACCATGCTGAGTAAAATGAGTCAGAAGGAGAGGGACATAGAATCTAGACATAGAATGGCTGTCCAGACATAGAATGACTGCAAGCATTTTTGGGATTTAAAAAAACATACTATGAGCACAGAGGTAGGGCATTTGCCTTGCGTGCAGCCAGCCCGGCTGAGCCAGGTTCAATTCCTCCGCCCCTCTCGGAGAGCCCGGCAAGCTACTGAGAGTATCTCGCTCACACGGCAAAGCCTGGCAAGCTACCCGTGACATATTCAATATGCCAAGGACAATAAGAACATGTCTCAAAATGAAGACGCTACTGGGCCCGCTCGAGCAAATCGATGAACAATGGGAGGACAGTGTTTGTTTACAGTATGAGACTAATACCCAAGGATAGCAGAAACAAGGACCAGAGGATTGGTCACCCTTGGAAGCCTGCCTCAAGGGGGAGAAGGCAGTTGGGATAGAGAAGGGACCACTGTGACAATGATAGTTAGAAATGATCACTCTAGATAAGAACTGCATGCTGAAAGCAGGTAAAGGAACATGATAACCTCTTAGTACCTGTACTGCAAACCATAATTCCTGAGAGAGAGAGAGAAAGCATATAATTCCAGAGAGAGAGAAAGAGAGCATAATTCGAGAGAGAGAGGGGGAGAGAGAGAGAGAGAGAGAGAGAGAGAGAGAGAGAGAGAGAGAGAAAGAGAGAGAGAGCACCTGCCATCGAGGCAGGGTTGGAGTGGAGGGTGTTGTGTCCAAGTTTCAGATCCCCAATTGCAGAGAGACCCAGTTCCACACATGATAAGGCAAAAGCAAAGAAACTTGATTACTAGCCTGAGCCAGCGCTAGACCGAGCTAGGGTCCAAGTCTCATCCAACACAGGGGAGTCTTGACAAGGACCCCAGCTCCAAGTCACAAGCAGTTTATATAGAGTTCAGTCAAGAAGTGGCTGATATACTGATCTCTCTTTGGCATTGCTCTATTACAACAGTGGTCAGCAGTGAGACAGCAGGTACCAGGAATGGTTTGGGGTTCTTTCCAAGAAGGGTGCGGTGACCCTTCATGACTGGCCAGATCCAAATGCCCAGTTTCTTTTCGAGGTGAATTACTCAACCGGGAGTTGACCAGAAACTGCAGTCCAGTTCTGGGGAAACAGAAACTGAGGCCTAGTTGAGACTTAATGTTAGCTGCAGCCTGTCATGGCTTCTGAGGAACCTGCTTTTGGGCCTCACAAGGGTGAGGGTGGAGGGTGGCAGGACGGTGGTAAACTGGAGACATTGGTGGTGGGAAATATACACTGGTGCAGGGATGGGTGTTGAAACATTGTCTGCCTGAAACCTGATCATGAACAGCTTTGTAACTGTGTATCTCATAATGATTCAATAGAAATAAATTAAATAAACTTAAATCATTAACTATTAAAAAAAAGAAACACCCAAATGCAAACCAACCAGAAGACAAAATATAGAGTGGCATTAATTAAGCCATGGATATCAAATAATCACACTATAAGTCAACGGTTGGGCATCAACTGTTGAGTCAGACACAGAGTGGCCGAGTGGGTTAGACAGAAGGACCCATCTATCTTATGCATACAAGAAATTTATATCAGGTATATTAAAACAAATTATAGTTAAAGGCAATTAATTAATTAAATTGTAGTAAGGCATTGGAAGCCAATATCAGAAAAAAAGGCAAGAAATGTTATACTGGGTAAAGAAGTTGTGTACAAAACCTCAAAAGAATACTAGGAGGCTAATAAAAACATGAAGGTGTACCTCCAAAAATAACATTGATGGAACTTGAGGTGATTTTGCTGGACAAAATAAGCTAGGAAATAAAAGACAATGATGGGATGTTTTTATTTAAATGCAGAATACAAGTGACCAAAGGAAACTGCAATAGAAATAACTCTTAGATTATTTGAAAAACCTGGTGACAAAAAAAACAGCAAGGAAAATCACGGTAATTATCAGAAAGAAAGTAGAAAGGGGTAGAACGAATACTTAGAGGGATTATTTTAATAATGTGATGGTATGGGAACTTTGGTGTGGATACAATGAGTTGTATACACATATAGAATTGTGTTCCACTAAATTGTTAGTATTGCTAACTAATTGCAAATAAGTAAAATAGGATTTAAGTTAATAAAATAGAATACAAATCCCCTATAGTTAACATCTTACTTTACAAATGAGAAACTGAAAAATAATGTCTTTTTCACCATTCTTTTAAACATCACGGTGGAAGCCCTTGTTAGTGCAATAAGACATGAAAAGAAAATAAAAGACATATATATTGTAACTGTCAATGATATAATTGTCTACACAGAAAAATCCAAAGAACCAAAAGAATCAACAAAAACCTTCCTGGAATTACACACAATTATAGCATGGTTGAAAGATGCAAGAGTAGGGAGTATGGTGCCGCCAGCAGGTCAATCTGTACCTGTGAGGCGAGTGCATCAGCAGTCTGATGGCGCCTTCAGACTTCCAGATACCCCAAAATTGTTGCTGTGCCTTTGGCCAGACCCAAAAAACTTGGGGCAAAGTTTACCAAGAAAGTAAAAGGGCAAAAGTTAGGTATGTGGGAGACACACCCACAAACCACCTCCGGCTCAGCCTTATAATTGGAGGCATGGCCTCTCTGGATTCTGATTGAACTGCTTAACGGCCATAATCCTAGAGACTCAGAAACAAATCTCGAAACCCATTGGCTTTTGGCAGAAATGCATCCAGTCCCTGCAGTAGGTTACTGGTGCCGGGACACCCCAAATGGGAATATGTTTTGTGCCTTGGCCTGTTCCCCCTGGCGGCCCAGCAGCCATCATCCTCCAGAGGCCACTGGACAGTCAGGTTTGGGCATACAGTGATGAGACATGTGAGGCCTCATGGGATGGGGGTGGAGCCGGCCCTTTCCTCCCCATCCCAACGAGACCCCGAACGACCCCTATGGCTCATGATCAAGCTGCTTAATGGCCATGATCCCAGAGACTCAGAAACAAATCTTGAATCCCAGAGGCTTTTGGCAGAAATGCATCCCGACCCTGCAGTAGGTTACTCTCACCGGGCCACCCCTAGGGAAAGGGTGTTGTTCCTCCACCTGCTTCCCCTAGGTGGCTCAGTGGCTGTCATTTTCCAGAGACCATTGGATAGTCAGGTTTGGGCCCCCAGTGACGAGACACGCAAGGCCTCATGGGATGGAGGTGGAGCCGACCCTTTCCTCCCCACCCCAAACAAGACCCCGAGTCGCTGTCCACAAATGGTCTCTCTGGCTCCTGATCAAGCCACTTAATGGCGATGATCCCAGAGACTCAGAAACAAATCTCAGAACCCAGTGGCTTTTGGTAGAACTCCCTCCAGATTTAATTGTTAAAATTTCAGAATTTCAAAATCGCGCAGCCACTACTGCAGCTGCGTGACATCATATGTTATTTATAACCAGCAATAGAAAACAAATTGTCTACTGTTGCCTTTTCAGCAGATCTGAGTGTTGGGGTAAAATCCCAAATCATAAGTGTGGGTCTGATGTCAAAATATTGAATGAAATCAAAGTAAAGAGAGAGTAATGTGGAAATCATTTGCCCCACATCTAGGGGGAGGGTGTGTGATGGGGGGTATACTGGGGTTTTTGGTGGTGGAGAATGGGCACTGGTGAAGGTACGGGTGTTTCATTGTATGACGGAGACTTAAATCCAGAAGCTTTGTAACTGTTCTCACGGTGATTTAATAAATAAAATTATAAAAAATGAAAAAAAAAGTAAGGTGGAGTTCATGCCTTATTTAATCAACCTAATCAGTGGCTGAATAAATAGCAGTATTCTTACATAAAAAAAAGAACGATGCAAGACACAAGTCAATTATACTTTATTTTAGGGGGGGAGGGCACATTATTGGTGCTTGGGTCTGGGCTACAGGGTTACTCTTGGTGAGCCTGGAGAAACCATTTGGGGTGCTGGGTACTGAATCTGGGTTGACTCATGCAAGGCAAGCACCTAACCCACTATACTATCTCTGGTTTTAGAGTTGCTTTTTTTCCATATACCAATAGTATTCACGTGGCATTTGAGGTTAAAAGCACAGTTCAATTTGTGTGTGTGTGTGTGTGTGTGTGTGTGTGTGTGTGTGTGAGAGAGAGAGAGAGAGAGAGAGAGAGAGAGAGAGAGAGAGAGAGAGAGAAGCAAGGAAGCAAGATAGTTTTTATTGAATGAAATTTACTTAGAAAGATGTGTGGGGAGTAGAAGAGAGAAAATATGTGTATACGTGTTCAAGAGAACATGGGATTCTCCATCATGGAAAAAAATAGCAGAAATAGAGATGCCTGTTAAGGGAAAACATGTGTTTGAAAGAACAAACCAACACACCACAATTTATATTAGTACTTCTCCCACATGGAATAATTAGGTATAAATCCAACAAACTGTATAGAAGAACTATGTGAAGAAAACTACAAAAGTATGTTGAATTAAATAAAAAACTAAAGCATGGAGAGGTACTCCGTGTTCATGAATCAAAAGACTCAATATTTCACAGATTTTGATTCTTCTCATTCTATTTATACATTCAGTATAATCCCAATCAAAATTACGGCAAAATTTTCAGTGTACATTGAAAATCTAATTTCAAAAAATTGGAAGAAGAAACAGAATATTCAACTCAAAATTGAAAGAAAACAATTTGAAGAAATTATACAACCTGACTTCAGTACTTAATATAAAGCTATAATCATCAGGACAGTGTGGTATTGGTGAATAATGTAGGAATAGATCAATGTAATAAATAGAGAACTTGGAAATTGACCCCTGCAAATATAGGTAAATATAGTTAACTAATCTTTTTTTTTATTTTTTTATTATTTTTTTTTATAATTTATTTATTTATTGGATCACTGTGGGAAAAGTTACAGAGCTTTTGGGTTTAGGTCTCAGTCATGTAGATACCAAACATATTTCCCTTTACCAATACTCATTTTTAACCCCGAACCTCAATAGACCCCCACCTCCCACCCCTCCCAATTCTTGTGAGGCAGATGAGTTCTAGTTAATACTCTATCTACTTTGACTAGATAGATTATTTCGATAGAAGATGCACAATTATTGTTTAGAGTTTATGACCCACCCCCCACAATCAGACATGCTGAAACAGCGTTGTGAAATGATTTGCTTTCTACAACTTGGTTTAAGAATAAAATGATGTCGCGCGGCCGCTATTGCGGCCGCGCGGTTTTGAATTTCTGCTATTTTACTTATTGACTCTGGAAGAATTTCTATTAAAAGTTAGCTAGTTAAGAGATTGGTTTGTGTGCCCTGGAGTCGTGGCCGTGCCGGAGAGCCGCTCGTGGGGGGCAGCTGGCGACCTCGGTGGGGCGTGGGGGACGGCCCACAAAGCCCCCCTTCCCATGAGGTCCCTGCCGCTCCCGCCAGCCCCGGCTCAAACCTGCTTTCCACAAGGCTCCCGTGCGGCCGCCATCTTTCTTTCCAGAGAGGAGCGGGCGGGAGTTAACTAATCTTTGACAAAGGAGCAGAGGCCATGCCAGGGGGCAAAGATAGTCTCTTTAGAAATGTATTAGAATAAGTGGGTATGCAACTGCATATGTCTACAGATAGACACAGACATTTATGAGCTTCAAAAATTAACTTAAACCAGCACAGACTAAATATAAAATACAGCTCTGTAAAACTCTTAAGAAAGTTACGGAAAAGACCTTGATAATGTTGGGAGTTGGGAGTGGTGGTGCTTTCTAAGACAACATGAAACTTACTGTCCTTCAAAGAATAATTGTCAAGTTGGACTTCACTAAAATTAGAAACTTCTACTCTGTGGAAGATAGTAAATACCAAGATAAATAGAAAATCAGTCACAAATTGGGAGAAAATTATTTCCCGAAGACTCACCTGAGAATGGGATTTTTTCCAAAATATACCTGGAACTTACAAACTCAAACAACCAATCCAATTAAAAATGGGACTTTGAACAAGGGGGAATGCCCTGCCACAGAGGCAGGGTGGGATGGGGGAGATGGGGGGTGGGAGGGATGCTGGGTCCCATGGTGGTGGAGGATGGGCACTGGTGGAGGGATGGGTACTTGATCATTGTACAACTGAAACCCAAGCACAAAAATTTGTAAGTCTATAACTGTACCTCATGGGGTTTCACTAATAAAAAGAATAAAAAAATTAAAAAATAAAGAAGTTTATTCCACGTGCAACATTATAATAAAGGATTTTAAAATGAAAAAAAAAAAGATGATGTTTAACATAAAAAAATGGACTTTGGGATGGAGAAATAGTACAGAAGTTCAGGCCTTCAAGGCAGCTGGCCTGGGCTTGATTTCCTACATCACACATGGTCCCCAGAGCCCGGCTAGGAGTGAGCCCTGAGCCAAGCCAGGAGTAAGCCCTGAATGCAGGCTGGATATGCCCACCCCCCCCCCCCCCCCCCGCCCCAACTACCACTGTATCACTGCCATCACTGTCATCCTGTTGTTTGTTGATTTACTCGAGCGGGTGCCAGTAATGTCTCTATTCCTCCCAGCCCTGAGATTTTAGCAGCCTCTCCTTACTCGTCTTTCCCAACGATTGGAGGCTCTTTCAGGGTCAGGGGAATGAGACCTGTTATCGTTACTGTTTTTGGCATATGGAATACGCCACAGGGAGCTTGCCAGGCTCTGCCCGTGCGGGCAGGATACCCTTGGTAGCTTGCTGGGCTCTCCGAGAGGCATCGATATCTATCTATCTATCTATCTATCTATCTATCTATCTATCTATCTATCTATCTATCTATCATATATGTATATACACATATTTCTCTCTATGATTTGTTGCCTACTGTCTGAACTCCATCAAACATGGTGTGGTAATTATGGAAAATGGGTAGGAAGTGTCTTATGATGTGTCTGGAAAGCGGTCTGGAGCATGGCGGCAGTAGAAGAGGTCAGCTGCCGGGGTTGGGTCCCTTGGGACAGGGATGGCTCTCACCCGCCCCACGCTGGGGTGCCCCAAGTGAAAACAGCCTGGCGCGGAGTCTCCGCCCCCCAAATAATATACACATTATTATTATTATTATTATTATTTATTTTTTATTTTTATTAGTGAGACATCAGGAGGTACAGTTGCAGACTTACAAATTTTTGTGCTTGGGTTTCAATTATACAATGATCAAATACCCATCCCTCCACCAGTGTCCATTTCCCACCACCACGGATCCCAGTATCCCTCCAACCCCCCCAACCCCCTCTATCCCACCCTGCCTCTGTGGCAGGGCATTCCCTTTTGTTCTCTCTCTCTTATTGGGTGTTGTGGTTTGCAAAAGAGGCAAGGGGTGGCAATCATGTTTGGTGTATAGTCTACTTTCAACATGCTTCTCCCATCCTGGGGGATCCTCCCAACACCCTTTATTTGGTGCTCCCTTCTCTATCTGAGCTCCCTTTTCCCCTAGCATGTGTGGCTGGCCTCCAAGCCATGGAGTAAATATACACATTATTATTTAATTATATATTTAGACACTTAAACATATATTTCCTTGAAGAATGTAGCTAAAGGTATCAAGTCACTGTCACTGTCTCTGTCCTCCTGTTGTTCATCGATTTTGCTTGAGCAGGCCCAGTAGCATTGTGAGACTTGTTACTGTGTTTGGCATATCAAATACGCCACAAGTAGCTTGCCAGGCTTCTCTGTATGGTCGAGATACTCTGGGTAGCTTCCCAGGCTCTCCGAGAGGGGTGGAGGAATCAAACCCTTGTCGGCTGTGTGCAAGGCAAACACCCTCCCCGCTGTGCTATTGCTCCAGCCCAGATAGCAAGTAAGCGTAGGAAAAGATGCAACCAGAAAATGCAAATTAAGGCATTATACCACTGCCCAGTTGGGCTGGAGTGATAGCACAGTGGATAGAGCGTTTGCCTTGTGTGCGACTGACCTGGTCGACCCGAGTTCGATTCCTCCGCCCCTCTCAGAGAGCCCAGCAAGCTACCAAGAGTATCTGGCCCGCACGGCAAAGCCTGGCAAGCTCCCCATGATGTATTCCATATGCCAAACACAGTAACAACAAGTCTCACAATGGACACGTTACTGGGCCTGCTCGAGCAAATCAATGAACAACGAGAGGACGGTGCTACCAGTTATTAGCAGGACTGAAAACCGTACAGCTGTAGGTGACAAAAGCTGGTAAGTGTGTGGAGGCATAAGCTCCCTGAGCTATAGCGATGCCTGTATTTTGCTGGCGTCCGCATAACGGTGCAGCCATTTTTGAAAGGCGATTCAGTGCTTTTGTATATTTAAACATACTCCGTATATCTTAGCAATCACCCTCCTTTACAGCTTTGGTTTTCTCATAAATCTGTACATGGATATTTATATCAGATTTATTAGTAATTACCAAAACTTGGAAACAAACAAGATATCCTTTAGTAAGTGAATGGATAAAATGTGATATATACAGAGAAAGGAACATTGCTTAGCACCAAACAGAAAGGAGTTATATAGCCACGGAAGAACCTTACTTAAAGGGATATTTGTAAGGAAAAGAAGGAAATTTGGAAAGGCTGTATACTATTTGATTCCAGTTGTATGGCACTCCAGAAATAGTAAAACCGGAAACAAAAGAGGAGAAAAACACAGCCACGTAAAGATTCACTAGTTGTGATCTTTACTTTCCCACGATGAGGTAGAGAGTGGAGACGAGAGATGAAGAGTTAGCTCACAGGGTTTTTAAAAATTATTTTTAAAAATTTTATTTATTTGTTTAAATTGGCTGGAAGAATAGCACAGCGGGTAGGGCGTTTGCCTTGCACACAGCCCACTCGGGTTTGATTCCTCCGTCCCTCTCGGAGAGCCTGGCAAGCTACAGAGAGTATCCGGCCCACACGGCAGAGCCTGGCAAGTTCCCTGTGGGGTATTGGATGTGGCAAAAACAGTAACAACAAGTCTCACAATGGAGATGTTTCTGGTGCCCACTTGAGCAAATTGATGAACCAGGGGAGGACAGAGATACAGTGATACAGTGTTTACATTGAATCACAGTGAGATACACAGTTACAAAGTTGATCATGATTGGATTCCAGTCCTATAGTGTCCCAACACCAGCCCCTTCACGAGTGTACATTTCCCACCACCAGTGTCCCCAGTTGTCCTTTCTCCCACCCCCTACACCAGCCTGCCTCTAATGGAGGCACTTTCACAGAGGAGTTTTGGAGTAGCAAAATTTCTCTGTGTGATACTCTCATACAAAGAACGTCAAAGAAGCTGTTAAGAGGACAAAGAGCCTCTGGCTCCAGGCACATCTCTTTGACTCCACCGTTCTTCCTGCACTAACATATGCCTCAGAGACCTGGGTCCTACGAAAACAGGATGAGAATGCTATTCGGGTCTCCCAAAGAGGAATCGAAAGAGCTATGCTTGGAATATCACGCTCCACTCCAGTGAGAGAAGGAATCCAGACTTCCAACCTCTGTCGATGATCGAGGATCAGGAATACTGCCTCGTTTACCAAGACATCGAAAATCAGATGGGCCGGACATGTAATGTCATTTGGAGACGACCGCTGGACTAGAACCGTTACCAACTGGATTCCACGGGATGTCAAAAGAACGCCTGGCTGCCCACCTATGAGATGGTTGGACTTCTTCGTCAAGACCCTGAACGAATAGATTGAGGTTCTTCATGTTTTTGGAGCGAGCAGATGCCACTGGGCTACACTAGCATGGACAAATGGAGATGTTACTAGAGCCTGCTTGAGCAAATTGATGAGCAATGGGTTGCCAAGTGAGGATACTTTCATTATGGCTATCTGTCACAGGTTTTTAAAATCCATTAGCGTATAACACCAGGAGTGGACTGTAAGGTATTGGTTAACTTATATTTAATGATAGAAAATGTATACTCTGTGTCTCATTCATTTATCCCTTAAGTATTCCCCCCTTTATTTAAACATTATGGTTTACGAAGTTATTCACAATATGCTTGTTACAGGCATTCAATTTTCCAGCACAAATGCCACCACCAGTGTGATCTTCCCTCCACCACTGTCCCGTTTTCCCAGCCACCGCCGAGGCTAGCCCCGCAGCATGCATAAACTAATCTATTTTACATTGCTTGTTACAACCAAATGGCTAATGGAATTATCAAGAAATAGTTCAGTAAAGAAAATTTCTGCCGGGTTCTGCATTAAGTCCTTGTGCTTCTGGGGCCGTGGCCGTGCTGGAGAGCTGCTCGCGGGGGGCAACTGGTGACCTCGGTAGGGCGTGAAGGACGGACTGGAACGCCCCCTTCCCATGAGGTTTTAGTCGCCCCCACACCCCCGGCTCATACCTGCTGTCCACAAGGCTCCCATGTGGCCGCCATCTTTCTTTCCAGAGGGAGGAGGGCGGAAGGGACCAACACCCTTTCCCCTCCGGGCAGACATGATGGCCTGGATTAACGCATAGTCCGTTCACTTTTCTGCTCCAAGCTGCTGGGTTCTGCATTAAGTCCTTGTGCTTCTGGGGCTGTGGCCGTGCTGGAGAGCCGCTCGTGGGGGCAACTGGTGGCCTCGGTAGGGCGTGAAGGGCGGACCGAAACGCCCCCCTTCCCATGAGGTTTTAGTCGCCCCCACACTCCCGGCTCATACCTGCTGTCCACAAGGCTCCCATGTGGCCGCCATCTTTCTTTCCAGAGAGGAGAGGGCGAATGGGGCAACACCCTTTCCCCTCCGGCAGACTTGATGGCCTGGATCAACGCATAGTCCATTCACTTTTCTGCTCCAAGCTGCTGGGTTCTGCATTAAGTCCTTGTGCTTCTGGGGCTGTGGCCGTGCTCCAAACTTAACTATGATTTTCAGAGAGAAACGTTGAGTGGTTTACTTCCCATGGATCACTTTGTATATAGAGAGACGTTGCGTGGCCGCGTAAGCGGCCGCGTGGTTTTAAGGAAAAGTCCTAGTTCCCGCATACTTGAGCTGTGCTTGTAGAGGCTTCTGGTCACCGGGGTTCCATCTGGGGGAGGCGGGATGCGGTACCTACCCCATCTGGGACTTCCCGATGATCTCGGCTCTTTTTGGAACCTGTTTCTTTTTTTTTTCCTTCGGGATCTGTGGATCCCGCCCTCCATGTTGTCCTTCTCTTCGGCTGAATGCTGTAAAGATAATCCTGGCCTTTTCCATCCTCACCCCACACAGTGTTTCCACACAGAGTGTTTTTTTTTTTTTTAGTGAAACCCCATGAGGTACAGTTATAGACTTACAACGTTTTGTGCTTGGGTTTCAGTTATACAATGATCAAGTACCCATCCCTCCATCAGTGCCCATCCTCCACCACCACGGGTCCCCGCATCCCTCCCACCCCCGTCCCCCCATCCCACCCTGCCTCTGTGGCAGGGCATTCCCTTTTGTTCTCTCTCTCTCTCATTTTGGGTCCTGTGGTTTGCAAGAAAGGCATTGAGTGGCAATCATGTTTGGTCTATAGTCTACTTTCAGCATGCTTCTCCCACTCTGGGAGGGTCCTCCCAACACCCTTTATTTGGTGCTCTCTTCTCTATCTGAGCTTCCTTTTCCCCTAGCACATGTGGCTGGCCTCCAAGTCATGGAGCAAAATTCCTGATACTAATCTCGGCCCAGAGTGTTTTTTTTCCTTTTTAGTTTTTGGGGTCACACCTGGTGAGCCCAGCAGTCACTGTTGGCTCTGCACTCAGGAATCCCTCCTGGTGCTGCTCTGAGGGCCATATGCGATGCCAGGGGTCGGACCCTACCAGCAGTTCTATCTCCCCAGCCCCTAAGTCCATTATTCTGGGAGACCAGGACCTTGCTCTGGTGTTTGGGTCTATCAGAGCTACATGAGGTGCGGCTTAGGGGCCAAGTGGTGGCAGGGATCGATCAAACCTGGGCTTTTCACATGTGAGGTCTGTGTCCTACCACATGAGCTATCTCCCTATCTTCTTACCTAGGTTTTTAAAAAGAAAAATGGCTTCTAGCTCAAAAAGGTCTACTTTTATTAGAATTATTTTTATATACCAGGATAGAAATAAAGTGTAACATTTAATAAGGTACTATCTCCCTTTTCATGTTTACTTTTCTCCCCCAAAGAAGTACACGAATTCAGTTGTGGCATAAATGACCAAAGCTTACATGTGAATTGTTAGTACCTTCTTTATGATTTTGTCTTTGGTTTAAGGTAATAAAAATATTCAGTGGGAGCAGATTTGGACTGGCAACTAGAGTGGCCTATGGCCTAAGGTTCAGTAGCTAGTTGCCGAATCAAAACATAAGCATCTCCAAAACTAAGATTTCCTTACGCATTAGCGTTTGCTGCCTTTCTCTGAGCATCTGGTGCAGAAGCTACTGGGTTGTACTGATTGTTCAGGGGAAAACAAGAGCACAGTGAACTCTGGATTATTAAGTTTTGACCTTTTGTTTTTGTCTGTGATATGGGAATAATAGTAGTAGGATATACTTCATCGACATTCACATCCTTACAAATATAAAATAAGACAAATCAGGAATGTGAGAAGTGCTACCAAAATATTAGTTATTAATCCCCATTCAACAAGGACAGACATTGTTCTCAAAGGTTTTGCTTTAAGTTGCACATTTATATTTCTAATTTATAGTCTGATTATAGCATCCTTGGTAGACAGCCATTGTCTAGATGAAACCCTGATATATTTATTGATTTTTTTTCTGAGAGACTAGTAAGACTTGATTAAAAATTTTACATCATCATGTTATTTCCTCCGTGTCTCCTGGACTGTTCCTTGAGGAGAGCTGTGATACGAGCCACTGGTCTTCATGCTCCTATGACAGTGTCTGGTTCACGATTGATGCTCGATATATACCGGCAGTGTGACTGGATTTAAAAACCCTATTTGTGGGATGAGATGGTCTAATCAACTCCCAAGAAATCCAATCCAAAAGAGTATTCGAAATATTCGTTCTCTTGATTTTTAAAAAAATTTTTATTAGTGAGACACCATGAGGTACAGTTGTAGACTTACAAATTTTGTGCTTGGGTTTCAATTATACCATGATCAAATACCCATCCCTCTACCAGTGCCCATTTCCCACCACCACGGATCCCAGTATCCCTCCCACCCCCCAACCCCCCATCCCACTCTGCCTCTGTGGCAGGGCATTCCCCTCTGTTCTCTCTCTCTCTTTTGATTTTTAAGAAAATAAAAGCCACAGGTCGAAGCAAATTTGGGAGGAGCTCCCCTTGGCTCTTCAGCTTCTAAAAATAAACCAGGCCCCAAGCACAAAAACTTGTAAGTCCACAACTGTACCTCATGGTGTTTCACTAATAAAAATAAAAAAAAAATAGACCAGGCTCTTAGGGCACTGATGTTCTTCAAGCCTGGCTTTGCGAATGACTCACATGTATAATCCCAGTTTCCTTTGGCCTCTCTATCCTTTCATCTCTAGCTTCTCTACTCCCATCTCCTTCTCTGCTTGGTTTCCCTTCTGCCTCTGAAATGGCGGCCGACCATTCACTTCCATCTGACTCCACTCTAGCATGAGTATTTGTGGTGGTGGTAGATGGGTGGTGGTGGGGGTAGCTTTTGATTGTGACGACTAGTTCTCTCCGCTCTCTCTGCTCTCTCTGCTCTCTCCTTACTGTGTAGACCCTGTGTATTATGATACTAACAAAGTCCCTGACCTTTCTTCCACATGGAGTCATATTACCAAGTTTACCCAAGCTTCATAATATGCCAGGCCCTGAAGAGGGATAAGGTTGCTATTGGGATCATGATCACGATCATCCTGTTGTTCGTCGATTGCCTCGAGCAGGCCCCAGTAACGTCTCATTCATCCTAGCCCTGAGATTTTTTTTTTTAAAGTGCCATATTCAAGGATCTTTCAGAGTTAGGAGAACGAGACCCATCATCGTTACTGGTATTTGGCATATTGGGTATGCCACGGGGAGTTTGCCAGACTCTGCCGTGTGGGCAGGTTACATTCGGTAGCCTGCCAGGTTGTTCAAAGCAAGAATGAGATAATAAGATGCTATTGGGCTAGGGAGAGGAAAAAGAAAAGCCATTTGTAAACGCTAATGTGTCATCAGAGAATATTCAATTAAGGTCTAGAATTTTGTTTCTTCTGCACAAACCAACAGAACTCTGATTGTTTTCTGTAAAAGTGAAGTCACCAGCACTATGGAGAACAGAATTAACATCTTCTTTCTGGCAGCTGACGGTAAAGAGTATGAGTCATATCAACTATAGTTGTGTGTGAATCAGTTAAAATGCCAACCCCATTGGCCGGGAATTAAGATGTGAGCTAGTACTGCCCAAAGGAAGGAATCAATGGATGTGGTCCATCTAAGATGGTGCTGATGAGTGGCATACACGTTCTCTGGCAAAAAAATTTTCCCATGAGCCTTCCCCTGAGCAGCTCAAAAGTGATCTTAGCTCCACCCCTTCGTAGCTTATGAATCTAAGGTGAGACTCTTAATTTCTCTAAATCTATATGAAAAAAAAAGTGTAACGATACCTTATATTTGCTTTGCCTATTTCCTAAAATAGGGCTGGAGCAATAGCACAGCAGGTAAGGCATTTGCCTTGCATGCAGCCAACATGGCTGATCTAAGTTTGATTCCTCCACCCCTCTCAGAGAGCCCGGCTAGCTACTGAGAGTATCTCGCCCGCACGGCAAAGACTGGCAAGCTACCCGTGACATATTCGATATGCCAAACACAGTAACAAGTCTCACGATGGAGATGTTACTGGGCCCGCTCGAGCAAATCGGTGAACAACGGGAGGACCATGACCTGATTTCCTAGGATTGTTGTGAATATACAAAAAGAAAAAATTAATCAGTGAATCAATAGACTGGATTCCATGAGGCTGAGTAGATGAGTGGTGATGAGTCAACAGATCTCATACAGAAAAGGAATGAGAGAATTGGTAACACCAGAATTCACACTCATTTGTAGGTCCCTGGGTGGTGACGGATGCAACGTGTTTGAAAGTCACATTAATTGAAAGTCCCCAAATATAGCCAATATGTTTTGTAGTTGGTGTGTATAAAAAGGAAAAGAGACTTCAGTTTTTTAAAACTGAGTTTGCTCAAATTGAAATCAACAAATTGAAATAAATCACTTTTGTTTCGGGTCTCAGACCTTGACTTGTGGTGAATCATTCTCTTCAGATGTCATCAATGTCGGTGCTTCTTAATAACTCTTACGAGAGCAACCAGACCAAGCCCATCTCTCAGGATGTATGCCTTCTTTAAGGATGGATGCCTCCCTTCTTCAAGGCACACATCCTGGGCATTAGTGCTCAAGGAGCATGTCTGGGATGCAGTTACAGTTTTTCCAACACTGTTCTTGCCTGTCAACCTTCTGACAGCATTTGTTTCTCTACCATTGGCTTCGTGACTTTGATATTCAGCTTCCATGGCTTACATTGGACTTCAGCCTCATGGAATCTAGTCTACTTGGTAAGGTCACTTTCTATGCTCCTAGGAACCTCTGCAAAGGATACCTTTAGAAGGAATTAGTGCTAGATGAGAGATTGCAAACCCGTTTCTATTCTGGCACTCTGTTACACAGGGAGGGTTTGGGCCTCAGCATTAAGGAAATTAAAGCAATCCTGGGGAGTTGGATCCCACTCCTCTTAAGAAGAGTTGGATCCAGAGTCTGGTGGACAGAGAAATTTGTAGGATAGGACCCTCCAGGATGAACTGAGAGGAATGGTGAGGAAATGAAGGTGGCAATGGTCACGACAGGTTTGCATGGTAGGAGAAACAGATAAAAACAATTACCTGAGGTGCTTAAATGTGGCTGTCTGTGCTGCAGGACTTGTGACCTGCACGTGGAAGGGCTCCTGCAGTACTGGGCCGGGTGCTGCCTCCATTAGTAATTTTAGTGACTTGATAAGACTCCTTAGAGACAAGCTCAAATGGATTGATGGGTGTAATAAAATGTTATGAGCAATATGGGATACTGGCTGTTATCAAGATATATTCATAACGATCAGTTAACCTTATGACGATGAACCTAATTCTGAAGTTTGAGAAATTACTTTGCCTGGCTACAGAGGAATGACTATATGAATATGTCAGATTGCTTTCTCTCCCTCTTTCTGTTGTGGACTTACTATGTAGAAAAAAATCTTGCATTCCAGTTCAAGAGTACCACTGTGACCATTATCTCTGTGTGGTCTTACAATTTTGGAATTTTAACGGTGGCTACTGAATACAGATATGTCGATTACAGAAATGTATACGGGGTGGGGTGCAAAGCTGCTGCTAAGTGAGATTACGTTGAACAGAAAACATGCAAAATCCATAATGAAAAGAATTGGTTGATAATGAAATCAATTCTTGGAGAGATAGCACAGCAGGTAGGGTGTTTGCCTTGCACACGGCCAACACAGCCAACCTGAGTTCGATTCCTCCGCCCCTCTCGGAGAGCCCCGCAAGCTACCGAGAGTATCTTGCCCTCACGGCAAAAGCCTGGCAAGCTACCCGTGATGTATTTGATATGTCAAACACAGTAACAAATCTCACAATGTTACTGGGCCCGCTCGAGCAAATCGATGAACAACGGGAGGACAGTGACAGTGACAGTGATGCAACACATTTATAGGATGACTATTGCATACCATGTACCTGGGATACATGGTGACTATGATGCACAGACTTTCTACTTGCATGGAAGTCTAGATGTGCCAGTGCAGTGAATTTGACTGCAGAGAGAGGTTAATAAAAACAAAAACATAAAGGACAGTGTCAATAATTTTCAGAGGGTGGCCATGGATTAATTACCAGCATCAACATGGCCTTGGGGCTTTTGCAGGTGATTATGCAACTGATGTCTCTGTGTACAGGAGCAGCAGAGAGTAAGGTGGCCGCAGCTGCTCAGGCATCTCGTGTGGATTGGGCATGGAGGAAGACTTCTCTGAAGAGCTGACATTTCATTACGATACGGACAGCAAGAAGCCCACCCATAGCTCCAGGGAGATGGAATGGAAGGGAGGGAGACCCAGTGTTGGGACTGTGTGTGATGTTTATCTGAAAAGGTCGGTTTGACTGGAACAAAGTGCTGGTTGGCCCTGAGTGGGTCCTAAAATAGCCAGAAATGTAGGGTCAGATAGTGGACAGGACATCTCAGTTTTAACTCAAAACTTGCCTGGCTAGTTTATGAAAAAGAAAATCCAGTAGATCTAGAGTGGTGGTTTTATGATTAATTAATTATTTAATTAATTATTGACTTGGGGGGCCACACCAGCTGTGCCCAAGTGTTGCACCTGGCAGTGCGATGGGGTGCTAGATAGTGAGCCCAGGGTCAACAGCACACAAAGTGAAGAATGCGCCCGACGTGTTGTGTCATACCCAGGACGCCAGATTTGACATTTTAGCAACATTCTCAGGAATGCTGGTGCTGGCCCATGAACCACACTCGTCTTGGCGTAAGTGTGGGGCTTTGCACTCTTACAGTGCAGGCCCGCATCAAGGCGCTGTGAGATGCATATGGGTTTATTTGTTTTTCACTTCCTTGCTCCTGGCTATTAGAACCTTATGATCATTCAAAAAAAGGAAATTTAAAAATAAATTTACTCTGTTTATTTACTTTTAATTCACTTTTTATTCCTTTGCCCAATCTTTTCCCTTTCCTTCATTGTTGCTGCTGACCAGGGGTTACACACACACCTAGCTGTAGAGCTTATATATATGTAAGCTCCAGCCCATATATGTATATCACACTTAATCACTTAACTTCCCGTTAGTCATTGATTTGCTCGAGCGGGCGCCAGTAACGTCTCCATTTGTCCCTGTCGCGTGCTAGTGTAGCCCAATGGCATCTGTTTGCTCTGGGAACATGAAGAGCCTCAAACCGGTCGTTCATGATCTTCACGAAGAAGTCTGACCATCTGGTAGGTGGGCGGCCACGCGGTCTTTTGACATCCTGTGGAATCCAGTCGGTAACAGCTCTAGTCCAGCGGTCGTCTTTAAATCTCATTACGTGACCAGCCATCTAATTTTTGACACCTTGGCGAATGAGACAGCGTCCCTGATTCTTGATCGTTGACAGATGTCGGAACTCCAGATTCTTTCTCTCATTTGAGTGAAGTGTGATATTCCAAGCATAGCTCTTTCTATTCTTCTTTGGGAGACCTGAATAGCGTTCTCATCCTGTTTGCGTAGGGCCCAGGTCTCTGAGGCATATGTTAATGCAGGAAGAACAGTGGAATCAAAGAGATGTGCCCGGAGCCGGAGGTTCTTCGTCCTCTTAGCTATTTCTTCGACATTCTTGAAGGCGTTCCAAGCCGCTCTCTTTCTCCTGCGCAGCTCGGGTGCCAGGTCATTTGTCATGTTGACTTCTTGACCTAGGTACACATAGCTGTTGCATTCGGAGATGGTCGTTCCGTTGAGAGCGAATGGGGCATCAGGAACGAGGCTGTTTCTCATGAACATTGTCTTCATAAGATTCAGCTGTAATCCTGCCTTTCCACATTCACGGTCAAAGTCGGCCAGCATTTGTGCCGCTTGGCTGATGTTTGGTGTTGTTAAAACAATGTCATCAGCAAAGTGGAGGTGGTGTAGTTGCCGACCATCTATCTTCACTCCCATTCCTTCCCATTCCAGTCGTCGCATGATGTTCTCGAGGGTGGCACTGAAGAGTTTCGGTGAAATGGTATCACCCTGCCGAACCCCTCTCTTGACATCAATGATTACTTCTTGGTAGAATGGTGAGATCCTGGTAGTGAATCCGCAATACAGCTCACGGAGGATCTTGATGTATTGGGCTTGAATGCCCTGATTGGCTAGGGCTTCAATGACCGCTTCCGTCTCAACAGAATCAAAGGCCTTCTTTAAATCAATGAACGTTAAACAGAGTGGCATCTTGAACTCCTGAGAAACCTCAATGAGCTTGGTTATCATGTGGATATGGTCGATGGTGCTGAATCCCTTGCGGAACCCGGCTTGCTCACATGGTTGTCCTTCATCTAGTGTTCTGCCAATCCTATTTAGGATGACTCGAGTGAACAACTTGTAGATGACAGACAATAGGCAGATCAGGCGATAGTTGCCAATGTCATGGATGTCTCCCTTCTTGAACAGTAGTACGGTCCTGCTGGTTTTCCATTGGGACGGAACCTGGCATTCAGACAGGTAGCGAGTGAAGAGCCGAGCCAGTGTATTGATGAGTACTGATGGCAGGTTCTTCAGGTGTTCAGGTCTGACCTTGTCTGGGCCGGGTGCTGTTTGTTTCTTTACCGAAGAAATGGCGTGTCGGATTTCGGAAGGGAAAACATTGGGAACGACATATCCATCCTGTGGAATTTGGTATGTCGGCAAGTGGACATGGCTATCGAAGAGATTTGAGTAGAAGTCATGGATAATCTTCCCCATTGCCGTTCTGGAGGATGTGATGGATCCATCAGGACGTCGGAGGGCAGTCATCTTGGTCTTGTAGTTGGCGAAGGACAGGCGGGCGTTACAAATACTTTTCCCAGCTTCTGCCGCATCTACCGGTACTTCTGCTCTTCTCTCTTTGAGGTCTTCCTTGATCGCATCTCTGCACTGCTTTGTGAGCTCGGACGTTAGCTTGCGGTTGCCTGAGGCATGTGCCAAACCACGCTGGCGAATTAGCTCAAGAGTTTTCAAAGACAGGCGTTTTTTTTTTGTGGCCACCTATGTATATATGTATATGTGTATATACATATATGGGCTGGAGCGACAGCATAGTGGGTAGGGCATTTGCCTTGCACACGGGCGTCCTGGGTTCGATTCCTCCGCCCTTCTCGGAGAGCTCAGCAAGCAACTGAGAGTATCCTGCCAGCACGGCAAATCCTGGCAAGCTACCCGTGGTGTATTCAATGTGCCAGAAACAGTAACAACAAGTCTCACAATTGAGACATTACTGGTGCCAGCTTGAGAAAATCGATAAACAATAGGAGGACAGGACAGGATATACATGTATATGTATGTATATTTCATGATCATGACCATTCTGTTGTTCTTCGATTGCCTCGAGCAGGCCCCAGTAACGTCTCCTTCGTCCTAGCCCTGAGATTTTAAAGAGTACCATATTCAAGGCTCTTTCAGGGTTAGGAGAATGAGACCCATCATTGTTACTGGTATTTGGCATATTGGGTATGCCATGGGGAGTTTGCCAGACTCTGCCGTGTGGGCAGGTTACATTCGGTAGTCTGCCAGGTTGTCCAAAGTAGGAATTAGATAATAAGATGTTGCCTGGCCGCATTCCGGGAGCTGGGCTTTATAGTCTCTGGGTCTTGGCCATTGATGGGATTACACGGCACCAGGGGGCCAGTTGGTGGGTGTGACCCCTACCTACTGGAATATGGAGGATCTGGGTGGAGGATGCTCAGCCCCGATCTGAGCAGGCTTGGGTTTCTCAGCCCCGGGACCCGCATATATATATATATATATATATATTTTTTTTTTTTTCTTTTTTTTACAAACTTACAAACTTTTGTGATTATGTTTTGTGATTATGTTTTATGATTACATTTCAGTCATACAATGTTCTCGTATCCCTCCCTCCACCAGTGCCTATTCTCCACCACCAATGTCCCTAGTATCCCTCCCACCACCCCACCCCTCCCTATCCCCTGCCTCTGTGGCTGGTACATATATTTAGCTGTGCTGGTTGACTGGGATCACACATGTTTCCGTTATTTGCACACTCAGGCCTGGTGCTAACTTCAGTTTTCCTTCCTTTTTGGTGCTTGAATATTTTAGTTGACAGGTGCAAATTATGGTCATGGAGCCCCCCAGGGCTGCTGCAGTGCTCAGAGGCCTGGGGCTCACTGTTTTCTTCGTTGGGCTGCTAGCAGTGTGTCCACGCCTGTTTGTGGTACTCACACACGTCTCTCTGTCATGCAGCAGGAAATTGTTTGTGGCACTGGGTAACTGAACGCTGCCAGGCTCAGAGAGCAGAGCCTCAAGAGGGGCAGGAGAGAAGCTTGTGAACTTAAAAACACAGCTACATTACCCTTTTTTCAGTAGGTCCCAAGGCTTCTGGGATTCCTGAGATAATCAGCAGGACCTTCTCCATTAACGTCTTTTTTTTTTTAAAAATCTTTATTAGTGAAACACCATGAGGTACAGTTGTAGACTTACAAATTTTTGTGCTTGGGTTTCAGTTATACAATGATCGAGTACCCTCTACCAATGATCCCTCCACCAGTGCCCATTCTCCACCACCACTAATCCCAGTATCCCTCCCACCCCCATCCCCCAATTCCACCCTGCTTCTGTGGCAGTCTACTCCCTTTTGTACTCTCTCTCCTTTTGGGTGCTGTGGTTTGCAAAAGTGGAATTGAGAGGCAATCATGTTCGGTCTATAGTCTACTTTCAGCATGCATCTCCCATCCTGGGCAGATCTTCCCAACACCCTTTATTTGGTGCTCCCTTCTCTATCTGAGCTGCCTTTACCCCTAGAGTGTTCTGCTGGCCTCCAAGTCATGGAGTAAACCTCCTGGTATTTATCCTGACTATTCTTGGGTGTTAGTCTCCTATTTTGTTACTTTATGTTCCCCAGATGAATGCAATCCCAAAACGACAATGAGATATCATTTCACACCACAGAGACTGGCCCACATTGAAAAGAACAAAAGCAACCTGTGTTGGCGCAGATGTGGCGAGAAAGGGGCCCTCCTTCACTGCTGGTGGGAATGCCGACTGGTTCAGCCCTTTTGGAAAACAGTATGGACGATTCTCAAAAAATTAGAAATTGAGCTCCCATTTGACCCAGCAATACCACTCCTGGGAATATACCCCGGAGAGGCAAAAAAGTATAGTTGAAGTGACATCTGCACTTGTTTGTTCATTGCAGCACTGTTTACAATAGCTAGAATCTGGAAAAAAAACTGAATGCCGAAGAACAGATGATTGGTTAAAGAAACTTTGGTATATTTACACAATGGAATAATATGTAGCTGTTAGAAAGGATGAAGTCATTAAATTTACATAAAAGTGGTACTACATGGAAAGTATCATGCTAAGCGAAATGAGTCAGAAACAGAGGGACATCCATTAATGTCTTTTGTTCAATGTTTCTCTCCTGCCCAACCTCCATGGACCCTGGGCCATTTGATCTTTACCTCTTTCCAGAGTCCTGGCTATCCATTGGCGATCCAAAGTGTGTAGATATTTGGGTTCACTCTACAGCTGTTAGTTCCCTTCTGACTCCCAAGACTTGGTAGAGGTCAATGACCAGAGGTCAATGGAGGGACAATCTCTGCCAGGCGGTGGAACTTCAGTCTATTCCGATTATTTTTGGACTCACTGTGGGAGTCTCTGATGTTTTCTGGCCTCCTCATACTCTGTCAGCCGGTCCACTATCATAGTTATGTGCCCCAGAGCATCTGAGAATGACGCCTCTGAGTTTTGGAGTCATCTGCTGTCCTGCTCGGTGATCTTTTCCATGGGTGGGGTCAGGATTGTTTTTTTCCTGAGTTGCTTTCTGTTTCTTAGCTTTCTTTGGTCTGGTTTGTTATTGGAGCCTTTTGTCCTTGCTCTGTAGTGGAATTCTTTTGCTCTTGAGGCTAAGAATCCTCCTGTAAAATTGATGCACGCTGATGGTTGTGTGTTCGCGGGCTCTCTGGGCGACTCTATCTCACCGCCTGCGTTTGGAGCTCTAGAGCCGCTGTGTATGGCCTGGATCAGGACGGCTGTTGACCACGGGCAGAAGAAGGAAGAAACGAGAGCCAGGCTGGTTGGTCTTCGTTGCAGTTTATTCCAATCCTCTCTTCATTAGCTGTAAAAAATCTTTGACGGGCGGGCAGGGCCCCCCCCCCCCCCGACGGCTCTTCCTCCTAGTCGCCCGTGTTCAGGGTGGGCCCGGACCACTCACCCAGCAGGGGCGGCCTGGGTCATGGGGCAGACAGCGGACGAAATGAGAGCCAAGCTGGTTGATTGATCAGTTGCCATTTGTTCTATTCTCGCCATGCGCCTGCCCCAGTCTCTCTGAGCCTCCCATTCTGGTCTCACACTGCCTCTCATTCCAGTCTCCTTCTGTCTCTCCCACTCATCTCTCTGCTCCATCTCTCAGCATGGGCTCTCTCTCTCCATGTGCCTGCTCCTGTATTCTTCTTCTACATTCTTCTCTCTCTGTCCCCCTTGCTAGCCTCTCCGCAGTCCATCATGCGGCCCTGCTTTCTCTCTCTCCAGCTCTCTTGCCTCTCCACCTCCCCTGCACTCTGGGGCTGACATTGCACCCAGTCAGGTAGCAAAATCAACATCAGAAAGCCCTTCCTGAGGGCCCACCAGGTTCAAAGGGAGCACCACCTAAGAGCTAGTCCAAAGCCCTTCCTGTGTGCCCAAGGGCAAAATACCTCCTAAGGTGTTTTTCTCCTTTCCTCAGTCCAATAACTCTAACAACATCTCAATACTAGTTATTTTTGTATGGACACAATAAGAGATACCATTGAGGCTTGTAGGGCAGCTCTCCTGGGAACATCTTGCCACAGACTCAGACTACAGCCCTCAAGCCAGATTAATCTTTCTTAACCCTAGCAGGGTCCAGATCTAGTTATTACTTTTTGGATCATGGCAGCATTTGCCCTTGACCAAGCTCTTAACTTATAGTTAAGCATTATGGCGCTTTGGCCAGGACGGTGCCAGCTGTAAAAAATCTTCGAGGGTGGCCAGGGGTTGGCCCCAACAGCTCTTCCCCTGGCCGCCCAGGTTCGGGGGGGTGGGGAGTGCTCCCCCAGCTGGGGTGGCCCGGGCCCTGGGGCAGACAGTGGAGAAGATGAGGGCCAAGCTGGTTGATTGATCAGATGCCTTTTATTCCATTCTTCCCACATATACCCGCCAAGATGGCAAATTCCTCTCCCGTTCATTTTTAGCTTTTCCCATTTAGCAAGTACTATTGAGGATATTCTAGGTGGTTGGAAATGTATAAATGTAGGGGTGCATAGCTGAACACACTTGGACTCTCATCTTATAGAACCTAACTGTCCTAGGGACCCAGATGCCAGTAAGGAAGATGGTGGTTGACTATTAGTTCTGAATGTTACAGGAGAGGTAACGTTGGCTCTGCCAGTTGAGGTGGGTCAGGCATGACTGGGTTTTTGATATTTGAACTGAGTCTAAAGAGATGGTCTGGAGTAAGCAGAACTTAGATTTCAACCAAGTTTTCGATTCATATCTAAACCTAGGATGGAAAGAATATTAGAACATACATTTTAGTTCTAATGTAATAATGAGACATCAGGATGTTCGAGGACAGTGTCACAGATCATTAAAATTCATGTCATCTTTGCCAGAAGCCTGGGGTCCTTTTGATGTTGGTGGACCCCACGGGTAGCTCACGCAAGTCAGGAGGAGAGAAAGACGGTCACTCTCTCTAACTCCACCTCTGTCACCCAAGAGTCCCCGGGTAGGCTAGGAACAGTCAAGTCTGCAGTGAGCACCTGCTCGGCACGGGCCTAAGCCCTGCCAGCCCCACAAGGTGGCCGTCAAGTCACACCTGAAGTCTGCTTGGTCTTCTCAGCACGGGAATTAATCCTCGCCACCTGATTTCTTCGGGGAGCCATGGACTCAAGTTGGGGCGAGAATTTGCTCTTTGCAGGAAAGGAGAGACCAGTCCCAAGCCTTACCTGGGGTTTCTAGGGTTCTTGTCTCGCTCGCAGAAAAGAATTTCAGGAGTAGATGACCAGTGAAGTAACAGATTTTATTTGGAGGCTTTTGAAAAGGGAGAGACCGGGATAAGCCGAGAGAGAGAGAAAAACGTGTCCAGAGAGAACGCGGGCTTCTCCGAGGGTGGAGAGAGCCCTTACACACATCCTAGCATTAGACACGAAAGCATGAAAGTCCACATCTCAAGAGGGGAGATGCGGGCGACACATGTGCTCGGGCACCACATGTGCTCGGCCACGTGGGCGCAAGCAGCAAATGGGCTCGGGCAGCATATGGGCGCCCTTCCTTTGTTCAAGGTGGCCTTTCTAGGGTTTCTCCAGCCTGTCCTCACATGAAGCTTCTTCCCACGTAAAAGTCCGTTGCTAAGGAGGTTACCGGGGAGGTTGGGAGCGGTGATGGTCTTCTTTGGGCTGAATCACTAAAGTTAATCAGATTAAAGGGGAGGTCCAAAAAGAGGAATTTCATGGGGAGGAGGCCTATATCCTCAGGGTCTGTGGATGGTCTTATCAGGTCTTTGTTTTCTGTATCCGCAAAGTGGGTCATTCCTAGAATTCTTCTTCCATGAAACTTTGTTTCATTGCAAAGGGCCTTTCCCTATCTACTTGCCTACATCACTTTTACAGTTCTGCGGTCTTATACTTAAACATGTAAATGTCCGAAAAAAGAATAAACTCCAGAACAACAGTCATGGTCATGGTCCTCCCATTGTTCATTGATTACTCGATCGGGCCCAGTAACGTCTCCATCGTGAGACTTGTTTTACTGTGTTTGGCATATCGAATACATCACGAGTACCTTGCCAGGCTTGCCGTGCGGGCAAGATACTCTCAGTAGCTTGCTGGACTCTCTGAGCGGGGTGGAGGAATCGAACTCGGGTCGGCCATGTTGGCTGCGTGCAAGGCAGATGGCCTACCTGCTGTGCTATCACTCCAGCCCCCCAGACCAACAATGTCTTTAATTTTTTTTATTTAATTATTTTTCTTTTCTCAGTAAAGTGAATAGTTTTTTTTTTTCTTCGCTTTTTGGGTCACACCCGGGTGATGCACAGGGGTTATCCCTGGCTCTGCACTGAGGAATTATTCCTGGCGGTGCTCGGGGGACCATATGGGATGCTGGGAATCGAACCCGGGTGGGCAGCATGCAAGGCAAACACCCTACCCACTGTGCTATCTCTCAAGTCCCAAGAATTGTTTTTATTGAAAACAAGTTTAGAGAAGTGTGAGGGAAGAGAAATAGGGTTGACAGAGGCCTTCAGAGGGGAAAAGCTGAGAATCAGAGTTTCTCCCTATTGTCTTGGCCTGGAGTTCTCTGCAGACATAAAAGTTTAATCTGGGTGCTATCACAGGACTCCAGAAGGTCCTTTCATATTCTTATTTGAACCCTTAGCTCTCTGCAGCTCCTTTTCTGAGGGGGCCCACCCTTCTCTGGTTGATGCCTCAGATTCTACTTCTGGGTAGTGATTCGGTTTTACCTCTAAGGAGCTCGGGATTTGCATCTCAAAGGGGTGTGTTCCTTCTGCCTTTGGGCTACTTCAGGGCCAGACAATTTCTCCTTAAGTTTTATTATTTACCAAAGCCTCATTGGCAGAGTCTCCTACCCTCACACAGATCTGTCTTCACTAGGGCCCCTTGGAGGGGGGTGGGTTGAGTTTCCCACCCCTCCCTGAGAAGAGCCCTGGGAGCTGCAGACCTTTGGTACCCAGCCACAGCCATGCTCAAGGCCACTTTCCACACTCTCGGATGAGCCTCATGCATGAGCCAGCAGAGGAACCCAGGTGCATGGGTCCCGGGGCTGAAATCTCCAAGCCTGCTGGGATTGGCACTGGTCCTCCTCCATCCAGATCTCTGCATAGGTGGCTGCGTGACATCTTATAGTCTAGTTCTCCTTCTCGAAGAACCCGGCAAGCTACCTAGAATATCCTGCCCACGCGGCAGAGCCTGGCAAGCTCCTGTGGTGTATTTGATATGCCAAAAGCTAACGATGTGTCTCATTCCCCTGACCCTGAAAGAGCCTCCAATATGTTGGGAAAGACGAGTGAGGAGAGGCTGCTAAAATCTCAGGGCTGGGATGAATGCAGACGTTACTGGTGCCCGCTCGAGCAAATTGATGAATAACGGGATGACGGATGACGGTTGATGCAGTGACAGTGATACCAAAGCCTCATTACCAGTGGTACCCACCCACATCTGCCTGCAACATTTCCACCTACTCTAAGGATCTCACGCTCTTAAATATTTAGGGGTGAAAGTTGTCTTCTGTAATTTCTTCATGCTGACCAAAGGATGCAGATCCTGCCTATGTAAGGGTGAGAAATCTCATGGCAACTTAGCATTAGTGCGGCTGAGGAAACAGTTTATTTGGTTTCAGAGTTGTCAGTCTGAAAGAGAAATCAGATAGATGAGATAGATTAGATAATTTTTTAGATAGCTTTAGACCCTGGGGGAGAAACGCTTTCCTTGGCCCAGGGAGGGCAGAGTATTTAAGGAAACAAGAAAATGATGGCCATAGCAGAAGCATTTGTTCTTTTCTTCTGCATTCTGATGAGTTTGCTGTAAAATAAATTCACATCAAACATTTCATCAAAGCAAAATAAAAATTTCCATTTAGAATCAGGCCAAAATTTCATTAAAGAAACAAGACTCCATGAATCTATTCTTTGGGAACCTGAGAAAAATCAATGATCTGCCTCTCCTAAAAGTTGAGGAATTTGGTATTTTCATTCCTTATTGGAGTGAAATTGCTGTCACTCTCACTGTCCTTCCATTGTTCATCGATTTGCTCAAGCGGGCTCAGTAACATTGTGAGACTTGTTACTGTGTTTGGCATATCAAATACGTCATGGGTAGCTTGCCAGGCTTTGCTGTTTGGTCGAGATACTCTCGGTAGCTCGCTGGGCTCTCCGAGAAGGGGGGAGGAATGGAACTTGGGTTGGCCGGCTCGGCCGTGTGCAAGGCAAATGCCCTACCCACTGTGCTCCAGCCCAAGAAGAATTTATTTATTTATTTATTTATTTATTTCAAATACCCATCCCCTCACCAGTGCCCATTTCCCACCACCACGGATCCCAGTATCCCTTCCACCCCCCATCCCCCCCATCCCACCCTGCCTCTGTGGCAGGGCATTCCCCTCTGTTCTCTCTCTCTCTCTCTCCTTTTGGGTGTTGTGGTTTGCAAAAGAGTTAAGTCTGATCTGCACTTGTTTGTTCATTGCAGCACTCTTTACAATAGCCAGAAACTGGAAGAAACCTGAATGCCCAAGAACAGATGACTGGTTAAAGAAACTTTGGTACATCTACACAATGGAGTACTATGTAGCTGTTAGGAAAGATGAAGTCATGAAATTTCTATACAAGTGGTACTACATGGAAAGTATCATGCTAAGCGAAATGAGTCAGAAAGAGAGGGATAGACATAGAAAGATTGCATTCATCTGGGGGATATAAAGTAACAAAATATGAGATTAATACCCAAGAATAGCTGAGATCAGCACCAGGAGGATTACTCCATAGTTTAGTGGCCAGTCGGGCATTCTAGAGGAAAGGGCAGCTCAGATAGAGAAGGGAACACCAAATAAAGGGTATTTGGAGGATCCTCCCAGGAGGGGAGATGCATGTCGAAAGTAGACTATGGACTGAACATGTTTGCCACTCAATGCCTCTTTTGAAGACCACAACACCCAAAAGGAGAGAGAGAACACAGGGGATTGCCCTGCCACAGAGGCAGGGGGGGTTGGGGGAGTTATTATCCATGGTGGTGGAAAATGGGCACTGGTGGAGGGATGGGTATCTGATCATTGTATAATCAAACCCAAGCACAAAAAATTGTAAATCTACAACTGTACCTCATGGTGTTTCACTAATAAAAAAAAATAAAAAAAAAGAGTTAAGTCTGATTTTCAGGGAGAAACGTTGGATGATTTACTTTCCATTGAGCACATTGTATATAAGGAGATGTCATGCGGCCGCTTACGTGGTTTGGAAAAAATGTCCTGGTACCCGCTTGCAGGCTCATGGTCACCGGGTTCCATCTGGAGAAGGCAGGATATAGCACCTACCCCATCTGGGACCTCCCGGTGACCTTGGCTCTGTTTGGGACCTGGAGCATTCTCCGGGAGCTGTGGGGCCCTCCAGCCGGTTTTCTTCCTTGTTGCTGTGTCCCAAGAAGAATTTAAAACAAATAATTTTGCTAACAGGACACAGGCAGTGCTCTTTTATTCTTTATGTTGCTTGTGCACTAAAAATTGTTTAGTAGTTTGGAAGTGAACAACAGCTTGGGGCAAATGTATGTATGAGGATAGGAAGGAAACATGATCACTTAATCACTTAATCACTTAACTTCCCGTTAGTCATCGATTTGCTCGAGCGGGCGCCAGTAACATCTCCATTTGTCCCTGTCGCGTGCTAGTGTAGCCCAATGGCATCTGTTCGCTCCGGGAACATGAAAGGCCTCAAACCGATCGTTCATGATCTTGACGAAGAAGTCTGACCATCTGGTAGGTGGGCGGCCACGCGGTCTCTTGACATCCCGTGGAATCCAATCAGTAACAGCTCTAGTCCAGCGGTCGTCTTTAAATCTCATTACGTGACCAGCCCATCTGATTTTCGACACCTTGGCAAATGAGACAGCGTCCCTGATCCTTGATCGTCGACGGATGTCAGAACTCCGGATTCGTTCTCTCATTTGAGTGAAATGTGATATTCCAAGCATAGCTCTTTCGATTCCTCTTTGAGAGACCCGAATAGCGTTTGCGTAGGGCCCAGGTCTCTGAGGCATATGTTAATGCAGGAAGAACAGTGGAATCAAAGAGATGTGCCC
This sequence comes from Sorex fumeus, assembly GCF_029834395.1. Classification (NCBI taxonomy): domain Eukaryota; kingdom Metazoa; phylum Chordata; class Mammalia; order Eulipotyphla; family Soricidae; genus Sorex; species Sorex fumeus. The sequence continues at coordinate 60,558,688 of NW_026606179.1, forward strand.
GGAGCCGGAGGTTCTTCGTCCTCTTAGCTATTTCTTCGACGTTCTTGAAGGCATTCCAAGCCGCTCTCTTCCTCCTGCGCAGCTCGGGTGCCAGGTCATTTGCCATGTTGACCTCTCGACCTAGGTACACATAGCTGTTGCATTCGGAGATGGTCGTTCCTTTGAGAGCGAATGGGGCGTCAGGAACAAGGCTGTTTCTCATAAACATTGTCTTCGTAAGATTCAGCTGTAGTCCTACCTTTCCACACTCACGGTCAAAGTCAGCCAACATTTGTGCCGCTTGGCTGATGTTTGGTGTTATTAAAACAATGTCATCAGCAAAGCGGAGGTGGTGTAGTTGCCGACCATCTATCTTCACTCCCATTCCTTCCCATTCTAGTCGTCGCATGATGTTCTCGAGGGTGGCACTGAAGAGTTTCGGTGAAATGGTATCACCCTGCCGCACCCCTCTCTTGACATCAACGATCACTTCTTTGTAGAATGGTGAGATCCTGGTAGTGAATCCGCAATACAGCTCACGGAGGATCCTGATGTATTGGGCTTGAATGCCCTGATTGGCTAGGGCTTCAATGACCGCTTCCGTCTCAACAGAATCAAAGGCCTTCTTTAAATCAATGAACGTTAAGCAGAGCGGCATCTTGAACTCCCGAGAAACCTCAATGAGCTTGGTTATCGTGTGGATATGGTCGATGGTGCTGAATCCTTTGCGGAACCCGGCTTGCTCACATGGTTGTCCTTCATCTAGTGTTCTGCCAATCCTATTCAGGATGACTCGAGTGAACAACTTGTAGATGACAGACAATAGGCAGATCGGGCGATAGTTGCCAATGTCATGGATGTCTCCCTTCTTGAACAGTAGTACGGTCCTGCTGGTTTTCCATTGGGACGGAACCTTGCATTCAGACAGGTAGCGAGTGAAGAGCCGAGCCAGTGTATTGATGAGTACTGATGGCAGGTTCTTCAGGTGTTCAGGTCTGACCTTGTCTGGTCCGGGTGCTGTTTGTTTCTTTACTGACGAAATGGCGTGTTGGATTTCAGAAGGGAGAACGTTGGGAACGACATACCCATCCTGTGGAATTTGGTATGTCGGCAAGTGGACATGGCTATCGAAGAGATTTGAGTAGAAGTCATGGATAATCTTCTCCATTGCCGTTCTGGAGGATGTGATGGATCCATCAGGACGTCGGAGGGCAGTCATCTTGGTCTTATAGTTGGCGAAGGACAGGCGGGCGTAACGAATACTTTTCCTGGCTTCTGCCGCATCTACCAGTACTTCTGCTCTTCTCTCTTTGAGGTCTTCCTTGATCGCATCTCTGCAATGCTTTGCGAGCTCGGACGTTAGCTTGCGGTTGCCTGAGGCATGCGCCAAACCACGCTGGCGAATTAGCTCAAGAGTTTTCGAAGATAGGCGACTTTTTGTGGCTATCTCTCTCTTGGCGTTCCCCGCACATTCATGGAGGTGCTGAACCAGTTGATCGTATTCCTCGTCAATGTTGTCAACAATGGCATCTTCCCATGTTGCCGCAATAGTACCAAAGAGTTCCCAGTTGGTGGTCGTTCTGGGAGTTCTCTTTTTGAACTTTGCAGCCCTTTCTCCCCGCTCTGTGAAGTAGAATTTTGCACGAAGGAGACGGTGGTCCGATCCCGTTCGAAATTTTGGGACAACAGCGACATCAGTCAGGCAAAACCGTCGATTGAATATGATGTGGTCTATTTCGTTGTGGAATCGTCCACCAGGAGACTCCCATGTCCATCGTTTAGATTCTGCCTTCTGGAACTGTGAGTTACTATGAATGGTCTTGGTCGACATGATGAACTCAGACAGTCTCTCACCCTGTTCGTTCCATTCTAGGCCATGGGTCCCGATGTGAAGTTCTTCAGCTGATCTTCTCGGTCCTATCTTGGCATTAGGATAGGAAGGATAGGAAGGATAGGAAGGAAACATGATACAGAATCAAAATTATTATAATCATAAAGGAATGAAAATGGTTGCCTTTCCTTTAAAAAGATTATCTAAGTTTTGTTTTTCGGTTTCATTAATTTTAATCATACTAGTAATTTTTCTCCTAAACATGTTAACCTCAATTCCTATCTCTCCATTTTTTTTTTAGTTTTTGATTTTCTAATATCTCTTTTCTGTTATATCAAGAAATTCTTTTGCTAATATGCTTGATTCATAAAAGAGCAGTGTGGTCTTTATAAATAGTGGTAAGTTCGTCATGATGATTATTTTGTGAATGGGTTTTGCTTCCTGTTCCTCACCACCCCCTCAACCCAGCCCTCTCATTGTTTTACTTTTACTGTAATTTCAGGTCCTCTTCTTAGTCAAGAGAGCAGAAAAATATTGTAGGAGGACTTGCATGTTGTTCTGGTGATATAGACAATTTCTCAATATACAGTTTATCGTAATCATCATTTAAGTTATTAATATCTGCTATACGACGGTTCCTGAGAGAGGTATAAAAAATGAGAAGTAGCATATTATCTATTGGTTATTTTATAGCATTTTACTATCTATGAGTGCTAAAAATAGTTATATGAAGACATTATGTTTTTAACAATCACATTTTTATGGAGCAAGTGATGTAAAAATATACAAAATAATAACAGTAAATGCATTGTTTCAGAAACAAATTTTGTTCTTGTTACTGGTGAAAAAACTTAGCTCACTCCATCCCTCTCCCCTCCCCTTCCCCCCAATTATGCTGTTATTTTACTGGATTGCGGCTCATCAAGATAACTGACAGTTTCAATTGTTATCTGTAAAAAGTTGACATCCAGGCTGGGCATCCTGCCTGCAGAATGGCAGAGGCTGAGAATGAATAGTAAGTTAAGGAGCCCCCCTCCATCCCCCTAATACCCCACCTCTGTAGTATGAGATGTAGTAAGTCACATCTGGCTGAGTAATACAAAAAGTAATACAAAAGAAAGACACTGAAATTCCAGGGAAGAGGAAGTTGCTTCCATTCTTCTTGAGTGAATATGGAGAGTTCTCGGCAAATCCATCAAAGGAACTCAAGTCTCTTTTTTTTTGGGGGGGGGGGTCACACCTCGTGATGCTGAGGGGTTACTTCTGGCTCTGCACTAGAGAATTACCTCTGGTGGTGCTCAGGGGACCGTATGGGATGCCGGGGATTGAACATAGGTCAGCTTTGTGCAAGGCAAACGCCCTCCCTGCTGTATTCCTGCTCCAGTCCCCAAGGAACTCAAGTCTTCTCAGGGAGAATGGACCTCATGCTCTCTCCTGTTATGTCCCTGATTCCTCTCATAGGTTCTGGCTTGTTGCATGTACTCCCAAAATTTAATATACTGCCCTTTGGACAGAAGTGCTGTCTGTATGACTTCCTAGTTGGTCAAATCCCAAAAAAGAATTTACTTTGCTGAGTATTCCAGAACAGGCATAAACTCTCCACAGGAACTCAGTGGAGCTCCATTTCTCTTCATTCACTCATTGTATTCCCTTTTCTGAATCATCAGGCTAACATTTTTCTGTACACTGTCATTGCAGTGTGATTCAGAAAGCCACCAATTTCCTTCACCAGTGCTTACTAGGGATTCATCTCTTTCCTGAAATAATTCCTTGGTAATTAAGATGAAACATGCAATATAAGACAGATGGAAGGCTATATAACTACATCATAGGTAAAGCACTTCTACGAGGGTATGAATGTCCATTTAAAGAAGTCTGGCAAAAATCAAGGGATTCCTATGGAAGTTCTATGTCTCCAAAGAAGGGTAAAAGAAGGATTTCAGAAACTTAACATTCAAAACTTCTTGGACTTCTACAATTAGAGAATGTAGGAATGGAGAAATTTTAGGAATCATATTCAAAATTTAAAGAATTATTATTATTATTTTTTTTATTAAGACACTAATTTACAAAGTTATTAGTAGTTTCAGGCACCAGTTCCACACCCAGTATCAACTTCTCTCCACCAGTGTTTCTGGGTTTCCTCCCCCGCACCCCAGCCTGTATCTTTGACAGGCATATTTTAAAATTTGGTTGTAGTTTGGGTCTCCTACTTTCATTGTTATTGACATTGTGATTCAAAGTTTGATTTTAACGAGTGATTTGTTTGTGTTTATTTAGTCACAATAAACAGTTGTCTTGACTTACAGTGGTTTACTGTTCTTCAACCCGTTTATATCTGCAGACCAGTACCGGTTCTGCATGTTGTTTCATGGCCTGGCCGTTATGACCAGGGCAGTAGACCAGAGGCTTTCAATCCTTCTATACCTGCAAACTGACCCATCTGTGGACTGATGGTCAAAGACCACTGGTTTAAACAAAGATGTTTTTATTTTTCTTACAGATAAGGCTGAAAATATTGGTTCAGTGACTCAGAAATGTCATGACCTATCATCACTGAAAATTTCCTGGCGTTGTCTGTTGCATCTTGGTTTCAAGTAGGTTTTCAGACTTCATGCTTATATTCAGAGCATAAAATGTGGGTGGAATAGTTTTGACTCCAACTGTCCTTTTTATAGGAACCGATTTTTCCCCCCAGGTGGAGTCTTCTTACATCTCTTTAGCTAGAACTCGACTTAATGGTCCACCTCTAGATATTGGGGAGTAGATAAACTGGAGGCTTGATTCAATGTTGATATAGCCAACGTTTGAGGGGGCATTGGCAAAATAAGAGGTAAAGGCTGGGCATTGTCAGCAATTTAGCAGTGAATAGTCTCCAACACTGGAGAAGTAAACCATTACTCAACACTGGTGGACAAAATAGTTTTAATGAAACTTCCATGTTCCAATGATATAAACAAGCTAATGTTATACTGTCAGGCCAATTATTATGCCCATTTCCCTGGCAGAACGTAGATTATCTTTCCTACCACACATCAATCTCTCTCTTCTCTCTTCCTTCCTTCCTTCCTTCCTTCCTTCCTTCCTTCCTTCCTTCCTTCCTTCTTTCCTCATATTTATCTAAGTAAAACTATTTTATTTCACTTAAAACAAGAAAAAAATCTCATGTCGTTTATTAAAATAGTAGTTACTTTATGTTGCTACACTGAGTCAAAAACCAGAATGCTTTAAGTGAAAAAGAGGACATTTTTTTAAGCAGGTTCATTAGAACTTTATCTACCACAATTACAGGACATAAATTGGAGTGGTTGTAGCTGGACACTGGGAACAGGCGTTTGGGATTTCCATTCTGCTTTCCCTCAGACGCGCTGTAAGGCAGTGTCTACTTTATTCTTCTATTCCCATAGTTCTTGGACAGCTTGTTTGTTTTTATTAGGTTCATCACAACACTCTAAAATAGCAGCCCAGTATCCCAATGTTTGCCTGATGTTTCAATCACTCTTCCTTACCATTTGAATGAATTTAATCAAAACTTTGCCCATGCATCATCAATCAGCTCTAACCAGAGAGATTCAGCTTTTCCATGGCCAAGACCAATGGTGCTAAAAAATTGTTAGTTGCTATTGTTGTTGGAGTGATTTCATCATTCAAAACAACTTCCCTCAGTCAGTCGCCCTCTACAGTGATCCTGTAAGAGTCTATATTTTTGTATTTTCTTGTTCTGTTCTCCTTTGTCCTAACAGGATCAAGAGAACCATTTTTCTTCAAGTGATGGGGGTTTCTATTCATGACACGTTGTCATAAGTGATTAAGAACGACCTTAAAGCTTAAGAAATAGGTGAAGTCGCTGGAGTAGTGTGAAAGATCAAGGGAAGAACTGACGGACTTAGAGCACCGTGGCAATAAGATTTAGACATTTCCCATCTCCTCCTTCTTTGTCTTCTCTCTTCAGGCTGGCCTGTCCTATCACCCTAGATTCCCACCTTGTAATGAGGTCACGTGGCAGGAAAGATCCTATTTTTTTGTGTAGTGTTTGTGCATCAGTGCCAGAGAGAAGCTCTGGGAAGCCTACTGAGGTCTACCTACAGGACCTTGAACCAGTCAGTACTGCCAAGAACATGGGGTGTTAATGTTGATGTAGGACCCTTGCCATCCCTGAGGACAGTGGTTTGGGTTTGGGACACTATGAATGATAGTGTCAGAATACAAAGGGGGTGGTCGCAGAGCACTTGATCACTTGATCACTTGACTTCCTGTTAATTGTCGATTTGCTCGAGCAGGCGCCAGTAACGTCTCCATTTGTCCCTGTCATGTGCTAGTGTAGCCCAATGGCGTCTGTTCATTCTAGGAACACGAAGAGCCTCAAACTGATCTTTCATGATCTTGATGAAGAAGTCTGACCATCTGGTAGGTGGGCGGCCACTCGGTCTTTTGACATCCCGTGGAATCCAGTCGGTAACAGCTCTAGCTCTAGTCCAGTGGTCGTCTCCAAATCTCATTACGTGACCAGCCCATCTGATTTTTTATGCCTTGGCAAATGAGACAGCGTCCCTGATTCTTGATCGTCGACAGATGTCGGAACTCCAGATTCTTTCTCTCATTTGAGTGAAACGTGATATTCCAAGCATAGCTCTTTCAGTTCCTCTTTGGGAGACCCGAATAGTGTTCTCATCCTGTTTGCGTAGGGCCCAGGTCTCTGAGGCATATGTTAATGCAGGAAGAACAGTGGAATCAAAGAGATGTGCAGAGCACACATGTCAAAATTCACTACTGAAGAGAATTCTGTACCTTTATGTTGGAGAAATGAGTGTCCCTGGGTTTCCGGAAGAGCACTGGGAGTCTTCTGTCCTCAGGATCACCTAGCTGGTACCTTGCTCTCTAAAGGGGGTGATGGCAGCCTACAAGGTGTGATGAATGAGAGGGTTTGGAGAGCATGAAGTCTGGACAGCGTGACTCGAAACCTGAAACTGCTCCAGCTAATACCGGAGCCTCATGGGGTCCAGGGTCTCCACTGGCTCTGGAAGGAACCTCAGCCAGCCGAGTCTGGTGCCCTCAGCGTGCATCTGCTTTATTGGAGCCTCTGTGCCTTGCCTTCTCTTTATGAACTCACCTAGAATCCAGCAGCTGGCCATGCATGGCCGCTTCCCACAAGTCTGAAAAGGGTTTGAAAAGGTCTTTATTCTCCCGCCTGAGAGGTTGGAGGCCCTGCTCACTGAGGGTCTTTTTGAGTGCTGAACAAGAAAGTGGGTAAGTGGTAACATAGGAGAGTCTCTTTTACCCTTTATTAATGATTGCTGTGGATTATAAAATAGAATTCAGCAGGTGTGGAAGGGCTTGCATACATTTCAAAAGCACCAGTACAATCAGAGGCCAAAGAATATCTTTGAGAGTGCATGGTAAAGAGAGTGTGGTAGGGAGCTTTTGTCTCCGTAAGCCTAATGGGGATTCTGGGGCAAGCTGATGTGCTTCCATTTTTAGCTCCAATAACAGTCAAGTAGCATCTAGTCAGTCCAACCGAGTCTCTCTTTAGGCTCCGGACAAAGCTCCACAGGTGTTGCTCAGGAAACACTTGACCGAGGACTTTCCACGTGTATGAAGAGGGGTACTGTGGGCTACACAGTACACTCACACAGTACACTCTCTTCCTGTCTAAACAGTGGGAATGCACTGGGTACACACACCTATAGCTGAAGGCCAGGAAGGAGCAGAGTGTAACGGGGATAAAGGCCAATTGAGTAATTTGTGGTAAAGCCATTTTCTTGGGCTGAAGCTATAGTACAGCGAGGAGGGCATTTGCCTTGCATGCGACCGACCAAGGTTCGATTTCTGGCACCCCATATGGTCCCTGGAGCACCGCCAGGAGTGATTCCTGAGTGCAGAGCCAGGAGTGAGTCTTGAGTGCAGAGCCAGGAGAAACCCCTGAGCATCGCCAGAGATGACCCCAAAGACATTTTCTTTTACCACATAAAGATAAGGGCAGAGGGGTGAAGTATGGGGTAGAGAGAAGGAAAAGTAGTAACTTTGCCCCTTGGACATATTTATTTTCTCTTTGGAGTTTAAAGAGAAATGTTACAAATAGGTATTTTTTAAAAAATTTTTATTAGTGAAACACCATGAGGTACAGTTGTAGATTTACAAATTTTTGTGCTTGGGTTTCGATTATACAATGATCAAGTACCCATACCTCCACCAGTGCCCATTTTCCACCACCATGGATCCCAGTATCCCTCCCACCCCATCCCCCCATCCCACCCTGCCTCTGTGGCAGGACATTCCCTTTTGTTCTCTCTCTCCTTTTGGGTGTTGTGGTCTGCAAAAGAGGCATTGAGTGGCAAACATGTTCAGTCCATAGTCTACTTTCAACATGCATCTCCCCTCCTGGGAGGATCCTCTAAACACCCTTTATTTGGTGCTCCCTTCTCTATCTGAGCTGCCCTTTCCCCTAGAATGCCCAGCTGGCCTCTAAGCTATGGAGTAATCCTCCTGGTGCTGATCTCAGCTATTCTTGGGTATTAATCTCATAACAAATAGGTATTTTTTATGTCAAAAACAGTAACAATGAATGATCCTCATTCCCCTGACCCTGAAGGAGCTCCCAATATATCATCGGACTACACTTGCACGTGACAGGGACGAATGGAGATGTTACTGGGCCCGCTCGAGTGAATTGAAGAACAATGGGGTGATAGTGATAGTGATAGTTACAAATAGGTATCAGAGTCCATTTTGGTGAATCTTAGTTTAGTGCTTTTATGGTAACTCCTGAGCATACAGTGAATTAGGTCATGGTTGACTTAAAGGAGACTGTCCTCACATAGCTGTACATAGATTATAATGTATTTGTTGTAGATTTCACAATACTCTATGACTCTCAACTTTTCATTTTCTCTGAGTCTCACTGACTTAAGAGTGGAAGGGGAGGGCTGGTGTGAGAGGAACCCAATGCTAATCTGACCCGGGATCCCTTCCAGTAATGCTACCTACTGGCAGCGTAAAGCCCACCCAGGACTGAAAAATCTCAGTTTTAACAAGCCTAGAACTTCCTGATAAAATACAGGACTCCCAGTTCATTTGAATTTCAAATAAATAGATAAACACTAAATTGGTTGTATAATATCCCGACCCTTTTAATCCCAGATATTTTAGCGTTTTGACATTAAAGGTGTAACATTCCCCCCACCCCCATATCTAGCTTTGCTAGATCATATTATTATTAATATCACAAACCTGGAAAAACAAGTCCCATCACCCCACTCCTACTTAGATTCAAGGCAAAAAGGAGAAAGATGCTGGCTAACGATGCTGAATATACTAATAAGAAATTGATCTTGAGAGCATTCAAGTTCTGCTTGCTTTTTATTTTTTTAATTATTTTTCTTGTTTAATTTTTTTCTTTTTTTTTCTGCTTGCTTTTAAAAACAATGTCCCAGGCTTAATCTTTGGTCAGGGTCACTCCCTCTCCTCTCCTCCACCGCTCTCAGTATCTGGAGAATTATCTCCCCTGACACCTGTGCATCTGAGACAGCAAGATTCAGTGAACCCATGCTGAGAGCAGTCGTGGGAAGTGGAGCCTGGGAGAGTGAGTAAAGGGTTGAAAGGATGAGTTAAAATTGAATCACAGCACAACGCAACGGATTCCTTCAATTCTTTGTGAGTGGTTAGCTGTATGGGGGGGCTTGAACCTCTTGAATGAAAGGCCTAGAAGTATTAAAGGAACCGGAGCTGTATTGACGAAAGCAGTGCTGCTGCTCGAACTCTTCTGTTCATGCAGTTACCAGAGGATCTCCTCACAGTGGAGATTCTGATTCAGTAAGTCTGCGGTGGCCCCTAAGACTCTGCATTTCTGATAAGCTCTCAAACGATGCTAATGCTGCTTGAGCATGGTTAAAGTTTGAGTAGTGTAAAAGAGAACTTGCACCAGGCACTAGTTACAAATGAAGAGAACACCTTGAGTACTTATGCAACCTAAGTGAGAGATTTAAATCAACCTTGGATCCAGCAGGGGCATCTAGGGGGGTTAAAACCTACAGGCAGAATGAAGGAGAGAATAGGAAATTATTGAGCAGAATTTGATTAGGTTTCAGGGCTTATTGAGAGGAATTTGATAGGGCATTTAGGGGATTCTTGCGAAATGGACTTGATAGGATTCTTGCTAAAACTTGCACGCCTTTTGTTTAACAGTACATGATCAAATTGTGAGCAATTCTGAGTATTCTTCTTTCCCTACCACCAGGCCCATGTGTTGCTGGTGTGTTATGAACATAGATACAGAATTCAATATTTCAGTATATTTCCAGGGGGAAGGTATGATATGGAAACATAACAGTGATTTGCCCATTCGGTCACAGGGAGCTAAATTCCAGGTCATCTCACGTCAAGGCATTTTCTTGAGCTAATGAAGACAGATTTTTTTCCTCCTTTAAATATTTTGTTGAACCTTGTCTTCATCTATCTTCAGTGGCTGAACAGCATTGGGAAACCCTCTTCTAATTCTCCAGGGAGTCCCCTCAGGTTGTCTTAGGAGGAGAGATAGCCTCCGAAAGTAGGGGAGCGTGGCAGATGCAGGGTAAAAGAGACAAAGGAACAGGGCTGGAGCAGTGCTGCTGCTCAAACTCTTCTGCTCATGCAGTTACCAGAGGATCTCCTTACAGTGGAGATTCTGGTTCAGTAAGAATCAGAATCTTCTGATTTTGTTCTGTTCAGTGAATGAAAAGTTGAAGTAGAACTGAGACTGAGGAGACCTTTTGCCCCAGCACCTAAGATGGTCTTCCTCCCAGGCTGTCTCACCTTCCTCCAACTTGGATCGCTTTCTGAAGACCAAGACGTCACTGTGATCCTGAGTTTTCTTTTTTTCCCTTAAACTTTCAAGTTTCCCTTAAAACTTCATCTTTGCTTTTTGAAATGGAAGCCCATGGTTGTCCTCCCTGTGTGTGAGAGAGAAGACTTCAGGATTTAGAGTCCAGAACCCGTGACTGCTCTTCCACTAACTTCTTTCCATGGGACATCAGCGATGGTGAAAGGACAGGAAGTGTCTCGATGACCACTCCAAAGTTCTTGAGCAACCCTGCAAGTGGCCTTTGATTCCAGATTCCTTATTTCAAAAAAAAAATTTTTTTTTCTTCTTTGCCCACACTTAAGAAATGATTGGGGGGCTGGAGCAATAGCACAGGGGGTAGGGCGTTTGTCTTGCACGTGGCCAACCAGGGTTCGATTCCAGCATCCCATATGGTCCCCTGAGCACTGCCAGGAGTGATTCCTGAATGCAGAGCCAGGAGTAACCTCTGTGCATCGCTGGGTGTGACCCAAAAAACAAAACAAACAACAAAAGAGAAATGATTGGGGAAGAGTATGTAGAGCACAAACCACAAATCACACCTTTGGCATTAACATTAATGTTTTAATTTTTTTCTCCTGCCCTGTGTTATTTTGTAGGAAAGGACATATTTTCATGTTTTTCCAAATGAATTAAGGTAACTATTGTTGAAATAGATATTTTATATGGTTGGTATAAAGGTTAAGATGTTGAAAACTCTCTCATATCATCTAGTTCCTTCTCAGAATAGTAGTTATTTAATCCAGTTTCTTATTTCTTCCAAAAAATCTTCTCTGCAAATATAAGCATATATGAATATAGTTATATGTGTAAATTTGTATTATTTTTAAACACATGATAATCTACTTTCCCATCTTTCTCTGTGAGCTGTATTGTTTAGTATTTATTCCATATCACCAACATTAGGTCTCTATCATAGGCACACTGTTCTACTGTGCATCATTGCATGCTGACAATTTGTGAAACCTTTCTTCTAAGGACGGACATTTTGTTTACTTCCAGTAACTGGTCCAGGCTGCAGGGTGCATCAGATGCATTTGTATATCTGTGCAAGTAGGACCATAGCATGAAATCTTAGAAACAGGATGTACAAGAACAAGCATATGGACATTTTAAATTTTAGTAGCAATTGCCAGATTTCCTTAAGAAGAAATGTCAACAATTTACATTTGCACTAATAGGGTTTTTCTACTCACTTCCGCCAGGATGGTGTATTGATTTCTACTGACTTGAATTTATGGTGTTAGCTCCTTGTAAGTTTTATTTTGTATGCCTGTAATCTTGAGTGAGCTCGAATCTCTCCACATGTTCGAAAGCTCTTTGTCTGCAGACAGCTTGCACATGCTCTTGTCCGTTTGTAGAAGTCTGCGTGAAGAGTTGGGCCTGGAGTGGCCCTGCTTAGCAGTCCTCTCCCGAGGGCTTCTCTGAGGCCCCCTCTCTGCTCACCCAACTCCCTTCTCTCCATTTTTAATGTCTGGATGCTCTGGCAATGCCAGAAGCCGGGGACCATGTGTGTGTGCCAGTCTCCAGTCTATTTGTCCCAGTAATAGAAAGCTGACTGTATTTATGTATACCTTTATTATTTTTTCCAGCTACAGGAAGCATTTTCTTCTTCTTCTCCAGTGTCTGGGAGTTGTGTGAAGCAAGCATCTTCCTGGCTTTATGGTACAGCAAATGGAGACGTACAGACACCTCCCTGCCTGAACATCGAAAGAGACAAATGCTGAGCCCACGTGGATATGCAGCATTTCTTTGTGTGACCAAAAGGAGCACTGAAGTAGGAGCTTAGAGACATGTGCTTCTGCTTCCGGCTCTAGCGTGGATTTTCTGAGAGAGACTGGGCAGGATAGACTCCACTTCTTGGGGTCGGTTTTGCAACATGAAGGTGTCCATCCGCACTGAGGGTCTGTCACCTGTGGAAGAGGAAGGGGTTAAAAGAGAACAGGGCTGGAAAGTTGGGGAACCCTAGGCCAGAGATGACCTGTTACAGGAGAACAGGGTTGGAAAACGGGGGACCTAGAGCAGAGATTGCCCATTAGACCATCACACAGGACAGACTTCTTAGGCCCTAATACCCTTGTCTTGTCTAGTCATTGGCTAAGTTTCTCTGACAGATTTTGGCCTTGACTTGAGGACTTCAAAGGGGTTACAGTTACCTGCCCTCCTAATGGCAGACTTACGGCTCCTTGAAGGGGGCCCTGAATGTGACGCCGCCACAGCAATATTACACTTCATTCATTCCAATATCTTCATTGATTAAGTTATTAAAATTGCTTGCAGGAGGTAATCTGCTCTTTCTAATTGTGTGTACTTAAAAATGTATTTCCTGTATGATAGATAAGATCTTTGTGATTTTGTATTCATATAAACATGGCGGGTGGTCTAAGCACCAAAACAATGAGAAGGACCCCTGCTGGGACGTGCTGATGGGAAAGGGGCCCAGGAAGCACAGGAGGAATTTGATATGCAGAGTTTTCAGTGACAATTCTTCTTTGAATTTTTCCAGGACTCCAAGGTCCAGACCTTTTTGTTTTGTTTTGATTTGGGGGCCGTACTCTTCAGTACTCAGGGTTTACTCCTGGCTCTGAGCTCAGTGATCACTCCTGGTGGTGCTCAGGGGGCCATATATGGTGCTGGGGATTGAACCTGGTCAGCCATGTGCAGGGCAAGTGCCTGACGCCTGTGCTATGACACACGCTCTCTCTCCAGCCCATCAGCAGCACTTCTGATGCCCGTATCTGAGTCCCATTTGTTTCAACCACAGCTGTGGGGGCAGTTGTATGAAGCTCAGGTTCTCTGGGTACCATCCATCCTGCTGCACGATCTCAGAGTGCATTTCTGTGTTCCAGCCTCACGTCCTTTCTGTGCTATGAAGGTCAGCTTGGTTCTTTGAAGTCTCTCTGGAAAAGTCTTGGAGTTGATATGCCTGAGGTCAGTATCAACCAAAAGAGGATAAGGTTGTGTAGGCATTTCTGGGAAGCATCTTGTACTCATCTTTGGCACTCCCAGAGAAATAAAGCCCCTTCCCCACCTCCTTTTTATTTATTTATTTATTTATTTTGCTTTTGGGACCACCCCTGGTAGTGCTCAGGGTTTATTCCTGGTTCTGCCCTCAGGGATTTCTGGAGGGTCCAGGGAACCATATGGGAGCTATGGATCAAACCTGGGTTTGCTACTTGCAAGGCAAATGCCCTACCTGCTATACTATCACTCGGCCTTGAAATCAAGCCCTTTTAGCTTCCTTAGCTTACTTTCCTTGTCTCCACACTTCTTTAATGACTTGCAGTCACCTCTAAAGAAAGCCATCTGGGACTGGAGCGATAGCCCAGCGGGTAGGGCCTTTGCCTTGCACGCACCTCACCCAAGTTCAAGTCCCAGCATCCCATAGGGTCCCCCGAGCACCACCAGGAGTAATTCTGAGTGCATGAGCCAGGAGTAACTCCTGAGCATCGCTGGGTGTGACCCCAAAAGCAAAACAAAACACCCCACCCCCCAACCCCATCTGCTTCCATTCTGTCTCAAGCTCGACTTTAAGGGGAGGCTGAACAGGGTTACAGAGCACAAAGCCTTAAAAACGAGTTTCAATGTATTAACTACTAAATTTGACTTTTCCATGAACTGTGGGCATGGGGGAGGGCCTTCTCTCTGCTGCTGCATCCTTCATACCTCTGTTAAATAATAAGGCTGGGTCACAGTACATTGTTTGATGTGGCCTGAATTCTCTAATTTAGGATACCTGGCACAAAGGGGAAAGGGATATTTGGGCAAGAATATATAATTCCTGGGTCACCACCACACATGAGGTAGCCCAGATGCAGTTCTTTCCCTGTAGCTAAATTAATATCCTCTCCATTTAGCTTTTATTTAGCAAGGTCAACCTGAGACCCTTTCCTCCTCATTAAGTACCACACAAAACCCAGAGTTTAGTCTAGGCGTCAAGGTCAGACTGCTCAGAGCAGTCGTCAGGTACCTTCCAATCTCTTGCTTCTCGATTCTGCCTGCTTTCATCATCATTCTTAATTGTGGCTTATACTTATTTAAATTCATTTAAGCTGTTCATTATGAATTTTATTCAAGTCATTATTTATTTGCACTCTGAACGTTGTTGTTTTGGACTCCTAAGCCCTGCACAGTGGTGGCGGCCATACTCTCGTCCTTGGCACGTCCTTGGATAAGCCAGTACCTGAGCCTGGTGATGGGGTGGTGCTTGGACCCGGTGGCCCTCAGGGCCCATCAGGACCACCAACAGGAGTGCTCTGGCCACTCTGTGCTTGGGCTATGGGGATTAGAAATGGGGTCTCTTGCATGCAAGACATGTTCACCTGATTTTTGACGCCTTGGCAAATGAGACAGCATCCCTGATTCTTGATTGTCGATGGAGGTCGGAACTCTGGATTCTTTCTCTTATTTGAGTGAAGTGGGTTACTCTAAGCATAGCTCTTTTGATTCTTCTTTGGGAGACCCGAATAGCGTTCTCATCCTGTTTGCGTAGGGCCCAGGTCTCTGAGGCGTATGTTAATGCAGGAAGAACAGTGGAATCGAAGAGATGTGCCTGGAGCCGGAGGTTCTTCATCCTCTTAGCTATTTCTTCTACACTCTTAAAGGCGTTTCAAGCCGCTCTCTTCCTCCTGCGCAACTCAGGTGCCAGGTCATTCGTCGTGTTGACTTCTCGATCTAGGTACACATAACTGTTGCATTCGGAAATGTTTGTCCCATTGAGAGTGAATGGAACGTCATATAGTAGAGAGCTGTAATATTTTGACCTAACTGGGAGATGTTCCATAAACGTTTGCTAAGTAAAGGAATGTCTGTGTGTTGCTGGTCCCTTGCCATGCCGGGTCTCCTGGCTCCCACTCGGGTCTCACCTGGCCTTAACATCTGTTTTCGTCCAGTACATCTGGTGAATTGATGCACTTATTGTATTCAGTGTTTTCTGTTGCACCCTGAAATCAGTTTCCTCCTAAAGAGCTGATGATGACTTGGAAATTCTGATTTGGAATTGTAATTAGATTCTCACAGTGAGTCATCCTTAACTATCGAGAATAAGAAACAAAACTGCAAGAGCAATATGTATGGTGTGAAGTACGTTGAAAAGGGTCTACTCATGGAATTGTCAATTGTGACTATCATTATTACTTATACTATTATTTGCACTGTAGCATTGTCCTCCCATTGTTCATCGATTTGCTCAAGCGGGCACCAGTAACATCTCACAACAAATTGTGAGACTTGTTATTGTTTTTGGCATATCGAATACGACATGGATAGCTTGCCAGGCTAGCTTGCTGGGCTCTCTGAGACGGACAGAGGAATCAAACCTGGGTCAGCCGCGTGCAAGGCAAATGCCCTCCTGGCTGTGCTACAGCTCCCAGGCCGGGCCTAAGCCGTGCCAGAAGAGGGATGGACATTCTTCGTGAATGGGACTGCTCTTCTCATTTTGCCTGCGGGCTTCTGGCTTCTCCCCCACCCCCGTGCATAACAATTTTTCACTGTCACTGTCACTGTCTTCCCGTTGTTCATCGATTTGCTCGAGCGGGCCCAGTAATGTCTCTATTGTGAGACTTGTTGTTACTGTGTTTGGCATATCGAATACATCATGGGTAGCTTGCCAGGCTTTGCCGTGTGGGTGAGATACTCTTGGTAGCTTGCCGGGCTTTCCGAGAGGGGCAGAGGAATTGAACCCGGGTCGGTCAGGTCGGCTGCATGCAAGGCAAACACCCTACTGCTGTGCTATGCTCACACATTTTTTATTATATATAATTATATATTACACATGAATTTTTGTGCATAAAACACTCTCTTTACTCCTTATACCCTTATTTCAAAAAATCATTTCAAATGTGTGACAATGAAAGGATTTATAAGAGAATATTGAAATAAGAATAAATTCTAAAGAGTTACATTTTGGAGTCAGGGGAAATCAAAGTACCAGAATTTTATTTATTTATTATTATTATTTTTTTGGCTTTTTGGGTCACACCCGGTGTTGCACAGGGGTTACTCCTGGCTCTGCACTTAGGAATTTCTCCTGGCGGTGCTTGGGGACCATATGGGATGCCAGGGATCAAACCAGAGTCAGCAGTGTGCAAGGCAAATGTCCTACCCGCTGTGCTATCGCTCCAGCCCCCAAGTACCAGAATTTTAGGCTAAGCATGACTGCACTACTTTTACACACACACACACACACACACACACACACACACACACACACACGTGCGCGTAATAGAAGCAAGAAACATCTTTCAGGGAATTGAAGCAAAAAGGCATCTACTTATCTACCTTTGTGTCTGAGTAATGAGTCACACTGATATCATGCCTGAAAACTTCTCTCAATGTTTGTTGAAGAGAACTTAGTGAGAACAGGGGAAATTTATTGCAGGGGATGTGTTTCTTTCTTTGTTTTATGATTGTTGCAATAGAGAAAGTATGATGGTATATGAGAATCAACATCTTTTATGGTCAGAATATATCTGTTTCCTTTATAGTGGTCATAGTGTTTTTGCAAGACCAAAAAAAAAAAAATCCCCAAACACCAAATTTCCCTGAGAGCAAGAGTTATGAGACTGATAAAAATGATGCATGCATCTAGAGATGCAAGTGTTGGATATGCTTTGTTGGGTAAAACCTTAGATATGATGTGAATCTCTTGTTCTAATTGACTGGATTCTTCTTTTTCCTTCACTAATATTATTACTTAGTTCAGGCATTCGTTTTTCTAGTTTCTTTTCTTTCTCTTTTTTTTTCTACGTTTTGGGTCACACCTGGCAATGCACAGGGGTTCCTCCTGGCTCTGCATTCAGGAGTTACTCCTGGCGGTGCTCAGGGGACCATATGGGATGCTGGGAATCGAACCCGGATCAGCCGCATGCAAGGCAAACGCCATACCCGCTGTGCTATCTCTCCAGCCCCTCTAGTTTATTTTCTTATATAAAGGGTTGCTTAGATTTAAAATGTGTCTGGTATGATTATATTGAGCATTTTATAACACAGAGAATGTCAGAATATTTTTCCTCTCCTATCCTAAAAAATACTATATAAAATACTATATGTAATACTATATATATGAGGTCTTTACTCATGGCTATGGACTGAAATGTTCCCCCTCAAGTTCAGAAAGGCTCTGAGAAGTACTCATTAAAAAAGTAACACAGGCAACAACACACAAAACAATTTTAATACTATTTTATTAAGCACATGCCAAATTTATTTAATTATGATATTCAATCATCTTCACCCTGTTTCCTCTTCGCATCAGGCAGAACCAGTATTCTTTGAAACACAAATTCAGAAACCATGATCTAGATATTTCTATCATTTCTAGTAGAAAGAGACTGTATTCAAGGCGGATCTTGCAGTCCTACCAAATTTGTTCTGGACTGAAAACGTTGAGGATGTTTCTGCCAAAATGCTTCTTGGCACACCCAGAGCTAGATTCATTAGTCCATGCAGTTTGCTACATCTTTGATTTCCACTTTGAAAGCAGCCCTGAGGGTTCACACATCTCCTGAACGGACTTTACTCTTTTCTGCTTGTCCATTGCTCGACACATAGGAGCACCGTGCCTTTCCAAGTGTCCAGGTGTCAGGGAATTCCGTCGTTGCCAAGTTTTTCAAGGCCATTTATGGGGAAGCATTTTCTATTCAGGGAATTGTGAGGAAATCAACTGTGCTGGCCATTATCCTGGGCCTTATATTAGGTTCCTCATTTTCTGCTATGGTTGTATAATGCATTTCTAACTGAGGTTGGAATTAAAGTCAGCTTATAACATTGGCCAGGTAGAGATAGTGAAGAGGCAGATTAACAGTTTTGTGCCTTAGTTATTTTTATCTATAAAGCATAACTTATATTACTTACTACGTAGATTCCTTAAGGCTTAAATGATATAAATGGCATTGTATACTTTTGATATATGTTCCAAAGCATTTCGAAAAATATTACTACATAATAAACATGTATTGTCACCTTCTCTTAGAATATGGAAACTCTAGTTGTCCTGTATTTGATACGACATTTCTTCGTATAGAATTATTGTGTATTGTTAATGAAAGTTTTAAATATCTTGGTGCTGGAGTGATAGCATAACTGGTAGGACATATGCTTTGCACACGGCCAACCTGAGTTTGATCCCCGACATTCCATATTGTCCCCTAGCACCGCTGGGAGTAATTTCTGATTACAGAGACAGGAGTAACTCCTGAGCATTACTGGATGTGACCCCCCCAAAAATAGAAAAAAAAAAGAAAACCCAACTTATAGATTTAAAAAAATTAATTTTTTCATTGATTTATTATTGGTCTATAATATTATAAAATTTGGACTGGAGCAATAGCACAACAGGTAGGGCATTTGCCTTGAACTCGGTTGACCTGAGTTCGATTCCTCCGTCCCTCTCGGAGAGCCTGACAAGCTACCGAGAGTATCCCGCCCGCATGGCAGAGCCTGGCAAACT
Source organism: Sorex fumeus (assembly GCF_029834395.1). NCBI lineage: Eukaryota > Metazoa > Chordata > Mammalia > Eulipotyphla > Soricidae > Sorex > Sorex fumeus. Next base: position 60,577,780 of record NW_026606179.1, read on the forward strand.
CCCCGTGGCGTATTCAATATGCCTAAAACAATCACAATCATGATCACGACCATCCTGTTGTTTGTCGATTGCCTCGAGCAGGCACCAGTAACATCTCCTTCGTCCTAGCCCTGAGAATTTTTAAAAAAGTGCCATATTCAAGGCTCTTTCAGGGTTAGTAGAATGAAACCCATCATTGTTACTGGTATTTGGCATATTGGGTACGCCACGGGGAGTTTGCCAGACTCTGCCGTGTGGGCAGGTTACATTTGGTAGCCTGCCATTTTGTCCAAAGTAAGAATGAGATAGTAAGATGTCGCTTCCAGGAGCTGGGTTTTATAGTCTCTGGATCTTGGCTGTTGATGGGATTACACAGCTCTGGGGAGGGGGGGAGGGGGGGAGCAGTTAGTGGGTGTGACCCTTGCCTACTGGAAAATGGAGGATCTGGGTGGAGGATCCTCAGCCCTGATCCGAGTGGGATTGGAGATCTCAGCCCAGGACCCGCATGCCTTTGTTCCTCTGCCAGTACCTTCATACGTGTGGAGAGTGCCAAAAACAGTAACAACAAGTCTCATGAGATGTTACTGGTGCCAGCTTGAGCAAATCGATGAACAACGGGAGGACAGTGCTACAGTGCTATTATGAAATTTAACGGGGTTAGCTTTGTCTAGGCACTTTGATCTTGGACTTCCAATCTCTAGAACTGTGAGAAAGAAATTTATGCTTCTTTTGGGGTGTATGTATCCCAGGTATTGTACCAGGGCCTCTTACATGTGTACCATATACCATTAAACTATATCCTCAATATCATAAATGTTCATTCTAGTTGCTGTCTGGCATAAGGTATTTAAAACAACCCAGGCTCTCCAAACCATGCCAAGAAGGCTAAGGGGCTGGAGATAGTTAGCAGCTAGGTCAGATGGTCAGTGTGAGGGCCCTGTGGTGCTCTAGGCTCTATGGCTTATCTGGTGGTGCCTAGTGGCCAGCGAATAAGCTCAGAGTCTTGTGCACGAAAGGCATGTGGCCCTCACATAAGAGTTATCTCCTCTGTGACATTTTTAAAATCAGTAACCCGATATGTCCTCTTACTTATTCCTTGTTCCAAATGTGTTTTGCTCATACATATATTTTTTTGACTCCAGGAATTTACCTAGTCTTGACTTTTCATAGAAATACAATAAAGGTAAAGGTAAAGGCCCTCCCGTTGATCGTCGATTTGCTCGAGCGGGCCCAGTAACGTCTCCATTGGAGACTTTGTTGTTACTGTGTCTGGCATATCGAATACTCTCGGTAGCTTGCTGGACTCTCCGAGAGGGGCGGAGGAATCGAACTCGGGTCGGCCATGTTGGCCGCGTCTAAGGCAAACGCCCTACCGCTGTGCTATCGCTCCAGCCCAATAGAAATACAATAATATATTATATAGATTTTGTGACTGTATTAATTCCTATAGCAAGTTTCATGTGTAGCCTCTTTCAATACTTCATTTGCCTTTATTAATATAAATAAATTAATACATTTATTTTGTTATTGTTGGGCTGGAGCGATAGTACAGTGGGTAGGGAGTTTGCCTTGCATGCAGCCAACATGGCCAACAAGAGTTCAATTCCTCCACCCCTCTTGGAGAGCCTGGCAAGCTACCGAGAGTATCTCGCCCACACGGCAAAGCCTGGCAAGCTACCCATGATGTATTCGATATGCCAAACACAGTAACAAGTCTCACAATGTTACTGGGCCTGCTCGAGCAAATCGATGAACAACGGGAGGACCATGATTTTGTTATTGTTAAATAGCATTTCATTTATGGATATTTTGCATGTTGTTTACCCATTTGTTAATTGATGCATATTTCAGTTGTCCTATCTTTTGGCACTTGTGAATAATGCTTCTGTGAATATTTGTGTACAAATGTTTGCCAGAGGGCCAGATAGTTAGCATAGTGGGCAAGGCTCTTGCATTGCACATAGCTGACCTGGGTTCAGTTTCTGGTACCACACATGTTCTCTCTGGCACTGCCAGGAATTACTGCAAACACAAAGCCAGAAGTAATCCTTGAGCATTTAGAGGTGTTCTCTCCCCAAAACCAATAAACATAAAAAAGGAAAATAAAACCTCAACAAATCCCTGCTTTCTGTATTTTACTTTATTGGCATTTAGTTAATGTGTTTATTCATTCATTTTTTTTTTTTATGGATTACACCTGGTAGTGCTTGGACTATTCCAGCCTGGTCCTTGGGGGACCCTGAGTGGTAGTTTATTAAGTTTATTAAGAGTGTTCCATGGAGGGCAGGGTATAGAAAAGTTGGAGTTAGATAAACTAATAATATACTTTTACTCAGTAAATGTGTATTGACTTAAGTCTGCATTCTACTTTTACTGTCCTCATTGACTTTCCTATATTAGCTTACTATTTTTGCTGGACTGTTAGATACAGTTGAGTGCTCTAAGCCAATCCATTCATTTACTCATCACTAATAGAAAACAAGATGCTGGCTTCACTAGTCCTGTTCAGTTGATAAAGTCCCTTGTGTTGATGATGAAAAATTGTAGATAGATCAAACAGTTTGGTGGTGTCAGTTCCAGTTTGTTAAGCCACCAAATAATATTGTCAACAATTAGCATCTACAAAATATGAACACACACATACTGCACTCTAGATAAAAATATGAGGTGACAAAAGACAGGAATTCTGGCCATCTCAATTTGATATGAACTTCATTTTTTTTTTCTTCACTGCTTGTATGTGCTGCTGAAATTAAAGTTTTGATGATTTTGAACCCTTTCCAGGTAGTAAGCACTGGAAGAGATGTCCAAGATTTACTAAAGAGCCTACGTTTTCCTTTTTTTTTTTTCTTTTTGGGTCACACCTGGCGATGTACAATGGTTACTCCTGGCTCTGCACTCAGGAATTACTCCTGGCGGTGCTCAGGGGACCATATGGGATGCGGGGAATCAAACCTGGATCAGCTGCGTACAAGGCAAATGCCCTACCTGCCCTAATGCTCCGGCCCCAGCCTATCCTTTCCTTTTTTTTAAAAAAAAAGTTTGAAACTTTATTTAAGCACAGTGATTTACAACGTTGTTCATATTACAGTCATTTCAGATGTCCAATGTTCCAACACAAATCCCACCACCAGTGTGACCTTCCCACCACCAATGTCCCCAATTACTCACATCTGCCTCCCATCTCCAGCCGGCCCCCTTAGCAGGCACAAAATAATTTATTTTACATTGCTTGTTGCAACATATATCTCATGATGCTGTTACTAAAGTCACTGAGTATTTACTGAGTTGTTAGATGCTAGTTGAACCTTCTGTGGCATTGTTTTCACTCATTGGTTTTGTGGGTGTCAACACAACTTTCCTATCTAAGTTTTGTGCTTTTACTGCATTTAGTATTGTGAGCTTTGGAGACGCTGTGTGGCCACATACGCAGCCATGCCTTCCAGGAACTGTGGATGTGACATGAGCCAGCAGCCTGGCATCTCAGTTGGGCCATTTACATAAGGCAGAAGTAGTGGTGAGTGGAACTCTGAGCCTTCCAACTAGGCATGTACCTGACCTGCCCCCATCCCCCAAATCTCCAGAGATTTGGACCCAGACACCAGGCCTACCTGCATTGGCTCAGCTGGGGTGTCTATCTGAGGTCAGCCATGAAGCTGAGCTAATTATTTTCTGGCAGAAGTTGGGTGTGGATGGAGTCTGGGCCTTCCCGCAGGGCACGGACTTGGCCTGTCTCCATCCCAAGAAGGAAGAACCCTTGCTTTCTGATTGCTCACAGTGGACAGGAGTGGACAAGTGGGCAATGATAAGGCAATGGTGGGTGGCGATTCTGTTCTAGGGAAAGGCGAAGTTTCTGTATATCACCCACATGCTCCATAATAGCAATGAAACGAGTGAGTGGGGGCCTTTGCTATCTCGTTTCAGCTTCTACAATAGTCCTGACTCAGACTTGAAACGGTCTCCATTAGTGGCGGGAATGCATTAGTGTTTAGTGACACAGGATTCCAGGAGGAGCACATCGGTGCTTCCTGTGTTCTCGTCCTCCGTCCTCTCTTATGCTCTGCGCCCCCAAGGGGACTAGCTCCCTCAGCCAACCCCAGATATCTCCTATAGAGTAAAAGTACATTTCTCAAACTCTGTGATTCATGTACTCATTAGTCAAAAACATGCTTGCCCTTGGAGTTTGCCATGTCATGGATCAGCAAGTCTTGTTACTGTGGACACAAATTGGACATGAATTCTGGCTTGAAGGTGCTTTTATGTGCGTGTCAACTCCCAAAGAAAGGATCAACTGTGGAGGGCACTGATAAGACAGGGTGACATGGGGACATGTTGCAGGGAAGGGACTGGGTGAGCGTTGGCAGTGTTGAGAAAAGGACAGGAGAAAATATTAGGATGACCAGTGATGAGTTTGACTGGTTGGGAAGGTTGTTGCTCACTCAAATCATTCCTGGTCTAAAATTAGACTATCTGGATTCAGACCCTTACCATCAACTTATGCCTGCCACGAGTTAAAGGTTTTTTGACTTTTCTCACCTGGCCTAGCAACGTGAGATATGAATATCTCTGCCTCCTTGGTGATGCCATGGAGATTCAGCCATCTGCGTATAATACTCTGGGCACAGTGCCCAGCAAGGAGTGACACTCATTCAAAACCGGCTGCTCTTGCCGTTAGCTCCTCCTTGTGAGAGAAGGACCTTACCTGACACCATGTGCTTGACCTGCACCTAGGACTACATAGTCAGGAGGTTGGAAGGGAGCGTTTGGTTGACTATTTCTCTAAGTTGGTACGCCTGCCTTGTAGTAAGTGGGAAAGGATGTGTTGACCTCACTTGCAACACCCAGTTAAAGGTTTAGATTCTTTTCTGTCTTTGAGGCTGAGTTTTATATTCATTGTTATGAAGACATGCTTTGGAATAACTAGCTGAGTGGTCTAGAGCCCGTGGGAGCTGTCAAAACTGGGATTGGAATATAAATATGAAATGACAGGCAGCTTCATGTGCTGTTATTAAACTTCACAGCTAGGATTTTTAAAAGCAAATTATCATGTAAAAATATTCTTGTTATGTTAAACTGGAAATGAAAACGACTTATTTATTTGCTTAGATCAGGTTGTTGGAAGCAAAGTTAGGCTGTATTTTTTCCCCTGTGTTTCGGTGCATTCCCTTAACCAAAAGGTTCAACTGTGAATATCAGTCAAGATGCATGGACCCCAGCGCTGGTGTTAGCCTCCTACGAATCGCATCCCTTCGAAAGTGTCAGGGAATAGGGATTGAAAAGTGGAGACAGAAGCTTCAATGTCCGTTACATTCAAACACGAGGATAATTTGCTCACAGACCATTGTATCACTGTATCACTGTCGTCCCGTTGTTCATTGATTTACTCGAGCGGGTGCCATTCTTCCCAGCCTTGAGATTTTAGCAGTCTTTCTTTACTAGTCTTTCCCAATGCTACCTTATTGGAGGCTCTTTCAGGGTCCAGGGGAATGAGACCTATTACTGTTACTGTTTTTGACCTATCGAAGACGCCATGGGTAGCTTGCTGGGTATAGCTCAGTGGTAGAGCATTTGACTGCTCACAAATAGTATGAGTAAACTATAGACCATTGAGAAAGGGACTTATTTATGGGGAATCAAGCACCTCCTTAAGGTACCACAGTCTTTAGAATGATGTGTGGGTATTATCAGGGACCCAGACTCGCCTTGATGGCCACCAGATGTCACTGTTGAGTTTTAGACGCACAACTAGAGAGGCTGAGACTCCTTCCAGAGGAGGACTTTTAGGAAAACTACCTGGCCAAACAACTCTTTCTTTACTTTAAATATCTGCCAAGCTCAGAAGCCCAGGGCAACCTTAATTGAAGTCAGGAGAGTACTGTAGAGTAAGGAAGAAAATTAGAGCAATGGGCTATTTGCTCTTTCCCTGTTCTGGAGAATCTCCTTGTCTTTTAATAACTTCTGTACTTTTTGTCTCCCCTCACTCCCGGCCCAGAACTAGGCAGTAAAAGCATAGAAAATGTTTGGGCTGGCAGAATCACTGAATATTGGAGTAGGAAGGGCTCAGTCTAGAGGTCATCTGGCACAGTGTTCAGCTCAGGGCTAGGGGCCAAGAGAATAAGGAATCAACCAAGGGCATAGATAGCTTTAGGCTGGGAATTGCCTACCGGGTTATTAAATAACGATAGAGGACAGTGACTCTCAAAGCATCGTTCCCCACACCAGAAGCTGGCCGTCAATTAGGAAAATCGCTTTTCATTAGAAAGGGAAATTCTTGGATTCCATCGGAAAGATGGGTTGGGGCTTTGAGAAGTCCCCCAAGGATTCTGCTTTGTGCTTGTGTTTTGGGCTCAGTTGTATTCAGGGCTGACTCCTGGCTCTGTATTCAGGGATCATTCTTTTTTAAATTTTTTTTATTTTTTTGCTTTTTGGGGGCTGGAGCGGTAGCACAGCGGGTAGGGCGTTTGCCTTGCATCAGGCACACCAGGCCAACCCGAGTTCGATTCCTCCGCCCCTCTTGGAGAGTCTGGCAAGCTACCGAGAGTATCTCGCCTGCACGGCAAAGCCTGGCAAGCTACCCGTGATGTATTCGATAAGCCAAACACAGTAACAACAAGTCTTACAATGTTACTGGGCCCACTTGAGCAAATCGATGAACAATGGGAGGACAGTGAGGTGTAGCGCAGGGTCACACCCGGTCTTGCACATGGGTCACTCCTGGCTCATGCACTCAGGAATTACTCCTGGCGGTGCTCAGGGGACCATATAGGATGCTGGGAATTGAACCCGGGTCAGCCGCTTGCAAGGCAAGCCCCCTACCCATTGTGCTATTGCTCCAGCCCCTCAGGGATCATTTTTGGTGGTGTGGGGGGTGTCATTTGTGGTGCTGGGAATTGAACTGGGGTCGGCTAAGGAATCTGATTTGACTGAAGTATAAGATCCAGTATTAATAGCAGTAGGAAGGGTTTAGTTTCTATTATTTGTACTACAAAGCTCTCTCCAGGATCTGGACTCTTTAATTTCCAGTGTCTCATTGGAGCTTGCCCTCATGTGCACATTCCCTGGGGAAAATGCCTTCAAAGTACTCACATCACTTTTGGATTAGGTTTACACTAATCTTTTTTCTGCGCTCCTTCTTCCAGGTACTGGGTGCAGTTCTTTGAGGATTCTCCCTAAGAACTCCCATTTTAGGCAAAGACCATTTTTTTTTAAGCAAGGGGACATCACAAGGTGTGTCCATGCCCCCAGCTGGCCAATGCCACTTTTATTTTTTTATTATTATTTTTTATTTATAATTTATTTCTTTATTGAATCACTGTGGGAAAAGTTACAGAGCTTTCAGGTTTAGGTCTCAGTCATGTAAATATCAAACACATTTCCCTTTACCAATACTTATTTTTTACCACGAACCCCAATAGAACCCCACCTCCCACCCCTCCCACTTCCTGTGAGGCAGATGAGTTCTAGTTAACACTCTATCTACTTTGACTAGATTCATTGTTTCGATAAAAGATGCACCATTATTATTTAGAGTTTACGACCCGCCCCCCCCCTCCCCCCCAAATCAGACATCCTGAAAAAGCGTTGTGAAATGATTTGCTTTCTACAGCAATAGCGGCCGTGCGTTTTTGGATTTCTGCTATTTTACTTATTAACCCTGGAAGTATTTCTACTAAAAGTCAGATAATTAAGAGATTGGTTTCTGTGCTCTGGAGTCGTGGCTGTGCCGGAGAGTTGCTTGTGGGGGGCAACTGGTGACCTTGGTAGGGCGTGAAGGACGGGCCGGAACGCCCCCCTTCCCATGAGGTTTTTGTCGCCCCCGACCCCCGGCTCATACCTGCTGTCCACAAGGCTCCCATGCGGCCACCATCTTTCTTTCCAAAGAGGAGAGGGCGAAGGGGGCAACACCCTTTCCCCTCCAGGCAGGCATGATGGCGCGGTTTAACACATAGTCCGTTCGCTTTTCTGCTCCAAGCTGCTGGTTTTCTGCATTAAGTCCTTGTGCTTCTGGGGCTGTGGCCATGCCGGAGGGCTGCTCGTGGGGGGCAACTGGTGGCCTCGGTAGGGCATGAAGGATGGGCCGGAACGCCCCCCTTCCCATGAGGTTTTTGTCGCCCCCGACCCCCGGCTCATACCTGCTGTCCACAAGGCTCCCATGCGGCCGCCATCAGGCAAAGACCATTTGACCCTGAGTGATCTCTCTCCTCTTCCCTCCTCCCCTATCCTCATTAAACTTTTTTCCTGCTGTCACTTGCTTTTCTTTCTCAATGACAATAGGGAGAAACTTGGTATTAATGAGCATTTCCCGGGTGCTTCCACATATTCTTGGCAAACCCTTGAGAACAGAGTTTGACTATCCCTACACTTATTTATTTATTTAACAGATGAGAAATACCCAAAGTCACTTTAATGAGGTGGCCCTTCTTCAAGTTTAAGGAAAGGTGCTTTATTTGCTTCCCATGCAGTTTTTGCTTTTTCAAATAAACCCCCAAGTCTCAAGAGGGATTTAAGGAGGGACTTCAAATCTTCTACTTGGACTGAGGATCGATTTGGAGGAAGTAAGAAGACCTAGAAGAACAGATTTCTTCATGGGGGAGTCTACGTATCTCTGTACCGATGTAGAGACCTGTGCCCTTCAGGGCAAGAATCTTCAGCTTCAACAGTCATTTTGTGGTGTCATTTTTTTTAGATATGTTCAGAAAGTCTTGTTATTTACCAAGTATTCTTTTGGGGTTCATTCAACCATAAGCTAGATTAACTGAATGAGGTTAGATATTTTTCTTTGTAATTTCTAGCATTTTTCCATTTTCCTTTGTGTATATAATGGGGAAAAAACCCATTTATTTCACTTTTCTCGTGTGGCCCTTAGAAAAGCAACATCCAAACAGTGATTTGATGTGCACTAGGAAAATACTAATACGAGCCCCTTTCTTGCCTTTTCAAGGCTGCTTTTTCTTTCTCTCTTTTATAGTGGATTGCAATGAAGCTATGAAGATGAAGGCAAGCACATATTAATGACTTCCAGAATCTTTTGTCATTAATTTACCTTCCATAGCAGGTGAGAAATATTTCAGAACATTTATATTCAGAACGTTCATACTCGTTTTCCTTTTCCACCTCTATCCATCAACATTCTTATCAACTGTTCCTTAAATTGGAACCCAATGGACAGGGAAAGCATCTGGTTAGACTTGAGATACCTTGCTTGTTGCATGAAAGTAGATCCTCCGTGAAAGTACTTACTTCTTTGATTTCCTTCAAGAGGAGCCGTGACAAAATCAATGTAAAAACATGTCGAGAATGCCCCTTTTTATTTATTTATTTATTTATTTATTTATTTATTTTTGCTTTTTGGGTCACACCCGGTGATGCACAGGGGTTACTCCTGGCTCATGCACTCAGGAATTACTCCTGGCGGTGCTCGGGGGACCCTCTGGGATGCTGGGAATCGAACCCAGGTCAGCCGTGTGCAAGGCAAACGCCCTACCCGCTGTGCTATCACTCCAGCCCCGAGAATGCCCTTTTATTACAAGCTTCTTTCTGTTGGAAAACAGTTCAAAACAACATAAACAACATATTGGGTCTTTCTGTCTTTCCTATTAGTCTGTGCTATCAAAGGCAAGTAGGCACCTTTGGCATGCATCTTCTGGTCTTGGTTTACGTCCTAGTTAGTGGTAGTTGCTTAATAATGTTGATGGAATGATTAATAAAAAGACCTGGATTTGGGGATTGTCTTATGTGATCTTGGACAACTCATTCAATTCCCTCAGTGCATTAAAATTAAAATTGATAATAATGCCCATAAGTAGAGAGAGAGAGTAAAAGGGAAATTGTCTGCCATAGAGGCAGGGAGAGAGATGGGGTGGGGTGGGGGTGGGAATACTGGGGACACTGGTGGTGGAAAATGTGCACTGATGGAGGGACGGGTGTTTGATCATTGTATGATTGAAGCTCAAACATGAAAGCTTTGTAAGTATAGCTCATGGTGATTTGATTAAAAATAAATAAACTGGGCTGGAGCAATAGCCCAGCGGGTAGGGCATTTGCCTTGCACGCGGCCAACTCAGGTTTAATTCCCAGCATCCCATATGGTCCCCTGAGCACCGCCAAGAGTAATTCCTGAGTGTATGAGATAGGAGTAACCCCTGTGCGTCACCAGGTGTGACCCACAAAAGCAAAATATAAAAAATAATAAACAAACGAATTAAAAAATAAACACATGAAAAAATTAAGATTGGTAATTATTCCTGAGCTTTAGATGAGACTGACAAGGAATCATACTCCAGTGTCATATAATGAAGCGTTAGTGGGGGCTGGGGGAACAGAAGCAGGAGAGCAATAGGGGAGGGGGAGGAAGGGAAGCAAGGATGTGGCCACAGGCCAGGACCATCGGGGCAAGCCCTGACCTGGCCCTGCAGAGGAGCTCTGAGTGTGGGTCAGGTCTCTCAGTGCATCTGGGACTTTGTGCTCCCAGACTCCAATCACTGATTAGAGCCTGGAGCAGATAAGGTGAATGCAAACTGTGACTCTCTGCCCCATTGGGCAAGGAGGACACCAACGGCCCGAGGACACTCCTCTGGAAGAGAGCTCCAAGACCGGGTCTAGGCAGAGAGGGGTGGACACCTTCATTTCTCATACATCGATATCAAAGAAGTAAACATGTGGAAATGTTTAGACACATGGCATTTCATTCCTAAGTAAATGACAGTTTTTATATTTTGCTAATTAAAAAAAATCAAAGAAACTCAGCATTCAGAAAGACCCAGAAAAGGAATGTTTGTGCTACTCGTGCATTCAGGTTCATGGAGAGCAGCCCTTAGAGAATTTTTTTTTCCTTTTTTTTCTTTTGAGAACTGGTAATCCAATAGCAGTTTTCAAAAAATTGTAATTTAAATTAATGCTGCAACTACAGGCAGGCAATTTAATCTCTGTTTGATGTTTCCGATGACATTTCCCAATCGTGTAAGGCCTCAGGGTTCTGATTATCATTGCACAGTCTATGGTCCAACTGCTGATACCAGACGGGAGGGCTGCCGTGAGGGGCAGCTCCACTTTGTTTGGTAAGGAGAGGTGTCAGCTGGCGCCGAACTTATAAATGGCCAAACATTGGAGCACTGATAATTTGGGGGGAGGCACAGCTTTGATTTTCTTTTAGATTTTTGCCTGAGATGGATCAATTCAGGGACTCTTACTTGATCTAATTAGAAAATCCCAACTATAAAGACTTAGACTCTGTGATACGGGTGAAGAGAATTTTGCTTAGTAGTTTCTTACCATGTTACAAATAAAAGCCTTGCACATGGAGAATTTCTTTTAGAACACAGGGGTGATGTTTAAATCGCCATCTTCGTTGTTAATTACATTATGGAGAGAATTTTCCACAGTTTTCTGTGGCCACGGTATTTCTTGTTCTCCTTTGCCATTTCCAGTTTGAGCCAGGATTATTCAAAAATCCTCTCCCAGGGGCTGGAGCGATAGCACAGCAGGTAGGGTATTTGCACACGGTCGACCTGGGATCGATTCCCAGCATCCCATATGGTCCTCTGAGCACCACCAGGAGTAATTCCTGAGTGCAGAGCCAGGAGTAACCCCTGTGCAATGCTGGGTGTGAACCCCCCGCGCCCCCCCCAAATTCTCTCCCACTACCACTTATTCACAAATGACTTATTGATCTGTTACTGCGATTATGTGACATCCATTGAATTGTGATACAGAGGGAGTATATAGGGAGTATATATTGTACTACAATATAGGGGGATATATACAGGAACGTTTAGGGAGGAACACAAGCGCTAACACACACTAATCACTGAATAAATATTCTTCCTTATGGAGTACCTGCTGAACGCCAACAATACGTCTTCAGAGTATATTGCTTTCAGAATATATTGCTGGAACTCAGAGGAAGAGCCATCGGTCCTTTTCTCTTACCAGGATCATGGCTGAAGGTGTTTGGACCTTTCAAAGGACGTCAGCAGTTCTGAGGAGCCAGAGTTTGGTGGGAGAATAGCTTAGTCCAGACCAAGCCTGGATCTCAGCATCTTTGGAATCAGACCAAGGAGTAGAAGAGGCTTCTTTCAAGGCAGGGATCTGGTTCCAGGTAAGTGGTGTTTCCATTCCTCCCTGCGTGCTTCACACTAATAAAGTTCCTGGTATGCACAAATCACACTTCTGTAAATCAGTTCCTACTTCCCCCATGATTTACACTTTTATTTAAGTGCTGATTTATCATCATTTCTCCCCCTGGCAGCCATCCTTACGACTTGCCTCTTAGTTCTAGCCTACTGGCAGATAATTAATGAGCTCTTAATATGGCTTATGGGCACCAGAGGAAACGCACTATTTAAAGATGCCTTTCAGGGGATTTTTTTTTTCTTACTAAAGTAAAGAATCCCTTTGTCAAGCAAAAAAGAAAAAAAAAAGACACAAGCATTTGGCAATCATTGCCCTTTTGAACTGGTGGAGTGTTCAAAGGCCGATCAAGAAGTTTGTCTGTATCAGGACGTATTGGTCTAGAAGTTTTAGTCCTCAGAAGTTCCTGGACATATTTGGGGCAGGAAAGTGAGTCTTATTAAAACTTTTTATTAATTAGTTGGTATCCTTTTGTTTGTTCACTTGTTTAACAAATCCTGAACACTTACTCCCAGGAGGCTGGTTGGCCCCAGGCCAGTGATGAGAGATCTGATGGTGAACAAGACCGTTCTATTCGCAGCCTTTTGGGAGAGACAGATAATGAACACATAATTATGCAGATAATTGGTTCACTACACTTTTGATAAATGTACCAAAGGATCAAGAAGGGAAGCTGATGAATTCTGATCTAGTTTTGAGTTGGGAGAGAGGTCAGGGAAGTACAGCTGAACAGCAAGTTAGAATTAACCAGGGAAAGGGCATTCCAGGCGAGAAGCAGGCCCTGGCGAGAGAGAGTTCAGCTCTTTATTATTTATTTCTTTATTTGCTTTTTGGGTCACATCAGGTGATGCACAGGGGTTCCTCCTGGCTCTACACTCCAGAATTACTCCTGGCAGTGCTCAGGGGACCACAGGGGATACTGGGAATCGAATTTGGGTCGGCTGCATGTAAGGCAAACGCCCTCCCCGCTGTACTATCACTCCAACTCTGTAGAGAAGTCCAGATCTGTAGAGAAACCAGGAGAGAGTGTGGATGGAGCAGGCGGAGACTGAGAATGGAAGCTAATGAGATGAGATCAATGCGCCCCATGTGCTTGTAGATGAAGTTTTGAGTTTCATCCTTAGACTAATGAGTTTATTATTGATAGCTTTCAGGCAGGGAAATGAGTTGCTCAAACATACCTTTTATTTAAAAAAATTTTTTTTTTGCTTTTTGGGTCACATCTAGTGATGCTCAGGGGTTAAGTACTGGCTCTGCACTCAGGAATTACTCTTGGCAGTGCTTGGGGAACCATATGGGATGCCAGGGATTGAACCCAGGTCGGCCACATGCAAGGCAAACACCCTCCCCACTGTGCTATCACTTCGGCCCCAAACATACCTTTTCAAAAGAGAGATGGGATTGGAGTAATAGGAGGGCAGGCAGGATGCTCGCCATGTAGGTAGCTGACCCAGGCTTGGTCTCCAACATCACTTCTGGTCCCCTAGGCCGCACCAGGAGTGATTTCTGAGCACAGATCCAAGCATAAATCCTGGGAGCGGCCTAAAAAACAGGTTGTCTTTGCTTTGCAAAATGGGGAGGAGGAGATAGGAAATGGGTTGGGTTATAGGATTCCTCAGGAGGTCATAACCTTTGTCCAGGATGAAAGAGTTGGCATTCAAAATTCTTTTCTTGAAATTTTCATTTAGGCATCATGATTTCCAATGCCATCAATGACAGGGTTCCAGGTGTCCAGTGTTCAGACTGTCACCCATCACCAGAGTGCCAGTGTCTCCTGACCAATGCCTCGATTGTGGTTCTTTTTTTCTTTTAAATTAATTTTTAAAATTGCACTCTAGGAAACACGTTATAATAGTTTCAACTTTATGGTATTGATGGGGCTGGAGCGATAGCACAGCGGGTAGGGCGTTCGCCTTCCAAGCGGCCAACATGGCCGACCCGAGTTCGATTCCTCCGCCCCTCTCGGAGAGCCCGGCAAGCTACCGAGAGTATTCGATATGCCAGACACAGTAACAACAAAGTCTCCAATGGAGACGTTACTGGGCCCGCTCGAGCAAATCGACGATCAACGGGAGGGCCTTTACCTTTACCTTTTATGGTATTGATGAACAGTTTTTATTTATATTTTAATTGTCATTTGGCATTTGGGCCACAAAAATGTTTAGGAAGTCAACAGACACAATGAGATTCTAGAATAAGGGAAAAGCTTATGAGTCAAGACTGAACCTTCCTGCCACGCCCTTCCTATGTGCCTAGTTCTGAGGACCATTTGAAGGTTTTATAGACACATCAGGTACTCTGCAGGGATTCTTACTCAATAGGCTAGAGCATGCAGGAGCCTCTGGCCTGAGCAGAGGATGAGCCTTTGGGCTGGGATGGTTGCTTCTTTCTATCTTGGGAAGCTCTTGCCTGCAGGAACTGTAGGAACCTTTGGTCCCTCAGGTCTTTGATGATGAGAATCCTGGGTTGTGGGGAGATCTGATATGTCCGCCAGGCTCTGCGTCCAGGTTCAGGACACTCAGCTGAGGGGCATCCCCAGCTGCGAGGGCGATTCCCAGCACCACCTGCAGCAAACCTGTGATGTGATGTGTGCAGAGACTCCTTGAATCTGGAAGAGTTGAGTCCACTCAATGTCTTGCAGCACTTCTTTTATTATTATTTAGTGCGAGGGTTACTCCTGGCACAGTGCTCTGAGCACCATGCAGTGAACAGGAATCCAGACCAGAGTTCCTACAAGCAAAGTGTCTGATCTATCCCGTTGAGCCTCCTTCCCAGCCCTGGTGCTATTTTTTTTTTTATCCTGAGTTCCCAAGAGGCAAGGTCAAGGTATCTCTTGGAGCAGAGGTTACCTGAATTTATTCCTCACTTTCCAGTTTCTTTGATGGTCAAGAAAGGCCTCCAGAGTTATGTAGAAAATCAGAGGAATGTGGGAATTTCCAGAATTCAAGTGAGTCAGAGTTTGTTCATGATGCTAGAGATGAGCTCTAAGGGAGTGACTGTGTTTAAAAATGTTTCTTCTAGAGAAGAAAGGCCGCTGGGAGGCTCCACAGCTTCCGGAGAATGCTCCAGGTCCCAAACAGAGCAGAGATCACCGGGAAGTACCAGATGGGGTAGATGCCACATCCCGCCTCCTCTAGATGGAACCCCGGTGACCATGAGCCTCTACAAGCTCGGGCATGCGGGAACCAGGACTTTTACTCCAAACTGCTGGGACTGCCCCAGCTCCCAGGTAACCTCTGATTCCGGAAGTCATGCCCAGAACCTGCCCCCTTAGCTCCATCTTTACAGCACACAGTCACAGAGAAGAAAGGCTGCTGGGAGGCTCCACAGCTCCGGAGAATGCTCCAGGCCCCAAACAGAGCCGAGATCACCGGGAAGTCCCAGGTGGGGTAGGTGCCGCATCCCGCCTCCTCCAGATGGAACCCCGGTGACCATGAGCCTCTACAAGCTCGGGCATGCGGGAACCAGGACTTTTACTCCAAATTGACATCTCCTTATATACAAAGTGATCAATGGAAAGTAAATCATCCAACGTTTCTCCCTGAAAATCAGGCTTAACTCTTTTACAAACCACAACACCCAATAGGAGAGAGAGAACAAAAGGAAATGCCCTGACGCAGAGGCAGGGGGGGATAGGGAGGATGGGGGGTGGGAGGGATACTGGGATCTGTGGTGGTGGGAAATGGTCACTGGTGGAAGGATGGGTACTCAAAATAAAAAAAAATGGACAAAAAATGTTTCTTTTTAAAAAAAAATACCATGCCATCTTAAGCGAATTGAGTGAGAATATTTATGGTGAGCTTCACTGTATCACTGTCCTCCCGCTGTTCATCGATTTGTTCGAGCGGGCCCAGTAACATTGTGAAACTTGTTATTGTGTTTGGCATATCGAATACATCACGGGGAGCTTGCCAGGATTTGCTGTGCCAGTGAGATACTCTCGGTAGCTTGTTGGGCTCTCCAAGGAGGGCAGAGGAATTGAACTCGGGTCAGCCATGTTGCCTGCGTGCAAGGCAAACACCCTATCTGCTGTGCTATTGCTCCAGCCCAGGATGAACTTATATTTGTTTATATATTTGGGTGTCCTCCTACCCTGAGGTGATTAAAGGGCCCTTGACCACTCCTGGCAAGACTCACCTTAATAAGGGCTCGGGGGTCACCTGGGCGATGGTCAAAGGGCCATGCAGTGCCAGGGATGAAACTCAGGGCCTGTGTATGCATGGCGTGTGCTTCACCCCTTTGAGTTATTTCCATGACATTGATAAAGTTTTACAAGCTTTCCTAGTGACTCTGTGTACAGACTATGAGCTTAACCATCTTGGATACCTGGGTCTTGAGGGTTCACAGGGGACAGGTACATTATTCTGGGGCTCAGAGATGGGCAAATAGGCTTATGTAGGGTTAGGCTGGAACTTGATGGTTTTGCCAAAGGCCAGATCTGACATTTCTTTTTAAAAAAATTAATTTAATTTTTATAAAGTTGTTCATAATAATTTATTACATGCAACATTACAACACCAATTCCACCGTCATCACACCTTCCCCACCTTCCCACGACCATTATTTTGAATATTCCCACCACTCAGCCTCTAAATCATTTATTTTGTATTGCTTGTTGTGAATAATCTGCTAAAAGTGATCCAAAAATGTTTCCTTAGAGGAAAGTGTGTGAAGATTGTTGTATCTCATCCTGGAGCCATTAAGCCCTTTTATAGGCGCTTACTAACATGTTGTTACAGGTTGAGACTGTGTGCCTAATATATATTATATATTATATATATAATATTGATTGAGATTGGTTGCCTTTTACTTTATACCCCATCAAATATGGTGTGCTACTCTTGGTACATCAAGAACTGACAGTTCTTTTTTTTATTATTATTATTTTTTTATTTTTAGTGAAACACCATGAGGTACAGTTGTAGATTTACAATTTTTTGCGCTTGGGTTTCAATTATACAATGATCAAATACCCATCCCTCCACCAGTGCCCATTTTCCACCACCATGGATAATATCCCTCCCACCCCCATCCCTCCCATCTCACCCTGCCTCTGTGGCAGGGCAGTCCCTTGTGAAGAACTGACAGTTCTTATACTGCTTGTTAATCCCATCTGTATACCTGGCAAACAGCTGCAGGGCCACTGCCAGGCTTACTCCTTAGAGGAGAGAACCGTGGCCATGCATTGGCATGGATGCCTCGAGGGTTCCTGTCTTCGCCTTCATTTCCTCATTGACTTCCTTCGCCCGGTCATTCTGCTGCTGACCGGGGCCATTAAGTGATGCAGACTGATGCCATCAGTGGGAATCTGAAGTCCACAGCATATCCAAGGTCAAAGGTTATAGTTCCTCAAGCTTTTAGTGTTTATTGGCAGTTTCAGGCTGGGGAGGACTTTGTTAGCAGGTTAAGGGTCTTGTCCGTTGTCCGTAAGCCTGGAGGAAATGATGCTAGTAGGACATGAATTGACAAATGCCTGCTGCTACCTAGAAGTGTCCTTTGAGTTTAATTGTCATCACAAATCTGGGGATAATGTGTGGGCTATCCAAGGAGGGGCCTAGCTGAGAATATGGGGAGCAAAAGAGGGCTGGAAGCAGATATGGACAGGACCTGGAGATACTAAGGGAGATGGGTCAGCTGATATTTCTGATTGCTGTAACATTGGGAAGGGAATTTTGACAGATGTTTTTGGACTCTGTTGCATTAACTGCTTTTGGCTTTGAGCTCAAACCAGGTGTATCTGTACAGAACTTACAAGTTGGTCAGAGAAGGATAAATCTTCAACTCTTTCTTCCTCTGAATATAGTGGTTCTCTTGGTCTTTGTAGTTAGACCAGTTCAACAAACATCTTCATTCATTGAAAAAATTCTTATGAAACACCTACCATGTACCTAGTACTATATCAATCTTAAAGATTCGTCAGTGAATAACAGATAAGAATCTGATTTCTCAGGAAAACAGACACTAATAAGCCAGCCAAGAGAATAAGTATAAGTGTTGTGAGAGATGGAATAAGGCAGTGGACTGAGTGTACTTGGAGCAAGGACAGTGGAGTCCAGAAGATGAGGAGTCAGTCTAGGTAGACTGGGGGAAACGTGTCCTGGGTGGAAACGACAGCTGGTCAGTAGGTCCTAAGGCAGGGACAGGCTTGGAAAATTTGGGAACAGGTGTTGGGGATGAACTGAGCAGTGGACTGAATGAAATGAATATGGAGGGAGGGCAAGACCACACGCGACAGGTCCTGGTGGCCTTGAGAAATGGCTTTTCTTTTCACTTGAGTGTGATTTTATTTCATTGGATGGGTTTATGTAGGAAATTACATTATATTATTTATTTGTTTAAAGCCTGGTTTTGACTGTAGTTTCCCAAGGTTGCTGTAGCAGAAATGTTATGCCACATGCCAGCTGGGTGACTAGATCAACGGAACCGCTGCTTTACAGTGCTGTAGGTCAGCCCTCTGGAATGAAGGAGCAATCCAGTTCCTTCTGGATTCTCAGAGGGAGAGGGGCTTCATGCTGTTCTACTTTGTGGCGGTTGTTTGCTAAACTCTTTGGCATTCAGAGACCTGTAGATGCATTTCTCCAATTTCTCCTTCCCTCTTCCATGCCTCTCTCTGTGTGTCTACTCCTATTCTTCCATGGATAGGCACACTTGCCATTGAATCTAATGACAATCACTCATCCCAACGAAGGAAAATCTCATCTTAATGTTATTGCATTAAGTTAAACTCTGCAAAGAGTTTTTTCCCCACCAAATACGGTCACATTCACAGGTTCTGGATGTGTTTCTCTTTTGGGAGACCATCATTCAGTCACTACATAAAAACAGGGATTTGGGGTAAGATAGGGATCAGGGGCACAAATTTAGTAGCTGAAGCAAGAGAACATCATGCAAGGTAGAGCTATAAAGTTGATGGAGCAGTTGTGAACTAGTCTACCTCTTAGCAGAAGAGTGACTTTAGTCTTTCTAAAGACTCTGAGTATCATTTTTCCCCCTGAGGAAATAGGAAAAGTACTTTCCTACCATCTAAAGTCTATAAATGTAAATGAGATCATGTGCAAAAATGCTTAGCCTGGTTTCTGACCCATAATAATGGCTCACAAAAATGCTGATAATTTTATAGTTGTGTTGCTTACAACAGTGTTTTGATCAGTCATAGACCACATATAAACCAGTGGTCCCAAGAGCTTATACCATAAAGGTTTGTGTAATCATATCCTATGCTGTCTGGACAATGATAAAATCACCTAAAGGCACACTTAGTAAGAGGAGTTTCCCTATCAGAAATGACTCATGATTATTGGCCGGGTGGTCAATTTAGTCATTACCTTGTGACTAGGGGCTTATTGGTCTTGTTACAAATCTGAGCAGTGGCCATTTCAATGTGATCATTTTGGATCCGGATGTCAATATTGGTCATGGCATAGGTACATGGGACAGAGGGATGATGGATCAGCTAGGGTTTTACCAGAGAGTGGAGAACAGAAGCAGATATAGTGATATAAATAGAACCATATCTATATTCTATTTAGATATAATAGATATAATAGGTATAATAGATATAATAGAAGTAAAGTAAAGTAAAGTGAAGGCCCTCCCGTTGTTCGTCGATTTGCTTGAGCGGGCCCAGTAACGTCTCCATTGGAGACTTTGTTGTTACTGTGTTTGGCATATCGATTACGTCACGGGGAGCTTGCCAGGCTCTGTCGTGCGGGCGAGATACTCTCGGTAGCTTGCCCGGCTCTCCGAGAGGGGAGGAGGAATTGAACTCGGGTTGGCCATGTTGGCTGCGTGCAAGGCAAACGCCCTACCCGCTGTGCTATCGCTCCAGCCCATATAATAGATATAATATAATAGATATAATAGGGCTGGAGCAATAGCACAGCGGGTAGGGCGTTCACCTTACAAGCGGCCAACATGGCCGACCCGAGTTCGATTCCTCCGCCCCTCTCGGAGAGCCCGGCAAGCTACCGAGAATATTCGATATGCCAAACACAGTAACAACAAAGTCTCCAATGGAGACGTTACTGGGCACACTCGAGCAAATCGACGATCAACGGGAGGGCCTTTACCTTTATATCTATATTATAGACAGAACTCTAGATGTATGTATAGATGTGAAGTGGGCAGATTTCAGATTTAGACAAACCATCAGACTGTATGGTTCTTGGTCAGGATCTGATACCGCCTCCACAACCTGGATTTCTTCTTTTATTCTTTCTGGGAAGCCCTACATTTCACGTTTCAGGTCTTTTCAACAATTGTATGAGGTTAGCAAAAATAATCTCTGTTACTTAAAGTCAAACTTATTGCAGATATTAACTGCATATACAAAAAACCTTCACAGCAACAGTTAAACTAGCATTTAATTGATTGACTGAGTGCTCAACCATGTCAATGTCTAATAAATCATCACAAGAGGGATTGTGGTGAGACTCAGGTCCTGGGTCAGACTAGTGTTTTGGTAGAGGATGGGTCAGGCGAGAAGAAGAACAGATGGAGCAAGTAGAATAACTGGGGTAGACCCTTTCTTACCCACATGAGCAAGAAAGAAGTGGAACTGTCTGTTATTGGACAGCAACCCGAGCAGGGGAGTAGGAAGTCACTGGCAATAATAAACTCAGTGTTTCACTCTTGTTTGAGGTGTGAAGCAAGGTGAGTGTTGCTATGTCTTCCTATGGTCCAGGGAGAGAAAGTCCAGTCTTGATCAATGTTCTGCCTTTGGGTTTGGTATAAGAGTGATTCTAATAAAGATTAAAAGGAAGGGTGTTGACAGGTAACCTTGTATTTGTATATGGAACTCTCTGAGAAAGCCAGATATCAAAAGGGCATATAAACAACAGAAAAACTGACAAAGGATTAAAAAACCATTTATCTCCTAACATGAAAGAATGGTCTGAGCTTAGAGAATCATGCTGGCTTCTGGGTATTTGGTGCCTGTTATGTGCTAGGAACTCTGCTGAGCAGTTTGCTTATATTTTCTCGTTCAGTATCTTCAATAACCCTCTGATGTAGATGTGATGATTTCTCCCGTTGTAGAAAGGGAATTGAAGTTCTGGGAGGTTCTGAACCATACCCAAGGTCATTGGATCTCTAGGTGGCAGATCTGTGACATAAGTTTATATTGTGACTCAGAAACTATGTTCCTATCTCAATTTATCTAAAACCCAGAAGAGCTTAATTTGATGAATATATGAAAGACATATAAACAAAGATTTTCACTTCCATTTTGGGTAATAAAATAGAATAAACAGGGAAGTAACTGCTTGGGGTGATGCTTAACAGAGGAGAGAGGATGTAGAGCTACTTTCTTAGTTGCTGTTTGAATTCTGCCTTGTCTACAAGAGAGAATGATCTTGCTATAGAACAGGTAGAATTCTCTCTGGGAGAGAATCAGAACTCGGTGCAGATATGAACATAGGAAGCCAGTGTGGTGCATGGATATGGGCTCAGGTTCCTCCACTAAATGAAATTCACCCTGCTTGCAGCCTGTTGGACTCTTTGAGCACAAAATAGGTGTTGGTTGCTAGATAGGATATAAGGATGATGCTCTTGACTTTCCCTTAGTCCAATATCTGTTACTTCTAAAGATATTAATGACACTGGAGTGTTTTTTCACTGTATACATTTATTCCATGAGGGTTTTTTGCCATTAGAATCACATGTTCAACATGTTAAGTCTTATTTCACTTATGTGGCATTTTCTTTAACTAAATGTTAAAACATCCCCCCTTCTCGTTATTATTTTTATATTTTAATACTACCACTAAAAGATTGGTGTGTATCGAAAACAATGCTACACAATAAGCAACAACAAGAAGAATATTTCATTGCTTGTGTCTCTCACGTCACACTGGTGCTGGCCCCGAAGCTCTTCTCCTCTTGGCTCAGCTCATTTACATGTGTGGGGCTTACCGAGAGGGACAGATGTGTCGTGCGGCATAGACAGGAAAACCAAAGCAACATGCTTCCTCTCCAGTGGTTTCCTGCCCTGGCATACCAGTCAAGGCCTGTGCTTCAGATGATGGAGGGGCTACAAGAACATAAGGATGAATGGACCCTTGGGGCCGGTACCCAGAACTAGCGCCTGGTGCTTCTACTGCTTTCTGTTGGCCAATGCGAGTCACAAGTTTATTCTCAAGAGGTTGGTAGGTTATTTTTCTTTAATAAAAGGATTGGAAAGTCACATTGGCAAGGGGTCCATGAGTTCTGTTAATCTCCCACAAGTACCTGTGGTGTATCAACCATCGCACTGTCCTGGCAATAGGAGGCTGTTCGTGTTCCTGAACCCCAGTTTTCTACCTTAGTGAGGCCAGTTCTATCCACTGGTTTGGTGGTGAAGTTTTGGCTAATACTTAACTAAGGTAAAGGTAAAGGCCCTCCCGTTGATCGTCGATTTGCTCGAGCGGGCCCAGTAACGTCTCCATTGGAGACTTTGTTGTTACTGTGTCTGGCATATCGAATACTCTCGGTAGCTTGCCGTAGCTTGCCGGGCTCTCCGAGAGGGGCGGAGGAATCGAACTCGGGTCGGCCATGTTGGCCGCTTGTAAGGCGAATGCCCTACCGCTGTGCTATCACTCCAGCCCAATACTTAACTAATGTCTATCTAATTTGCTGGGACACATCTTTCTGATGGTACGAGGCTCATTTATACATCTATGATTGAATATATCAAGTATTTTTCTCACGTTGATAGCAAACATCTTCTGAGAATTGTTCCAGTGGACATTGCAGCTAAGCTTGCTGGCTATTGTCTCATTATGTTTTTTTAGAACTGACAGAGAAGAGAGAGAAATCCCTTGGTTGTGTATATGTGGGCTGGAAAAGGTGATGATAAGACACGGAGAATGGTGAGATGTGACCAAAGTCAGTAACTCACATTTGTATTCCCCAAAGACAGGTCTGGATTTGCCTGTGTTATGTTTGTTTGATTGAAACACACTTGTCAGCGATCTTCATTTAAACTCCAGAAGAGTAGACTACTGTCTTTTTACTTCTCTCAATATGCCAAATGCCTTCCAGAGACACATGGCAAGCATCCTTAAATATTTATCTGTAGACTAGAAAAAGAATTGGTGACTGAAGACTTCCTGTAGACAGATTTTGATATTTGGAAAAAGGGAGAGAGGCTGCTTTCGATGTTGCCAGTCACTGAACTTGACACTAGTAAATGATACAATCCAAGACTGAATTATTATTAAACAGATGGTTTGTGAGGTTGTGGAAAAGGAAGCTGGGATTGCTGGGGGCCAGGATGGGTTCACCAGGAACTGGCCATGTTGAACCAACTCTAATTGCTTTTATGATCCCACTATTGTACTGTTGTAGCAGCCTGGAGGCACGAAGTACATGATGCCCAGCAAGGCATCTGGCAAATATTTTATAAAACTCCTATGATCAGTAGGGTGAAGCATGGGTTGGATGAGTTAGCAGATTGATTTATAACTGAATGTGTAACTATATATGAATAGCTACTAATGTCTTTTTTTTTTTGAGTAGAGAAGGGAAATTTCTCCCCTAGCTCCTTGAGGCATGCTTTTCTATCTTGTTTTATTTTTCAATGACTGGGATATAGTTGTGGTAGGAAAACTATTATATTTTCAAATGACTCAAAGCTGGAAGGATGGCGGTTATATGTTGCATCATAGAGCCAGGATTCCACATCACATTGACAGACTGACATGATAGGTTGAAGGTGAAGGATGATTTTGAATAGGAATAAATTTACAGTTGTGAATGGGCTTTGGAAGTAATTTGCAGGGTTATAGGATTTGCAGAGTCCTGTCTTAATAGTTCATAGTCAATTAGAACCAATTCTATGACACGATGACTACAAAAGTAGGCCTAATCTGAACTGATGGAAGCACAGAATTATACTTATGGGAGGTTATAGTCTTCCTGTCTCTAGAGTTTATCAGACCACAGTCATTCAATAAAATCATTCATTAAATACTTCTCTCTAATAGTTTTAGACTCTCGCTAAATAAACTGGTGCAAGTAACAAGGAATATTCTGCCTCTATTGCTACCAAAAGGTATCCGAGAGCCCATAGCCTTAAAAATCCCAGGATTCACATTATGGCCTGAGTTCTTATTTATGATCTGTGGGGTCAAATTGCCTTTTACTCTCTATTATTCATTTTCACTCTAAACCTCTTGTTACTGGCAACTGAATTATTTATTTTGATTATATTTTATAAATCAATGTTTCTTTAAATCAATATTCCTTTATAAATCAATGTTTCTTTCTTCATTTGATGGTGTTAGGACTGGCTATCTATTCTTGCTTATTCTCTTAGCCTATCAGTATTGTACTTTCTTCATATCTTTTGCTATGAAAACACTTTTGTTTTTCCAAAGACACAAATACTTGTGTCTTTTGTAAAACTTTAATATTAAACACAAATATTAGACATAGTAATAGACACAAATACTTGTGTGCCCAGAGCAGTTCTCAAAAATACTTTCCCCATTTATTTTTTGTGAAATGGCCATATGGAGCCAAAGAGTATATATGCTTATGGGTTTTCATTACAGATTCTCTTAGATAACTCTTCTGGTGTTCTTATATTAATTTAGGTCATACTCCTGAACCTCAGTAACTCCAGAGAAATGAAGTTCATTTTTTTCATTTTTTATAATTTTATTTATTGAATCACCGTGAGAGCAGATACAAAGCTTTCGGGTCTAAGTCTCGGACATACAATGAAACACCTGTACCTTCACCAGTGCCCATTCTCCACCCCCAACAACCCCAGTATACCCACATCCCACAACCTCCCCCTACCTGTGGGGCAGATGATTTCCACATTACTCTCTCTCTACTTTGATCACATTCAATATTTTGACACCAGACCCACCATTATTATTTGAGATTTTACCCCAAAACTCAGATCTGCTGAAAAGGCAACAGTAGACAATTTGTTTTCTATTGCTGGTTATGAATAACATATGATGTCGCGTGGCTGCAGTAGTGGCCGCGCGATTTTGAAATTCCAAAATTTTAACACTTAAATCTGGAGGGATTTCTACCAAAACCTGCTGGGTTCCAAAGCTTGCTCCTGAGTCTCTGTGATCATGGCCATTAAGTAGCTTGATCAGGAGCCAGAAAGGCTGTTCGTGGGCGATGACTTGGGGTCTCGTTGGGGTGGGGAGAACAGGACTGGCTCCACCCCCATCCCGTGAGGCCCTGCGTGTCTTGTCACTGCGGGCCAAAACCTGACTGTCCAGTGGCCTCTGGAGGATGGCGGCCAGCGGGCCGCCAGGCAGAATAGGCCAAGGCACAAAACCTATTCCCACCTGGGTTGGCCCCACACCGATAACCTACTGCAGGGACTGGATGCATTTCTGCCAAAAGCCGCTGGGTTTCGAGATTTGTTTCTGAGTCTCTGGGATCATGGCCATTAAGCAGTTTGATCAGGAACCAGAGAGGCCTTGCCTTCAATTATATAGCTGAGCCCGAGGTGGTTTGTGAGTGTGTTTCCCACATACCTAACTTTTGGCCATTTACTTTCTTGGTAAACTTTGCCCCAAGTTTTTGGGGTCTGGCCAAAGTCACAACAGCAATTTTGGGGTATCTGGAAGTCTGAAGGCGCCATCAGGCTTCTGATGCACTCGCCTCACAGGTACAGATTGACCTGCTGGCGGCACCATACCCCCAAGAAATGAAGTTCATTTTTTATGGTGGCGTTAAGTGTGTGCATGTGTATACGTGTGTGAATCATCTGTGAATGGCAAGTATGGTTGCAGATAAATCACACTGACTGGATTTCCCATAGGAAATAATGGGGGTTCTACACCCAAAAGATGGGGACAGTTTGCTGGAGAGACAGATATTTTCAAGTTCCCTTTTCCCTGGAGAAATTAGTCGAGTATGACAAAGAAGGTGGGTGAAGAAAGATGCCTGAGGAAGCCCCTTGATCTTTAAGTTCTTTTACCAGCTGCCGTTTCCTTTTGATCAATATTACTTTAAGACTAAAGCACTTGGATTCTGCCTGAAACCGGTTGCTGCTTTTTCTCTGCTTAAATTTGAGTTTTGTGCTTTCCACTTCATGTTTTCTGTTGTGTATATGGGATGTGTGAGGGAATGTTCTAGAGAAACCTGAGTCCTCGGGTGGAAAATTTTAATAAGGAGAGTGGTAGTGCTCTGGTAATTTTTGAGAAAGTCCTTTACTCCTTCTGTAGCTGGCCCAGAGAGAGATAGAATAAATTAATTTTTCAACTTAGCTCTGTTTCTCTCTCTGCTTGACATGGCTGATCATTTTGAAGGCTCCCACAGAGTGGGGAAACGGGGACCCTCAACCTCACTTCTTGGCTGATGGAGGAGCTAGAGGGCCTATTGTGGGCATGATGTACTCCCTGTGAATGAAGCAGGAGGAGCGAGTTAGGCTCTAGAGAATCTGATACTCAGGCTCATTTTACACCAGCATCTCTGAGGTCCTTCCGAACCAGAACATCATTTGTCTCTTGCTGAAAATGGAATGCTGGTGTGGTCACCTAGCAAAGTCATTAATCTTGATGTCACCTGTTTTAGCTGTGGACTTTACTTCGGGGCTTGAGAGTTGTTTTGCAGAAAATATTCAATCCTAATGATGTTTATTGTGACTGATATTATAATGGGTGAGTTCTGTGAATGCCACCAGGGAAGCCATCCTGTGGTCAGAAGTTATTTGGTATCAGATAATTGGCCTTAAGTGGAAAGGTCAAACACAGATTAGACACAAAATAAATGAACCACAGTCAGCTTGGAATGATTATTTGTACTCACCTTAGGTCTGAGAATGACATTTATTTATTTATTTATTTATTTATTTATTTTCTTCCTTAAAAAGTTATATGTTAACATCTTTCTAGGTATTGGTGAGATGTTGAATGGAAATACAAAATCCACTTCAAACACCTATTCCATGAATCCATCACATCTCATTATCCCAAATTCTGAGAAGAAAGAGACTTAGGTTCAGACATTTTATATAGATCTTATGTGTAGTTATATGAGATTCATAGAATCACATATGTTCATAACATCTTCAGTGAATATATTAATGCATTTAAATACATTTCATCTATGTAACAGATATTCAAAATAGATTTCATGTACTTATCATTCTTGAAATTTGTGAAATTGGTCTCTACAATTAGGTCTGTTTGAAGAAACAGAGGAGATTAGGTAACTTTTCCAAGATCACCTGGTTTGTCAGGGTTCTGAATTTCAAATGATAGAAACCAACCCTGATTCATGTAAGCAGAAAATAAATTTATCGAAATCATACTGGGTAGTTGTTAGCATTTTCAGGATAGAGAGAGATAAGAATACAGGTGGAGAGACCCCACACCCAGGAATAACACTGCCTGAGCCACCACTTTCACAGGTTCAGGTGCAAACCCCTCAGGCACATCTTAGACGTTTTGGGCACAGGAAGAGTGTCTCAGCTTCCAGAAGGGCTGCCACAGACTTGCTGCTTCTGTGGCCAAGAGAGGGATCTGGGTCTCAAACCTGCTTTAGAAACTTGAGAGATCAGGGTTATAAGGCATCGAGTTCCTGGAGTCATTGTTGGAACTGGAGAGAACAAGTGAAGTGTGAGGGTTGTAATACATAGTGGAATATGAAAGTATCTGATGATAACAGATCTACAACAAAACCACTTAAAGGTGCTGAATATTCTTAACATTAACAAACAAACACTGTCCTCCCGTTGTTCATCTATTTGCTCGAGCGGGCTCAGTAACGTCTCTGTTTTTGAGACTTTTTGTTACTGTGTTTGGCATATTGAATACGTCACGGGTAGCTTGCCAGGCTTTGCCGTGTGGGAGAGATACTCTCGGTAGCTTGCTGGGCTCTTTGAGAGGGGAGGAGGAATCAAACCCTGCTCGGCCAGGCTGACTGCGCGCAAGGCAAACGCCCTACTGCTGTGCTATCGCTCCAGCCTTAACATTAAAAATTCATAAACTTTTTTAAAACAAAAGTTTAAAAATAAAAAGATTACAAATAAGTCTCCAGTTGCTTTGACCCTCATCATCAGTCTCTAGGGAATTCCTCATATTAGAAGTGCCATTTGAACCTTTTCTATGCATTTTCCCCTATAGATTTGAATGCTAGAAGATCTTTAGTCGTGAGTGAGTGAGTGTGTGTGTGTGTGTGTGTGTGTGTGTGTGTGTGTGTGTGCTCTCTAATACTGTGCTTCGAGACTTCTATGTTGAGACATACATATCAACCTCACTGCTTATGTACTACATAATACTGGATTCACTGTCACTGTCGTCCCGTTGTTCATCGATTTGCTAGAGTGGGCCCAGTAACGTCTCCATTGTAGACTTTGTTGTTACTGTGTTTGGCATATAGAATACGTCACGGGGAGCTTGCCAGGCTCTGTCGTGCGGGCGAGATACTCTCGGTAGCTTGCGGGGCTCTCTGAGAGGGGCGGACGAATACTAGATTACTTGACCACATATACAGTTTGCTTCAATAAGCCTCTAAGCATCACCCAGGAAGTTTACATTGATACATTTTTTTTTTTTTGCTATTGCTAATGCTACTACAGTGACTATCCTTGATTGTGTCTCTGTGTGGATGCTGCGTGTTTCTTTAGGATGGCTATAGAGAATTGGAATGTATAATATTAACAAATACTGGGAAATTTCCCTTTAAAGGGCCTGCCCTAAGTTATGTGCCTTCTCACAGTGTTGAGACTGCGCATTTCCCCCACACCACAGACAATGGCAAATGTCTTAATGTTTGTCCATGTAAAACGCTTTTAAATGTGCATGATATGAACACTGGTTGACGATAAACATCTTTTTTCTTTCTTTCTTTCTTTTTTTTTTTTTTTTTTTTTGCTTTTTGGGTCACACCTGGAAATATACAGGGATTACTCCTGGCTCTGAACTCAGGAATTACTCCTGGTGGTGCTCAGGGGGCCATATGGGATGCTGAGAATTGAACCCGGGTCGGCCACGTGCAAGGCAAACACCCTGCCTGCTGTGCTATCGCTCCAACTCCAAACATTTTTTTTCTGTATCTGTTGCCTCTTTTCTTTGTGTTTTCTCTACTGGTCATGCCCTATTTTGATTTTTCTTCATCAATATTTTATTTATTCCTATATGCTGAATTAGGCAACAAATCATATATATATTTTTATATTTATATTTATATTTATATTTATATTTATATCGGAGAGCTAAGCAAGCTACTGAGAGTATCCTGCCCTCACGGGCAGAGCCTGGCAAGCTCCCCATGGCATATTTGATATGCCCAAAACAGTAATGATAACAGGTCTCATTCCCCTGACCCTGAAAGAGCCTCCAATCATTGGGAAAGAGTTGAATAAGGAGAGGCTGCTAAAATCTCAGTTACTGGCACTTGCTTGAGTAAATTGATGAACAATGGGATGACAGTGACAGTAACAGTGATATGCTGAAGACAAGGGGAGGTGTCTGTTCTCTTGCTATCCTATGCCCAGCAGTGTAAACCATGAAATTAGTATGCAAATATTCTTTGAAATAATCCAAGTCATCATAATCTCTGACATCAGCATAACCTTATTCTAGCTTTCAAAGACACAGTGTGAAATCTCCTTCCAAGAACTGAGCCTTGAATAAAAATATTAGAGCTTTTATATAAAAGACCTCAAGCAATTATCAATGGAAGCCAACCTGAAATATAGACAATAGAACTTTGATCTAAAGGGACTGCAGGTGGGGCAAAAGAAGGGATCTTGGGGTAAAGAGAATGGTTTCCAGTTTTTGAATATTTAAATGCATGTCCAGATATTTTTACTTTCTTTGAAAAAGTGCAGAGCCAGTAACTGGGGCCTTCTAGAAATGGGCAAAACCTCTTAAGTTTACCGTAATCTTTGATGAACCTCTATCAGCTGCACCATTTGTTTGTGGCTCACCTTGGGGGTCAAGTTATAAGTACTCCTCAGTCACTATGCTGTCAGGCCATAGTTCCAGATGCAACAAGACATGGTTCATAACGCTTGAAACGACAGTGATGTTTCCATAATGACTTCCTAGTTTGAAAAAGCTCAACCGCTTCATTCCAGCTTGGTAGCTCTGTGTGGTCTGGGTGTCCCGTGGCCAGCCTGCAGAGGCAGTGGCCACACTGGCGCTGATGCAGAAATAATTCTAGAACAATCATTGTGGAGGCAAGGGCCTTAGAGGCTGGGCCAGTCACACGGATGTTGTGACGGATCTGGGTCTTGGAGAGAGCCAGACATCACCTAGTGAGAGCGAAGGAGGGGCAGAGATAGCAATGCTTGTCCACTTATGCGTGACTTTTATCACTAAATTATATTTCCAAATCCTTGTTTAAATTATCTAGGTCTGTTAAAATGAGCTTTTTGTTTGGTATAAATGAGAGCTTTTGGATTATACTTTGGTGTTTCTTTTTATGCAGTTGACATTGCACTGAATTTTTTTTTCTTTTTGGGTCACACCCGGCGATGCTCAGGGGTTACTCCTGGCTTTGCACTCAGGAATCACTCCTGGCGGTGCTCGGGGGACCATATGGGGCGCTGGGAATCGAACCTGGGTCGGCTGTGTGTAAGGCAAATGCCCTACCCGCTGTGCTATTGCTCCTGCCCCTGCACTGAATTTTTTAATTTGTTCCTCCAGACCTATTAATGAGTTATTTTGTCCTCCTACTTCTCACTGGGTTTGGCCCTTGGCGGGTACTCTCAGGAGATTGGGAAGAAGAATGAAATGTGTTTGTTTGTGTATATTTAATTCCTGATTTATTCATTCCTGTAGTAGTGGTTGCATTTCTCTGTGGCAACCACATTTCCTATCTGAAGCACCCGATGTTTCAGGTCTTTTTGAGTTCTGACAAAATTCCTTCATTTGTCCCCTCATAAGTGTTAGCAAGTTTGCAGGAATGCCAGCCTGGGGCCTTTCTTTCCCTCAGCTTGCTCATACCTTTATGAGAGAGTTCTTGCAAACTCTCTCAAACCCTTTCAGCAAGCCATCTGTTTTCTGCTATGATACTTAATATGATAGTCACCCAACATTTCCTGTCCCCATGACAGGTATCTTACAGTTTGAAGGGTGGGGCAGAAACCCAAGGGTGGAATAGAATATGTCAACTAAACTTCAAACCATGACACCATCTGGACTGAGCCTTACGAGGTAAGCTGAGAGTAAGGGAATTGAGAGCTGAGGGACTTGGTCTAAAATTGAGACAATAGAGAAAACCTAAAGGAAAGTGAGTGTTTTGGGGGCCACATCTGGAATGTAGCAGAGAAAGATGCATTCTGACTGGAGTTATTACTCTGATTGCAACTTGAAGGGACTATGGGCAAGTGATCTGGGTTTTGGTTTTGTACGGCGTTCAAGCTCATGTTTATACACACCCTCATTGGTAAGTAAGTCTTTAATTTCCTTATACCTTGAGAGGAAGCACATTTCCTGTGACTAGGTCTTTTCCTGCCTCTTCATTACAGGATCTGAACTCTTCACATGTAACTTGGAATGACTCAAGACATCTCTGTCTTTGGTTCTTTCTCACCCAAGTGGTCTTCTTTGCCAGTGTTCTCTATCATGAGTCTTTTTTTTTTGGGGGGAGGGTCACTCTCAGCGATGCTCAGGGGTTGCTACTGGCTCTGAACTCAGGAATTGCTCCTGGAAGTGCTTGGGAGACCATCTGGGATGCTGGGGATTGAACCTGGGTCGGCTGCGTGCAAGGTAAATGCCCTACCTACTATACTATGACTCCAGCCCCACTGTCATGAGTCTTAAGACTTGGTCAACTATGGTGATTCTTGTTTTTTGTTGAAAATCAACAGGAAGGCTAAAACTCCTTCCAGATCTGATGGAGATGTCCTACCAGGCCCCCACAGCAGGGCCTCTGCTCCCTCCACTTCTGGAACATGGAACTTATTCTAGAACTTTGGTCCCACTTAATTATGAAGAGATGTTTATAAATTGTACTTACGGGAAGGAATATTAAATTTTTGTACATTTTAGAGATATCAGAAGTAGCAAGATAGTTTACTAACTGTACTTGGAAAATGGAATCCCTACAAAAAGAGTTATGAAAATCCTGTTTTATTTTCTTTTTAAGGTAAAGGCATAAACCTCTGTGCATGAAACCAGAATCTTTATAGGCCATGCAAGAGAAAGCATATTAGCCAAAGGGAAGCAAAATTTCCTGGGATAGAAGGGACAGGAACAATTCTTAGGGTAAAGGGACATTTTATCCATGGTCTACTAAGCTTCTTATCCAGAGGAGGACACAGATAAATATGTATGAAGCAGATGCACATCTTTTTATCATGCTGTGTGTCAGTGAGCCCCAAGACCATTTCGGTGGTTTACTAGGAAGGTTTTTAGACTAAGCATACAGTCTCATTAATGATTATGATTTATTTTGTAAAATGAATTTTAAGCAAAATCATCCCAAGGAACGATACATGGGGGAAGGACTAGAGCTAGCAACGTGCAGATTTCAAGATCCCAGCCCAGTCACATGTGACAGGGCTAATTCCTCTACCAATTGGTCACGACCCATGTAAAAATTGTCTGCCAGAAAAACTTATTAGAGACACAGTCCCCAGAAATTTCACTGGGGGTTGTCACATAGGCAGGCACTCACTGCCAGACACATACATTTCTTTCCAGAAAGATACAGGGTTCACTGTAAGTCATGCTGTTTTCACAATGAACCCTTTGAATAAATCTGGGAATGGTGGAAACCCTACCCAATTCCAAATTTCTAGACACCTCCAAGGCTCAGCCTTGCAATAAGAATCTCTCCTCAATCCTGTGGTTTGTTTTTAATCTCTCAGTATCACTCGGATCACTCCACTTCTATTTTCATGCTGATGGAAGCTAGGGTTCTTTAAATACTGTCATGGGGGCTTTGGGATGGTCTAGTGGCAAAAGGCTTACAAACATGAAGCATGAGTTTGAACAGCCTTCATATGTTGAACATAGTTCCAAGCTGCAATTCTGCCTGGAACTTCTGGCACACAACCAGGCATGTGTAAGTCATACAACTAATGAGTGTGACTCTAGTGAGCAGCACAAGGAAGTAGCACCACAACTAGGCACGTACAATCCTTGGTCATTGCAATAGCAACAACAAAGGGAAGGGAAGGAGAAAAATAAACACTACCAAGGAGGCTCTCTGACATAATTTTTTCTAAATTGTTGTGTAATTTCCTCGAGACTATCATTTTTTTCTTTAATGCATTTAGATTATTTAGAAACAGCTACCCATTTTCATAGTCCTGATAATTATAATGTGTCCTATTCCTCTTCAGTACTGGAGATGCTGACCAGTTCATCCATATCCTGTCCCAGTTGTCTGTGTCTTAGCAATTTCACTATGCTCAGGTGACAAGGATGGATAATGCTCTATCTGTAATCAGTGATGGGCTCTTCATTTCCAGATACCCAATCAGTGATCCAACACCGGAATTCATTTTTTGAGTATGATTCTTAAGATAGCTTCTCGTACCAATTCTCTTAGGTCAGTGCAGAAGATAGAATAATGGCTCCAAAGTCATCCATGTTCTAATTCCTTAAACTTCTGGATATATTTACTGCTCAAATGTCTTTTAGGGTGTGATTCAGTGAAGGATATTGATTTGGGAAGGTTACCCTGGACTATCCAAGTAGGTCCAGTGAACTCAGAGGTGTCACTGAAGGGACAATGCAACATTGGAAGGGAGAATCAGAGAAGGTGACACATGTTGGAAGCCAAGATCAGAATGCTTCAGGGCCAGGAGCCAAGAAATGCAATTGGTTTCTAGAGGTTGAGACAGATATTTACATGTATATGATTTGTTGGAAGTATGTTGTCAGGAGAGTATGTAAGAGAAGGAGGAAGATAAGATTAGAGGGAATTGGTAAGCAAGCCTGCAGACCTGGCTACACTCTCTCCTCAGCCTGATTTATGGGGCATGCTACTCTGGACACCAGTCACAGTACAGCCATCCTCTCTGCAGACAGAGGCTGCCTTTGATTCTGATTTCAGGCAGTCACTGGGGTCGTGTGAGCAGCACACACCCTCCAAGATGACTTGTGTCCCCAGAAGAGTTCTCTAAGAAGACAGGCACGTGAGAACAATTAGCAACTGGTGATGGATGTCCACTTCCAGCAAAGGGCACTTTAGCACAGGGCATTACTTGGGCACTCTAATAGGGCAATAATCCACCTGACACATCTAACCAGAGAAGTAAAAATATTTAAGCCATGGCAGTCCTTTCTAGCCTGATTGATTGGAGCTCCAAGTGCAGACTCATGCTGAGTGGTAAAGTAATGGAGTGAATTCAGCTGCTTAGAAACCACTTACTTGGTGATTTTGCAGAATTCTGCTATTTTACTAAATTTGTGTACCTTTTGCTTTTACTCATTCAAACAGCCTTGACAGATCCTAGCTGATCGGTGATCTTGTAATTAGTATCAGAGCACTTGCATGACCATGTATAAAGAAAATCCCCTTGGTCTTGTAGACTTGCCTGGAAATTTTTGGCTGGTCTGTAACCCCTGAGAGGATAGCGCTGGTCATTGAATGCTACTCCTTGGTCTGTTGCCTGACTTGATGAACACAGGAAGTGAGACACCAGTAGACAGTCTCCAGTGGAAATAGGATTTCAGCTTTAATTATTTTACCCCTTGACGGCACAACGCACACATCCAAACTGATGGAAAATGGGATTCTTCACTGAGCTGCAACATGCCCCAGATTCATAATTTGATACAAAAGCTTCACACAAATTGAAATTAAAACGCATTTTAGATGCTTCCTCCAATCAAAACAGTGTGTAACAGGCTGCTTCTCTCTTTCACTAGTTTTCTATAGAAATAGGGAAACTGGGAAGTTTTGCTCTTGGTGACTGTAGAAGTAACACAATCTCCTTGCTTGTTAATGGCAGGCAAAAAAATGAAATAAAATGAAAACCAATTGGAGGTCTAATTATCCTTTAGAAAATGACTTTATCCTGTAGAGTGGCTCATGGAATGACTATGCAAAAGACACCTTCCCCTTTTCATTTTCTTTTTCCTTTGTACATTAACAGGGAGAGTCACACTGGACACTTAGGACACCAGCAGGAAGGGTTACATGGGATTCAGGAGATGAGGTACACTTGTTCAACAGCAATGGCCAGCTACATTTGTGCGAGTTTATACCTAGGAAAAGGCCCTAACTGTGGAATTTCTGAGTCCAAGGGCGTATATACTCTTCATTGTGATGGTTCTTGCCTCATTGCTCTCTAGGGATATTGCTCCAATTCATATTGTCC
Organism: Sorex fumeus; assembly: GCF_029834395.1. Taxonomy (NCBI): domain Eukaryota; kingdom Metazoa; phylum Chordata; class Mammalia; order Eulipotyphla; family Soricidae; genus Sorex; species Sorex fumeus. The sequence goes on from NW_026606179.1 coordinate 60,613,130, forward strand.
CTGAAGTGGGAGACAAACATATGTTTCTTCACATCCTCGCTATACCATGTCCTAGAAAGCTGAAGAATTGCCTGCTTGTCAGGGCTGGGAGAGAGTACAGTGGTTGGGGCACCCCACCGCATGGATTCTGAGACTCTCAGAGTATGGCCCTAGAGACCCTGAGGACCTCCGTGTGTGGCCCAGAAGGTCCCTGAGCACTGCAGGGGTGGTTCGAGTGAGTGCTGATGAAAGGTCCTGAGCAGTAACACATCCTTGGGCTCTAGCATTGAATTTCTGGCCAGTGGGTTGCGTATTGGTAGGAGTAACCCTGGGCTCCCCAAGTATCACGTGGGAAGCCCTCCCCTGGATAATGAAGTCCTGCTTGTTAAGTGAAAATGATCACTTGTATCACTTTTTATCCTGTTGCTCATCAGTTTGCTCGAGCAGGCACCAGTAACGTCTCCATTCATCCGTTTCATGTACTAATGTAGCCTAATGGAGTCTGCTCGCTCCAGGAACACAAAGTGAGTCCCGTTATTTTTACTGTCTTTGGCATATCGAATACACCACGGGTAGCTTGCCAGGCTCTGCTGTGCAGGCGGGATACTCTTGGTAGCTTGCCGGGCTCTCCTAGAGGGACGGAGGAATTGAACCCAGGTCAGCCACATGCAAGGCAAATGCCTTACCCGCTGTGCTGTGCTCCAGCCCAAGTGGAAATGATAGTTTAATATTATATATTTGTGAGGACAGTTAGGCATCTCTTCATTGCTTCTTGACTGGTTGCTTTCCTACAAACTGTCTAGTTGAATTTTTTCCTATTGTCTTATTTATCTTTTTTAGGCGTTGATCTCTGGTTTTGTTCATTTTTCAAAGCCTTGAAAGGCTCTAGTTCTTCTGTGTATAGCTGGCCTTGTAGAAAGAGTTTGGTTGAACTAACTTTCCTCCTTCTCTTTCTTTCCTTTCCTCCACTTTCATCTTTATTTCTAAGTACAGTGCTATGCACCCTGTGGACACAATAAACACGTGCTGATTGACTGTTTTATTTATCTGATTTTTATAGCTTCTTTCCTCTGAAGAGCTCCACAGACTTTATAGTCATTAACTCAATAACCCTCAAAGCACTCTAGTGTGGCAGCTGTAATTACTGCCGGGGTGTTTGAGATGGTAAAACAGAGGAGACCAGATTTCTCCAGTTTTATTCTTTGAGAACCTCAGGAAGGGGTCTTTGGAGGACTTCACCTTCTTTGAAACTATGACCAAAAAGGTTTAGCTAGAATGCCTTCATGTTTATGGTAGGATACCGTTACATTTATATTTATCTGAGATTTCTTTTTATCTATTCTAAGAGAGAATGAGATTGGAATTAATTCTGTGTGCCTTGTTCAAATTCTATTTTGTCCTCCCAGAAATTGTATGATGTCAGATAATAACAGTAAGTAGTGATAATTGAACTTGTACCATCTGTTAAGCCATGCATTGAGTGTTTTCCTGCAATGCCTCTGTTGATCTTTGGAACAATCCAATGACAAACCGAAAGGTTAAGTAACTGACCCGGGATGGCATCGAACTGACTGTTGAATCTTGTAGTGGGATGGTGGTATTCGGAAGTTGTGCTCATGTTCTCATTCTCAGACATGTGAATATGACCTTATTAGTAAAGAAAGTATTTGTAGAGGTACTTAAGTTTAAGATTTTTGCTTTTGAATTTGGGGCCAGACCTGACAGTATTCAGGGATCACGCCTGACTCTGTGCTCAGGGATCACTCCTAGCAGTGCTCAGGGGACTGAGCATATGTGATGCCAGGAATCAAACCAGGGTCAGTCAGGTGTAAGACCAACAAGTGCCTTAATTTCAAGTTAAAGATTTCAAAATGAGATCATCCTGAAATATCTAGGGGGTCCCTAAATCCCACCACCAGAGTTATATTAGGAAGGGAAGAGAGAAGACGGTGTTGTGAAGATGGAGGAAGAGACTAGAGTGATGCGGCCGCCATTGGGGTCCTCCTGAAGCTAGCAGCAGCTGGCAGGTAAGGGAAGTTGCCCTTAGAGTCTCCAGACAGGGTGCACTTTGCTTTGTGGCTTTGCTGATCTTGAACATCTTGTCTCCAGAGCTATAAGACAGCAACTTTCTGTTGTAGTCACAGGAAATGAGTTGTGTTGAGAAAGTAATGTAGCTTAACTGGATTCTGAGTCTGATAGCTTCACTGTAACTCAGTTCAGTGTTTAAACCTCTCTGTTTATTTCCTCACCGGTAAGCCAGGAAAACAGTTGCATGTATACCTGAGTCTGTGGGGAAGACTAAATGCGATGATGTGTGTAGAAGGGGGACAGCCATGCTTCCTAGATCTTGGTGCTTGTTGTTTGTAGTATTCTGGCTTTCATTTTCCACTGGAGGAAAAGTTATTAACGTACAGACCTTAGGCAGATACACACTCAATGCCCATGGCCAGGGTGCTCCCAGAGAGAGGGTGCGTTGGAGAAATTTGAAGCTAGATAAACTCACTGTGTTGGCTAGTTGGTAATTAAATAAGTGTCTTGGGGACATAAGTCTGTCCTTGGTATTTTTGTTTTATAGTTAGCTATGAAGTATTTTCTGTTGCCTTAAAGGAAAAGAAAGATGAAAGCTAGCTCAACTGAAGTATTTATATGCCAGAGTATAAAGTCAGCTATAATTTAAAGGAAAGACAAAGTATTTCTCTTTATAATAATAACAATACTTACTATTAACATTTTAAAACTTACTGTAATATTTAGAGTATACAATACTTCTCGGTTTCCAAGATCTGTTCCAGGTTTGGTGAATTATATAGAATATTCACAGATTTAGGATTTAGCTGTGTTCATGGTTCAGATTTATTACAGCAAAGGATACAAAGAAAACTCAGTGAAGGGAGAGAGCACTGGAGGGAAAGGCTAGAGTAAAATTGACAAACTCCCGAGAACCCTTTCCCCAGGACTTGTGGAATCCTCCCAGCAGCCAGCTGGGACAACGTGTGTGAAATATTATCTTTGTGGTAGCCTTTGGAGACCTAGAATCCACAGAGACTACGGAGGGGTGTTAAAGCAGCCCCCTTCTGCCCAGTGTGTGTGAAAGTCCCCGGTTGTTGGGGCTGGACTGAGCCGTCAAGATGAGCCCATGTAGACTGCACCGCACCAGGGGCAGGAACATAGGGACCCATGAAAATGGGCGAGATTTCTCGTGTGTCCTGACTGGTTTGGATGAAGCTGAACATCTATTTCCTTTAGGCTGATTTCAGTAAACAGTTTCATAAATTTCAATATATTGAAATGGGCAGTTTTCCTTTTCTCACAGAAGCCTGGATGGTCTTTGACATGCAGATCTCAGGTGAGAGACCAGCCTGATCTTTGACCTGTAGATTCCAGGCTTGAGCCCAGCCTAGTCTTTGGGATGCAAATCCAAATACGTGTAGCCCAAGAAAGGTTCCGGTTTTGGTTCTGAATCTCTTTCCTTAGGCCAAAATGCACTGGCCTGTGGATACAAGGAAACAATATATGCTTTGCCTGCCTCAATGTTCTTCCTGTTACTTCTTTTGATGACCTCACTGTATTGAGTCCTTTAGAGTATGAACTGTAGGATGGTAATAAAAGAAGATTTCGGGTCTCTCTACCTTTGTCACAGTGTCTGAGTGAACCTGGACCCTCCATGAAATAAATTTCTCTCACATTCCTTGTCTCAAAGCCTCTGAGTAAACGAACGTTCACACAACACCCGGCTCCCAGGAGAAAAACAATGTCAGATCAAATCACATTTTTTGTATTGTGTGTTTAGTAGACCCCTTTATCAGTTTTGGAACCCTCCAGAAACTTAGTTTCCCAGGTGTGAGCCTAGGGCCGGCCTGGAAAGTAGGTCTTTAAGGATTCCAGTTTCAATCCTGCCACACTTTTTCTGTAGAACATGTCATTATTATTAATCATTTTAGGCCATTGTCTTATTAACTGTTGCAGGAGTTTAATCAGATAGATGGTACTACTATCCCATTTTTAGATTTGAAGAAACTAAGGCTAAAAGAGCATAAGCATCTAAGATCATCACTGGTGGACGAAAACTTAGACGTGTTAGGCTGAAACTACAGGCAATAAGACATTCATTCCCATGACAAGGATGACTATGAAGGGAGAGAGGAATTGTTTAAATGGCTCTAGTAGACACCCTGGAGCCTTAGTTACATGGTAAAGTTTTCCATAGCTCGATGACTTTAAACCAGCCCATTCCCCATTCGATATTTCCACACAAGTTTCATATTAATGGCTGGTCAACCAGGGTGCTATGTCGTTGTCCTTCTCTGGTCCCAGCTACTGGAACAGCCACAGACAAGTCTAAGAGGAAGTGTGGGGTCACTTCCATTGACCAGAGCAAGCCACAGGACCTCATCTAGTTTCCTGCAGGAAGGGAGGATGGAAAGTTGATCCTACAGGGACTTTTCACTGAATAGAAACAGACTGGCTTCAGGTTATTGTCCCTTCCCTCTGAACCCTCTGCTGAGTCACTAAGCCACTTTTGACACTGGAACTTGAAGTCTAGGGGCAATGCCATCTGTCTTCTCAGTTTGCCCACAGACTACAGACCCCATGTGGGTGTTGATAAAAACTAGTGGTTCCAAGGCCCCTCCTTCATTAAGCCTCTGCCTTCTCCCTGTCCGCAAGGCAGAGTCTCGTGAAAACTGGAGCTGGGGAGAAACCTCCTGGGCCCGGAGAGGCTTTTATGAATTCCTGGCCAATGTTGTTTAGATATCTAAAACCCCGAGTTCCTTAAAAAAGAATTCCAGGGGTCTATTTATTAGCAAGCATGAATTTCAGCAGATTCTCATGTTCCTCTCTCTTGGCAGGGTGTGTAGGGATCTCCTGCCAGTTTCTGACAGGCTCATCGTTAGGTGCTAAGTGAAAAACATCATCATCCTGGTCTATTGATAGGTTCAAGTGACAGTGTATGTTGCCAATCTCAGCCAAGAATCACTTCTGACTATTTTCCTCTCCATCACCATGCTTGGGCAGGAACACCCTCAACCCCCCTTTTCAGGACTTGAAGACGCTCTCACCATATTAAGGCTGCATATGTCTCCATGGTAGGTTTGTGGAGAAATTAAACAGGGCATATGGCTTCTAGAGGGCTGCCTGGATCATGGCAGTGTCACCTCGCTCGGTGCCAAATGAGGCTGCTGAAAGGGCTGTATCCAGCTCCCGAAAAGAGAGGCACCCACCAAACTTATTCATTAGTGCTCTCAGAGACTGCCAACGTGAGCTGCCTGCTTGTCGAGGCTAGCCCTCTTGTGGACGGCTCTCACCCTGACCTCTGCCATCTGTTAGGGAAGGAAGAGACTTGCAGCTGGCCCTCTAATTCCTATGCAGTTGGTCGGGGGGTATCTATCCTTTGCATTCGCACAACACGGGCCACCTCATCTCTCTTGCTCCCTTTAACACATTCTCTACCAGGAAGTCAGATTCATCTTTCTAGATTGCAAAGCTGCTCATATACAATAATAATAGTGATGATGATAATGATAATAGTAATACAACAACAATAATGATCCATATATAATCACTAATTCCTGTTGACACCAAAATTCAGTGCAAAAAATTTTAACCCTCCCTGCATGGGTCTTTCTGGCTCTCACCCTCCTTTCTGGTCTCATAGGTGAATCCCCTCTTGTTCCCTATTTTCAAGCTCAAGAGGCCTTCTTTTGCCCCGCCAAGATGGTCATGCTAAGTGACTTCATGGAACTTGTCCCTGCCATCCTTTACACTTGCTCCTCCTTCTTTGGTGACTGCACATGGAGTCTTAGGGGTGCCAGGAGAGTGAGCCTAAACTTTCCAGTGCTTGAAGCCTCCGCTGAAGATTTGAATATCAATGGTCTGGAGAGAGACTCGGGATCTGGGCTTGAAGGGTTTGCAGGTGGTTCTACTGGGTTTCCAGGATGGAGAAGCTCTCACTTAGTTAATTCTTACACAGCTTTTATTTATTTTTTTAATTATTATTATTATTATTTGCTTTTTGGGTCACACCCAGCGATGCACAGGGGTTACTCCTGGCTCATGCACTCAGGAATTACCTCTGGCGGTGCCCGGGGGACCATATGGGATGCTGGGAATCGACCCGGGTCGGCGGTGTGCAAGGCAAACGCCCTACCCACTGTGCTATCGCTCTAGCCCCTTTACACAGTTATTAAATTTCAGTTCTGGGTTTTTTTTTTCAAGGCAACTTTTTCTCAGATCCCCTCTAGTTCAGAATATCGTGTTTTACAATGAAAAATGAAAAATCAGTTATATCACCTTTTCTCATAGTCACTTAATCACTTAACTTCCCGTTAGTCGTCGATTTGCTCGAGCGGGCACCAGTAACGTCTCCATTTGTCCCTGTCGCGTGCTAGTGTAGCCCAATGGCATCTGTTCGCTCCGGGAACATGAAGGGCCTCAAACCGATCGTTCATGATCTTGACAAAGAAGTCTGACCATCTGGTAGGTGGGCGGCCACGCGGTCTTTTGACATCCCGTGGAATCCAGTCAGTAACAGCTCTAGTCCAACGGTCGTCTTTAAATCTCATTACGTGACCAGCCCATCTGATTTTCGACACCTTGGCATATGAGACAGCGTCCCTGATCCTTGATCGTCGACGGATGTCTCATAGTACTTTTTAAAAATTTATTTTATTTTATTTTTTGTTCACAATAGTGAAAAATTGTTCACGTTGTTCATAGTAGTTCACTGCATTTAATATTCAAACACCAATCCCACCACCGTGCCCCTTCCTACCATAAGAGCAAAGTGTGTGAAGATCATTGTATTTCATCCTGGACCCATTCAAGTACTTACACAAGAGGTTATAAGAATGTATGTTAAATTCAAACAAATGTGTGCTACTTTTGGTACATCAGTGGGCTAGACTATGAAAGGTCAGGAGTTTTGAAATTTAGAATATGGTTATAGAGCAGATTCACTCATGGGTGAGGAATAGGTCACTCTCTCCCGGGAGCTTTATTTCAGAATCTCTGGATCTTGGCCATTGGTGAGATTATATGGTGCCAGGGACAGTTTGTGGGTGTGACTGCTAAGCTACTGGAAAACTAGGGAACTGAGGGGAGGAGGCCCAGTCCCACTCTGAGCAAGCTTGGAGATCTCAGAAACGGGTTCCGCATACCTGTTTTTTTCTGCAGGTTCTCTCTTGGGTGAGGCTTGTCCAAGCCTGTGGACAGCAGCGTTGAGCATGGCTGTGCAGTTTGGGCTCTTGAGGTTTTAGGCTGCCGGGGTCCTACTGGGGCGGGGAGGGAAACTCAATCCGCCCCACTTCGAGGTGCCCCGGTGAAGACAGTCTGGCACAGGGTTGGAATCTCCTCTCATATTAGTTAAGAGTTTAAATTTTGCACTTCATTGTGTGTATCCTGGTCTTTAAACTTCATGTAAACTGTGATTACATAACGCTGTTTACCAGTCTAACTCAAACACAGTCATAGTGAATAGGGCCTTGTGGGGGGTCTGTAAATAATAGTAATACAACTGAATGTATTTGGGGGCCCTCTCAAGTGATTTATGATGGGTCAACTAATTCTATTTAGAATTTAGGACTATCAAATAGGTTTTTTTTTAAATGTAGGAGTATTGCTGTTTATTAAGCCATTGATTAGGCTGATTGAATTGGGCATGAACTCCACCTTACTTTTTTTCTTTTTTATAAATTTATTTTTTGAATCACGTGAGGGCAGTTACAAAGCTTGCGGGTTTAAGTCTCAGTCATACAATGATGAAACACCTGTCCCTTCATCAGTGCCCATTTTCCGCCACCAAAACTCCCCATCCCACACCCTCCCCCACCTGTGGGGCAGATGATTTCGACATTACACTCTCTCTTTGATTTCATTCAATATTTCGACCCCAGACCCACCATTATTATTATTTGGTATTTTACCCCAACACTCAGATCTGCTTAAAAGGCAACCGTAGACAATTTGTTTTCTATTGCGAGTTATGAATAACATATGATGTTGTGTGGCCACAGTAGTGGCTGTCCGATTTTGGAATTCTGAAATTTTAACAATTAAATCTGGAGGGATTTCTGCCAAAGCCTGCTGGGTTTCGAGATTTGTTCCTAAGTCTCTGGGATCATGGCTGGTAAGCACTTGATCAGGAGCCAGAGAGGCTGTTCATGGGCGGCCACTCAGGGTCTCACTGGGGCTGGGAGCAAAGGGCTGCCTCCACCTCCATCCCATGAGGCCCCGTGTGTCTCATCACTGCGGGCCCAAACCTGACTGTCCAGTGGCCTCTGGAGGATGGTGGCCACTAAGCTGCCAGGGGGAACAGGCCAAGACTCGAAACCTATTCCCACCTGGGGTGGCCCGGTGCCTGTAACCTACTGCGGGGACCAGACTCATTTCTTCCAAAAGCCGTTGGGTTCCGAGATTTGTTTCTGAGTCTCTGGGATCATGGCTGTTAAGCAGTTTGATCAGGAACCAGAGAGGTCTTGCCTCCAATTATATAGCTGAGCCGGAGGTGGTTTGTGGGTGTGTCTTCCACATATCAAACTTTTGGAGATTTACTTTCTTGGTAAACTTGGCCCCAAGTTGTTGGGGTCTGGCCAAAGGCACAGCAGCAATTTTGGGGTATCTAGAAGTCTGAAGGAACCATTAGACTGCTGATACACTCGCCTCACAGATACAGACTGACCTGGTGGTGGCACCATACCCCCTATCAAATAGGTTTTAATGTTGCTTTTAACCAATTGATTATTCATCATATTAGTCACAAGAATCCAACTAGACTGACTTTCTTTAATGGTCAGGAGCAGTGTTAGGTGGCATCAATTGAGGAGTGTGATGTATGGAGTGAAAAGGTAGGATTGGTATGACTAGTGGCAGCATCCCATAGATTATGTGTAGAAGTGAAGCAGAAACAGATGGAAAGATTGTTTTAGGTGTGAAAACTTACTCTTCCAGGCCAGAGCAATAGTACAGCAGGAAGGGCATTTGCCTTGTATGCAGCTGACCTGAGTTCAATCTCCGGCATTCCATATGGTCCTCCAAGAACTGCCAGGAGTAATTCCTGAGTGCAGAGCCAGTAGTAACACCTGAGCATTGCAGGGTGTGACCCAAAAAGCAAAAAACAAAATAAAACAACAGCAACAACAAAAAACATGCGCATGCTTTGGGTGTCTAGTAAATTCTATAGAACACGGGTCAGCTGCATGCAAGGCAAACACCCTACCCGCTAAAATGGCATCTAAATAAAAAAGAACTGCATCCCACCATCCCCAAAGTCCCCATGACCCTCCACCACTGTCCCTGTGCTGCCTCTCTTCTGATCTTCTTTCCTGTCCCCTCCCCTAACTACCTTGTTTCTGGTTTTGTAGTATAAGCCCAGGAGTTTGTCATTGTGGGATTGGAGAGATAATATATCAGGTTGCTTGCTTTGCAGGTGGCCGACCCAGGTTCAATCCCAGGCATCTCATGTGGTTCTGGGAGCCCCTCTAAGAGTCAAACTTGAGTGCAGAGCCAGTAAGAATCTCTAAGCACTGCCACGTGTGACAAAAAACAGAAGAGTTGTCATTGTTCAGTGCTGTAGGCTTCCTTGTTTTGTTTAGAGTACCTTGCTCTAGAGGAAGGCAATGCATTTGTTTCCGAATCCTGCCTCCCACCCCCGGCCCCATTTTTTCCTCTTTCTTCTCTCTGTGCAGATTTCCCTTGCACATTTCCCCCAGGACCTATACCCTACACGTACCAGTGATTCTTAAATATATTTTTCCTATTTCCACGTTTCTCCAAACCCACAGAGTCACCTCTCCAGCTGGAAAGTCTCTTTATCTTAGCCAGGATGGAAGTCATTATATCTCCTACTCTTCACCACAAGTCTCAATCTTATTTTATCTGTTGGAATTGGAAAAATAAAGAATTTTCACTACAACTAGGTAGCAAGATCCTTCTCTCACACCCCCAATCTTTGGGTGGGGGGGATACTAAAATATTCTAAAATACTAACAAGTCTTTTAGTATTTGTTTCTAGACAGATACTAGATTTAGGAGAGGTTAAATACCAAAACTGGATATCTTTACTATCCTATCACAGTTTCAGCTATCGTCACCATTTTAATGATGCAAATCTAAATCTTTGAAGTCTTAGGATGATGATAACCAAAACCAAAGAAAGTGCTCAGAGGGTCATCAGTTAGAGACATGCTTGCTGCTGTTGACTCGGAGAAACAAACAACCAGCAGTGGCTGACTGTGTTTGCACCTTGGTTTTATCAGGAAAGATTATATACCGTACAAATGTATAAGTGAGTGGCAGATGTGTGCAGCACAGGCCTCGGAGAGAATAGAAGAGCCGAACGTGCATGAAAATTGATGGTAACAACTCTGGACTTGTCTCTTCACAACCCGGAAACTATCTGGCCAGGCTGTCGCCCATTAGATCAACCTTGGCTTCCTGTCCAGAGCGTTGAGGGTAGGATTAAGTGTCCTTTAGTCCTGTACGATATTTTCTCTACCACCATTATCTTTGCCACCAGATTACTATCTCCAGGAGTAGCCCCTTCGCTGTCATTGTCACACCATCCCCATCGTTTCCACTTTCACCACCATCTCTGTGATAACCACCATTATGTGCTCCACCACCATCACCTGTTTCCACCACTGTCATTATTGCCATCTCCAACATCACCATCTCCAACAACATCACCATCGTTCACATTAAAACAGTTTTGTAGCACCGAGCATAGAAAAACATACTAACACGCACAGATTGAAGCTCTAAAGTAAAACATATTACTAATCTCTTGTCATTGAATCCTTACAGCTTAGTAAGGCACTACTCCTGCCACAAATTGTCCATTGAGAGAGCCAAGTCCTAGAGAAATTAAGGTCACACAGCTAGCACGTTAAGAGCCAGGGTTCGTATCACCTCCAAGGATGCAGAACCTGTATTTTTACCATCGTTCCCTACAGAGACACCTTATCCTGACATTTGTCCACATCCCTCAAAGGGTTCTTTAACTTTGTGACATTAAATATATTGTGTCATTATTGGTCGTATTATTTGCTATCACCGCGACAAGACTTTGGACTGTTGAGGGCAGGGATTTTCCTCTTATTTATCTTGCTACCTTGAAGCCTAGCACAGTGTTTAGTGTAGAAAAAAAAAAAAGCTAACAAAGTGATTCCTTTATTGTTAATAGTGTGGATTTTGTCAGAGTTCCTTGAGGAATATTCTGTGTCACTTGCAACATAATTTCCAGGGAGAAATTTATACTTATTTTAAATATGTTTTAAGGCTTTATAAAGACCACCAGAACAGTCTCTGGGTGTGGGTAACCCAGAGACTAATCTACATTTAAAACACATTACCCGCTTGATTTGTGTTGTGTAGTTTGAGACCCGCTGTGTCTCCTGGGGCTGAGATTCTGGGATGATGACTTCCCATTTTATCCACATGGAGCAGTGAAAGAATCCATGGAGAATGTGGTTCTGAGAATATGTTTCTAACAGCATATGATTTCTGGGATTCTATATCCAGTTATATTGTTTTTGTTTTAAATTTTCTCATATCCTCTGTGGGAAGCCATATAAATCAATATGAATTAATAAAAGAAAGCTTCACTATTTCCCCGAGTCATCTGACAGGAGAAGCCTCAGTGAGGCAGCTGCCCTCATGGCTTCTAAAACTCAGATCCAGACCGACCAGAAGGCGTGTCTCAGAAGGCAAGAAGGCTCCACGGCATCTGGAGTGCTCAAGTGCTCATAAACCCTCGTGGAGTCAAGCCATCTGAAGTGAATTACTTCCCCACTTTGTGTTCTTTTCCTGGGTTGTTCAGATGTGAATGTGGTCCATAAACAAGCCCTCATCTTGGAGTTGGGAGATTTGAGCTAGTTTTCTTTCGCCGTAGCTGGAACAATGTTTTGTTTCTTGTTTTCATATCAGGGAAATGATTGATGAGACCTATTTGATTGGAAAAATGAAAACACAGACATTCTATGTTTCCTTATCAGGAAATTATTGAAGAAACCTGTCTGATTAGAAAAATGGAAATACGAGACTCACCCATTCTTGGCATGTATTTAAGATTTGTGCATTGGATATTGCTCTCCTGCCTACTTTTACTATTTTATGTTTTTTTTTTTCTTTCTGAGTCACACCTGGCGATGCTCAGGGGTTACTCCTGGCTCTGCACTGAGGAATTACTCCTGGTGGTGCTCAGGGGATCATATGGGATGCTGGGAATCAAACCTGGGTTGGCCGCGTGCAAGGCAAACATTCTACCCGCTGTGCTACCACTCCAGCCCCTACTTTTACTATTTTAAAAGATATTGATCATCAAAATTGCCATGTCACTATTCAAGGACATAGAAAAAAACGCTACTAAAATTTGTATGGAGCCATAAAACTCCCTGAGTGGCTCAAATAATTTTAAGAAAAAAAAACTATGGGTGACATTATAGTCCCTGACTTGATAGTAAAAAGCTGCAATAATTAAAACAGTGTGTTACTAGAATAAAATAAGACTCTCAGACCAATAGAATTGAATTTTGAGCCCGGAAATAAATCCTTAGATGTGTGGGCAATTAATTTATGACAAAGGAGGTAAATGCAGTAAGTGGAGGAAGGAAAACATCTTCAACAAGTGCTGCTTGGAAAACATGTTAGACATACTAAAAAAATACGGGACTCATGTTTTATACCATATACAAAAATTAATCCAAAATGTATTGAATATCTTGATAACATTACTGAAGATATAGGCAGAACTCTCCATGATCCTGACATCAGAGAACTCTTCAGTGATTTGACACCATTGGCGAAGGCTGGGATTAATTTTGGAACATTGTTCTCCTGGAGCCCAATTATGTATAATCTTGTAACTTTGTAATTCACAGTGATTAAAAAAACACAAAAGCAAAGATGAACAAATGGAACTACATAAAACAAAAAATGTTTTTGCATCATGAAAGTTATGGCTAAAATGAAAAGATGTGATGTTGAATGAGAGAAAATATTTCCATACCATACATGTGATGCAAACTCCCTGTGGCGTACCCAATATGCCAAGTACCAGTAACAATGATGGGTCTCATTCTCCTAAAGAGCCTTGAATATAATCTCAGGTCTAGGATGAAGGAGACGTTACTGGGGCCTGCTCGAGGCAATCGACGATTAACAGGATGATTTGTGATTTGTGATTTGTGACATGTGATTAGTATTGAAGGGCTAATATTCAAATGATCTAAAACACTTTTTTAAAATGAAAAAATGTAGGAGTACTGCTATTTGTTCAGCCATTGATTAAGCTGTTTGAATTGGGCATGAACTCCACATTACTTTTTTATTTTATTGTATCACCGTGAGATAGATTTACAAAGCTTTCATGTTTGAGATTCAGCCATACAATGATGGAACACCTATCCCTCCACCAGTCCACCAGTGCGTATTTTTCACCACCAATGTCCCAAGTATCATTGCCGCCCCCCCCCCCCCCTCACACACACATACACACATAGCAGGCCTCACCCTGCCTCTATGGCAGACACACACATAGCAGACAATTTCCCCAATACTCTCTCTCTCTCTCTCTCTCTCTCTCTCTCTCTCTCTAATTTTGAGCATTAATTTTGCTAGAATTTTCCATCACTATTCAAGCCTACCTGCCAGGGGCAGACTCTAGATAATATATTTTCCACCGCTCATTTCGAATATCACTAGAGCTCACATGGCCATAATTGTAAATGTAAATTTCTAGATTGTAAATGGTTGGGTTCCAGAGACATCTCTGTATGGCACTAATCCATTTTGGGATTCAATTGCGAGTCTCTGGGCCAGGGCTGTTGGTGCGCTAAGATGGCATCCAGAGGCAAATTGTGGGCTTGACAACAACACTTCTGAGTGGGCGGTGACTCGGGGAGGTACAGCCTGGGTCCTCTGCCACCAAGCAGCCTGGAGATTTAGTCCTGGGACCTGCAAACCTGGGACTTGCTTGTGGAAACTCTTGGTTACCGGGACTCCATCTGGAGTAGGCGGGGAGACTGCACCTGCTCCATCTGGGGTGTCCCGGTGATATTGGCTCGGTTTGGGACCCGCAGAGATCTCTGGCGCTGTGGTGTCTTCTGGGACTTGCTGCTGTGTCTCTGAACCAGGGCTGTTGGTGTGCCAATATGGCGCCTGGAGGCAAATTGTGGGCATTACAGCGACTTGCCTCTGTGTCTCTGAGCCAGGGCTGCTGGTGCGTTAAAATCCACATTATAAAACTTTTAGCAGATTATATTTTGGCGAGGTCCATCCTGAGATGGTGGAGTTAGGCTTGGAGTATGGCAGCAATTTTAGATTGTGGAAGCACGTGGCTGCCTGGGACTCTGCTTGGGCGGGCACAGGCCAACCTGCCCCCTCCAATTTACTCTGGCCTATTCAGCCATGTATGGGTGCGAGCTTAACTGCGGCTTTTGATCTCTTTTGAGATTTATTTAGGGGTATCTGAGACAAGCTGGAGCGATAGCACAGCGGGTAGGGCGTTCGCCTTACAAGCGGCCAACATGGCCGACCCGAGTTCGATTCCTCCGCCCCTCTCGGAGAGCCCGGCAAGCTACCGAGAGTATTCGATATGCCAGACACAGTAACAACAAAGTCTCCAATGGAGATGTTACTGGGCCCGCTCGAGCAAATCGACGATCAACGGGAGGGCCTTTACCTTTACCTTTACCTTTATCTGAGACAAGGTAAATAGTAGAGTTTACAGGGTGGGGCTGGAGTTGTTTCGCTGGGGAGACTGCCAGTGCTTCCATGTGTATTGGGAAGCGGGGGAGGTAGCCCACCCCAACTCTGAGTGAGCTTGTATAACTGAGCCAGAGGTGATTTGTGGGTGTAACTCCCACATACCTAACTTTTGGCCATTTAATTTCTTGGTAAACTCATTCCCAAGTTGTTGGGGTCTGGCCAAAGGCGCAATGACAATTTTGGGGTATCTGGAAAGCTGAAGGCAACATCAGTCTGCTGATGCACTCGCCCCACAGGTACAGGTTGACCTGTTGGCGGCACCATACCCCTGATCTAAAACACGTTAAAACTCAACAAGACAAAACCAACCACCTCAGAAAATGAAAAGAACTGACAGACACTTCTAAGAAATTATGCGACTGACCAATAGGCATAATCATCACTGATTCTCAGGGAAATGTGAATCTAGACTATGAGATCCCATATTACACTACTGAGAATGGCCTTTTCAAAAAGCCTGTAAGCAAACATCACCGGTGAGGAAAGCAGTGAAAAAGAAACTCTCACTTATTCATTCACTTAAATTCTGTTTCTTGGCTCTTGCCCCAATACCACAAAAACTAATCCAAAATTTTACATGCTTATATATGTTCATTAGAGTGCTATTTAATCTAGCCAATGTCTAAAAATGCCCAAAGACAAGGGAGTAGATACAGAAATTGTAGTGTATATACACAATGGGATACTACTGAGCTATAAGAAAAGATGAAATCTTGCCTTTTTCTACAACTTACATGGAACTATAGGGTGTCAGATTAAGTGAAATAGATCAGAGGGAAAAGGACAAAGTTCAGATGATCTCGTTCAACTGCAGAAATCAAGAAACAGCAAGGGAATGGACAAGAGCCAAAACCCTTAGATTGTGACAATATTACTGAGGTTATCAGCTGGGGGTAGGGGAACAATGCAATGATTATAAAGGACCTGGGGACAGAGGGAGAGACGTTTTGGGAATTTGGTGGTGGTGCAGCAACTTCCTATGAAGAAGTATAAACAGTACCACCATTATATATGTTTTAAAAATCCTTTTAAACAAAAGTTATAAAAGAAACAGTGACCATCATAATTCTAACCATTTTATGATCTTGTGAGACAATGAGGAATAAGGTAATTGAATCCCTGTCACCAATGCTCTTGACGCCTGGCAGTGAGATGACAAATAAAGACTCACAGAATCCTGCACTTCACAGACTATCTCCATGAGGAACCTCCAACAACGCGTTGTTTGTGTGTCACATAATTTGTATTTTCAGCCATAGATTTTGAAGTCTGTCAGTAAGATAGACTGAAAAGTATGACCATAATCTACTCCTTCTAATCTGGCCTTGCAGATTCTCCCATTAGGAAGGAACATCCACTTTCCTTTCTCTGGGAATTTTTAGAATCTGGGCTGGCTCATGACTTGGCCTAAGCAGTACGGTAGTGGTGATGGCAATCTAGTTCCAAGTGTAAGTCTTGTATTTTGTAAAGTTTGCCACTGCTAGGTAGCAAGAAGGAGAGCCAGGGTGTACCAATAGGAGACCGGGGACTTTGGCTATCCTGAAATTGCCTCATAGCTAGATTTGTGAGTGAGGCCATACTGGACGAGCTGACTATAAGCCAACTGCCCAGAGACATATGGGCCAGCCCTGCTGAGCTTAGGCAAGTCTCACCTGGACCATCAGCTCAGCCATCTGCGCAGCGGAAAATGATAGATGCTTATGAATTTTAGTCATTAGGTTTGGGATTGGTTGGTAGTGCAGCAGTCGCTAATGGATATTGTTTCAGATTTAGCAGCCATAATTCAGTCATCTTGGCATCATGGTAGACTGCCAGTCAATGAATTTATAAGTGCCTACCAGAGCCAGACTCTGATGATATTGTGGGGGGGGGGGGAATGGAGGCTGCCTCAGGAACTGTCATTTAAAACTAGAGAAACAAATTTATGTATGTACAAGGACGCAAAGGAATCTGTGAATCCTCTTGAGTACAAGCAAGAAGAGGGCATTTACCCTGGTTCTTCATCATGACTTTGTGAAAATTTAATTTTTTCACATAAAGACTCAATTTACTCTAGAAAATGCGTTTGAAGATATCATCTTCTATGGGAGGGTGTTTTGCAGGATTTTTGGTGAACCTGGATACAGTTATCCTCCTGTCTTCTTGATCCAGGACTCCCTACAGAGAGTAGAAAGGGTAGGATTGGAATACCTTTCTCCTGCTCATTTCCCAGACTGGGGACACAAGTCAGTGTAGGAGGACCTGTCACATTGTAAAATGAGAAGACCTGTTGGTTCAGAGATATGGCTCAAGTAGTAGAATACACGACTTACATATGTGGTCCTCAGTTCATTTCCTGGCACTGCATGACCTCTAAGCCTGGTCTCTGAGCATCACTGGGTATGGTCTCTGAGCCACCATAAAGAGAAAATGAGAAATTTGTTGGCCCATTTTCTGAAAAGTGGTGAGTTAGCAGCTGTGGTGTTTTATATCTGTAGTCACCAGAGCCTTCTCCACAGGGTTCTTACTATTAAACTCAAATGCTAAGTCCCTTTCTCTGTTCATTGAGAATCGTGTGTCTGGGGGCTGAAGCAACAGTGGCTGGAATGCTTGTCTTGCGCGCAGCCAATTAGCGTTTTTAGCAAGATTCAAGTAAGTGTCGATGCAGTTAGTTCAGGCTCTGTTGTCTCATGTTCAATCTCTGGCATCCCATATGGTCCCCTGAGCACTGCCAGGAGTCATTCCAGAGTGCAGAGCCAGGAGTAATCCCTGAGCATCGCTGCTATGCCTCCCTCTGCCCAAAATAATATAAAAGTGTGTCTGGGGGACAGGGAAGGTTTCCTGAAAATGACACTGAGTGTGGGCACTTCCTGGAAATGACACTGAATGTGGGCACTTCCAATGATCCTCTTTCCCCTGGAGTCTTCCGAGTCTGAGAATTTTTTCCAGTTGAGTTACAGGGATCTTAAAATGACCCCCTTGGGTTTGTCAGCAGGTTCAGCAAGGACGCTCCCAAATGAAAACAAGCTTACCCATTTACTTCAACACTTCAAAACGTTTATCTGTGTCAGGTTCACCTGTGAACCCGAACATGTACAGTTCTCCCTTTCAGAGCTCTCAGATGTATAGTTTCTGTTTTGTAATTGCTATAGTATACATGGTAATTGAGGATGGGAAGGAGCCAGAACAACACAGATTAAAGGTCCTAGGGTAGCAGAGTTGGTGGTGAGCACAGCGTCAGTCTGAGTTGAGCCTCTGGCTCTGCCACTCTTTGGTGTATGACTCTGGCAACTTACCTTACTCCTCTGAGTCTTGACATCCTCATCTGGCAAGGGGATAATGATAGTACTTATTTCATAGGTTTTTGTGAGAATGAACTGGTAAATGCATGTGAAGTGCTTTAAAGAGTAGTAACATATATTGAACATCAGATAAAGATTAAAAAAAGGAACTAAGACTTCATTTTCAAGCATAAAGCAAAACAATGAAACAAAGAGTTTTCTGGAAAGGAGGAAAATACATATTAAGGACCAGCCTTGCAGAGATTCAGGGGCAACCATGAAATATCTGCAATTTCCCTAAGCAGAGCATCTCAACCTAGAGTTTGCGTCAGGTTCCTTATGGGTATGTTAAAACAAAGATTATTTGGTCTCCACTCTCACAGTTTCTGATTCAGCAGATCTGGGGGAAAGGCTCTGAATTTGCATTTTTAGCAAGATCCAAGTAAGTGTTGATGCAGTTAGTTCAGACTCTTGTCTCTAGGGCTTCCTGTTCTCTTAATAACCGAACCTCAGATCTCACTCATGAACTGGGTCCTTGGTTCTTTTCTTTAAGTCTGCTCAAGCAGTATGTTTGCCAAGAAGGCACTGTCATCGTGCTTGGATTACATTATGTTCTCTTGCAAAAATGCTTACCTAGACCTCCCTCTTCTATTGATCCTTACCCCCCAACACAAAAATACACTTTACTGGAAAAGGAGAATCTTCTGTTTTTTTTTTCTCTAGAAGTTATCTCTGATATAGGTGTTGAACAAGAAGGCTAAGGGCAGAGGGAGAGCCACCACATGGTGTGTAAGTAGTCCTGGAACAATCTAGACGGCTGACCACAGTTTTGTCAGCTGCTCCTGGAATCTTTCACCCTCGTGCTTGTCCATTCCTAATATGGCTTCAAAGTCCACCTAGACAGACCCACTACAGACCACTGAACTATTGCATAAAATTTTGTATGGGTCTCTTTTGGAGTAATGAAAATATTTTGGAATTGGAGGTGTCAGATAACAATTGTTCCTTTAAAGTTTTAGCTCAACATTCTTCAATACTCTTACACCTGTGGTCTGTCACCTGTCTTTCATACCTGTCTTTTCTACTGACCAGCACCTACAGCCAAAGTGGCAGACTGTTGTTTTTCAATCTTTCCATACCTGTGGACTGGTACCACTTTATAAATCTGTAGTTGAAGACCACTATTTTATACTATGTGGATCTTGCTTCAGTTTTTAAAAATGTACATGAAATCCATTCTATACATTTTAAAATATTAAATATTACTTTCACAAATATTCCCATATACCTTCTCAATCCAACCTATGTTTAAAGACGCTTTGTTGATAGCCAGGGATGAAATGAATACTCCATCAAAACAATTGGGTTCACACTAGAATCTTCTGTGTGGCCTTTTCTCACAGTAAAGGTGCTGTATTAAAGCATAATTGTGAATACATTTTCGTCAGTAAAAAGTATCATTCCTGTCTTGCACTTTGGCTCTTGCTGTTAGTTTTCTCTGGCAGGAAGGCTCATCCCTTCATCCATTTCTCTGCTCAAAGAGGTTTTTATATATAACATATGATGAGACTAACACTCAAGGGCAGTAGAAACAAGGGCCAGGAGCATTGGTCTGCTGTTGGAAGTGCTGGGGAAGAAGGCAGCTGGGATAGAGAAGGGACCACCATGACAACAATGGTTGGAGCGATCTCTCAGAATGGGAGAATAGGAGATGTATGCTGAAAGTGGGTAAAGGACTAAACCTGATGGTCTCTCAGTATCTGTACCGCAAGCCATAATGCCTCGAGAGAGAGAGAGAGAGAGAGAGAGAGAGAGAGAGAGAGAGAGAGAGAAAGAGAGAGAGAGAGAGAGAAGAAAAGTACCTGCCATAGAGGCAGGTGGAGGTGGGTGGGGGCGAGCTGGGGGTGGTGGGAGGGATACTGGGCACATTGGTGGTGGCAAAAGCACACTGGTGTTGGAGCATTGTATGACTGAAATCAGTCATGAAAGCTTTGTAACTGTGAGAATACAAGCAACAACAAACCAGCCAGCAATTACTCATTCTCAGCAATCACTCTTTCACATTAGACCATTGAAATGGTATTATCACTCTTGGAAGTGGCCTTGCCTTTTTGTTTACTTGGTTTTTGTCTGTTTGTCTTCATCACTAGAATGGTATACAATAAAGGAGTTATGATTAATCTTACTTAAATAGAGGGTTGAACCTCGCTAAACTCCTGGGAGATAAGTTTTAAACCCTGGGAATATTCTGTTTGATGAGCATATCTTTGTTTACCTAGAGTCTTGCAGATTGAGAGAGTCTATGTGTGCTCTTACAGTTTCAGCTTGGCCTTTGGAGGGGATGGAGATTAGTGTCAACCCTAACTCATGCCAGCCCTACCCTCATCGTTGGCTTCCAGTGAAAACCTGGACAGCTCCAGCTGGCTGTTCTGGTTGACAGTTATCTATATGCACTGCCACACATGATTCACAATTCACAGATCATAGATCATCCTGTTATTCGTCGATTGCCTTGAGCAGGCCCCAGTAACGTCTCCTTCATCCTATCCCTGAGATTATATTCAAGTCTCTTTAGGAGAATGAGACCCATCATTGTTACTGGTATTTGGCATATTGGGTACACCACGGGGAGTTTGCCAGACTCTGCCATGTGGGCAGGCTACATTCGGTAGCCTGCCAGTTTGTCAAAGTAGGAATGAGATGTCATAATAAGATGTCGCTCAGCCGCGAATGTGGCCGGGCGGTTCCGGGAGCTGATTTTTATAGTCTCTGAGTCTTGGCCGCTGATGGGATTACACGGCGCCAGGGGGCCAGTTGGTGGGTGTGACCCCCGCCTACTGGAATTTGGAGGATCTGGGTGGAGGATGCTCAACTCCAATCCGAGTAGGCTTGGAGATCTCGGCCCCGGAACCCACGTGGCTTTGTCCCTCTGCCGGTACCTTCAGGTGTGCGGAGAGTGGTCTCAGCATGGTGGTGGCTGGTCCTGGACCAGGACCACACATGATTACCGAGAGAAATATGTGCTTTCTGCACGGGAAGTGGGCCACTGTGAGTTCTGTGTGTGCCCCTCCTGACTCTTCCCCAGGTGCGTCTTCCCTTTGCTTATTTTAATCCAGATCCCTTTGCTGTATCAAAGCATAATTGTTGAATATATTAGACATCATATGTCAGATTCATTTAGTTGGGGAGACCTTTTGGGTAAAGGTCTCAACATAAACCTATGTTGAATCCTAAAGGAAATTTTATTTACTCATTAATTCATTCATTCTCTGATTTGAAAAAAATGACATTTTAAGTTGGGGAAATGACTCAAAGAATCAAAGCTCATGCTTTGCACCTGGGAAATCTGGGTTCAAGCCCTGGGATCATGAGCTGCATCCAAACACTTCATGTTGTGATTGTGATCGCTGAGAAATGTGCTGGGGGAAGCCCCGGGCATTGCTGGGTGTGGCTCACAAACAAACAAACAAACAAACAAACAAGAACCAAACCAAAATCAGGATCATGATAATGACCATCCTGTTGTTCGTCGATTGCCTCAAGCAGGCCCCAGTAACTCTCCTTCGTCCTAGCCCTGAGATTTTTTTAAGTGCCATATTCAAGGCTCTTTCAGGGTTAGGAGAATGAGACCCATCATTGTTACTGGTATTTGGCATATTGGGTACGCCACAGGGAGT
Organism: Sorex fumeus; assembly: GCF_029834395.1. NCBI lineage: Eukaryota > Metazoa > Chordata > Mammalia > Eulipotyphla > Soricidae > Sorex > Sorex fumeus. The sequence continues at coordinate 60,634,806 of NW_026606179.1, forward strand.
TTGCCAGAGTCTGCCTTGTGGGCAGGTTACAGTTGGTAGCCTGCCAGGTTGTCCAAAGTAAGAATGAGATGATAAGATGTTGCTTCCGGGAGCTGGGTTTTATAGTCTCTGGATCTTGGCCAGATCTTGGCAGTCTTTTGCCCCCGCGCCTGGGTGTCCCTCGCCGGGACCCCTTGGAGGGGAGCGGGTCGAGCTTTCCTCCCCGCCCCGACCGGGGCTCCGGCAGCCGAAGACCTCCAGGACCAGCCACCACCATGCTGAGACCACTCTCCGCACACATGAAGGTACTGGCAGAGGGACAAAGCCACGCGGGTTCCGGGGCCGAGACCTCCAAGCCTACTCGAATTGGAGTCGAGCATCTTCCACCCAGATCCTTCAAATTCCAGTAGGCGGGGGTCACACCCATCACCTGGCCCCCTGGCGCCGTGTAATCCCATCAGCGGCCAAGACTCAGAGACTATAAAATCCAGATCCCGGAACCCCGCGGCCGCATTCGCGGCTGCGCGACATCTTATCAGAACTTTTCTTTATGACATCTTATTATCTCATTCCTACTTTGGACAAACTTGCAGGCTATCGAATGTAGCCTGCCCACAGGGCAGAGTCTGGCAAACTCCCCGTGGCGTACCAAATATGCCAAATACCAGTAACAATGATGGGTCTCATTCTCCTAAAGAGCCGTGAATATAATCTCAGGGCTAGGATGAAAGAGACGTTACTGGGGCCTGCTCGAGGCAATCGATGATTAACAGGATGATGAAATGAAAATGAAATGGATCTTGGCCGTGGATGGGATTACATGGCGCCAGGGGGCCAGTTGGTGGGTGTGACCCCTGCCTACTGGAATATGAAGGATCTGGGTGGAGGATGCTCAGTCCCAATCCGAGCAGGCTGCCTCCTGCCCCTGCGCCTGGCTGTCGGCTGTCCTCGCCAGGGGCCCCTTGGAGGGGAGCAGGGTTGAGTTTCCCTCCCCACCCCGATCAGGGCTCCGGCAGCCGAAGACCTCCAGAACCAGCCACCACCATGCGGAGATCACTCTCCACACGCATGAAGGTACTGGCAGAGGAACAAAGGCTTGCGGGTCCCGGGGCTGAGATCTCCAAGCCTGCTCGGATCGGGGTTGAGCATCCTCCACCCAGATCCTTCATATTCCTGTAGGCAGGGGTCACACCCACCAACTGGCCCCCTGGCGCTGTGTAATCCCGTCAACGGCCAAGACCCAAATCAAAATAAAATGATAAATTGAGCTCCTTTCCATGTTCCAGGCACTGCCAATCCAGAATCATCATAGACAAGTCCTGTGAACTTGGAGGATTAAACAGAGAGTACGTGACTGCCATGAGCTGTGTTAAGTGCATTTCGTGTAACAGAATGAAAAATTTGATGGGAGTAGGTAGGGTAGGGAAGACAGTCCAGCCAGAAGGAAAGTGGAGTGCCTTACTTTTCTGGAGCCACCACAACATATTACCAGATTTAGAGGTTTAAAATAACAGAAGTTTATTTCCTTTCAGTGCTGGAGGCCCGATGGCCAGAGTCAAAGAGAGGGAAGGGAAGATTCATCCTTTAAATTTCTAGATGGTGGTGAGTGTTGATGTTCTGTGGCCAGTGGCGGCATCACCCTAATCTCTGCCTCTGTCTTCACATAGTCTTTTCCCACGTGTTTTTCCCAGGGACTGTATACTTCAATTTTTTCCTTTCCTTTCTTTATTAACGATACTAGTCATTGAATTTAGTCCCCACCTTAGTTCCAGCATGATTTCATCGAGAAACCCTTAAATCATCTGTAAAGATTCTCTTCCCAAATGAGATCACATGTCTAGGTCTTCGAGGTTAAGAGTTGACATATCTTATTTGGGGGAAAAACTCTTCTCCCTACAGGAGTGAGTCAAGATGCCGAGTGGAGAAAGCACCTTCCTCCCCTCCCCCTCTCCCCCTTGGAGTACTGAGTCTAGGCATGGGAGGGAGGAACATTTGCTGCCTTGACCCTTGCTCACTGGGGAAGCACATTAACTCACAGCAATGACTCGGTTGCACAGGGAGGGACTGGGCTGCCTGGCAGGGACTCCACACGGGTGTCTTGGCTCTCTTATCACCATCTTGAGACTCTAGGAAAAGTCTCGCCGAGTTGTGTTTTGTGAAGAGTCCCAGGAGACAAATGTGGGCGGAGGAGATACCTGAAATCCGTATATGTTCACTCATCTTGCCCTCTTATTGCTACGCAATTCAGCCAGTCACTCCCCGAGAAGTACACACTCGAGTGGGCGATGGCTCAGAGAGGACCCACAAGGACAAGCAGGGCAAGCGTGTCTCATTTCCCACCGACTCACGGGGGTGCCAGAGCCCGGCAGGCTGCACTTACCATTCAAAACAGAACCTATTTTATTTTATGTATTTTTCATTTTTTAATTCTTATTTTTTAAAAATTTAATGAATCACCATGAGATAAAGTTACAGACTTACAATTTTTTGTGACGATGTCTCAATCAAACAATGTTCACATACCCATCCCTCCACCAGTGCCCATTCTCCACCACCAATGTTCCCAGTATCCCTCCCGCCACCCCCATCCCTTCCTAACCTCTGCCTCTATGGCAGACACCTTCCCTCTTACTCTCTCTCTCTCTCCTATCAGGTGTTATGGTTTGCAATATAGGCACTAAGCAGCCATCATGTTTGGTCCATAGTCTACTTTTAGTACACATCTCCCATCTCAAGCGGACGTTCCAACCATCATTTACTTAGTGATCCCTTCTCCATTCCTTTTCTCCCAGCACATGAGATCTGCTTCTAAGCCGTGGGGCGATCCTCCTGGCCCTTACCTCTACTATCCTTAGGTGTTATTCTCCTATTATGTTATTCCACATATGGGTGCAGTGATTCTGTGTCTGTCCCGCTCTTAACAGAACCTATTTTAAATATAGGAAGTACTCTGTGATTTCCTTAGAGATTCCAGTGACCAAGATGCCCACCATTAGTCCTTCTCAGCTACGTCCTGGAATGAGGCAGTGGTGGGTGCTACAAACCGGGACAGGAGGAGCCGAAAGCTTGGGCAACCTGAAGTTCCCTTTCCTTCTGCTCTTTCCCTCCCCTCAAAGAGCAGGAGGGACACAGTGCAAAATGCACACGTGAAGAATGAATGGTATATATTGAGCTATTTGGGAGTAGTATTTTCACATTGCAGTAAGAATGGAATTCATTAAGCATTTTCCAGGTATTCTCTAATTTTTGTCATTCTGCTTCTGAGTTTAATACTCCTATATTTGAATTTTAAACTGAAGCTGCAACATACAAAGATGAATGGTAAAATTCATGCTGCTGATTAAAAATTTTAATTTATTTTCACTCAGAATAACTTTGAATGGCACACAAGAAGCATAATAGTAAGTGGAGACTGGAAGGAAGAGCTTTACCTTTTACTGTCCTTATCAACACATTTCTCTCTGCTTTTATGAGTAATGGACCCCACATTTCATTTCATTTTGTCCTGAGTCCTGCAAATTATGTGGCTGGCTCTGCACAGGTGACTGCTGGACAGAACCATCCAAGTCTCAGAATTCTATCCCCTCCAGTGCCCTTTCTCCGCCATCCTGCGACAATTTTCTCATCTCAAGCATTACTTCCGTGGGAAGCAGCACTTGCTTCATGTTTTATTTCCCTCTCAGGTCACTGTTTTTCTGGTGATTTTGAAGAAAATTTTTTTCTTCCTCCACTTATATCTCCTTCCCTCCCACCACTATTTCCCCCACAGTTGTGGCATTTCAGCACTATGGAAAAACGTGCCCAGAATCTCCAAGCGCTGGCTCTGGTATCTGCTGTGTGGGCCGGAAGATCCCACCACTGAGGCCAGACTGGGGCTGTTGCTTCCCAGCAGGAAAACGTCCTTGGAGACATCAGGGGAAATGGCCAGAAAAGCTCCCAGCCACAGGACCCTCTTCCATCGCAGGGTATCAGCGGGACCTCTTGACTAGCTAGCTCACCCCTGCTTTCTGGGAAAAGGACTGTTTGTTCAGCCCAAATAATTGCTCAACGGCAACGCTATGCATGGCCCACTAGTGTTGGGTGAGAACCTGTTTCTCTAGCTCTCACTCCTAACTTGAATACAGAATTTCAGCTTGACTGAAGGTGCCTGCCGCAGAGGCAGGGGTGGGGTGGGGTGGGGGTGGTGGGAGGGATGCTGGGAACATTGGTGGTAGAAAATGCGCACTGGTGGAGGGCTGGGTGCTGGATCATTGTATGACTGAAACTTAATCATGAAATTTTGGAACTATATCTCACGGTGATTCAATAAAAAAAGGAAAAGAAAAACTGAGAAAAGTAGTTGCTCCTATTTTGATGGAAGATTACAGGAAGAAAAATGGGTCCAGAGAAGTGTCTTGAGAGAAATTTCTTTTTTTTTTTAATTTATATTAATGAAACACCATGAGGTACAGTTGTAGACTTACAAATTTTTGTGCTTGGGTTTTAGTTATACAATGATAGAGTACCCATCCCTCCACCAATGGCCATGCTCCACCACCACTAATCCCAGTATCCCTCCCACCCCCCATGCCCCCATCCCACCCTGCCTCTGTGGCAGGGCACTCCCTTTTTTTTTTTTGCATTTTATTTTTGGGTCACACCTGGCAATGCACAGGGGTTACTTCTGGCTCTGCACTCAGGAATTACTCCTGGCGGTGCTCAGGGGACCATATGGGATGCTGGGAATCGAACCCGGGTCGGCCGCATGCAAGGCAAACGCCCTACCCGCTGTGCTATTGCTCCAGCCCCTCTCTTTTGTTCTTGAGAGAAGTTTCTGCGTCCTCCCTTCTTCGGTAAGAGTGAGGGATACCTTCGGTCCCTCTCTGACAGTCCTGAAGCGCTGCTCAGGCCATGGTGAAATGGTGTTTTCTGGGCTTTTTGTTCTGGCTCCAGTTGGCTGCAAGTTTGGGTTCTGCTGGCCCAAACCTGACTGAAAATCATGCCCCCCAAAGCCCTTGTAGTGACAAGCCTGGCTCTGACTGACTGAACAGCACAGGATGGGAAGTTGTTACTGGTAGAGCTCAAGGGCATCCCATCTGCAGGGCCTTTGAGGTGACACAGAAACGATGAACTAATGACTGACCTTGACCCCCGAGCAGAGATTGTGCCAGGCCCTGTGGCGCTTCCCTCGTTTAATGATCATCAAGCAGCTGTGATACGGGGATTTGGGTCTCTGCTTTAGAGGAGGAAAACGCTCCTCACCGAGATAAAGCAGCTAATTCAAAATCTCACAGAAACAGAAAACAGGCTTGCGATTTTATGTCCAGGTCTTTTATGTGTTTGTTTATTTGCTTGGGGAAGGGACTCCCATGCAGTGCTTAATGGGAACCAGGGTCTTTCCAGCGATACTTGCCACCCTGGTCAGATAATTCAGTGCTCAGCCTGGGAATGCGGTCTTACAGTGCTCAGGGATACGCCTAGTGGTGCCAGGGTAGATCTTTTTCTTTTTAAGTGTGAGTTTTTGTTTTTCAAAACATAAAACCCACACTGTCAAATTCCAAATGAATTTTTGTTCTTCCTTCTTTCTTATTTCCGGCTTTCTTTCCTCTGACATTTCCTGGCACCTCTCCTCTCTCTTCTGTTCACTCTTTCATCTATTCAGCCATACCTCTTATTCCTTCTTTCACTCTGCACGTTTTCCCCGAAGAAGGTAAAGGCGCAGTTTCTCATTATAGAACTAAGGAACTTTAGACTCTTATTGGGGCTGGAGCGATAGCACAGCGGTAGGGCGTTTGCCTTGCACGCAGCCAACATGGCCAACCTGAGTTCGATTCCTCCGCCCCTCTCGGAGAGCCCGGCAAGCTACCGAGAGTATCTCGCCTGCACGGCAGAGCCTGGCAAGCTCCCCGTGACGTATTCGATATGCCAGACACAGTAACAACAAAGTCTCCAATGGAGACGTTACTGGGCCCACTCGAGCAAATCGATGAACAACGGGAGGACCGTGACCGTGAGACTCTTATTGGTAGAAATTCTCCTTGACCTCATAATCTCCATAACTACCTAGACAAACATCTTCATTTCCTGAGCACAAGGGATGCGTTCCTGCTCCTGTTTCTTCTCTCATCACATCATCTCCTCTTCACACTCATCTTTGCCATTTTAGCCCATCTTATCCCAGAGTGTTCCAGATTTCCTCTTAAAAGTGGCAGTCATCTTACTTTGTGCCACCGCCTGTTAGTCACCTGTATTTAGATAAACTATCTTTAATCCCCCGAGGTGGGTGAAGGTGTCATATTGATGTTAGTAGGAGGAAATGGAAGCTGGGGAATGAGGATGTGTGAGGGTGAGGAACTTACCAGAGTCACGGGTTATTTATTGCTGCATTTCTTCAGATAGCATTTTGAGATTGCTAACCATTTCTCATTGATGTATCTTATTTTGAAGAAGATGATGATTATCTGTGATTTTTCAGGCAGACGTTTTATTTTGAAATGATTCATGTGTTTACCAAAGCCAAAAGTTCATTTGCCAAGCACACATTGCTATCTACATGATATAAATATGCCCAAAGCACACATGCTCATTAAGCTACTCAGAAATTCCTTTTAGACATTTAGATAATGAACAAAGTTTTGGAATCACAGAAATGTGGAATTAGAAGAAAGATTTGAAGAAAGAAGGAAATAGTCCAGGTGTCAGGTAAAGCTAGTTTCTACAACACACCCCAAATTGCATGGTGCCAAATATTATTTTGCTATTTTTATTTTGCTCTTTCAAAAAGTCTCTCTGGCTCTTCTCTGGGTGCTGAGTTTTGGCTTCCATCTTCTGATGTATCTTGTGTTCAATATCCTCCAGATGAGACATTTAAGTCCATGGTGTTCATCTGCATCAACGCACAGAGGGAGAAAGGAGCAAGCAAGCTCCTCTGTGGGAGGTGTGACTGGGCCAGCCCTAGAGATGTGTATTATCCTCTCACACATTATGTGGCTAGAATTCTGTCACATGGCACAGTTCCCACAAAGAAGGGTGAAAATGAAGAAGAGGGAGTGTGCTTGCCAGCCTTCTAGCAATGACTTCATGCCGGGCATGGTTAATCTATTTGCTCTGCTACCGGCTAGTATGTTGGGAATAGGTCTTTGGGATGAGTTGAGGGTGGGGATTTCAAGACTCAGTCTGTGCTTAGAAAGGAAAGCTTTGAGGGCGTATTAATTCTGAGTGCCAGGTTATGTAAGGAGAACAGCATGTTGACTACCACTGCTACCCTTGATTCTAGTCTGAACTCTTCCATAAGTTATTCATCACGATTTTGGGATAACTTGAAACATACAGTGGAGGTAAGGATAAGAGAACAGGGGTTCTACCTGTGTCTATCCTGAGCAGTTCAGAGAAGAGAATTTGGGATAGAATGTGGTCCATGTGCAAAGGGACAGGGTCAAAGCTCTTTGATTATGCGTAGGAATGAGCCAGAGTGAAACAAAGGTCAGGAGTCAGTCCTGCTCCAGGTCTTCCCGTGACTATGTAGAAGGCTCAGGAAGAGAATGGCAGCAGACCGTCTCTTTACTGTGGAAGACTTCCAGTATCCTTCTGGGCTGGGCAGGGGAAAACACACAGAGCTCACTGCAGCATCCCTCACAGTCCGTGCTAAACACAGGCACATTCCTCGTGTGTTGGCCTCTCTGTGTGGGTTCAGGGTATCTGGTCTGCCTATACTCAGCAAGTGTGAGCTATTGTCGAGGGCAGCTAGATGGTTTCACTCACTCAACAGACATTTATGGAGCGGAGTTACCATGTGCCAGGCACTGGAAACTCGATCCGACACATAGCCATAGCCATAACTCAGTTCTGGAAACTGAGACTCACATTCTGTTGAGAGGAAGCAGATTATAAGCCAAACATGAGCCAATGAGACACTTTGTGAGCCTGTGAAGGGTTCCAAAACAAAAATAATAGCAGCTGTTGAGACTGGCCAGGTCTTCGATGGGGAAGGGGCAGCAATGAAGTGTAAAAATAGGGGGAGTAGAGAAGGTGTCACTGCACTGGTGGAACTTGAACCAAGACTTGCAGACATGTGAGAACTGGACGTAACCTTAGGTATTCCCAAAGTGGATAAAATGATCCTCGCTTTGTAGACAAGGCCGGTGGAGGTGAGGCAACCTGGCCACACGAGGGTTGGAACTGGAGCCAGGCCCTTGAGTCCAAGGTAAGCTCAGCCTGAGGAGGAAGGCGAGAGGGTGTGAGTTTGAGCTCCCCTGGTTGGAGTAGGCCAGGCAGCAGGTTCGTGTGGTGGCTTCCTGGTCCCGGTCTTTCCTCACATTCCTTTCCCCTGTGACTTCTTTCCTGTACCCCACCTCTCTGGAAATAATGAAAACTATTTAGGGTTGCAGACCAGGGAGCATTTAGTGGTCGTGAAAGCTTGATAAAATGTGTCCATGGTTTTAAAAATTCCATTGTAATGCATGGTAAGGCTTGGTTAAAAATGAGAGCGCGTAAAAGCCTGCCGGGTTTGATTGATGATGTGCCATCCATATTGATGGCCGTGAGCACATTGGGAAGTTGGGATGCTGTATTTCTGCTGTGTCTTGCAAGCATCCAAGTCTGTAGGGATGATGTATTGTGTAAAAGCCCTGGTATCACAGCACCGTTACACTGACATTAAGTAATGATAACGGGGCTCGGCCTTAGTTTGAAGTAAAATCAGTTTTGAGTGAAACGTTGGCTCACAAAGCCTGTAATTAGGTGGGGGCTGTTCCCAGGGTTGTTTGCTCTGGGGCCATCCTTGACCATGCTGGTGCACTGTCCACCCTGCAGTTGGAACAGCTTGGAGGCAGGAGGAAGATGTTTGCTTGAGCCACGGAAGACGCTTCATGAGCTCATGGAGGCAAAAAATTAGAGTGATGCATGTATAAGCCAAGCAATACTGCTTTAAGAAACACCAGAGGTTGGGAAGGCAGGCAGGATCCTCCTTCCAGCCCTCAAAGGCCTTTCAGCATGTCGATTTTAGATCTCTGGCCTCCGGAAGGATGAGAGGATGCATTTCTGATATTTTTAGATCCTCCCTCCCCAATTTGTGGTAATTTATAATAGTAGCAATAGGAACATGGCTGTACTCCAAATCTGTTTGTTAACTTTTGTAATTCTATTGAACGCCTTGTATGTGACCGGCTCGGGTTTGATTCCTTTGTTCTTCTAGGAGAGCCTGGCAAGCTACCGAGAATGTCCTGCCCGCATGGAAGAGCCTGGCAAGCACCCCATGGTGTATTCGATATGCCAAAAACAGTAACAACAAGTCTCACAATGGAGACGTTACTGGGCCCGCTCGAGCAGATCGATGAACAACGAGGAGGACAGTGCTACAGTGCAGGGCTATTGAACACTGGCATTCTCAGCAAACCCATCATCCTGAGGATTGGTCATCAATCCATCGGACAGCTGGAATGCAGATCACTGCTAAGGAATCTGGTTCTTTGGTATTATCACAAACAACAGTCAGAGGGCTTGGTTTCTTGTCACTGGTGGCAGAGTCCAGAAAGGGGTTGGTCTTGCACTAAACATCAATGGAACAGGTCTGACTGCTGCTCCCAATTTCCTCTCTTTTCTCCTTAGGAAGTCACGGCCCTTATTGGCACCCTAGACCCAAGACAGGCCAACACTGTCACTGAATAAAGAAAATTCAACTTGGAAGGTAAAAACAGGTGATCTTCCTTCGGTTCTGACTCCGGCCTTATTTATTGAAGGCAAATGATGGAGCAGAAGGATCTCAAGCTTCAGAGATAGACCCAAGACCAAATCCTGCATCTAACTCCTATTCACTGCCTGGTGTCCTGGGGCTGGGTAGGCAGTGATTCAGTTTCTCTGATTCCAAACTGCAAGATAATCGACATCCTCCATAAAGTTGTAAGAAATATGGGCTAGAGTGGTGCCTGGCACATGGCTGGTTGGGCACATCATTGATGCTGGTCTTTCTATGCATTTACTTAGGCCTCAGTGATGGAACCTGGGGTTTTCAACCCACTCAGGCTCTAGTATTTGTTACTTTTTGTTTTTTTTTCCTGCTGCCTTACTCAATCTGGAGGTCAAATTAGGTAATGAGGGTCCTCTTGCTTGCTGGTATCAAACACGGTGTGGCAAAGCTTCCTTAAGCTTCAGCATCTACTGCTCTCTCCACTGGCATTCTCTCCATCCATCTGCCCAGAGGCCCTCCTATGTATTCACTTAATCACTTAATCACTTAAATTCCCGTTAGTCGTTGATTTGCTCGAGCGGGTGCCAGTAACGTCTCCATTTGTCCCTGTCGCGTGCTAGTGTAGCCCAATGGCATCTGTTCACTCTGGGAACATGAAGAGCCTCAAACCGGTCATTCATGATCTTCACGAAGAAGTCTGACCATCTGGTAGGTGGGCGGCTGCACGGTATTTTGACATCCCGTGGAATCCAGTCAGTACCAGCTCTAGTCCAGCGGTCATCTTTAAATCTCATTATGTGACCAGCCCATCTGATTTTTGACACCTTGGCAAATGAGACAGCATCCCTGATTCTTGATCGTCGACGGAGGTCGGAACTCCGGATTCTTTCTCTCATTTGAGTGAAACGTGATATTCCAAGCATAGCTCTTTCTATTCTTCTTTGGGAGACCTGAATAGCGTTCTCATCTTGTTTGCATAGGACCCAGGTCTCAGAGGCATATGTTAATGCAGGAAGAACAGTGGAATCAAAGAGATGTGCCCGGAGCCGGAGGTTCTTCATCCTCTTAGCTATTTCTTCGACGTTCTTGAAGGCGTTCCAAGACACTCTCTTCCTCCTGCGCAGCTCGGGTGCCAGGTTATTTGTCATGTTGACCTCTCGACCTAGGTATACATAGCTGTTGCATTCGGAGATGGTCGTTCCGTTGAGAGCGAATGGGGCATCAGGAACAAGGCTGTTTCTCATGAACATTGTCTTCGTAAGATTCAGCTGTAGTCCTACCTTTCCACACTCATGGTCAAAGTCGGCCAGCATTTGTGCCGCTTGGCTGATGTTTGGTGTTATTAAAACAATGTCAACAGCAAAGTGGAGGTGGTGTAATTGCCGACCATCTATCTTCACTCCCATTCCTTCCCATTCCAGTCGTTGCATGATGTTCTCGAGGGTGACACTGAAGAGTTTCGGTGAAATGGTATCACCCTGCCGAACCCCTCTCTTGACATCAACGATCACTTCTTTGTAGAATGGTGAGATCCTGGTAGTGAATCCGCAATACAGCTCACGGAGGATCTTGATGTATTGGGCTTGAATGCCCTGATTGGCTAGGGCTTCAATGACCACTTCTGTCTCAATAGAATCAAAGGCCTTCTTTAAATCAATGAATGTTAAACAGAGCGGCATCTTGAACTCCCGAGAAACCTCAGTGAGTTTGGTTATTGTGTGGATATGGTCGATGGTGCTGAATCCCTTGAGGAACCCGGCTTGCTCACATGGTTGTCCTTCATCTAGTGTTCTGCGAATCCTATTTAGGATGACTCGAGTGAACAACTTGTAGATGACAGACAATAGGCAGATAGGGCGATAGTTGCCAATGTCATGGATGTCTCCCTTCTTGAACAGTAGTATGGTCCTGCTGGTTTTCCATTGGGACGGAACCTTGCATTCAGACAGGTAGCGAGTGAAGAGCCGAGCCAGTGTATTGATGAGTACTGATGGCAGGTTCTTCAGGTGTTCAGGTCTGACCTTGTCTGGGCCGGGTGCTGTTTGTTTCTTTACCGACGAAATGGCATGTCGGATTTTGGAAGGGAGAACGTTGGGAATGACATATCCATCCTGTGGAATTTGGTATGTCGGCAAGTGGACATGGCTATCAAAGAGATTTGAGTGGAAGTCATGGATAATCTTCTCCATTGCCGTTCTGGAGGATGTGATGGATCCATCAGGACGTTGGAGGGCAGTCATCTTGGTCTTGTAGTTGGCGAAGGACAGGCGGGCGTAACGAATACTTTTCCCGGCTTCTGCCGCATCTACCAGCACTTCTGCTCTTCTCTCTTTGAGGTCTTCCTTGATCGAATCTCTGCACTGCTTTGCGAGCTTGGACATTAGCTTGCGGTTGCCTGAGGTATGCGCCAAACCACGCTGGCGAATTAGCTCAAGAGTTTTTGAAGACAGGCGTTTTTTTTGTGGCTATCTCTCTCTTGGCGTTCCTCGCACATTCATGGAGGTGCTGAACCAGTCGGTCGTATTCCTCGTCAATGTTGTCAACAATGGCATCTTCCCATGTTGCTGCAATAGTGCCAAAGAGTTCCCAGTTGGTGGTCGTTCTGGGAGTTCTCCTTTTGAACTTTGCAGTCCTTTCTCCCCGCTCTGTGAAGTAGAATTTTGCACGAAGGAGACGGTGGTCCAATCCCGTTCGAAATTTTGGGACAACAGCGACATCAGTCAGGCAAAACCGTCGATTGAATATGATGTGGTCTATTTCGTTGTGGAATCATCCACCGGGAGACTCCCATGTCCAACGTTTAGATTCTGCCTTCTGGAACTGTGAGTTACCATGGATGGTCTTGGTCGACATGATGAACTCTGACAGTCTCTCACCCTGTTTGTTCCATTCTAGGCCATGGGTCCCGATGTGAAGTTCTTCAGCTGATCTTCTCGGTCCTATCTTGGCATTAAAATCACCCACAATGATCTTGTAGAAGGTGTGGTCTTCTTTGTAGAACTTCTCCAGCTCCATGTAGAACTTCTCGATTTCTCTTTCATCATTTCTCTTTCAGATCAGACGTGGCGGCCTGCTGAATTTAAGCATATTAGTCAGCGGAGGAAAAGAAACTAACCAGGATTCCCTCAGTAACGGCGAGTGAACAGGGAAGAGCCCAGCGTCGAATCCCCACCCCTCGGTGGGGTGCGGGACATGTGGTGTACGGAAGACCCACTCCCCGGCACCGCTCGTGGGGGCCCAAGTCCTTCTGATCAAGGCCCATCCCGTGGACGGTGTGAGGCCGGTCATGGCCCCCAGCACGCCGGGCCTGGGTCTTCCCGGAGTCGGGTTGCCTGGGAATGCAGCCCAAAGCGGGTGGTAAACTCCATCTAAGATTAAATACCTATGTATTCACTGGGGATTTTTCAGCAGGGGGAGAAGAAAAGATAAAACTCAACAGGTTTAAACAGTAGGATTTCTTTCTTTCTTTTTTTTATTAGTGAGACATCATGAGGTACAGTTGTAGACTTACAAATTTTTGTGCTTGGGTTTCAATTTTTATGGCCAAGACCCAGAGACTATAAAAATCAGCTCCCGGAAGAGAACAGTGCAGTCTCCTGCCCCCACACCTGGCTGTCCTCGCCGGGGCCCCTTGGAGGGGAGCGGATTGAGCTTTCCTCCCCACCCTGACGAGGGCTCCAGCAGCTGAAGACCTCCAGGACCAGCCACCACCATGCTGAGACACTCTCCGCACACATGAAGGTACTGGCAGAGGGACAAAACCACGCGGGTTCCGGGGCCGAGATCTCCAAGCCTACTCGAATTGGGGCCGAGCATCCTACACCTAGATCCTCCAAATTCCAGTAGGCGGGGGTCACACCCACCAATTGGCCCCCTGGCGCCGTGTAATCCCATCAACGGCCAAGACCCAGAGACTATAAAAATCAGCTCCCGGATAATAAGATGTCTTATTATGACATCTTATTATCTCATTCCTAGTTTGGACAAACTGGCAGGCTATCGAATGTAGCCTGCCCACATGGCACAGTCTGACAAATTCCCCGTGGCGTACCCAATATGCCAAATACCAGTAACAATGATGGGTCTCATTCTCCTAAAGAGCCTTGAATATAATCTCAGGGCTAGGATGAAAGAGACGTTACTGGGGCCTGCTCAAGGCAATCAACGAATAACAGGATGATTTGTGATATTTTTGTGGGTTTCAATTATACAATGATCAAATATCCATCCCTCCACCAGTGCCCATTTCCCACCACCATGGATCCCAGTATCCCTCCCACCCCCCCAATCCCCCCCATTCCACCCTGCCTCTGTGACAAGGCATTCCCCTTTGTTCTCTCTCTCCTTTTGGGAGCTGTGGTTTGCAAAAGAGGCAATGGATGACAATCATGTTTGGTCTATAGTCTACTTTCAGCATGCTTCTCCCATCCTGGGAGGATCCTCCCAACACCCTTTATTTGGTGCTCCCTTCTCTATCTGAGCTCCCTTTCCCCCTAGCATGTGTGGTTGACCTCCAAGCCATGGAGTAAAATTCCTGGTACTGATCTTGGCCATTCTTGGGTGTTAGTCTCCTATTTTGTTACTTTATGTTCCCCAGATGAATTCAATCTTTCTATTAAATAGTAGGATTTCTTACCTCTCATTATTAGAAGTCCTAACATGGGTGAAAAATCCAGGTGTTAAATGATTGGTTAAAGAAACTTTGGTACATCTACACATTGGAATACTATGCAGTTGTCAGGAGAGCTGAAGTCATGAACTTTGCTTATAAATGGATAGACATGGAGAGTATCATGCTAAGTGAAATGAGTCAGAAAGACATAGAAGGACTGCACTCACTTGTGGAGTATGAAACAACATGAGGCTGACTCCTAAGGACTGTAGATACACGGGACAGATAGGTTGCTCCATAGCTGGAAGCCTGCCTCATGAGCAAAGGGGAGAAGGCAGCTGGAATAGAGAAGGGATCACTAAGGAAAAGATGGCTGGAGGAATCGGTCGGGATGGGAGATGTGTGCAGAAAGCAGATAAAGGACCAAACATGATAACCTCTCAGGGTCTGTATTGCAAACCATAATGCCCAAAACTAGAGAGAGATTATGGGGAATCATGTCTGCCATGGAGGCAGAGGGAGGGTGGGAAACGGGGGGCAAAGGGGATATTGGTGGTGGGGAATGTGCACTGGTGGAGGGATGGGTGTTTGATCATTGTATGAGTGTAATCCAAACATGGAAGCTTGTAACTATCTCGCGGTGATACATTCAATAACACTGTCACGCTGTCCTCCCATTGTTCATTGAGTTGCTCGGGCGGGCCCAGTAACGTCTCCATCATGAGACTTGCTGTTACTGTGTTTGGCATATCGAATACGCCACTGGTAGCTTGCCAGGCTTTGCCGTGCGGGCGAGATACTCTCTGTAGCTTGCCGGGCTCTCTGAGAGGGGCGGAGGAATTGAACCCGGCTCGGCTGGGCTGGCTGCATGCAAGGCAAACGCCCTACCACTGTGCTATCACTCCAGTTCTCATTCAATAAAATTAATAAAAAAAGAAAAGAAAAATTCAGGTGTTTTTTTTTTAGACAGTGAAGAAGAACAATGTTGGTAAATTTGGTGTAATACTTTGTAACATTTCTCAAACAACATCTGGAATTTGAATATACAATCCTTTTGACTAGAGAAAATCTCTTAATAGAAAGTAATTAAGTAATTAAACTATTCTATTCTGACAATCTTTAGGTAATGCACCCCATTCCAGCTTGCTTCTCCCTCAGTACTACACCCAAAAATGAGAGTCTAGCTGCCTCCCTCTCGCCCCTCCTTCCTCTCCTCCTGCTCTTTCTCCCTTCCCAGGGAGAACAGAACTTTGCCCAGTGGTTGCCTTAAGCCCTCCCAGTAAGTCCTGTGGGCTAGCTCTGTGTCACAGCTTAATCACTCACTGGCAGAAGAGATGGAGCACAGTGGTTGACACAGACCACAGATCATTTACTTCCTGGGTGGAAAACTGGGGCCCATCTCCTTTGAGGCATGTGGCTGTGTGAGGAGGGAGTAACTTCTGAGCAAAGTTGGAGTTTTCTCAGAAAGGGCCAGTCTTGTTGGGTAGGTAGCCAACAGTACCCCCCTGTGCCATTCTCAAGCTTAGATTTCAGCCCGGGAAGTTCTGGCTAATCTGAAATTCAGAGATGAGGCAGAGAGACTGGTGCTCATCATGTATGCTGACTGGTACTGAGTACCTGGGCAAAGATATTGGAGGCTGGTTCCATCTGGACTCAGCAGGGATGATGCTCAGGAGTGATTAACAATGTGTGCTAAGGAATGCACGCTTTGAGGGGGGATTTAGAAGAAAACGGGTCTCTCTTTTATTTTTAAACTTTAATTTTGGCATGGTCTCTCTAGATCTGTTTCACTTTAGAAGGATGGCTTCTAAATCTAGCTTTTATTTATGCACGGTTTTGTTTTGTTTGCTTGCCTGGGCCACACCAGTTGTGCTCAGGGATTACTCCTGGCTCTATACTCAGGGATCACTCTTGTTGGGCTTGGGAGACCGTGTATGATCATTGTGTGAGTGTAATCCAAACATGAAAGCTGGAATCAAACCCAGGTCAGCCAAATGCAAGGCAAGTGTCTTACTCACCGTACTATTTCTCGCAGGCCCTTAGAAACCTCACTTCATTTTTTTTTAGTAGACGAATGGACTGGAGTGATAGCACAGCGGTAGGGCGTCTGCCTTGTGCAGATGACCCGGGTTTGATTCCTCTGTCCTTGGACAGCCCGGCAAGCTACCGAGAGTATCCCACCTGTATGGCAGAGCCTGGCAAGCTCCTCGTGGCGTATTCGATATGCCAGAAACAGTAACAACAAGTCTCACTTCGTGTTCCTGGAGTGAACAGATGCCGTCGGGCTACACTAGCACGCGACAGGGATGGATGGAGATGTTACTGGTGCCCGCTCCAGCAAATCGATGACCAACAGGATGACAGTGCTACAGTAGACAAATGTAAAAAAAAAAAAGTGGTCCATTTATAAATAGGCACCTCGTGTCTCTAATCCCTGTCAGCCTTCCTCCTGAGAAAGGATGGAGGGAACCCTACTTTCCTTTGAGAAAGGATCACAGATTTCTGGCTTCCTCTTGGTTGAAGCGAGGCAGTATTCAGTCAGCAGCAAAACGAAAATCCACGGACGTTGCACTCCACTGTCTGTGCGTCAACGGGAAGCTGCTGGTGCTTCGGGGAGATCATCAGGAAGAGCCCAGTTAGCATTTTTATTCAATTTCGAGAGGCATCTGAAGTCTATCTTTCTGCTTAGAGACTTCTTCCCCACGAAAGGAAAATTTCCATGTACTTGTGATTCTGCAATTCTGGGTCAGCCAAATGAGCAGTGCTTTAATTTTCAAATCTCAGCCAGTTATCACGAGGGCAGCTTTCCCTGCTATCAGCAGCATCTCGGGAGTAGCCCTTTTTTCTCTCCTCCCCACTTATCTTGGGGGACCGGCTGAGCCCAGCTGCTTTGCAGATGCCATCTCCCCAGGCATACTAATAATGGGGATTTTTTTCCAGAGCAAATTTTCATTATTTTGGGCTTTTGTCTGTTTGCCACATGCCCGACTACTTTTTCTTTGTTTTTGAAATGAAAAGGTGGTTCTAGGAAAATGTTATTGCTGTGATATGTTTACGTTTTTTTTTAATTCTTCTTTCCTTTCTCTCCTGATGGTAAATGAAAAGTAGGGTTCCCCCCACCCACCAGGTTATGTCTGACAAATCTCTGGACACAGTCAGATAATTTTGCATTCCTAGACTCAGTGAACCACATGACAAAAGTTAATTAAACTGACTGGAATAGGAGTATCTGCTGGTTGATCAGGAAAACTGTCACATTTCTCAGAATAATCACAATCAACTTAGACACCTCAGTGCTCCTTGTTGCTTAATAAACACACCATTTTGCACGAAGGGATGCCATAAATCACTGTTTGTTTTCTTAAGTCATTATTAAACATATTGTTATATAAACCCATCAACTTGCTGCTGCTTTCTTTCTTACAAGCCTGTTTAAAAAATTCCAACTGTAACCCAGTCCATATGTTTCTGGTGAGGTCATCTCTCTCTGAGAGAGGGTTGTGTCTGACTTCTCTTTGGCTCTGGAAAGGATCCAAGTATAGTCATTTTAAACTCTCCAGAGAAGGCTACCGAGCACCAGTTAGGTTGGGCTACATTCTGCTGCAGTGATGGTTAAGTCTCAGTGACTTAACTTCAATACTTAGTCACCCCCTCTCCAAATATCAACCCCGACTGGGAGTCAGAGCTGTGTTACTTTTGCAGGGACATAGGCATCAGCCCATAGCTTCAGGCTGCAGGGACCACACTTTGAAAACACTGAGAGGAGTTTTGGGGGTAGCCTGGGAGACATGAAGAAATAGCTCTCCCTGCCCACTTGCTTCTCAGACATCTAGACTGAGCAGGACACACATTTTGCTCTGCCTGTCAGCAAGTCTTGACAGCTGTGGGATCATTCTGACTTGGTTCCTGCCTATCCTGGATGGTCACTATATAACACTTACCATTTGTGCTTTGCCAAATGTGTTTCCCTTTCTCTAGGTGTTGGGTAGGCCAGGAAAGGATGGTATAATTGCAGGGTCCCAAACCCTGATTTTCTTGGGGAGACTTGGGTCTAGGAAAGGGTGTGGCTAGTTGTGCAGGAGCTCTGGCCACACTGAGGTGACACGACTCTGCAGGAACAAATTGACCAAGGCTTGAGGGCTACTCTGCTCTCTTCTTTGAGGACAACAGGAAGGTCTATTTTAAATAGTTTTGTTCTGTTTTTTTTTTCCACAGGTACTTGAATAAAAATGTGTTCAACGTCTAGGAGAAGGGACGATGAGCAGACATACTTGTGTTCTGTTCAGACTTTTGGCCCTGGAGCCAGGACGTGAGCTGGAGTCATGGAGCTTCCATGACAAGCAAAGAAACCCTAGGAAAGTTACTCATCTCTCTGTGCCTGCTTGTAAAATCAGAGTCATGATAGCACATAATTCCTTTTTGTGTGAAAGTTAAGTGAACTAATACCTGCAACAAATTTTGGGAAGTATATTACACAGAGCTACATTTGTAGAATGCTCATTGCTCTTATTATTATTGTTGTTTTTCAAATAATGTTTCCATGTTAGCATGACTCAAAGGTACAAAATCTTTGATGGTAGCTTTAAGAATTGGGTCAACATCTATCTTGGCTGATTATATTATTCTATTTTAGTTACAGGGTCTTGGTCTCATTGAACTTTAAAGCGTTTCCCCATTATCAATCACTTAAACAGAACAAATAACTAGGCCCTGAAGCAACAATGAAATGGCCTGATGTTTAGGAAAACATTTTAGATGCGCTTTTTTAGCATTTCACATCGACTCCAGATGACTTCCCTGATAGATAGATCAATGACGGAACAACAAAGGTTAAGCTACATGGATCTGAGATGTGAAATTGGACCCATGGTGTGAGGTGTATGAACATCTGCTTTTTTGACAGTCCGCAGACTAGACATGTGTCCAGTACCCAGCAGGTCCTGCCTAGGTGTTTGTCAATGGAGTCTGGTGTAGGATAATGTTTGTAAATTGGAGAGGAAGCACAAGGGTCACACCACAGAGGATATTTGTTGAGAGGCTAGTCTGAAGACTCTAACAATAATGGTGAATTGGTACAAGTCATGCAGAGTTAAAGGCCTATGACTTGGGGGGGCTGAGAATCATAATTGTCTCAGAGTCACTGCATTCAGTTGAGGGAAGTGGACGGTTGAGGGTGTGCAGCTCGTGCGACTGCAGCACGCCCCAGCGTGCATGGGACTGCACCACTGAGAGTAGAGATACATCACACCTGAGAGGAGAGGTGTGACGTATTTTGGCCCTGACAAGAGGGGAAACCTCAATACAAAAGGAAACAATTACCTCAGAGATAAGTAAATCCATTCCAATAATTGAGGAGGACTCTAAAAGAGAATACTCACAATTCTACTAAGGAAAGGTTTTACAAAGTATTAGTCTCCGATTGCTGATGGAGAATTTCAATTTGTGGAGATGCTCAGGTCCAAACTATACCTGTCCATCACCATTTGCTCTGATTAGAGTTGTGCTAAAAAAATGAGCTGAACTGATACAAGTCATATAGAGTCCAAGGCCTATGACTTGGGGGCAATGAGCGTCATAATTGTAGCCAATTACCCAGCACTTGTTCTGAACCAGGCATATGTTTTACATGCATTAATTCATTTAATGTTCATTGGAGGTGAATGTTCTTGGTATTCTCATTTTCCAAAAAATCAATGAGGTACAGAAAGATCCAGCTGCTTGCCCATGTTTATACAAGCAGAAACGTGGCAGAGGATGGACTCAGGAAGCCTGACTCAACTCCTAGACTTCCCCACAGTGCAACTGAGTGATTATGTGCACAAATACAGACAAGCATTGACACAAATAATTAGATGCACCTGGGTACTTGCAGCCAAGGCTTGTTTATGAGCATCAGAAATCCACTAGGGAAAGGAAGGGAAATAAATTACAGGGACAGAGATAAATCCCCTGCAGTTCCAACGCAGGTAATAGAAATAGAATCAGCAACAACCAGACTTTTCTTTCTCTTGGCCCATAAGTCAGAAGTCCTTGAGATGCTTTCTACTTCCTCCTTTGTGCCCATGAATTCTCTCTTTGGGGTACTTGTCTCTTGACATCTCTCCCCTGCACCCCTGGCTGGCATGTGGTTGTGGCTTGCTGTGAAATCCACTTTGGCCCTTACACTAGAGTCTTCTTAATCCCCCCTCTCCCCCTCCACACAACAATCTGTCTTTTGAATCCAGAGGGAAAATCTGAAGTCCAAGCCAGTTGGAGATTCTTAGGAGAGCATTAGATAGTTAAGAAAGTAACTGGAACACAGCCATAACGTGATAAATACTTGTTCTTACTAAAACTATTCTTTTTTCTTTTGATATTTCAATGTTAGCATGATTAGGGACAAAAAGGGAGAGGGAATTTCACAAACTTTGACTTCATTCAAATTAAGAATTGGACCAACTGATTAGCGTCCATGAGTTGAGTCACTACCATTACCAACCTTACCCACATTCTTTAATCAGCAAGTAGTTAAAAGTGCATAGGACAGAAGTTACTAACTCTCCCTTTGAACTGGAGATAGAACCAAGGTCTCATACATGTAAATCACGAGTTCTACTACTGAGATACATCTTGGCTCCTTGACTTAAAAAAAAAATAGTATAGGGATTGGCAGTCTGGTATAGCTCTTGGATCTATTCTCAGAATAATGTTTTTTTTTTCTTTTTGGGTCACATCCGGCGATGCACAGGGGTTACTCCTGGCTCATGCACTCAGGAATTACTCCTGGCGGTGCTCAGGGGACCATATGGGATACTGGGAATTGAACCCGGGTCGGCCGCGTGAAGGTAAATGTCCTACCTGCTGTGCTATCACTCCAGCCCCAGAAAAATGTTTTTAAATGCATACAAACATGTGTTGGATTACAAAGGTAATAAATGATGTTAAATTATAATGTTTACATTATTAAAGTAAAAATTATAATGTGCATTTTGTTTTTGGTTTGGGGTCATATTGGGTGGTGTTTAGAGTTTTCTCCTGGCTCTGCACTTAGGGATCATTCCTGCCGAAGTCAGGGGACCATAAGAGGTGTTGGAGATCAAATCTGGATCAACTGTGTGCAAGGCAAGTACCCTACCACTGTACTGTCTCTCTAGCCCTATGACGTGCTTTTAAAAATTTAGCACACTGATAAGATCTAACCATAGGTCTCATAGTCATTGTAATTTTGAAGAACAGGTGAGTGTAAATACATATGTATATTTATTTATTTATTTGGTACCCTTGGTTGTCTTCAGGAGTCCTGAGGGCACCTTCCTGGTAATTCTTGTTCAAATGGGCCAGCTGCTCAATGCAAGGCCTACAGGAAGTGGTCCGATTTTGCTTTTGCTGTGTCAAGGATTACTTGGGTCACCTGGGCAGTGCTTGAGGGCATCTGGGGCTATACTTGATATCACTTGGGGCCTCCGGAATTGTACCTGGCAATGCTTAGGAAACCATGTGGCACTCGAGATCTGGTGTTGGCTGTATTCAAGGCATGCACCTTAATCCCTGTACCATCTCTGGCTCTGTAAAAGGTATTTTGGGATACCTGCAAAACCAGTGTGATGCAGAAACACCTATGACTTATATTGATGACAAAATCATAGGTACTATTCACACAACTGTGGTCTATTGCTCTCATTCATTATTGAAAAAAACATAACATTTTATTTTCCAATGCTGGGGATTGAACCCAGGACCTCATCTGTGCTAACAAGTGCCCTATTACTGAGCTATTTCTTCAGCCTCGCAAGTTTCTTATTAGAAGATACTAAAAATAGGTAAATGAAAACATCATTTCTATTCAAATTCATAGACCGTCCCCCCCCCCATTCTATCCACATACTCTCTTGCCTAAGTGTTACTGTATTTCCGAAAGCAGTGGGTCATCTCATCTAAACAAGAATAAATGTGCACTGTCTCATGTGGAGACAGGGGAATGAGTTAATATTCCTTTTTGAAAATGAAGATTAAAAAACCTGAAAAACTCTCCTTTTTGCTCTCCTAATGTGAATCTTACATTCACTAAAATTTGAGCGCCACCAATGTAAAGTAAATGATTTAAAATCTCTTAGCTTCATTCTCTTTAACCACAAAACGGGGTTGGGGTATGAGCCAACTCAGTCATATAAAAGTGAAATGTATTTCAAATGCAAACATAGCTTTCGGAATGTTTAGAAATAACCCAGTGATTCTGAATGCAGGCTATTTCAAACGCTTTCTGCAGAGATGCCATTTGGTTGGTTCATTTAAGACGATAGCTTCAGAGGACTCCTGCAGAGGTGGAGGTTAATTGAATCACGTTAGGCTGGAGAGCAAACCCTTTCAGAGACTTCCAAAGCCCACACTGGAGGGGCCTGACTCACCTGCATGACTGTATAGAGGTCAGAGCGAAGGGTGATGTGTCAAATAGCATGAAGGGAGAGCAGGATACAGTTCTACAGCACCCCAAGAAGGAAGACTGAGCGTTATTTCTAACCTGAGGGATGTTGTGCCTTATAATGTGAGGCTGGAGGTATCGTGAAAATGCAGGTTAAATGCCTGTTCCACGGGGCCTTCCCCACCCCCGAACTTCAAACCCCAAAAGGCTTTGGTGGTTGAGGTACCTCCAAGCAGTCAGGATCGAAAAGCTACTTTTATTTTATCTTATTTTATTTTTTAATAAGTTTTATTGGATCACTGTGAAATACAGTTACAATCTTGCACGATTATGTTTCAGTCACACAATGCTTGAGAATCCATCCCTCCACCAGTACACATTCCCCACCACTAATGTTCCCAGTGTCCCACCTGCCACCCACACCCCATCCCACTCCCTGCCTCTGTGTCAGGTACCACTCTTCTTACTCTCTCTCCAATTTTTGGCATTATGATTTGCAATACAGATCCTAAAGAGGCCATCATGTTCGGTCCTTAGTCTACTCTCAGCACACATCTCCCATCCCGGCAATCCCTCCAACCATCATTTACTTAGTGGTTCCTTCTGCATCCCAGCTGCGAAAAGCTACTTTTATAAACTTCTCAGTTGGTGGCCAGAACCTTTCGATCTGCCTTGTAATCCTGTGTTGATTTTTTATGGACAGTGTAAATAACTTATAAACTTATAGGGAAATTAATTAGTATTACCTGAAGGGTATAAAGAAGGGGTTTGTCAGGTCTGTGGCTCCCACACTATGAAGTACTTTGTGGGAAAGATGTGGGCATCTCTGCTGTCAGCTGGACCAACAACTGCCCTCCATATGTCTAGGAGAATGACGGCTCTCAAGGAATTTTGAATTCACTCCTTTAAGTTGGAAACCAACTAGTTCTCTGTGGAATTATTGGTGTCATTTCCAGGTGATGTTTAATACATTTTTCTCTAACAAAACTTTATTGGAGCAAAAATCATTGGGGAACCAAGAAAAGGAAAGATTGTGTGTAAATAGGAGATAAATGTTAAAGGGACATTCATTTTTTAGTTTTTTAAAGGATTTATTAAGCCCAAATCTCATGATGATCACAGTACTTATGGTAACTGGTATTGTCTGCTTACTTTCTGGCAGCCTTGTGTTGGAAACTTTACATACAACAGGTAATTTAATCCCAAGGAGGCAGGTGTTTTTATTTTAGAGGTGAACATTTAGAAACTAAACCAGATTAAGTGGATTATCAGGCCACACAGATGGCAAGAAGCAGAAGTGAACTTTTAAGTAGAGCAGTTAAGCTGCAGAAGAGTTGTTTCTACACCTGTCCTCCTACCTCTCCCAAGTCTAATACCCCATATCCCTGCAACACTCTGTGGAAAAGTCGCTTGCCGGCCTCCTACAGTTCCTGGGTGTATGATGTGGCCACATTCCTGCTGTGGTCTGTGCCCAATACTCTCCTCTAATAGCATGTATGGTTCCCACCCCACCCCACCCCACCCTGCCCCCCCACCCCTCCGGTGCTCAGCACTGGCAAGACTTGAGCCCTTCCCCTCATTACCAGAACCTGCTTTAATTTTTTTTTTTTGTTTTATGAGTTAGTTGGGCTGGAGTGATAGAACAGAAATAGGGCGTTTGCCTTGCAAACGGCTGACCCAGTTGACCCAGGTTCGATTCCTCCACCCATCTTGGAGAGCCCGGCAAGCTACCGAGAGTATCTCGCCTGCACGGCAAAGCCTGGCAAGCTACCCGTGACGTAAAGCAAATCGATGAACAATGGGAGGACAGTGCTACAGTGCTATTATGAACATAGTTTTTTCTCTTAGTACTGATTTGTCATCAAACGAAAAGCATCAAAAAACAATCCGAGATACATACTGCTCCAAATAAAAACGTACTCAAAGCTTTTGAGGCTTCATCACTTGATCACTTGATCACATGACATCCCGTTACTCATCGATTTGCTCAAGCGGGCACCAGTAACGTCTCCATTCGTCCCTGTCGTGTGCTAGTGTAGCCCAATGATGTCTGCTGTTCTAGGAACACAAAGAGCCTCAGACCGATCCTTCAGGGTCTTGACGAAGAAGTCTGACCAGCTCATAGGTGGGCGGCCACGTGATCTTTTGATGCCCCTTGGAATCCAGTCGGTAACGGCTCTAGTCCAGCAGTCATCTCCAAATCTCATTATGTGTCCAGCACATCTAATTTTCGACGACTTGGCAAATGAGACAGCGACCCTGATTCTTGATTGTCGACAGAGGTTGGAACTCCGGATTCTTTCTCTCATTTGAGTGAAGCGGGTTACTCCAAGCATAGCTCTTTTGATTCCTCTTTGGGAGACCCGAATAGCGTTCTCATCCTGTTTGCGTAGGGCCCAGATCTCTGAGGCATATGTTAATGCAGGAAGAACAGTGGAATCAAAGAGATGTGCCCGGAGCCAGAGGTTCTCTGTTCTCTTAGCTATTTCTTCTACACTCTTGAAGGCATTCTAAGCTGCTCTCTTCCTCCTGCACAACTCAGGTGCCAGATCATTCGTCATGTTGACTTCTCGACCTAGGTACACATAACTGTTGCATTCGGAGATGGTCTTTCCGTTGAGAGCGAATGGAGCGTCAGGAATGAGGCTGTTTCTCATAAACATTGTCTTCATAAGATTCAGCTGTAGTCCGACCTTTCCATACTCACCATTGAAGTCGGCCAGCATTTGTGCCGCTTGGCTACTGTTTGGTGTTATTAGAACAATGTCATCAGCAAAGCTGAGGTGGTGTAGTTGCCGACCATCTGTCTTCACTCCCATTCCTTCCCATTCCAGTCGTTGCATGACAATCTCGAGGGTGGCACTGAAGAGTTTCGGTGAAATGGTATTGCCCTGCCAAAGCCCTCTCTTGACATGGATGGTCATTTCTTTGTAGAATGGTGAGATCCTGGCAGTAAATCCATAATACAGCTCACGGAGAATCCTGATTTATTGAGTTTGAATGCCCTGTTTGGCTAGGGCTTCAATGACCACTTCCATCTCAACAGAATCAAAGGCCTTCTTTAAATCAATGAACGTTAGACAGAGTGGCATCTTGAACTCCCGAGAAACCTCAATGAACTTGTTATCATGTGGATATGATCGATTATGCTGAATCCTTTGCAGAACCAGCTTACTTGCATGGTTGTCTTTCATCTAGTATTCTAGATGTTCAGGATGACTCAAGTGAACAGCAGGTAGATGACAGACAGTAGGCAGATCAAGCGATAGTTGCCGATGTTGTGGATCTCTCCCTTCTTGTACAGTAGTATGGTCCTGCTGGTTTTCCATTGGGACGAAACTTTGCGTTCAGACAGGTAGCGTGTGTAGAGCTGAGCCAGTGTATTGATGAGTACCAACAGCAAATTTTTCAGGTGTTCGAGTCTGACCTTGTCTGGGCCTGGTACTGTCCTCCTCTTTACCTACAAAATGGCATGACAGATTTCAGAAGGGCGAATGTTTGGAATGACATATTCATCCTGCAGAATTTGGTATGTGGGCAGGTGGACATGGCTATCGAAGAGATCAGAGTAGAAGTCATGAATAATCTTCTACATTGCCCTTCTGGAAGATGTAATAGATCCATCAGGATGTCGGAGGGCAGTCATCTTGGTCTTGTAGTTGGGGAAGGACAGGCGGGCATTGCGAATACTTTTCCTGGCTTCTGCCGCATCTGCCAGCACTGCTGCTCTTTTCTCTTTGAGGTCTTCTTTTATCGCTTCTCTGCACTGTTTTGCAAGCTCGGATGTTTGTTTGCGGTTGCCTGAGGCTTGCGTCAAGCCATGTTGGCAAATAAGCTTAAGAGTTTTCGAAGACAGGCGTCTTTTTGTGGCTATCTCTCTCGGCATTCTTCGCACAATCATGGAGGTGCTGAACCAGTCGATTGTGTTCCTGGTCAATGTTGTCAACGACAGCATCTTCCCATGTTGTCACAATAGTGCTAAAGAGCTACCAGTTGGTGGTTCTGGGAGTTCTCTTCTTAAACTTTGCAGTCCTTTCTACCCACTCTGTGAGGTAGAATTTTGCATGAAGGAGATGGTGGTCCAGTCCCGTTTGGAATTTTGGGACAACAGCAACATCGATCAGGCAAAACCGTCGATTGAATACGATGTGGTCAATTTCGTTGTGGAACCATCCACCAGGAGACTCCCAAGTCCAACGTTTAGATTCGTCCCGATGTGGAGTTCTTCGGCTGATCTTCTTGGTCCTATCTTGGCATTAAAATCACCAACAATGATCTTGTAGTAGGTGTGGTCTTCTTTATAGAACTTCTTCAGCTCCATATAGAACTTCTCAATTTCTCCTTCATCATAATTGGATGCTGTGCGTAGACAACAACAATAGAAACTGCCGGCAGTGAGCCACCTCTGTTCAAGTGTAATCATCTGATTTGGGTTGTTAGGCATTCGAATGAATCAATGCTTATGGCCAAGTTCTTGTTGACAAGGACACCAACACTACCGACGCCTCTTTTGTCGCATGTTCTGAGGAACAGTTCTTCTCCAGTGTCAAAAACAGAGTTATGTGATTGATGCCTTTTTGTCTCAGTCAAACCAATGGTGTTGTACTTGATCTTTTGCGCTTGTACCATCAGGTCCTCGATGGATGCATCTGATGCCAGCATACGTGCATTGAAAGTACAGATAGTCATTTTTGTCTTTCTTCGTTTTGGCAGCCTAGTTCGGCCTTGAGATTTCATCAGCCTCTCCTTTCTCATCCTTCTCAATGCTGCTGTATTGGTAGCTCTTTCAGGGCCAGGGGAATGAGACCCATTGTAATTACTGGTTTTGGCATATTGAATATGCCATGGATAGCTTGCCAGATTCTCCCCTGTGGGCGGGATACTCTCAGTAGCTTGCCATAGTATTATTAATACTATGAGGCTTCATAGTATTATTAGTTCATGATGGTTCCAAGGTGGAAACGCATGCATGACTATTGACTGATAAGTGGTTGAAAACCTTTCTGTCTGTACAATGGGATGGTGTTTAGAAACATGCTCCAGAATGGATGAGTTCTGAACACATTATGGTAAGTGGAAGAACTCAGTCACGAAAGCCTCTAAGCTAGAATAAGAAAACCTCAGCCGAGAGGAAGAGGACTCGTGACTATAGGGGCACAATTAGGCACAACATGCAAAGTGACTGCTAACGGGTAGAGAGCTTCTTTTTGAGGCAGATAAATGTTTTTGGAAATAGTGGTAATCATTGTACAACCCTAGGAATATGATCACTTGTAATCACTTGTCATCCTGTTGATCATCGATTTGCTCGAGCAGGCGCCAGTAACTTCTCCGTTCGACTCTGCCACGTGCTAATGTAGCCCAATGGCGTCTGCTCACTCCAGGAACACGAAGAGCATCAAACTGTTTGTTTAGGTTCTTGACAAAGAAGTTTGGCGACTTTGTAGGTCTGTGGCCAGGTGTTTTTTTTGCTGTCCCGTGGAATCCAGTTGGTAATGGCTCTAGTCCAACGATCATCTTCAAATCACATTACATGTCTGACCCACCTGATTTTCAACACCTTGGCAAACGAGGCAGCGTTCCTCATCTTCAATCGTTGACAGAGGTCAGAACTCCAAATTCCTTCTCTCATTTGAGTGAAGCTTGATACTCCAAGTATATCTCTTTCTATTCCTCTTTGGGTGATCCGAATAGCATTCTTATCCTGTTTTCATAGGGCCCAGGCCTCTGAGTTGTATGTTAGTGCACGAAGAATGGTGGAGTCGATAAGATGTGTCTGGAGCCGGAGGTTCTTTGTCCTTTTAACAACTTTTTCAACGCTCTTGAAGGTGTTCCATGCTGCTCTCTTCCTCCTGCACAGTTCTGGGACCAAGTCTTCCTCATGCTGAGTTTTCGACCCAGGTATTCATAGCTGCTGCATTTGGAGATGTTCGTTCTGTTAAGAGCAAATGGAACGTAAAGGACTAGTTCGTTTTTCATGAACATTGTCTTGGTGAGATTCAGCTGCAGTCCGACCTTTCCACACTCATGGTTGAAGTTGGCCAGCATTTGTGCCGCTTGGCTAATGTTTGGTGATATTAGAACAATGCCACCAGAAAAGTGGATGTGGTGTAGTTACCTACTGTCTATCTTCACTCCTATTTCTTTTTCCCATTCCAGTCATTGTATGACATTCTTGAGGGTGGCACTGAAGAGTTTCGGTGAAATGGTATCACCCTGCTAACCCCCTCTGTTTATGTCGATGATCACTTCTTTGTAGAATGGTCAGATCCTGATGGTGGATCCGTAATACAGCTCACGGAGGATCCTGATGTACTGAGTTTGAACGCCCTGTTTGGCTAGGGCTTTGATGACCACTTCTGTCTCAACAGAATCAAAGGCTTTCTTTAAATCGATGAACGTTAGACAGAGTGTCATCTTGAACTCTCGTGAAATCTCAATGAACTTGGTCACCATGTGGATATGGTTGATCATGCTAAATCTTTTTCTGAAGCCACTTGCTCAGATGGTTGTCCTTCATCTAGTGTTCTGCCTATTCTATTCAGAATGACTTGAGTGAACAACTTGTAGATGATGGACAACAGGCAGATTGGGTGATTGTTGCCGATATTGTGGGTGTCTTCCTTCTTGTATGACAGGTCGGTCCTGTTGGTTTTCCATTGGGACAGAACCTTGCATTCAGACAGGTAGCATGTGAAGAGCCAAGCCAGTGTATTGATGAGTACTGGTGGCAGATTCTTCAGGTGTTTGGGTCTGACCTTGTCTGGACCAGGTGCTGTACACTTCTTTACTGATGAAATGGCGTGTTGGATTTCAGAAGGAATATGATAAAAACTATAATTTTAAATGGCAACTTTTGAGGCATATGAATTATATCTCATATCAATTTTATCTTACATGAATTACATCAGCTATATCTCAAAAAGTAATTTAAATAAGAAAATAACCCCAATCTTATTTTAAAACATTTTTTTGTTGATTGAGGTACTGTGATTTACAATAATGTTAATGATGGTTTCCTTGTACACAACTTTGTAATACTAACCCATCACCATTGTACCAGCTCCTTCCTCCAAGGTCTCCAATGTACCTCTCTTTCATCTGTCATTGCAAGCGCTTCTGAGGACAGTTATCCCATTGTTTCGAATTTGGCCCTTTGATCCTATCTTGCCTTGTATCTTTAAGTTCCACATATGAGAGAGAACATTTTGTAACCATCCCTTTCCTTTCAACTAATTTTTCTCAGCATTCTACTCGATTTATTTTATATTATTATTATTATTATTATTATTATTATTGGGCTGGAGCGATAGCACAGCGGGTAAGGAGTTTGCCTTGCAAGCGGCCAACATGTCCGACCTGAGTTTGATTCCTCCGCCCCTCTCAGAGAGCCCGGCAAGCTACCGAGAGGATCTCGCCTGCACGGCAAAGCCTGGCAAGCTACCCATGACGTATTTGATATGCCAAACACAGTAACAAGTCTCACAATGTTACTGGACCCACTCAAGCAAATCGATGAACAATGGGAGGACAGTGATAGACAGTGATGATGATGATGATGATTTTGCTTTTTGGATAACACCCAGCAGTGATTCTCAGGGGATACTCCTGGCTCTGCACTCAGGAATTACTCCTGGCAGTGCTCAGGAGACCATATGGGATACTGGGAATTGAACACAGGCTGTCTGCATGCAAGGCAAATGTCCTACCCACTGTACTATTGCTGTAGTCCCTATACCTGATTTTTTAAGTAAAGGATTAAACCAAGTCCGTCTGCCTATCTGTCTGTCTATCTATCTACCTATCTATAAAGCCAACTGGCTTATCTTTATTAAGGATTCTCTTTTCAAAGAAAAACAGCTATAATTTCTTAACCATTTGTCTTATGATGTTATCTTGAATCCTGGCCTAAGCTGTTTCTTTTATCTTCATGTGACTTATAATATCTCTCCCCAGAGCAAAACTACTACAAATGTAGATTCAGATTAGAGAAAAACCTACCTCTGCCTCCCTAAAGTCATTATAAGATCATTCTACTTGAAGTTACTATATAATTACCTACATCGTTGGTATTCATGGATCGTACACTTTCACATGTGATTGATTGCAATTCACGCTACCTTATTTTTTTCTGAGAAACACAAAAAAGGTACATTTTGTTGTTCTTTTGAACAAAGATAATTTGAGTGCTTAATTAAAAAGAAAAAATCTCAAAGAGAACAAAATGTTACACCTTTTATAGATTATGAAAAAAGTGGTACTGTTTTCAGCTCGTCCATAATACATGTCATTGCTGTGATTTCTGAATTCCTTCCCCCAAGCAGTAAGTTTATATTTACCTCTTTTTAATCTGGGTCTGACTATGACTCGGGCTAAGAGACTGTCCCATATGTGACAGTATGTTTTGGTTTTAAGCATCGGCCTAGAAAAATACCTTATGCTCTGGCTTATTTTGTTGTCCAGATCTCATGGGAATAAACTCCTGGTTGCGTGCCGGAGGATGGGACATGGGTCACTTAGTTGCTCCCAGTACCTGCTGGCAGGCAGCTAACACTCAACGTGGAACCTCCAAACTTAAGTTGGAGGCATGGAGGCCTCAGCACGGAGGAAACATCCAGTCTAATCTAGGCAAGTTGCGAACCCACAGACACTGGAGTGATTATTGTTTCAAGCCAGTAGGTTTTGGGAAATTTTTTTAATGCAACAAACACTAAATGAGGTATTTGACCTCTAACTGTGTTAAGGAATATGTGAGAGACATTGACCCCTAAATAACAACCACAGTCACGAGGAAAACAACAGAATCCTATCTCTTTAAAGTCATCAAAACCACTGTCACTGTCCTCCCGTTGTTCGTCGATTTGCTCAAGCTGGCCCAGTAACATCTCCATTGTGACAATTGTTACTGTGTTTGGCATATCGAATACATCACGGGTAGCTTGCCAGGCTTTGCCGTGAGGGCAAGATACTCTTGGTTGCTTGCCGGACTCTCTGAGAGGGGCAGAGGAATCGAACTCGGGTTGGCCATGTTGGCCGCTTGCAAGGCAAACGCTCTACCCGCTGTGCTATGGCTCCAGCCCATCAAAACCACTAGTGGTAATCATATTATAACCATGTTACCTAAATTACAATCAAAATAATAAAAGATCTCTCAGTTTCTGACTTGTAAGAAAAAAATACAGATGCATATTATTTTATTTAAAAATATATCTTTTTTCCTCAGGTTTTGGGTTATGCCAGTAGCTGCTCAGGTTTACTCCTGGCTCTGTGCTCAGGAGTTACTCCTGGAGGGTTTGGGGGATTATATGGGATGCTGTTGATCAAACCTGGTTGGCTGCATGTGAGGCAAACTTCCTGCCCACTGTGCTCTCTCTCCAGCCCCCAGATATATCTTGAATTAAAAAATAAAGCCATAAAGACACATAAAGATATAAAAGAATATAATTTCAAGGAGGAGACTTAATCCTAGACACAGTGCTTAATATACGGTAACAAAATTAGATGACTTGCAAGAGTAATAGAACCTGTGAGTAAACAAACAAAAACAAAGTCCATAGAGGAAAAACATAACAGATGGAAATACTAAAATTTAAAAATATAATATCGTTAATAAAAACTTTAGGTAAACTGAGGCAACAAGAGAATTTTGGAAAAAGACTTAACATGCAACGGAACTGCAAGGATGTGTGTGTCAGGATGGTGGAACAACGGCTTTGGTTTGGAGAGTCATACCCAGCAGTGCTCAGAGGTCAGGAGGTGCTGAGAATTGAACCTGGGGTATGGCATACAAAGCAGGAACTCTAGTCTTTGAGCTGTCACGCTGGTCCCCCTAACAGACATTTTAAAAAGAGGGAAGTAGAGGTTGGTGGCGGATAAAGGTATGAAAAAAATAGGCTGACACTTTCAAAACTGGATCCAAAATAACAACCCACTGCTATTAAGACAAGAGAAGCCCTTGAAGGATCCATTTTCAAAAGTCCCTCTAAGAACTCAGAGCCAAAATGACAAAACTGAAAGGCAGGAGAAAACACTAAAATCAGTTTCCATGCACATTATGGACATGGGAACAATATAAGAATAAGAGAAGATTTCTCATCAGAAACAGTGGTGACTTGAAAACAGGAATTTCAGTCTTTGAAGGGCTGAAATAAAAACAGAAACTGTCAATATAGAGTTCTATATCTGAGAAAATATTTTAAGAAATGAAGGCAAAAAATAAAGATATGAATATATGATGGAATGCTTATGAGCTTGTCAGCAGATCTGTACTATAAGAAATATTAAAGAAAGTTTCTTAGGTTGAAGGGAAATGATTCAAGATGGGAACTAAGATCTACAATAAAGACTAAAGAGCATAGAAAAGAGTAAATTTGCAGGCATAGCTAAAGTATATATTTTTTATAATTTACATCTTATGCATATTAAATATATAGTTTTAAATGACTGTTGGCAATGCAAATGCAGCACAAAGGATGAGAAGGAATAAATGCAATTGTGCTACTAGGAATACTCCAGGGTTAATGAAGTATTCGAGAGGTAAGTCTTATATCATGGTCTCTAAAGCTGTTATTTTCTAGGTTGTAGCAGAGGAATTGCTGGAGAAGTTGCTAAAATACAACACAAGAGAAATATTAAAATATTAAGGGAAGAAATTAGAATACTCGAAAATGGCAAATTTACTAAAAATAATGAAGAAACAAAGGAACAAAGAAATAGAACAGACGGAGTAAATGGAAAAAATATAGAAATGGTAGGCCAAAACATAACCCTACCATTAACAATATGAAATAAATATAAAGAAGAAATTTTAAAACTTGTTAGATAAAAAAGGACACTATTTGCCATTTGTAAGAGAGTTTATAAAGACGGCGATTGAAAGTTAAATGAATGGAAGAAGGTGTGTCAGGGTAACAGCATCCTAAGAAAGTGTAGTTTTAGAAATATTACACAAAGCAGAGAGAGTAGTACTATAGAGATAACTAAGAACTTTTCATACGAATTAGATTAGTGTTATATATATATTTCAGGTAGTCTTGCCAGTCCTAAAGGTGTAAATACTGTCAATAGGGCTTTAGACTATATATATATATATATATATATATATATATATATATATATATGATACAAAAGGTGACATAGCTAAAATGATAAGTGGAAATATTTATATTGTTCTGGAGTGTTCATCTCCATTATCTCAGTACTTGATAGAAAAATAAGGGGCCAGAGAGATAGGAGGACAAGGGTTAAGGTTCATGTCTCGTATATGGCTGGCCCTGACACTACATGGTCCCCTGGGCACTGCCAGGTCTATCCCTGGAGGCCCTGAGCACTGTTAGGCCATGAATAGTGTTTCACTGTCCAGCCCTTGCATTGAACTGCTGGCCCAGTTAGTGGGAAACTGCTGGGGGGGGCTCTGACCTCCTGAGAACTCTTGGGGAACCCCCAAACCAAGAACCAACCAACCAAAACCAATACAAGACAAAATGAAGGAGAATTCAATGGACTTATCAAATGGGATCACAGAACTATGTAAACAGAGATGGATTTTGCAAATTAGAATAGTTTCAAAAGTTAAAGTTACCAGCCAGTCCCCTTTATAATTTTTCTATTTTGTTAATGATGATTACCTTCTCTCCCCAACTTTTGTGATAGTT
Source organism: Sorex fumeus (assembly GCF_029834395.1). NCBI lineage: Eukaryota > Metazoa > Chordata > Mammalia > Eulipotyphla > Soricidae > Sorex > Sorex fumeus. Next base: position 60,669,113 of record NW_026606179.1, read on the forward strand.
AGATATTGATTTAAAGCTTATATAATAGCCAATGCTTCTCATTTCTTTTTCCTAGGGACTCCATTAAACAACAATCACATCCGTTATATTGGGGAAACAGTTTTGGGAGGACTAATTTTGTCTTTACTACTAGCAGTTTGGGTTATACTTTTTTGACTACTGCCTATATACTTAAATATAGATATCTGGAAAGGGGTTATAAATATAATTTCTCAGTATCATTTTAGAATTTTATATAATGTCTTAGAGATCTTTTTATATCAGTATAAAAGGTATTTCTCATTTTTAAAAACTGCTGCATGGTATTTCCTAGTAAGGATGTTTTATACTTAGCAATTCATCTGTTAGTGCATCTTTAGGTGAATTTTAGACTTTACAATAATAAGCAATGTTGCAATGAAATTCTATTTTCTACTTCTTTTCACGGGTATATGAGTTTTTCCCTAGAGTTGATACTCAGCACGGTGGAAGGATATATTCATCTTAAAGATTCTTACACATACCCATATTTTTAACAAAACGACCTTAACAATTTGCTTTGCTGCAAATGGACTATGAGAACAAAGCCGATATTTTCCTGATCATCTAATGAATTTGAGCATTTTTTCGTGTATCTAGAGTTCATTTGGACGTCCTCTGTGAATTACTTCTTCATATTTTTCCTCATTTTATTGTCGAGCCACTGATATTTTTATTCACCGAGGGAAAATTTAAGATATCCTTATTTTAATTAATAATTTTTGTTATACGTGTAGCGGATAGTTCTCCAAGGCTGTCTCATACTCTTAACTTGTATATGAGAAACTCATTGTGAAGGATCTTTACTGTCCTCAATTTTTCAGCTTTCTTTTTCCATGATTGCTCACAGATGTTTCTTTTCTCCTCCCCTGACTTTCTCCTGCTTCGTCATATTTCTCTGAACCACATGTTAGTAGCAAATGTTAGCTGAGTGGAGGCTGTGTTTTGTAGTAAGTTGTAGTTCAATTAGGATATTTGTCTTGACTCAATCTTGGCGACACCTGCTGATTGCTGGCTAGTGGGCAACATCCCCACTTGAAAGAGATGGCTGTGGGTTCTCGTCCTTGCTCTGGGAGGGACGGATGAACAGTAGTCCTGGCGCTCTGTGACATTCTCAAACCTCACAGTTCCCAATTTTACTGTGAGGGAATATGGCCTCCTGACTAGCTGGAGACTGAGTTTTGCTAGCACCCTACCCCAAAAGAATCCTTTCAGAAGAAATTGAGCGGTAGTACTTGGAACTTTGGGACATCCCATTTTGATTTTTGACTGAAGGCTCTCAATAGTGGAGCTTGAAAACTAAGTGGGATTCTTGCAAAGATGCTCTTGGAGAGGGGCAGGTTGAGTTTCCCCCCACCTCGAGCAGAACCCCGGCAGAGCCCCGAAAACCTCTGGAACCAGCCACAACCATGCTGAGACCACTCTCCACACGCATGAAGGTACCGGCAGAGGAACAAAGGCATGCAGGTCCCGGGGCTGAGATCTCCAAGCCTACTCGGATCGGGACTGAGCATCCTCCACCCAGATCCTACATCTTCCAGTAGGCGGGGGTCACACCCACCAACTGTCCCCCGGCACCTTGTAATCCCATCAATGGCCAAGACCTAGAGACTATAAAACCCAGCTCCCAGAAGCACGGCTGCATTTGCGGCTGCGGGACATCTTATTATCTCATTCTTGCTTTGACAACCTGGCAGGCTACCGAGTGTAGACTGCCCACGCAGCAGAGTCTGGCAAACTCCCTGTGGCTTACCCAATATGCCAAATACCAGTAACAATGATGGGTCTCATTCTCCTAACCCTGAAAGAGCCTTGAATGTCGCACTTTTTATAATCTCAGGGTTAGGACAAAGGAGATGTTACTGGTGCCTGCTCGAGGCAATCAACAAACAACAGGATGATTGTGATCATGATCGTGATCTTGCAAAGATCTTCAAACTGAGACCCATGGGCACTGCATATACACCCCCCCCCAAACCTCTACCCCCACACGTTCATTTGAATAGGAAGGAGGAAAACAACACAGAATCTCAAATATACACGGCTCATCTTTTCAAGTAATTCACAAACACATTCTTGTTGTAAAAGCAAAGCCACTCAGGAGGGGGATGCGAGTTTTGTTTACCCTGTCAGTCTCCCCCATCTCTCGAGGTACCAGCAGATCCAAGTGGTGGCGTCTCTCCAGACACCTCGCCATTTAATCAGCACATATGCTACCCGATTGTTCTGTAGCTTCACTGAGCCCCACTTTTGTTTTACGTGCCCTTCCACAAATGACACCAACTTCTATGTATTTGTCTCTGACTTTCAGGAAGATTGTATTTTTTTACTTTTAGAAAATATTTTTATTTAGTCGCTGGATCACAGAGTTGTTCATTACTGGGTTTCAGGCCTGCAATGTCTTTTTTTAAATTTTTATTAGTGAAACACCATGAGTTACAGTTGTCACTGTCACTGTCACTGTCCTCCCGTTGTTCATCAATTTGCTCGAGCGGGCCCAGTAATGTCTCCATCGTGAGACTTCGTTGTTACTGTGTTTGGCATATTGAATATGAGGTACAGTTGTAGACTTACAAATTTTTGTGCTTGGGTTTCGATTGTAGACTTACAAATTTTTGTGCTTGGGTTTAGATTATACAATGATCAAATACCCATCCCTCCACCAGTGCCCATTTCCCACCACCATGGATCCCAGTATCCCTCCCACCCCCCATTCCTTCCATCCCACCCTGCCTCTGTGGCAGAGCATTCCCTTTTGTTCTCTCTCTCCTTTTGAGTGTTGTGGTTTGCAAAAGAGGCATTGAGTGGCAATCATGTTTGGTCTATAGTCTACTTTCAGCACAGGCATGCAATGTTTCAACATCAATCCCTTCACGATGTCTACTTCCCTCTGCTGATGTCCTCGTTTCCCTTCCACCCCCAAGCTGCCTCTATGCTTTATTGCTTTTTTGCACCGTGGTTCACGGTACTGTTACTGATAGTTTCATGCATAACACTTTATTCAGGCAAATTTTAGTCAAGGAACAGTGACACTGTGCAGGGTAATAGGAGGGTGAGCACACTCAACTGTGAGCTGACATATAGAATAGCGAGGGCCCCCTGTAGCAATGGGCACCCAAGATGACTCAATATGGGTGTTTAGAAAGTAAAGTGACGGGATGTCATGAGCATCCCCAATGACATCCAGATCCCAACCTACCGGAAATAGTGAGTGTTCCCTTATAGGAGGGCAAAAGGGGTTCTCTGAAATAACTAAGCTAAAAATCTTGAGAGCAAAGATTATGCAGATGAACTTTCATGCAACTGTAGAATTTTTTTTATAAAAAGGATGCAGGGATAGGTTTGAGACTGAGAGGAACTATAAGAATAATGAAGCGAAAATTGCTAAGCAGCTTTGAAGGAGCCAAGGAATATAAGAAATTCTGTGTAGAAGCTGGAAAAGACACGAATGTAGATTTTCCCCAAGAGCCCCTGGAGGTAGCGCAGCCCTGCCAACACCTTGGTTTGAGCCCAGGATGGGCTTCTGGCCTCCGGAATTGCAATTGCAAGAAAAAATATTTGTGTTGTTTTAAGACACCAAGTTTGTGGTAATTTGTTAGAGTGGCAAAGGAAGTTATTCTAGAAGCCAAGTAGAGAAAGACATTATAAAGAGAACAATCTTGTAAGCTTCCTGGCAAAGGAACAAAATCTGTTATTTAAGAAGCAAAGCAGAGAATAAGCAAAGAGCACTGAGACAGGAAATCATAGAGAGTCTATGTGGCACACTTGACTGTATATTGAAGACAGTAAGGACTGAGAGAAGGCTCTTGATTAGGGAACATCAGTGCTGAGATCAATACTGGACTTTCCTCCTTGCTTTTAGACTGCAGAAGTCTTCTAAGTTGACTTAGAACTCAACTCAGAAGATTCCTAGAAGACAGCAGTTCCTTTTTCTACTTTTTAATTCTCTTTGCACTACATGTTCTTCCCTCCCATGCAAAACTATCCTAAAAATAACTGATCTCTCTCTCCCCAGACAAAACTACACAGTTACATCTTTCAAACCACAATCAGATCATTTCTCCCTGGGACCTGGGGAAGATGATTGGATGAGAGTAAGAGGAGGCATCTTATCGGATCTGGACCATGGCCAGAGATGGCTAGAAAGAGGAAATGGAGTTGAACGCTCAGTACCTAATCTACACCGACAACGTCTCAGGGCCAGCTGCTGAGTGAGGACATGGGGCAGAGGAGCAAAGTTCCCCTTCACAGGGCCTGGAGGGTGGCTATCTGTCATTTGTGTTCTGATTCCTTTTCAGGGCTGAGGTCACTAATAGCAAAAGCACTTCAGGTATCCCTCCCTGTGAGGACTGCAGTTCCCCCTTGCAAATTTCTCAGCCTCTATCATGATTAAAGCAGACAGTCGCCAAACCACTCAGTAGGGAAGAAAATAAAGATAGCCTTCAGGGTTAGGTAACGGACCAAAAATATATTGGAGCAGGAGGTCTGTCAAGGTAATAGGAGATTTTTCTCTGTTCCCCGTAACATCGGTTGCCGACTGCCTGAGACGAGGCTGCAGAATGGGGTGGGGGTCTTCATTACTGAGCTGCTCTCCCAAGAGGAGATAGGAATTGAAACGAGCAAGCCAGTTATTGGGATGGAGAAGCGGATGGACTTCCCAAGTCTCTGCACAACTCTGTCCTATTTTATCTTGGACCACCGTGAACCACGGAAGAAGTCACATAAAGACAAACACTGACGTGCTGCATTCAACCTGGAGACCGTGTCTATTGGCTGGGTTTGCCTTTTGTTATTATTGTATTGGATCTGGATTAATCTGTCCCACAGGATCACTGGCATCTTTCCACACTGACGTTTCTTGTGTCGCCACCTCCTTCCTGATCCCATGATATGCAGCTCAGGTGGTTTCCTTATTACCTCGAGATCTCTTGTGGGTCTAAGATGGAGGCCTGGCTCATTCATGGATGCTGTAACTCAGGTTTGGAGATTTGTTTAAGGCTTGGCAAGTGAGTGGAGAGGATCCAGAGAGAATTCTCCTGATCTTTCACAGAAACATTGGAGAAGAGGGTGGCTTCTGCTGGGGTTCCTGAAAGGGGAAATGTGAATTTGGAGAAGCTGATGGCCGTCTTGTCCCTTGAACAAGAGAATGGAACCAAAATTCAGGAAGTAAAGACTCAAATTCTCGAAGAATTCATGTGAGCAGTTGTATCTGAAACTCGACACTCCTCCAATTCCCTCTTTTTGTCTGAGTCACTTTCAGCTCCTTTCGGCTCCCTGCAATTGAAAGAAATTGCTTTAAATTCATTTTCACTATCATTATAATCAATCGACTTCATTCATTAAGTCGCTATACCTGTGTCACAACCCGTACAAAGCACTGTTGTTTAAAGAAAGATAAATTTGGGAATGTCAAGATTTGAAGGACTCAAAGCCCAGCCACTCCAGGAGTTATTACAAGGACTCACAGAATGTCGGGACCCTGCTTATTGCTGGGAACCTTTTAGAGCCTGGGTTAGATGAAAAATGTTAAAAATTGGCTTTGTTTTCCTGGTAAGAGGCCCCATAATTCTTGTCAGACCCTTAGAAAAGCCTTAAGCACCTAGATCTTCTTCTTTATACGAGGTAGAATCTTCAGTCCCAGCAGAGGAAGATCAGATTCTGCCCCTTGTTTACCCACTTAACGAAGTTACAGGTATTTGCTCTCTGATTCTAATAAGAACAAAGCCCAGGGACATATGGCCTGAGTGGGTGAGTTTCGTGAAGCCACGGCACATGTGAGATTTCTTGTGGTAACTGCTTTATGTTTTGCTGCTGGCACTGGCCCCCATCCTAACATCCTTGCGCCCCAGTTTCTTCCCATATTAGCGAGAGGGTTGAAAGGGCTTCGCAGTCTGCTTCCCAGGGCATGGTGAGGACAAGCTGAGGGTAGGACAGTGGAAATGGTGCTGGGCAGTCATGGGACTCCTGACCTTGGCGGAGTATCTTGCTTCTGGGCTTCCAGGGGCCATGCGTTGGGGATATGTGGGAATATGGGGAGTCCCTTTGTTCATTAACTTGGTGAATATAGTTCTTAACAAACATATTAAGGAAACATCCCCAATGTCACTTGCGGAGCAAATGAACAAAAATAGATGAGCCATGTGATAAAGGGAGAGAAAGTCTCTTTATTGGCAGATTTTCATTTCCCCCTGACACAAGGCTAAGGCCTCCAGGATGAGTTTATTCGCTAATGCGTTGACTCAGTCATTCACTTAAATGAATATTGAGAAGCTACTCTCTGCCCAGCACCATACTGAGAGACCGAGTGATAAATAATGGTGTTATCATACTCTCAAAGGGAGGGATGGTGGCAGCGCACCCAAACAGATTATTGTGATCCAGTGCAGTACGTGATCAGACACGTGTAAGAGAAACATGGTGGGAACTTGGGAGAGGAAAGTCACTGAGTTGTTCGAGCTCTAAACTCTCCAGCCAGCTTGAGAATCTGCTTTGCACATTTCTCTCTCTCCTCCCTCCCCATTCCTTTCTCTGTGAAATAAAACATGTCAAAATCAAGTTATGGTTTTATTTTTCGAAAAGAATGGGGTTATACTAATCCCTGTTTGCAACTCATGTTTTATTACTGAACTCTGTGGAAAAATCAAACATATTTACTTTGTAAATGTTAAAGAACAGAAGCTTGCACAAAAGCAACACAATTTGACTGAGCTGTCATATGATTCCTTAGTTATCCTTTATTTATTCCTTGCTTCTCTCATTTTCTTATTTAATGTCTCTGTGACTGGGCAGAATCCTTCACGCCTTCAGAAGGTTTATTATTTTTATTATTATTATTTTTATAAAAATAATATTCTTATAAAAATATTATTAAAAAGTAAAGGCCCTCCCGTTGATCGTCGATTTGCTCGAGCGGGCCCAGTAACATCTCCATTGGAGACTTTGCTGTTACTGTGTCTGGCATATCGAATACTCCTGGTAGCTTGCCGGGCTCCCCGAGAGGGGCGGAGGAATCGAACTCGGGTCGGCCATGTTGGCCGCGTGTAAGGCGAACGCCCTACCCGCTGTGCTATCGCTCCAGCCCCCCCAAAAAATACGAGTAGCTGCGCTCCCCTGCTAGAACCTCCAAAAATATTATTATTATTTTATTATTATTATTCAGAAATATTATTATTATTTCTCTTTGCCAATGCCACTGCAGGCCTCCTGGTTGGACAATGCAAGTGGGACCCCTGGGTGACCCGAATGTCCCAGGGGGTCTGCAGAGAGTGGGCAGCGGCATCCCCAGACAGCGCTTCAGCTGTTTCTGCCTGTGTCCCGGGGGCCAGAACCCATCCTTGATGGCCAGGAAGTGCCCAGGAGGAGAAGGCCATACTGGCCGCCACCATGGAAATGGCCTCTCCTGTTCTGCCATGAGCCCACAGGCCACCACTGAGCACTTTTGTGACATGAGGCTTTCCTGTCCTCGAGTCTGCTATGAGCCCTCAGCCTCAGCCTTTGCCCATGGGTTCCTCTGGGGTCAAACCATGAGACCTGTGTCATCGCAGTTACTTGGCAGGAGCAGAACTCTTGTCTCTTGAGTCTGTAGCATCTCCAGAACGTAGCATGGTCTCCGACATAGCGTGGATGTTCAGTGTCAGATGGACTGCATTTATGGACTGCATTTCAAGAAAAAAAAATTCCTTTTTACTGGGTGACTCTGAGCATAAGAAGTCAAAGGCGTTGGTCCTGCTCGGGCCCCCCCTGGAGTGCTGGTGGGACACAGCAGAGGGTAGTGTGGGGGCGCAGAGCAAACACAGTGGCAGCGAGGAGGCAGCACCCTGCGGATCTGGGGGCGTGAGTCCAGGGTGCATTAGGGTTGCAGGGTCTGACGGCCACAAAGTAGCAACTCTTGGCCATCCACCACGTGCTGGGCCCACACAGAGAACGGTAATGTTTTGCCATATCTCATTCCCCCTTCAAACCAGGTGTGCTGATAGATGATGGGTGCTGAACTGACTTTTGTAGATGCGACAGGGACTCAGGGCAAAGGGGGATTTCTGGTCACCCTATCGCTGGACACGGGTGGGCTCAGGGCTGGAATATGGCCTGACTGGAGAGCCCGTGGCCTCATATAGAGTTCTGGTCAAGGACCAGGGAAATTCCATGGTGAAGAAGGTGCCAACCCAGCCCCTGACTGTCCTTGAGTGGCAAGGACGGGATGGTGGGGGAAGGCAGGGACGAAATCAGGGGGCACAGGAGGCCCTTACCCAGCCCCCCGAAGATACTCGCTCTCCTGGTCAGTGGGATGGCCAATGCTCAGTCTGCAAAAGGCCAAGAAAGCAGAGCCGAGGGTGTTTCTGCCCATCAGCCCTGTTTCATCCTCGTCCCTCTCTGCTGAAGCCCAGAGTCCCTCCGGGCGTGTGGGGTTGGTGGGAGAGAAAGTGGCCAGGCCCGAGCCCTCCTCTCCTGCCAGCGGGTGAAACACCACACCCGTGTATATTTTATATGCCGAGACTCCGTGTAGGAAAGTGGTGTTTTTTTTTTTTTTAAGTCAACATGATGAATGACCTGGCACCTGAGTTGCTCAGGAGGAAGAGAGCAGCTTGGAACGCCTTTAAGAGCGTCCAAGAAATAGCTAAGAGGACGAAGAACCTCTGGCTCTGGGCACATCTCTTCAATTTCACTATTCTTCCTGCATTAACATATGCCTCAGAGACCAGGGCCCTACGAAAACAGGATGAGAATGCTATTCGGGTCTCCCAAAGAGGAATCAAAAGAGCTATGCTTGGAGTATCATGCTTCACTCAAGTGAGAGAAAGAATCCGGAGTTCCGACCTTTGTCGACAGTCAAGAATCAGAGACGCTGTCTCATTTGCCAAGGTGTTGAAAATCAGATGGGCTGGACACGTAATGCGATTTGGAGATGACCGCTGGACTAGAGCCATTACTGACTGGATTCCACGGGACGTCTAAAGATCGCGTGGCCGCCCACCTACGAGATGGTCAGACTTATTCGTCAAGACCCTGAACGATTGGTTTGAGGCTCTTCATGTTCCTGGAGCAAGCAGACACCACTGGGCTACACTAGCACGCGACAGGGATGAATGGAGGTGTTACTGGCGACCGCTTGAGCAAATGATGAATAATGGGGTGTCAAGTGATCAAGTGATCTTTGCTTTGGAAATGTCTAAATGACTTTAAAATTTTTTGGCTTATATTTTCTTTTATTTTTTATTTTTATTTATTTATTTATTTTTTTGTTTGTGAATTTTTTAAAATTTATTTATTGAATCACTGTGGGAAAGGTTACAAAGCTTTCAGGTTTAGGTCTCAGTCATGCAAATATCAAACACATTTCCCTTTACCAATACTTATTTTTTACCATGAAGAACCCCAATAAAACCCCACCCCTCACCCCTCCCAGTCCCTGTGAGGCAGATGAATTCTAGTTAACACTCTATCTGCTTTGATTAGATTCATTGTTTCAATAAAAGATTCACCACTATTATTTAGAGTTTAACCCCCCCCACCCCCAAATCAGACATGCTGAAAAAGCATTGGGAAGTGATTTGCTTTCTACAGCTGGGTTCAAGAATTAAATGTTGGTTTTGGATTTCTGCTATTTTACTTATTGACCCTGGAAGTATTTCTACTGAAAGTCAGATAGTTAAGAAATTGGTTTCTGTGCTCTGGAGTCTTGGCCGTGCTGGAGAGCCGCTAGTGGGGGGCAACTGGTGGCCTCGGTAGGGCGTGAAGGACGGACCGGAACGCCCCCCTTCCCATGAGGTTTTAGTCACCCCCACACCCCCAGCTCATACCTGCTGTCCACAAGGTTCCCATGCGGCCGCCATCTTTCTTTCCAGAGAAGAGACGGCGAATGGGGCAACACCCTTTCCCCTCTGGGCAGACATGATGGCCTGGATTAACGCATAGTCCATTCACTTTTCTGCTCCAAGCTGCTGGGTTCTGCATTAAGTCCTTGTGCTTCTGGGGCTGTGGCCGTGCTGGAGAGCCGCTCGTGGGGGGCAACTGGTGACCTCGGTAGGGCATGAAGGACGGACCGGAACGCCCCCCTTCCCATGAGGTTTTAGTTGCCCCCACACCCCCGGCTCATACCTGCTGTTCACAAGGCTCCCATGCGGCCGCCATCCTTCTTTCCAGAGAAGAGAGGGCGAATGGGGCAACACCCTTTCCCCTCCGGGCAGACATGATGGCCTGTATCAACGCATAGTCCGTTCACTTTTCTGCTCCAAGCTGCTGGGTTATGCATTAAGTCCTTGTGCTTCTGGGGCTGTGGCCGTGCTCCAAACTTAACTCTGATTTTCAGGGAGAAACGTTGGGTGGTTTACTTCCCATGGATCACTTTGTATATAGAGAGGTGTCGCGCAGCCGCGTAAGCGGCCGCGTGGTTTGGAGGAAAAGTCCTAGTTCCCGCATACTCGAGCTGTGCTTGTAGAGGCTTCTGGTCACCGGGGTTCCATCTGGGGGAGGCGGGATGCTGTACCTACCCCATCTGGGACTTCCCGATGATCTCGGCTCTTTTTGGAACCTTTTTTTTTTTTCTTCGGGAGCTGTGGATCCCCGCCCTCCATGTGGCCCTTCTCTTTGACTGTATCTCTTTTATTTTTTTTTAATTAAATCACCATAAGATACAGTTACAAAGCTTTCATGTTTGAGTTTCAGTCATACAATGATCAAACACCCATCCCTCCATCAGTGCACATTCTCCACCACCAACGTCCCCAGTACCTCCCACCACATCCCACCCCTCCCCCTGCCTCTATGGCAGACAATTTCCCCCATACTCTCTCTTTACTTTTGGGCATTATGGTTTGCAATACAGATACTGAGAGGCCATCACGTTTGGTCCTTTATCTACTTTGATCACACATCTCCCATCCTGAGTGATCCCTCCAACCATCATTGTCTTAGTGATCCCTTCTCTATCCCAGCTGTTAAATGGCTTTTTGAGTTCTTCCATGAATGTCTGGAGTGGAGATGGTGTGGGAGACCTTCTGAACCCACCCTGTCCTCTTGGAGACCCTTAGGGACAGCCCTTGCACCCCCATCCTCCCCCCAAACAGTCCTCACTTCTCAAGTGGAAGTGGGTGTCTGTGCTAGGACCCCCAGGGAGAGTCAGCCTGGTGGCTCAGGATCCCTCTGGTTCAGACCAGGCAGCCCTTCCCCCATCCCAGCCTTGGCCCCTCACAGACCCAGCTCAAGAGCGAGTTTGGCTCATTGTCTGAAGGAAATGCCCTGAACAGATGCCTGCTGAAAGTGAGGAGGGAAAGGAGAAACAGTAACATTGATTTATTTGGGCCAGAATCATCTGCGGGCGGAGGAGAGTGGGTGAGAGTGATCATAAAGCTGGCTCGGTGTTGTGACCGGGTGGAGCAGAGGCTATCACCGTGCACGGTAGGGAGGGTGGCCCAGGTGGGCGCTGGGAGAGGGCTCCCGTCCTCCCCACCACAGACAAAAAATCTGGAAGTCAGGGCAGGAACGGGTGAAGCCGGAACCCCCTGGAGTCTCTGCCACCAGCCGGTCTGGCATGAACCTCCTGAAAGTCTGCCTGCATTTGTTCTGGTGTGTCCGTGCAGCTGCTTGATGGCAAAGACCCTGGGTGGTGGGAGGCCTGAGGGCAGAGACCCTGGGCGGTGGGAGGCTGGTCCTTCCCTGTCATCCCATCACTTACTTCTCAACCCACCCAATGCCAAGAAGCCTCCTGGCCTGTTTTCCCTGCGGGCCCCAGGAACTCGCTGCTAGATGAAGGCCCCGTGGATCTCAGAACAGCCCTGGAAGCCCCCGCTATTGCCTGTGTGTTCTCTAGGGTCAAATGAAGGGAGCCTGTCACCCCCAATCCTGCAGACTGCACCCCAAGAACCCTAGGCACTTTTCTCTCTTTCTTTCTGGAGGGCCTGAGGAGCTTTCGTTGTTTCTCTTGAAGCTTCTGAGGCTGGAGGACAAGCAGTGGTGGTGTGAATGTTGCTTCCCCTCGCGGGGCGGTGAGCGAGGAGTCCTCACTCAACAGTCTCTACACGATTTCTATCTGGAACCTCAAGCCTGGGGCTTTGCTTCTGCACCGTGACCTGTGACCTGGTTGAATAATTGATCTCCAGAGTGGCAGTTGCAATTTATTTTTTCATATGACTTGTCTCATTAGAATTTCTCAGTGAAAACAACATTTATTTAAACCATCTGTAATATATACCCCATTTAAATATATCATATATATAGGCTGGAGCGATAGCACAGTGGTAGGGTGTTTGCCTTGCATGCAGCCAGCCCAGCCGAGCCGGGTTCAATTCCTCTGCTCCTCTCGGAGAACCTGGCAAGCTACCGAGAGTATCTTGCCTGCATTACAAAGCCTGGAAAGCTCCCTGTGACTTATTAGACATGCCAAACACAGTAACAACAAGTCTCACAATGGAGATTTTACTGAGCCTGCTTGAGCAAATCAATGAACAACGGAAGGACAGGACAGGATATATATATATATATATATATATATATATATATATATATATCACACTCAGCTCCTGGGAGAGAACAAGGCAGAGTCTCCTACCCTATGCCTGACTGTCTCCACCAGGGCCCAACAGCTGAAGACCACCGAGGCCCAGCCAAGGCCATGCTGAGACCACTCTCCACACACTTGGATGAGCCTCACGCATAAAAGAACTGACAGAGGAACCCAGGTGTGTGGGACCCGGGGCTGAGATCTCCAAGCCTGCACAGTTTGGGACTGAACCTGCCAGTAACTAGACAGTTATACCCACCAACTGCCGTGTAACTCCAACAACGGCCAGGATCCAGAGATCATCACACTCAGCTCGCGCGACATCTTATCATCTCATTCCTAATTTGGTCAAACTGGCAGGCTACCAAATGTAACATGCCCACACGGCAGAGTCTGGCAAACTCCCCGTGGTATACCCAATATGCCAAATACCAGTAACAATGATGGGTCTCATTCTCCTAACCCTGAAAAAAAGCCTTGAATATGGCACTTTAAAAAAAAAAATCTCAGGGCTAGGACGAAGAAGACGTTACTGGCACCTGCTCGAGGCAATCGACGAACAACAGGGTGGTCGTGATCGTGATCGTGATATATATATATGATTCTTTGTCTTTGGCATTTGTTAGGTGCTTGAGTGAAAGGGCTTCTAAATGAAAGAAAAAATTGTTGGCAGTGGTAAGAAAACCAGATGGACTAAATATTCTTCGAGGTCAATCTTGGCAATCAGGCTGGGAGAGAAGTTCTCCAGGGTATTGTAGGCTCCCTATCAGCATTGTAAGAGGCCTGGGACCAGAGAATCTGCATCTTAGCCCGTTTTTCTGAGCTCCCTGAAGTTGGAGAAGCCCTGAACTTGATGCTCTTGAAGACATCTACCTGTGGGTTGGTGAAATGAGATAAAGTGACTCATTTGTCCCTGGCCAAATATTTCACTTTTACAACTTTTTTAAAAAGATTTTTTTTTTAATATGAGACGGTCCCACGTGAGACATCTCTGTCTGGGTCAGGTTGAGGCTGAAACACTTTCCAAAAGTAATTCCAGTTTTCTCCTTTTGCTCTGTGTGCTGACTCTCACAAGTCATCTGTAAGGTACAGGCTTTCCTTTGTCACAGGCTTGCTGGATGATTGAAGAGGCAAATAAAGCATCTTTCAGCCCACTCTGCAAGAGGGACGCCTGCAGCTGTAGAAGTGACAACAGGGAGCCATCGAGCCGGGGGGAAGGTAAACAGCAGGTTGGGTTGGGAGGACCAGCAGCCCGGATTAACAGGACGGGGCTAACAGGTCCCCCCGTAGAGGCATTCAAAAGCAGCAGCACTTCCATAGTTCAATATCCAGACAGCCTCATAATTCTCCCTTGTCTCGTACTGAAGCAGACACATGGCTAGGTTGCTTTTCAGCTGTGCAGAGATGTCCATAACAGTCTTTTCTGGAAAAAGTTGCGCTGATTTTTAGAGGAAGGGTTCACTCTTTGATCTGACTTCTAAAAGAATGAGGCACATTCGTCTTTAGAGCAAAGAGACTTCTAAGAAGTCTCGGCCTGAAGTTTGCCCTCAGCATGTGACTGCAGTAGCAGTCAGTTGGGTGTGATGGATGCGTGGATAATGCAACAAGACACAGCAAGATTTACAAAGATCCACAACAAGTGAAAATGAATATTGGAGCTAAACTCCTACCTTTTTGTGACTCACTTTTTATTTGCTAAGGAGTGTTAACTCCATATGGATGTCAATAGGCTCTGTGAGATAACTAAGGAATATTTTTACCTGGTAATACACATAACTCAGCATCGTACTTGACCACTTTCTCTCCTTCAGGGTCTTGAAAGAGGTTGAGGATGAAGAAATTTCATAAGGCATGTGTCTAAATGTGCATTGCATCAAGAAGAATAGGATGCCTTTATCCGCTTTATTTTCAGACTGTATACTTTCTTTTTTGCAGAGTCTCCTGCCCCCATGCCTGGCTGTCCTCGCTGGGGCCCCTTGGAGGGGGGCGAGTTGAGTTTCCCTCCCCGCCCCCAGCAGAGCTCCGGCAGCTGAAGACCTCCAGAACCAGTCACCACCATGCTGAGACCACTCTCCACACGCATGAAGGTACTGGCAGAGGAACGAACAAAGGCATGCGGGTCCCGGGGCTGAGATCTCCAAGCCTGCTCGGATCGGAGCTGAGCATCCTTCACCCAGATCCTCCATTTCCAGTAGGCAGGGGTCACACCCACCAATTGGCCCCCTGATGCCGTGTAATTCCCATCAATGGCCAAGACCCAGAGACTATAAAACCCAGCTCCTGGAAGCAAATGCGGTCGAGTGACATCTTATTATCTCATTCTTACTTTGGACAACCTGGCAGGCTACCGAATGTTAACTGCCCACATGGCAGAGTCTGGCAAACTCCCTGTAACATACCCAATATGCCAAATACCAGTAACCATGATGGGTCTCATTCTCCTAACCCTGAAAGAGCCTTGAATATGGCATTTTGTAAAATCTCGGGGCTAGGACGAAGGAGACGTTACTGGGGCCTGCTTGAGGCAATCGACGAACAACAGGATGATCGTGATTGTGATTATACTTTCCTTTTCAATCATATTGTAATTAAGTTTTACTCACTTAAAATTTATATGCTCTGTATCAGGTGCTTTACTCTTTGCCAGGGATGGCGTTAAACTCTATACGTGAAATACATCATGAAACCCTTTCTACAGTCCTGTGAGGAAGAACATGGCATTTTTCTTGTTTCACAGATGGAAAAACTGAGGTTCAGAGAGTAACTTGGTTGTTCAAGGCCTCTCTCTCTCTCTCTCTTTACAAAGCTGTTCATAATTGGGTTTCATTCATATAATGATCCAGCACCTATCTCTCCATCAGTGTACATCTCCCCCCACCAGTGTCCCCTGTTTCCCTCCCACCATCCCCCAACATCCCACCCCCGCACCCAGCCTCCTTCTATGGGAGGTACTTTCCTTCTTGCTTTCTCTTTCTCCTTTTCCTTTTGTGCACTGTGGTATGCAATACAGGTGCTAAGGGGTCATGGTGTTTGTTCAAGGTATTCAGTATTTTTACTGGGATGTTAAGGATGGAGTAGCCTTTCAACTGGGTGGCTGCTTTGGGATGTGGATGTGACTGCCGAGTTTTTCCAGAAGTACAGGGAGGCCGGGGAGGTAGCCCATTCCGACCCTGAGGAAGCCTGGAGATTTCAGTCACAAAACCCGCATATCCGAGTGTTTAGCAGATTTATCTTGGTGAGGTCCATCCTGACATAGTGGAGTCAGGCTGGGGTATGGCAGCGATTTTGGATTATGGAAGCAAGTGGCTGCTGGGGGCTCTGCTTGGGCGGGCACAGGCCAACCTGCTCCCTCCGATTTACCCGTTTGTTCAGCCATGCACAGGGCTGAGATTAACTATGGCTTTTGATGTCTTTCGAGATTTATTTAAGGATCTCTGAAATAATGCCAATCAATGAGCTGGTATGGCTGAGTTGGAGGTGGTTTGTGGGTGTGGCTCCCACATATCTAACTTTTGGCCGTAAAGGTTGACCTGCCTGCAGCACCATACCCCCTGTTTGAGGTCTTGATGTGGCATGTGGCATAACTTTGACCATCCAATGCTCCTCACAACTTACTCAGTGCTCAGTTCTAACTGTGGCTCGCAGAACTCTTAGGTGGCTTCCCGAGTCTCTCAGAAGAGGTCCATGAAGTCAAAACACTATCAGTTTATCATTTCCGGTTTCCATTGTGTTGATTTTTGTATGGGTGTGTAAAAGCAGTGCTATCTGAAACTGAGGGTACACTAGGACAAATCAAAGCAGTTAGACCAAATGGCACGACAAATAATTTATTTCTTCTCTACTAAGTATGTATACAATAATTTAATATCATATTATGTTATGGAGTACCTTAACATTATGAAGAATAGTATAGCTCATTGATCCAGTACTTTTCAAAGGATCAGTACATGATAGGCAAATTCACCCAGGGATAAAGTTTCACTCAGTTTATCGCTAGGCCTTTAAAAGCAATTACTACTTAAATTTTTCCATTTTTAATTTCTAAAACGACACACGTTAATCAATAGAACCCTTATAAACAAAATATCTTTGGAGTCCCTAATTTTTGTTTGTTTTTGGGGGGCCACACTCTGCAGTGCTCAGGGCTGACTACTGATTCTGTGCTCAGGGATCACGCCTAGCGATCTGGGGGACTATAGGGGGTGCATCAGGGAGCCAGGTCAGGATGGGTCCGGGCAGATCAAACCAGACTTGACATTCTGCATATATGAGAATTATCATAGTTTGGATCCAATCAGATAAAGCTCTTGTCTCCATTGAGGCTTCATTTTCCAGGGGCTAGGGGTGGGGGTTTGTTGTCGATGTCCAACTCATGAAGGATTTTAGCAACATGTCTGAACTCG
Organism: Sorex fumeus; assembly: GCF_029834395.1. NCBI lineage: Eukaryota > Metazoa > Chordata > Mammalia > Eulipotyphla > Soricidae > Sorex > Sorex fumeus. The sequence goes on from NW_026606179.1 coordinate 60,686,030, forward strand.
GGATGGAGATGAGTATGGTTCTCTCCCTCCCATTGTGCCCCATAGGAGGAAGAGGACCATGCAGCTGTGATGAGAGCGGAGCATCCCATGGAATTTTGGGGAAGCTGGCACACTCAGTGCGGGAGAGCTAGGATTCCGTCTGCCCCTTCCAGAGTTCAAGATCCTTTGTCAAGGGGCTGGAGCAATAGTACAGTGGTAGGTGCAGTCGCCTTGCATGCAGTCAACCTGCCAGATCCCTGGCACCTCATTTGGTCCTCCAAGCCCCAAGCCAGACAGGAGTGATCCCTGAGTGCAGAGCAGGAGGAAGTTCTGAGTATGGCTAAGGTGTGTCCCCACCAAAAACCAAAACAACAGAAAAACAAAACAACAAAAGGAGGAAAGAAAGGAAAGAGATTCTGTTGAAGGCCTTGTTTTGCTATCTGACCCTCTTCTCAGCGGTAAATAGAATCTTTGTCTCCGTTGTCCAAGCTCCACATCTTGCTTCGGAGTCCTCCTCTCTGAGAGGGGATGGTGATGTAAACAACCACCTCGAAGGATTGTTGCAGGGGTTCAGGGAGGAAATCTACAGCAGTCACATTGCAGGGGGATTTCACCGTACACTCAGACCCTTCTTATCTCTGAAGAGGTGCCAAGTGAGACTGTCTGAAGCCTTATCGCTACCATTCATACTTTTTCCAAATCGTATTTTTATCTTGGATACAGTTTGGGAGCCAGGTTATCTGGACTCATAACTTCTTACTTTCTACATGTTCTGGGACATGACATTTGACTTTTCTTTATTGGAACTTTAAAGTAACAGAGGAATAGTATATGCCTCTGGGGTGCTGGGGGCATTAAATGGGCTGAACCATGTAGCAGATGGCTGAATTGCCCAAGCTCAGTAATCACTCCTTAGAGTTGTGGTGGCCATTATTTGACAACCGTTGTTCTAGGGGCTAAGTGTCAATGTTTGCTGTTGTTGTTGTTGCTGTTATTGTTTTTTTTCTATTTTGGGGCCACATCTGGCAGTGCTCAGGGACTTCAACTGTCTTGGCACTCAGAGATCACTCCTGGAGGGCTTGAGGGACCGTATGGGATTCCTGGTACTGAACCTGAGTCAGTTGTGTGCAAGGCAAACTCCCTACTTGCTGAAATATCGCCCCAGCACTACCCCCCATTTTTTGTTTAATTTTATGTTGGACACAGTAGTTTACAAAACCGTTAATGATGGGGTTTCATGCATTACAACACCACACTGTCCACCAGACTCTCTGTTTCCTCCACCATTGTCCCAGAGTCCCCAACCCATCTCATATCCCTTCTATCCCTCTGCTAAGTTTCCAACTAAAGGTCAATATTCAGTTTTTGTTGCCTCTGGGCATTGGTTATACTCTTACTTTGTTTCTTCATAGCCCACTTCTGAGAGAGATTGTTCTGTGTCTGCCATCTCCTGACTATCCTCACTAGACATGTCACTCTCCAGCTCCATCACCTAGCAGCAAAGTGCACAACTTCATCTTTAAGCTGAGGCACCATTGTGTAGATGTACCATCGTTTCTTAATTTAGTCATCTGTTCTTGGACACTTGGGTTGTTTCTAGATTTTGGCTATTGTGAAAATCAGCACAATGAACATAGGGATGCAAATGTCTTTTCTGAATAGGATTTTGGGGGTCTTGGGGGGGTAGATGCCTGGGAATTGCTGGATCATGGAAACTTGATTCCTACTTTTTTAAAAAAGAAGTATCAAAATTGTTTTCTAAAAGGGCTAGACCAGTCAGTATTCTCACCAGCAGTGACTAGGGTTCCCTTTTCCCTCCATCTATGCCAACTCTGATTATGTTTGCTCTTTGTGATGTGTGCCAATCTCACTGGTGTGAGATGAGATCTCATTATTGTTTTTATTTGCATTATCCCGATGATTGGTGATATGTTTTTTTCTTTTTTTCTTTTTTTTTGGCCACACTCAGTGGTGCTCAGACTTATCCTTGGCTCTGCACTCAGGAATCACTCCTGGTGGGGTTTGAGGAACTATATGGGATGCCAGTATTGAACTTGGGTCAGATGGGTGCAAAGCAAGTTCCCTACTTGCTGTGAAAGACCCTCTGAGTTTCCGGCTCTCTCCCCACAGACCACTCATGTAAAGTCCTATACCAAGACAGGCATAATTGGTTCAAATTGTGCCTTTTGTAATATTGCTGTAATATTGGCGGGCCATATGGGGTGCAGGAGATTGAAACCAGGTTTCAATTTCAGCCAGTGCAAATACTATCTCTCCAGCTCCACAGAGCCTTCTGTATGTCTTATTTGAGGAAGGTCCTGTTCATCTTTTCCTCCCTATATTTTGATGGGGCTGTATTTTTTTCTCCCTGTGAAGTTCTCTCAGTGAATAGCTTGGCTATTAACCCTTTGTCAGATTAGTAGTGGGCAAATATTTTCTCTCAGTTTGTGGCGTATCCTTTTATTCTGCTCATGATTTCTCTTACGGAGCAAGCCTCCTTAGTCTGATGCTGCCCATTGGCATATCTTTGCTTCTGTGAATGCCTTGTTGTTGGGCCTTTACAATGATTTTCTGGGATAGGCAGCATGGTGCCCACTTCACAGAGGCGAAAAGTAGAATTAGGAGACAGGGAATCAGGACACTGATGGAGACCCTCTGAGCTTCTGGCTCTCTCCCCACAGACCACTCATTGGGCTCCCTCTTATTTTTTTTTTTTCATTCAATATTTTTTTAAAAAAATTTATTTATTTTTAAATTTTAACGAATCACCGTGAGATAGTTACAACCTTTCATGTTTGGGTTATAATCACACAATGATCAAACACCCAACCCTCCACCAGTGCACATTCTCCACCACCAATGCAAAAATACCAATTAAAGCTTCTTGGTGGGCATGTCAGGAAAGTCCAACTTATTCTTGCTAAAATTCTTTTTTTTTTTTTACATTATTCTTTTTTTTTTTTATTAGTGAAAAACCATGAGGTACAGTTATAGGCTTACAAATTTTGTGCTTGGGATTCAGTTATACAATGATCAAGTCCCCATACCTCCACCAGTGCCCGTCATCCATCCCCATGGGTCCCAGCATCCCCCCCGCCCTCATCCCCCCCCCCCCCGCCCCGTCCCATCCTGCCTCTGTGGCAGGGTATTCCCCCTTGTTCTCTCTCTCTTCTTTTGGGTACTGTGTTTTGCAAGAGAGGCTTTGAGTGGCAATCATGTTTGGTCTATCGACTACTTTTAGCATGCTTCTCCCACCCTGGGAGGGCCCTCACAACACCCTTCATTTGGTACTCTCTTCTCTATCTGAGCTTCCTTTTCACCTAGAGCCTGTGGCTGGCCTTCCATTCATGGAGCAAAATTCCTGGTACTAATCTCAGCCATTCCTGTGTGTCACTCTCCCTTTTTGTTGCTTTATGTTCCCCAGATGAATGCAATCTTTCTGTGTCTATCCCGCTCTTTCTGACTCATTTCGCTTAACATGATACTTTCCATGTAGTACCACTTGTATGTAAATTTCATAACTTCATCTTTTCTAACAGCTACATAGTACTCCATTGTGTAAATGTACCAAAGTTTCTTTAACCAGTCATCTGTTCTTGGGCACTCAGGTTTTTTCCAGATTCTGGCTATTGTAAAGAGTGCTGCAATGAACAAACAATTGCAGATGTCACTTCGACTATACCTTTTTGCCTCTCTGGGATATATTCCCAGGAGTGCTATAGCTGGGTCAAATGGCAGATCAAATTCTAATTTTTTGAGAGTCGTCCATACTGTTTTCCAAAAGGGTTGGACCAGCCGGCATTCCCACCAGCAGTGAAGGAGGGTCCCTTTCTCGCCACATCCGCGCCAGCACCAGTTGCTTTTGTTCTTGTGGATGTGGGCCAGTCTCTGTGGTGTGAAATGATATCTCATTGTGGTTTTGATCTGCATCTCTCTGATGATTAGTGATGTAGAGCATTTTCTCATGTGCCTTTTTGCCATTCGAATTTCTTCTTTGCGAAAGTTTCTGTTCATTTCCTCACCCCATTTTTTGATGGGGTTGGGTGATTTCTTCTTGTGGAGTTTAACCAGTACCTTGTATATCCTTGATATCAACCCCTTGTCGGATGTGTACTTGGTGAATATCCTTTCCCATTCTGTAGGCTGTCTTTGTATTTTGGTCACTGTTTCTTTGGAGGTGCAGAAGCTTCTTAGTTTAAGATAGTCCCATTTGTCTATCTCTGTTTTCACTTGCTCGGCCAGTGGCGTGACATCTTTGAAGATACCATTAGCTTCAATATCATGGAGAGTTTTGCCGACTTTGTCTTCAATAAACATTATGGATTCTGGTCTGATGTTGAGGTCATAAATCCATTTTGATCTTACTTTTGTGCATGGTGTTAGGCAGAGATCTGAGCCCACTTTTTTGCATGTAGCCGTCCAATTTTGCCAGCACAGTTTGTTGAAGAGGCTTTCCCTGCTCCATTTCACTTTTCTTGCCCCCTTATCAAAAATTAGATGATTATATGTTTGGGAGGAAATGTCAGTATATTCAACTCTGTTCCATTGGTCTGCTCTTATTTTTTTTTTATAATTTATTTATTTATTGAATCACTGTGGGAAAAGTTACAGAGCTTTCAGGTTTAGGTCTCAGTCATGTAAATATCAAACACATTTCCCTTTACCAATACTTATTTTTTACCACGAACCCCAATAGAACCCCACCTCCCTCCCCTCCAATTCCTGTGAGGCAGATGAGTTCTAGTTAACACTCTATTTACTTTGACTAGATTCATTGTTTCTATAAAAGATGCACCATTATTATTGAGAGTTTACGACCTCCCCCCACCCCAAATCAGACATGCTGAAAAAGTGTTGTGAAATGATTTGCTTTCTACAGCTGGGTTTAAGAATTAAATGATGTCGCGGCCGCGCAGTTTTGGATTTCTGCTATTTTACTTATTAACCCTGGAAGTATTTCTGTTAAAAGTTAGATAATTAAGAGATTGGTTTCTGTGTTCTGGAGTTGTGGCCGTACCGGAGAGCCGCTCATGGGGGGCAACTGGTGACCTTGGTAGGGCATGAAGGAAGGACCGGAACACCCCCCTTCCCATGAGGTTTTTGCCGCCCCCGACCCCCGGCTCAAACCTGCTGTCCACAAGGCTCCCATGAGGCCGCCATCTTTCTTTTCAGAGAGGAGCGGGTGAATGGGGCAACACCCTTTCCCCTCCAGGCAGGCATGATGGCGCGGTTTAACACATAGTCCGTGCACTTTTCTGCCTCTTATTTTTTAAACTACTGTCTTTGTGATTTGATAGTTGGTTGTGGCCTTGCCTGATAACTTAAGAACCAGACCTGGCCTGATATTTATTTGCTTATTAATAATCTACCTTGCAACAGTGGCGATCCAACAGGATCATGGTTGTGAAGGGACTGTGAGAAACTTGGATGCTCTCAACATAATATTTGTTTTTATTTATGTAGGCCCCATCATGTTCCAGAAAGGGATTTGAAGTAGCCTATTAGTTGTCATTAGAGTGATGATGATTAATGATTATAATAACAAGACAGGCATAATTGGTTCAAATTGTGCCTTTTGAAATGGCCTCCACAAAGGCCAAGTGGTGGGGAGGGAGAATGTGGTCTCTGTCTCGGGAAGCTGAAAAGATGGACCTAATTGGTTAAAAGCAGCTTTGCTAATTGCCTTGGCAAGGGCCAGAGAGGAAGCTCGGGGATGATTATACATGAACCAGGGTCCCTTACAGCCTGCGATTCAGGACTAGAGCTGCTCCTCAAAACACAAGCAGAAGAGAGAACAGATGTTCAACTACTTGACAGAGATTTAATAAGACACTTAGAAAAATTACCATGTTCACTTTCCCCCTCCTGACCTCTGGATTGGAAGCTGGGGAAAGTGTGTTTTGGGTGGATGATGTGCTGAGCTGGAGCTTTCTAGGGTCTGACACCCGCTTCTTGAGACCCGCTCGAAGGGGTCCTGGAGGAAGGAGCACAAAAGGTCACAGGAGGAAGAAACTTGATGAGGAGCAACATATGTGCTTTAAAACCCAGGTAAGGTAGGCTGTGATGAAGTTATTGAAATATTCTATTTCGAGAGTGGAGGAGGAAGCCAGCTCAGTGTTCAGTGTGGGGAAATCTCCGTGGCATGACCTGGAGCACTGAGGAGAGAGAGAAGCCCGAAGATAAGACATGTTTTCTGAAAAAAATATTTCCTGTAAGCGTTGTTCATCACAGCACAATGAGTATCTTGCGAGTATACGGGGAGGACTCTGCCCAGTCTGAGTTTTGTACGACTGAGAAGAGTAGGGGGTTCAGAGAGTGACCATCTGGGTTCAAAGGTGATTCAATAATTCTGAGCCTTAGTTTCTTGTAAAATCATAGACGGGTGAAAAGAAAATTAAATGACACATATATCTCCTAGTCGTACTCTAACATATTAACGCAAACTTGATGGTTTAAAACAATAGAAATTAATTCTTTACAGTTTGGAGATCAGAGGTCTGAAATTAAGATGTCAGCAGGACTGAGTTTCCTTCTGAGAGTCCATGGGGACCCTGACCTGCTCATTCCTACTTCTTGGTGTCTCCGGCAGAACTTATTTCTTGGATGTGTCTACATCACACCAACTTCTATCTCCACAAGTCTGCCTTCTGTGGTTCTATGTCTTCTCCTTCTTGTACATGATGATACCACCCAAATATCCTAAATTGTACCTGCGAAGACACTTATTTCCCAATAAAGTGACTTCTGAGTTTCTAGGTATACACAGATATTTAGAAGACGCTTTTTTTGAGGGGGGGGGTCACACCCAACGATGCACAGGGATTACTCCTGGCTCTGAACTCAGGAATTATTCCTGGCAGTTCTCAGGAGACCATACTGGGATTCGAACCTGGATCGCCTGCTGTGCTATAGCTCCAGTCTCTAGAAGACACTTTTCAACTCACAGCAGTAAGACTGGAATGCTTCTTGGCACATAGAAATCTCTGGATAAATGGGAGTGACGGGCTTGCTACTGCTACTACTTTTGTTATGACAATGGACATGCCAGGTTCTAGCTTCTTAGGCTTACCCCCTCCCCCAAAATTAATTTCAGATATACATCTACATGGTTGTTTATTAATAAATATGGACTCAGATACTAGGTAAGTGATATTAACTACATAAGCATACCATATCACAATTATAAGTTCTATGGTGGAAATCAAAGGGTTTGTTTTTTATTTGTTCTGTAAGTTCCCTTGCTTTACTTCTTTATATAGAGTGAAAAAAGATCCAGTATTTTTCATTTTCCTTATGACTTATTCACTAAGCATGAACCCTTCCAGTTCTATTCATGTTGTTGCAAATGACAACATTTTCTTTTCTTATCACTAAGTATTGTTTCATTTGTGTATTGATTTGCTCGAGTGGGCCCAGTAACGTCTCCATCATGAGACTTGTTGTTACTGTGTTTGGCATACTGAATACACCATGGGTAGCTTGCCAGGCTTTGCTGTGTGGGCGAGATACTCTCGGTAGCTTGCCGGGCTCTCCTAGAGAGGCGGAGGAATCAAACCCAGCTCAGCTAGGCCAGCTGCAGGCAAGGCAAACACCGTACCGCTGTGCTATAGCTCCAGCATATTTAAATTTCTTAATATTGGGCCCAGTAGGAAAAAAAACTAGCAGTAGACTCAAAGAACCCCAAATTTAAACACTGAATCTACCCAAATGTTCTGGAAGTCTTGTTTTCTTATTTGTAAAATAGAGTTGACAACCTCTCTCTCTTTCTCTTTCTCTGTCTCTGTCTCTGTCTCTGTCTCTCTCTCTCTCTGTCTCTCTCTCTCTCTCTCTCTCAGGAACAAGGGAAATGAAGGGAAGTCATACAGACAGAGTTCAAAGGTAACAGATAGAAAATTAGAGGAGGTGTAAGATTGGTCATGAAACCAACAAATTAAGCAATAGCAGATTCAATCAGGCAGAGAAAGGGGCGAGTCCACAATGAATCCAGGATGAAGAAGGGCAGGAGATTTGTGTGTTTCCAACTAGTGTACAGGGAGGTGACCAGTAGTTCAGGATGCTGCGGATTAATTCAATCCAAGCCCTTGGGTACTGAACCAAGTGTGGGGCATTCATAGTGGAGTGCCCTCCGTAGCTTACAGTTTACATTCCCAACAGATGTTCCTCAAAAACTCAACTGAAGATATGAAAACAAATTGTGTAAGTTTCCGGGAAAGTACAACACAGGGAGAAGACAGGGACCAGCTGTAACGGGCTCTGAGCTAATCTGTAGGGGGAGGAGCCCAGAAAGGATTTCCTTGAGGGTGGAACATTTGAAGTGGAAGTCAAAAGAGGCAAAACTTTGACGGGAATTGGTGAGAGCAGGAAAGTGGCAGGAGAATGTGGTCTACGTGAAACTTGTGCCAGCAGTCTTGAGTCCAGCCCTGTTGACCCTGGGCATCCTCCGGGTGGCGAAGGGATCACCTTCTTTCCAGCTCCCAGTCTGTCTGCTTCAGTTCTCTGATTTGGCAGATCAGTTGCCACAGACGTGTATTTTGGCCCAGAGTCTAACATTTTTTTTTTTTTTTGGGAAGAGTTACCACCATTTAATCCTTTGAAAAGTCACATACTATTTTGGAAATCAGATGTCTCTCACAAAATCACAAGTTCTGGCAGCCCTGGCCTTCGTCTCCTCAAGGCACCTCCCCACCCCGGGGATGTGCACAGCCTTCACACGCACCAGCAGAGTTCCCAGCAGCCCCTGCTCACCACTCCTCCCACCTGCCTCTGAGAGGCATGAGTTAGAGTCCACAGAACTGGCCTGCGGTCAGAGGGTCAAATGGGAGAGAGCAGACTTCCTTGGGGTTTAGAGGAGATAAAAGTTGGGGTACCCTGACAAGGATAGTTGGAATTTATCACTCTGGGTAAGAACTGCGTGCTGAAAGTAGATAAAGGAACGGACATGATAACCTCTCAGTATTTCAGTGTCTGTATTGCAAATCATAATGGCATAATGGTCAAAAGGAAAGAGAAGAGAGAGAGAGAGGGAGAGGGAGAGGGAGGGAGGGGAAGGGAGGGAGGGAGGGAGGGAGGGAGGGAGGGAGAGAGAGAGAGAGAGAGAGAGAGAGAGAGAGAGAGACCCTACCATAGAGCCATAGAGGCAGGCTGGTGGTGGGCAGGAGGGAAAATGGGGTCATTGGTGATAGGAAATAAACACTGGTGGAGGCATGGGTGTTGGACTATTGTGTGACTGAAGCCTGATCATGAGCAACTTTGTAACTATATATCTCATGGTCACTCAATAAATAATTGATAATTTTTTAAAAAATGAAATTTAAAAAATGTTGGGGTGGGTGCCGAATTTAAAAGAATTTTTCCAATCTTCCCTAAGGATGGACATGTCATTCATTTATAAAAAAAAATTCTACTCAAACAGAAAAGAGCTGAATGGCCATTTAAAAAGGCTTCCTTATTGGGTGTTGTGGTTACCTCATGGTGTCTCACTAATAAAAATTTTTTTAAAAAAAGGGGCTTCCTTTCTTCTTCCTATTTCTTCTTTGTATACTTGGGAAAAAATCAAACCTATCCTTTTACAAAAATGTCTTGTGCATAAAATCCAGTGTGAGATAGAGACTTGGGTTTGCTCAGATTCAGTCTAGCGTCCATTCCACAGCATGGGCTGCCTGACTTCCTCTTGTTTCCCCTCCAAGCTAGCTCTAGAAAAACCAAGTCTCCTCAATCAACAGTTGAGTTCCTGCCTTGGTTATTGGGGGAGAGTCTGTTGCCAGTTGAAGTTAATTCCGTCACTGTTGACCCTAGAATATAGGAAGGAGAAGGAACATGTAAGAGGGCAAGAAATTGAAACAGGCAGCAAGAAGCAATGGGTGGGGAGCTATCAAGGACCAAGGAATGGAGGAGGGTAGATACGTGGGTGATGGGGGGAAGAAGATGCATGTATCCAAACTACAGAGCCAACAGCACCGGGAGCCTGAGATCCAAACTACAGCAACCAAGCGCAAAACACGCTTGTCAAGAAGGCAGGCTGGGGGTCAGGGTGGGGTGGGGGGGAGCTGATGGGTGGGTGGGAGGCTGGGGAGGCAGGTGGAGGGGAGCTGACGCTGGTAGTGGGACTGGTGTGTCACCCCACTGGTGTGGGGTGAGACAGTGGTACACACAAGATGGGGGTCTTCTCCACAAGTTCTCCATGTATCTCAGCTGTTCGCCTGAAACTTAACGTGAATAACTTGCTACATGATGGCGCCTTCATAACAGAAATACAGAAGAAAGCTCTGGTTCTGTCTCTTGCCTTTTTAACTTGCGATGATTGCAGATATACAAAGGGCAAATCTAGATTTCCTCTCTCATGTTTCCAATCCCTGAACTGCCAAAGATAGCGCAAGACAGCTCAGGGAACAAGACAGTAGCTGAATCACCCCGCAAGCCTTCAAAGGCTGCTGTGTCTGGAACTTGTAAGAGCGTGGGAGCTGTCCTCTGCCCCAGAGTATGTGCCTTCCCGTGGCTCTTAGCATGAGGGCCATTTGGGCTGCTGTCACCTGGAAGCCAAGGCCAGCTCTTCCTGCCCTGGTGTGGGGTGAGACAGTGGTACACACAGGATGGGGGTCTTGTCCACATGTTCCCCATGTATCTCAGCAACCACTTGGAGGTTTCCCAGCTCAGCGGCTGTATCGGCTTGATATGACGGTTGTCATTGGAGCCTCACTGTCTGCAACCTTGACATGAGCCGTTTCAGATTCATGTTTTAAAATTACTTTGAAAGATTGGGGCTTGTTCCATCCTTTATGAGGCTTCTTTGTGGGGGTGCTAGGGTTGATGCAGGTGGCAGAGAACGACCAGATCAGAACTGCTAGTACATAGGAGACATGGGAAAAGACGGACTCGTGGGGACAAAGCTCCAGGAGCTGGCAGGTGGTTTCCTCCTTATCAGAAGAGGCCATGCGTCTCCCCAGAGCCACATGACATATTCTTGCAGAAACAAGAATGGCTGACTGGGAACTGAGCCCATGCAATCACACCACAACCAGCTTCTTCAGATCTGACTGTTCCTCTTCTCCAATATGGTATAGACTATATGCTCTAAGGCCATCCTCTAAGATTCTTCCAATTTTTTTTATCTCTATATAGAAAGAATCTCTTCCAACTTGATATATATAATAAAAATCATATAACCTGGCTCATAATCTTATATGTTTAATTGAAATCATAATTCCCACTTCCCAATATCAGCTACATAATATAAATAATACCCAACTTGGATTTTTATTTTGAGGATTAGAAATAATGCACAGAAAATTCTAAGCAGTGGATTTCATGCAAAATATACAGAGGAACTCTTGGCTTCCGATGACCTGAGTAAATTCACATTAATTTAACCTCTAGGTGTTTTTTAAAATAAAGAAAGCCGAAATTGTTTCGAAAATTGTTACATTTGAAATGTCTACTTTGGGCAAATAAATGCTTTTAACAAACAGGAGACTGAGGGTGGTGTATGTAGCCTCATTCAGGGTTGACCTCAAAAGTCAAAGTTCACAGCTGTTGAAGAGCGGGGTCTGGACTAAACACCCCACTCACTTGCCCACTCTGGGTCTTAAGTAAGCCTGTAGTAACTGATGATGGTAATCCATGAAGGCATGGTATAAAAACGTTGTATCTAGCCTTTATGCTATCACCAGTGTTTCTTCTTCTTCTTCTTTTTTTTTTTTTTTTTGGTTTTTGGGTTATACCTGGCGATGCACAGGAGTTACTCCTGGCTCTGCACTCAGGAATTACTCCTGGCGGTGCTTGGGGGACCATATGGGATGCTGGGAATCGAACCCAGGTCGACCACGTGAAAGGCAAATGCCCTTCCCGCTGTGCTATTGATCCAGCCCCAAGCAGTGTTTCTTTTATGTCACCACTTACCTATAATATTTTGTGGGAGAGAGAGAGAAAGAGAGAGAGAGAGAGAGAAAGAGAGAGAGAGAGAGAAAGAGGAAGGGAGGGAGAGAGGGAGAGAGGGAGGGAGAGAGAGAGGGAGATGGAGAGAGGGAGGGAAGGAAAGAGGGAGAGAGGGAGAGAGAGCTCAATGGACTAAGTACATGGTTTACATATGGAAAATTCATGTTTGATCCTCAGCACCAGTGAGCACCTTAGCACTGCCAGGAGAGAAACACCCCCCCACCCCGCCCGCCACACACACACAACCTGCCCAAAGAAGTAGTCTTCAGCATTATTTGGTATACCCCCATAACAAAATAAAACCTTTTTTCTGGGTAGGGGGGCACACCTAGTGTCATTCAGGTCTCATTCCTGGCTCTGCACTCTTGGTGGTGCTCAGGGGGGCCATATGTGGTGCTGAGGATAGAACCTGGGTCGGCAGTGTGCAAGGCAAGGCAAGACAATTCAGCCCTACCCATTGGTAGGGCTATCAACCCATTGGTAGGGCTACCCTATCTCCTTGGCCTCCAAAACAAAAAATTCTGATGGGCCAGTGATTTGTGATGGAAGCAATCAGGACTCGAATTGCTCCAGCTAGTGAGAGCTGTGGTGAGTTGCTGAGCTGCTGAAAGTGTCCTGTATCTGTGATTTTTTTTTAACTTTTGTATTTAAATGATGTAGCTGGACCCACCAACTAGATTCAGTTTCTGTTTTGGAGGAGTATGACATGGGCTAAGGCGATGCCTGTGACTATGAATTGCCCAGACTGAGTGTGATCAGACTGAGGCCCTCACATATAGGCAGAGCAGTGGGTGGCTCTCTCTCTGCGCACCCAGCAGGGCTGCAGGTAATGGTCCCATCTAAACCATTTTCTTCTTACTCAACCAGCAATTTCATCCCTTGGCCACCTGTGAATGCAGAGACAAAATGTTCAGGTATACAAACGCTTACCCTCGGGAGTAAGCAGCGGCCTATAACAACCTAGGAGAGCACAAAAGCTTTTGCGTCTTCTAAGTATTTTTATTAAAATAACTGGTTTAAAACATACAGCTCACAAGTCTTCATCATTATACTGCGGTCTCGATACGTGTTCTATTTTGATCACCATCAAAACCCTTAGTTTTTATCCATCCCTATACACTGGATGCTCTAGACTCAAGGTACTTCCTACTTTCTAACCTTTGTGAATCATCATTTTGCTCTTATAATCTGAATTTTTTTGTTTTGTGTGTTATATTTACCTTCCATATATAAATGATATTATCTGATATCTCTCTCCATCTGACTTATTTCAACTCATTTAATTCCTTTTAGGTCCATTGTCACAAATGTGAAAATGACCTTTCTTATTTGTTTATTTTTTGAATAGATGAGTAGCTAATTTTTCATATATATATATATCACATCTTCATCTTTTCATCTGTCCAAGGGCCCTCAGGTTGTGACCACATTGTGGCTTTTCAATATAATGCCGCGATAAATATGGCAATGCACATATCTTCTTAAATCAATGGTGTCGAATTCTTTAGGTAAACACCCAGATGTTGAATAAGTGGGTCTTGCTTTACTCGTGTCTTTAACTTTTTGATGCATCTCCACAAAGTTTTCTCAAATGACTGTGCCAACTAATATTCCCCCGAAAGTGTCAAAGGATTTTCTTTTCCCAAATCCTCCCCAACACTTATTGTCTTATTAACACGAGTCTTTCTCATTGTGTGAGATGTTATCTCATTGTGGGGTTGATTTTATTTTCCTTACTGTTAAGTGATGCTGAACTAACGTTTTGGGTTTTTTTTTTAAGCATCTACTTTAAAAATTAAAAAAAAATAGTATCGGGCTGGAGTGATAGCACAGCGGGTAGGGCATTTGCCTTGCACGCAGCCGACCCAGGTTTGATTCCCAGCATCCCATATGGTCCCGAGCACCGCCAGGGATAATTCTTGAGTGCAGAGCCAGGAGTTACTCCTGTGCATCGCCAGGTGTGACCCCGCCGCCCCAAAATAGTATCAAAGCACCATCATTTTCAAAGTTATTCATAGCTGAGTTTTAGACATACAATGTTTCAGCACCGATTCCCACCAC